>NC_140085.1:197378777-198578777 GCF_964237585.1 Gallinula chloropus
CAAAACCTCAGGATTGGATTTTATCTTTTCTGAAAAGGAAATTCAGAGTAAAAGAAAGAGATGTGGCAACACTGGAAAAATGTCATTTTGATGCTGAGGCAAAAACCACAGCACAACACTGAAACAATGTAAGAGCAAATTATAAACTTGAAAGAAAACATTTCAGTGCTGTTGAAATGAGAAAACAAAAAGTGACTCATTTCTATGCTTTTCTTTCAAAGTGTGTGTCACTGAATCAAGATGCTGCTGTGGAACATTTCTCAGATTTGACAAGCAAGTATCTTCCAGTGCAATCCCCTTGCCAAAAGCTTTCGACCAATTCTAACTTTCATTCTTCACAACTGAAAGCCAATACTTGTGCCGTTACACTTTATGCGATGATTATCCCTAAACCATGAAATTTTAGGATGACTGAGGGACCAAATTCAGTGTCCCAAAATGCAGAGAGGATTTTCAACATTTTTTTTTCAAATACTTAGTTGGCTATGTTGCTTTACAGCTATTTAAGCCTCCATGGGCAAGGCATGTTCTAAGCTCTCAGAAATCTCTCTTAGAGGTTGTCCTGCATCCTTGGGTACCTACATACCAGTGGTGGTCTCGTTTCTGTTGTCAACTTCAGCAAAAAGAGTAACAGTGGCTGTAAGTTGTAGGAGAAAGTGAGTAAATAGATACCCACCGTTTTCTTACCATTATAATCCTTTCACCTTTAGAGAATTCAATTTCTTTGGTCATAAATTACAGTGAAACACAACTGCTACAAATGCAAAAGCACAGTAAATACTGGCACAAAACTTTTTATGCTTGCAAACGTGCTTACACGATGTAATTGAATTTATATAGGAAGTCAAGCTCCTAAAAGAAAAGAATGACAGGAGCTACTCCAATTCATATATCTAATAAAAATGTATATAATATGAATGCATTTAGTTATAATTTAGTTTTATTTTTAAGGCTGGAGATTCATGATCTATCAGCACAATGGTATTATCCTCTTCCAGAGAATTTTCAAGGTTCAGAAAGGCAGTGAGAAAAGGAATTATAATGTGAAGAATAAAACCACAGTAGCATGGTATATAATAAAATACATCTAAAATATGGAAGGAGGAAGGCAGGGAACATAAAGTGAGAGAAAATAGATATAGCTTTGTAGTCAGATTTTGGAGGAGTTTGATGAATTCTATAACAGCAGCGAGAAGATTGAAGTTCTTCAAGGGTTTGAATTACAAGTGTGTTAAAATCAGGACAAATGCATATCAAAAAGTCTTTCAAATAGGTATAGCAGTCCATGTAGCAATTCTCAGTGCCACACTGCTTCTTTCTCTCAGTGAGTCAAAAAATAATGACATGTCAATTTAGCCTCCTAACTCAGATTTTATCAGGCTTCTAGAAAATTCAGATATGGATCTGTGCCTTACAGCTGACCTGGTTTTGGAAATTTCTGGACATGAGCCATCATTACTCTAAAAGTAGTGATAAACTGTGAGCTCCAGGACCATCCTTCAGCTTGACAGTGCTCAAACATGAGGCGCACTTTATCAAGTATCAGACTGAGTGACAGACAGGATGTATTCAGTATTAAAATGCCCATTAATTCACTGTTTAAAAAATAAGATTAATTTTAACTGAATTTGTTTTGGTTTGTTTTCATTTGCAATCTAAAAGTGTGGAAATGTTATGTGTTTGGGGAATATGGGGTTTAAATGTGACACAGTCTTTGAAATATAGAAAATATGCTTCTATCCTCCCAGCATTTATTTTTTTATCAGCTGGGTTCTGATTGAACCAACTTTGACATCTGAGCTTTGATTTATCCAAAGTGATTACTAGCATGTTGTGGTGCAGTCATGTTTTACTCCTCAGTACTAACTGGAAACACAGAAGAACCATTTGTTCAATGGTTTTGTTAAACCAAATTTCTGTTCAGCTGAAACTCTGGGAATTTCTGTGGGTCCTTTTGACCTCATCAGAAGTAGTTGGAACTGGATGAGATTCAATTCAGGTAGGCAATTTTTTGTATTTCTGCCCCTTTAACAGCAAAACCTTTCTCATACTTATCCCAAATCTCCTTAACTTCGCTTTCTGCAAATAAATTCTCACGCTTAATCTTGTTCTTAATTGCTTGGAGAAGTACCCATCATCCTTCCATGTCAGTTTTTGTACCCTTGGAAAAAGTGTTTTAATCTTGGAGAAGCCACATGGGTAAATCATGAATGGAAGATATGGTTTTCTTCATCCTCCTAAAACCCATTCAGAATGCTGCTGAAAATCTAATTTTCCCTGTTCATTCATCACTTTAACCATGTTCTACAATCTAACTATGCATTCTAACCCTAACTACAAACCCTAACACTGGCTACACACTCCCAAGCATGTCAGATACAAGTCATTTCCTCACTTTCAGTCCCCTCCATATCCTCTGTGTTGTTGATCTCTGTCTGTCGTTCATCATTCCCTGTTGTGTTTTATCCCTGACTGTTTTGCACCACAGTATTTAGTGTCAGGAACCCGCTGTAAATACCTCCACAGGTGCCCCATCACCTTCAGATTCTTGTTGCTACTATGCCTTTACATAAAACTATAATTTTTCTCTGAAGTCTGTAACCTGTGCCAGTCAGGCTAAGATGTCACACTGCTTCATCAACACCAGCCTCTATTTATTTGCTCTTTCTTGTCTTACACTTAGATCACAGGCACTCGGGATGTATAGTCTGGTTTTGCTCTGTATTTAAGTACCACCTTAGAAATGCTGTGCCATCCGTGCCTTTGGCTTATACACAGCATGGGAAAAATGAAGTCACTTAGCAGCAGAGGCAAAAGGATTCATTTAGCAGACTGGTAAATGCAATAACTATACTTGTGCCCCTGATGACACTGAAGACTTGACTTGTCCTGCTAATGTCAGTTGAGGCAGTTTCACACGTGCTTTGCTTGTGTTGGGTTTTCTTTCTGGTCTGTGTTAAAATGCATCTGTACAACACCCTCACTAGGAGGAAAAAGAACTAGGAATTTGAGTTCTGGTGGGGACATTTGTCTGTCTGTAAGAAAGCAAGAACATACACACCTAGTCTTCATAAGTCCAAAGGCAATCAATAGCAAAGAATTGGATTAGCTTTTTATGACCTGAAGATGGCTGTTGAGTGGAGTTACTCACCTGGATCAACCTGCACATCTATTTACGAACTTTACTGAATTGTGTCCTTAGATAATAAAAAAATATCTGACTGGTGCCAGAGGGGAAGCCAAATCCAATTCTTATAAAATCCCTAGTGTTCGGAGGCCATTACATGTCTCCTTCTAAAGATGCATTTCAAATTCTTTGCTCTGAATCTTGGTGTTCAGAGGTGGCTTGTAGCAGCTCTCCTGTGGCATGGAACTGATTACACTGAAAATCAAGTCAGTAAGTCTGCAAACTTCTCACTTTCTGTCGTGCTCTGGCTGGGCAGAAAATCAATGTTGTTAGCAACAGCAGTGACACCCATTTGGATTAAGTATGTTCAAATCTGCAAATGAAAAGTGGTCTTTGATTTAGTGATGTACCTTGAGAGAGAATTAATTAATATATCTTTAATATAAGGAGAATTTACATCTTTGAGAATAGAACGTATTAGCGTGGTTTGAATTTTAGTAATTGCTGTAGCCATTTGAGCTGTTTTGTGAGAGCAGCTACAAAATTTAACCATAATAGTAGAACAGCCTTGAAGATAAAAAAAAGTGAAGATAGGAGAGGAATAAGTAATGAGACCAACGACCAATTAAGAGACAGAGTATATCGTGTTTTCAGCTAAAAGGGGTTCTTAACTAGTTTGTGCAGGAATGTGTTTTTGAGACTATGGAGAAAACTGTAAAGAGCATATGCTGAGGGAGAGGAAGACTTTCAGCCTTGATCCCTGAAGACCACCAGAAGACACCCTGAGTGTCACTAAGCATGCTCTATCTGGAAGAAATTAATGTAAATGACTTCCTGGAAATAATTTGCATAACCCTGTCTTTTGTTAGGAATTATAATGAATATGTATATTTAATCTGTATAAATATGAGAAATTTTGCTTTAAATGGCGTACACATAATTAAGTGTGTGCCATTTAAAGCAAAAGTGTGACTATTAAGAATACCTGCTTAATAGTCACCAAAGCTATTGAGTTTTGATCCCGGATTTTCGAGGCTTCAGCTTGATGCTAGAATTTTCTCCTCAGTGTGAACTAAGTGCAGGTGAAGGGATGGAGACATTTTAGTGTGAGATAGAAATCAATGGAGAAAAAATTCTTTTGGATTGCTTTGTGGATTCCCTTAATTTCGCTCATTGCATGGTTTTATTATGCATATCTGACTAAATAGTGTCTTCATTTCATAGTAGCACCTGCTTGACACATGTCTATGAATAGCTTGTACTAAAAAATGGAAAATAACCTCACAAGTCACTGGAGCTGGCTTCATTGATTTATGACTTCATGTATTACCTCATGTATTTTCTGTCACAGAGGTAAACGTAGTCTGCCATTTTACTAGGCAGGGATCAGCAAAGTAATTACAAAGCTTTAAACAGCTTAGTTCATACCTGGGGCAGGGGTGAAGTCAATTATCTATTCAGATTTCAGCCATATCTTCTTGTACTTATTTTCTTGCTGTTTAAACAAGTTGTTTATACTGTTAACAATTGTTTATTTTTTTCATGATAGTAGAACCAGATTGTGGAGAATAATTAATTTTTCCCTACTAAATTATTGGTTATTGCTTTCTATATAGACACCTTAATTTATTAATAACCTCTCATCTATCAGCACCATTCAGCTTTATGTTTATCTTATAGTAATTAGCCCAAGAAGTAGAGAATGGCTTGCCTTTTGCTGCAAAAATAGATTTTTAGTTTTCCGTGGCATTTCTCAGTAAACTCTGTCTTGCTATTTGGAATCCCCAGAAACACCTCTGACATTTTTAAATTTTTTTTTGGCATGCAGCTGCTGAAGAAGACAATATATTCAGTTAGATAAACTAAAGGGCACAAGCCTGTTTTCTTATCTGGTTAAATCTGGTGCAGCACTAATATATTCATAATCTGCAGAAATTGTCAGGACTGTCTATGAAATGCTTGTGACCATCAAGGGCAGATATCGCCTTTACCATCAGGAAGTCTGAACTGAGGGAATTTAAGATTTAAACTCCTAGTTCTTGAAGTTAGGGAACCAAATATGAATTTAGGAATTGATAAAACGTTATGATTTTCAACTTGTATGGAAGATAGGAAATAAGGAAGAAACAAAAACTACCACAACAGTCTCAAAAATCCATGTTATTTTTTAAGGTTAAACTCTCAACATCAAAATCTCCTACTTCTGCAGTTTTCAGAGAATGGAATGGTGTCTAACATCACAATATTTCTTCAATTTATCACACACCCTTGCCTAGTTTTGGGCCTCTGTACTGGTTCTGGCTGGGTCAGAATTAATTTTCTTCATAGTATCTAGTATGGGACTGTGTTTTGGATTTGTGATGAAACCGCTGTTGTTTATATAGAAATGCTTTTGATCCTGCTGAGCAGGGCTCACAAGCAGCCAAGGCCTTTTCTGTTTTTCTCACCACCCCACCAGAGAGTAGCACAAGGATTTGGGAGGGAACATGGCTGGGACAGCTGACACCAACTGACCAAATGAATATCCCATGCCATGTGACATCATGCTTGGTATATGGGGGAAGAAGGAGGAAGGGGAGGGCATTTGGACTGATGGTGTTTGTCTTCCTAAGTCGCAGTTAGACGTGATGGATCCCTGCTCTCCTGGAGATGGCTGAACACCTTCCTGCCCATGGGTAGTAGGGAATGTATTCTTTGATTTGCTTTGCTAGCGTGTGTGGCTTTTGCTTTACCTATTAAACTGTTTTTATCTCAACCCCCGTGTTTTCTCACTTTCACTCATCCAATTCCAGATGGTGAGTTCCCCATCCAGCTGAGGGAAAGTGGGTGAGCGACTGGGTGGTGCTTAGTTCCCAGCTGGGGTTAAGGAATGACAGGCTATTCTGGGAAGAATAGCATAGGTGTCTTGGTAATTATAACCCAAATAAATGCCATGAAACAAACCTGCATGTCATATTTCTGGCCAACCTTTAAATTTCCTTTATATTAATTTTGACAGATGGTCTAGATCAAAATCAAAGCTGTAAAACTGAGTAACATGATGAGTAACAACATACTGTGTGAAAACTCTGATTAAATGGGCATATTAAATCTGCATATAGTGGTGTTGATCTGGGGAAATCCACAACTGAATTAACATTTTCTGCCCTGCAGCAACAAGAAATAATTAAGACTATTATGATTTTGGTTTTGTTCTTTTACTATAGCCATCGTGGTCCAGCACTGAACACGACAATAAAGCTGAAGGAAAAATAATTAGAACAATCTATTTGAGAAATTAGTCTCTGACAAAGATTTGCAGATCAGCAGATTTTGATTCTTCCACATTGCTATGTGTGTTTGACAATCCCAGGTTTTAGGAAGCTATCTGAGCTGTGGGTCATTCAGGATCTCTTGGTGGGAAACCTGCAAGGAGTGGTGTTCACTTATGATTAAGTTGTCCCATATCCATGACTGGGTGATTTCATGTCTAAAATAACATCTCCCTGCACCCCCAAAGCAAGTTTTTCGTGGTAGTGAATTGTATTCAGACATTATATATAGACACTATAAAAGACTCTATAGGCACCTAAAATTCACAGTTCCAAATCTTTCACATAAATAAGAAATTAAATTCTCCAAGTGTTGGTAAAAAAAGTAAGTAAAAAAAGAAACCCAGAAAATTCAAGTTGAAATGTCATTGCTAACACAGTGCAATGATACAAACCAGGTCTTTATTAGCCTGTATCCAGACATGCCCAAAGTACTGACATCTCAGGAAAGAGATCTACATTAAAATGGGGAAATCAATGAAGTTTACTGCTCAACATGCAGTACATGTCTATAGCACAAATAAAACCTGTGTCAGGATGTGTTGGAAGGGTAGCAGAAGAAAAATAAAGGAGAAAAGTCAATCAAATGTTGAAGGTGTACACTGAGATTTTAAGATTCTTAGTTTAAATTTCCAGTTCAGCCACAGACTTCCTCTGTGACCTTGTACAGATCAAAAAATGACTTAAAAACCTGAAGTGGAACTTAGGCATCTTGTGTTGTGGAAATCCAAGACTTTGATCCTTAAAGTCATTTATTGGTTTCATGGGTGTGTGGAAGATATTGACATTTTTATAAGGAAAGATCCCTCGGAGTTTAGAGCTGTGGTTGAGCTAATGCCCAGCACAGCACCACTTTATGCCCCAGCATTGGCAGGGTACCCATTGTTTTAGCTCTGCTTGGCATCTCATGATATGAACAGTAATTAACAGAAGTAATTAAAAAACCCAAAACCAACCAAACAACATGCCAGCAGAGAAAAACACACCACATCTTTCTAAGAAAACAAAGTTTTTGCCACTGTTTTATAAAACTGACAAAATGTTGTGGCAGTTTGTGCTAAAATCAGTACATTTTAATGAAAAAGATCAAAACTCTTTTTCCTGAACTGACTCATGGCTGAACAGAAACCTAATTAAATCTTTCAAACCAGCTAGTCTTCTATCTGAAGTACACAAATAATCAACATTAGCATATGGACTTCACATAACTTTTAGTATATTAACTCTCTCCATACTCCTGTGACTTAAAGCAATAGGATTAGTCCTGTTTCAGAAAAGCAGCATTGAATTTTTGGTTGCAACATTTTGAAAGTGTTTAGGTGCCTATGGAAGTAGAGTAACATCAAATTTAAAAATACAAGGTAAAGTTAAGTACTGAGCGAGTACTATTTGTTTCTTAAGATATCTTAAAACTTTTCAAATTTTGGTTGATATAATTTTGGAAAGAACAAGAGTTGCAGTTTCAGCCTTTTTCCTTCCAGCCCCACTCACTATTCCAACAGATCAGGCTGCATCAGTCCAGCATAAGCTCTTTTCACTGGACTTTGTCACACCGGTTTATACAGCAGAATAAATTCACTTACTTGTGCAAGTCTTGTTGTATTTAGGGTTCTCTTGAGGAAACCCTTCCAGCCGGCACTGGAATCTGTGTTGCCAAAATTCCTGAAACCATGGATTTCGGTGATTGGTTTCTGGCCGAAGCTCTAGGTAGTAATCATCAAACCATTTCACATCGGGAGACTGGAGCTTGATCGTTATTCCACCGACAGCTTCACGCTGATACCCGTCTGTCACATCGTACCTGTCTGCCCAGCCATCACTGCAGGGATAAATGAAAGAGAGACAACATTAAACATTAACAAAATCAGAAACAAACTTTCTTAAAAATAAAATTCAAAGATTAGGAGAACAGAACCATACTTGTGATTCTGAGTGAGGTTCATAAAGCATCTGTAATACTTCTAACAGAAGAATTCCGTGTTTTCCTTATATTTGCTTGTCATTGACACCTTCTACTAAGATGATATAGTCTTCATCCTTCACTTAAGGTAATTGACAAAGGATTAAAAATCACAGATGTGTGTTGGCTTGCTAAGCCTCACTGACCTCTGGGGAGAAAATCTTGGGTTCAGTATTTTACTGGCACTGGGATGGTATTACTTTTTCAGGGATTGTAGTGACAGGACAAGAGATAATGGTTTTAAACTAAAAGGGTAGATTTATATTAAATATTATGAAAAAAAAATCTGTATTGTGAGAGTGGTGAGGCCCTGGCACAGATTTCCCAAGGAGCTGTGGATGTCCCCTCCCTGCCAGTATTCAAGGCCAGGTTGGATGGGGACTTTGAGCACCCTGGGCTAGTGGAGGGTGTCCCTGCCCATGGCAGGGGGATGGGACTAGGGCTTTGAGGTCCCTTCCAGCCCAAACTAGTCTGTGATTCTATGATTCTATGATACTCTCACCTGAAAGGAGGTGACCTTGAAGACAGGACCTCTTACAGTGTGTAGCAAAGGACTGTGTTGCAGACCATGCTTGTGCTGCCAAACAGAGCATGGCACAAGGAGCCAGAATCAAATTCTGAATGGGCTGACACTGTTCAAGCAGAAATACCAGCTCAGAGCTCAGATGCTGAGACAGTATGGCATTGCATCTGAAGCAATAAATCCTCTCTGTAGACATGACTAATGAACCTGGGCAGAGCATCATGCAGATCCGAGTGTTGCTTCTGTTTCTCAGTTGCTGATGGCTGGAGTATTACAAACTCATGTGACTCTGACCTGCACACAAAATTTTAATTCCCTTCTGTTAACCTTTCTGCTGGCAACACTGACCACAAGAAACCAGAAGAGACTGAAAATCCAAGTTAAACAGTCTCTCAAGGTAATTCCTCTCTCCCCAGTTTCACAATGGATTTTCTTGGGAGAACCAATATTTACAGAGTTTCACTCAACTCCACTAAAAATGTACATATGTCATTGGAGAATTGCAGATTTCTGCTGGTTTATCATGAACATGATATTTCATTTTTTTTGAAAGCCCCTGGTCTTACATCTAGAGAACTGTAGAAGAACATTGGATGGGGGGGGGATTTCCCTCTAAAAAAGCATTGATGATAATGACTGTAGAGAGCACCTCTAAATCCTAAAGGTCAGTTAACTGAAGTCTAAAAAATGAACTTAATTAATCTAATTTTAAAACTTCATGAGTTTATTCAGAGTTAGCCCTAACTCTTATATGTTAGTCATAGTGTAACTGATGTAGGTGACCTTTATCTGTATGGTTCTGTTCTATTTTGATCATTCGTTGCCTGGTTTAAACATTGCTTCTGTACTGCAGAGCATGTGGGAAGCTGGCTGCAGTCACTTGGTCCCCAACACATTCCCCGTTCTCTACGCTCAGCTCCTCACACAGCATGAAACTCAAGACTGCAGACGGTAACGCTTTCTGCACAAGACACGTCCCATTGAAGCCCAGACTCTTGACTGTGTCTTATTAGCACAGCTGCAATGTCAATAAATAGCAGCTTCACCAGTGGCAGAAATAATATCTAGTGTCTGGAATGAAAATGAAGGGACTATTAAACAAGCTTCAGATTTCAAATGCACTAATTTACTCAGCACAAATGAGTAGAATATACATTCATGAGAGGATGAGCACTGATTTTTGGCTCAAATAAAACACTTGGAAAATTTACCTTCAAGCTTAGATCCAATTAGAGATGAACATGGGTATTAATGTTTCTAACCACACTTGGGAGGCTCAGCACAAGGTAACATTCCACATCTTCCATTGGGACTATTTACAGGGCAAAAAGTTAGAACCATTTGCGGGTTGTTTTGTGAAAAAAAAAAAAAAAAAAAAAAAAAAGCTGCAGAAGATTTTTTAAATTTATGAGCGATTTAACCTTTTCTTTGAAACATTCGTCTTAATCTTTGGCAAGATTTTAAGCAGTTTTATCCATCCTCATAAAATGTGATAGGTTTTTATGAATGCAGGAAGTGGTAGGTTTTCTGTAGTGTGGTGGGGTTTTTCAATAGATTTAAGAGAATTAGAGCTGTGCTGTCAGTATCCCAGCTTTATGAGTTATCTCATAAACAACCTAGAAAGAAACTATTTCCTTGCAAATAATGTCTTTGTCATTTTTCAGAGGAACAGTTTTGTAGATCAAATCCAGCAGCGCTATAAAATTCATAGCATTACCTTATGAATAGTTATCCTCTCTAAGAAGATTTGCAACAGAGATAGATTTTATAACTTGAAGTTATTAAAGGAGATAGAAGTTAAAACTTCATATTATATAACCCTTCTCAACTTTTCCACAGAAAGGCTTTTTAATTCAACAGGGTTGCTTTTCATTTGATTAGGCATTCCAGATTACTGTTTTGTGCAAAAGGCTTTTAGGAGCACTATACAAAAGATGTACTCAAAGTGTGTATTGTCGAGACAACAATGTAGAGGTAACAAAGCCTCAGACAGACAAGGTGGCAAAGCAAGTGCTAAACTAGTATGTATAGGCCAGTGAAAGTAGAGTAAGAAATTGGGCTTGCATGAATATAAAAAAGCACCAGTAGTGTGTGAAATTTAAATTCTGTACCCACAGTAGAATAACAACACCTACAGGGTGTTGATGAGAAGATGATATAGATGTATTTGGAATATTAGACCTGTGACACCCTCTGAACTCAGTAAGGGGTGTGAAGATGAAGGAGAAAACTACAGAGAGGGAGACACCTACTTTCATAAGCATGTCTGTCCCTCCTTAGACTTTCTTTCTTCTATTGGCTTAATTTCAGGAACCTGAAGGTGCACAAGTCCACTGGATCTGATGAGGTACACCCGTGTGACCTGAAGGAACTGGTGGATGAAATGGCCAAACCACTCTCCATCATATTTGAAAGCTCCTGGCAGTCTGGTGAAATTTCCACTGACTGGAAAAGGGAAAATATAACCCCCATTTTTAAAAAGGGGAAAAAGGAAGACCCAGGGAACTACAGTCAGGTCGGTCTCAACTCTGTGCCTGTTAAGAACAAAGAGCAGATCTTCCTGGAGACTATGCTCAGGCACAGGGAGAATAAGGAGGTGATTTGTGACAGCCAAAATGGCTTCACTGAGGGAAATCGTGCCTGACAAATCTGGTGGCCTTTTATGATGGAGTGACAGAGATGGTGGACAAAGGAAGGATGACAGACATAATTTTCCTGGACTTGTGGAAGGCCTTTGACACTGTCCAGCATTACATCCTTGTCTCTAAATTGGAGAGACATGGATTCAACAGATGGACTGCTCAGTGGATAAGGAACTGGCTAGGTGGTCGCACCCAAAGAGTTGTGGTCAACAGCTCAATGTCCACGTCTGTGACGAGCGGTGTTCCTTAGAGGTTAGTACTGGGACCAGCACTGTTCAGTATCTTTGTTGGTGACATGGACAGTGGGATTGAGCGTATCCTCAGCAAGTTTGCTGATGACGCCAAGTGGTGTGGTGAGGTTGACACGCTAGAGGGAAGGGATGCCATCCAGAGGGATCTTGACAGGCTGGAGAGATGGGCCCATGTGAACTGCATGAAGTTTAACAAGGCCAAGTGCAAGGTTGTGCATGTGGGTTGGCACAATCCCAAGAACAGCTACAGGCTGGGTAGAGAATGGATTGAGAGCAGCCCTAAGGAGAAGAACTTGAGGGTGCTGATTGATGACAAGCTCAACATGGGACAGCAATGTGTGCTAGCAGCTCAGAAGGCCAACTGTGTCCTGGGCTGGTGATTCTGCCCCTCTATTCTGCTCTCATGAGACCCCACCTGGAGTACTGCATCCAGCTCTGACAGGAAAGATGTGGACCTGTTGGAGTCCAGAAGAGGGCCAAGAGGATGATCAAGCGGCTGGAACACCTGTCCTGTGAAGACAGGCTGTGAGAGTTGGGCTTGTTTGGAGAAGGCTCCAGAGTGAACTAATTGTGGCATACCAATAATTAAAGGGACCCTACAGAAAAGTCGGAGAGGGACTGTCCACCAGGGCGTAATAGTGACAGGACAACAGGCAATGGCTTTAAGCTGAGATAGAGTAGGTTTAGCTTAGATGTTAGGAAGAAATTCTTCACTATGAGGGTAGTGAGGCCCTGGCACAGGTTGCCCAGAGAGGTTCTGGAAGCCCCATCCCTGGAGGCATTTAAGGTCAGGTTAGATGGGGCTTTGGGCAACCTGGTTTATTGAGGGTGTCCCTCAATATTTGGAACTAGATGATCTACTAACTGCTAAAATTTACTGACTGAACTTAAGAAAGATTCTCTGGAGACAGAAATTGGCTGTGACAAGGAATTCCAAATGAAGGCCAGTATAATCTCCACTCTGTCCCACAGAAGGAGTGAAGTCCATAGGCTACCACTAACAGAGTGCAGAACTGTCAGTGATTGAGATGGTTCTTCCTGTTAGGAGTGGGGTTTATAGGATATTTAGATGAGCAAGTAGTTATGAGCAGTTCCCTCATGCATAATAAAATAAGTACAAGTGAACAGCATTACAGAAATGATTACAAAAGAGCCCAAACAGGATGTTATCAGATGTCTTAGATTGCTACACACACTCAATTTTTTTTTTCCCCTTGCATGGACACTGCGCTTTTCAATTTTATTCTGATTAGGTGATTCTGATTAATAGAAACAGATGGTGTTGCTGTTTTACCACTGGGTCCTTAAAGTCATCCCACCAAGAGTTAAAGGTAGAGTTGCACAGGAAGAAACTTTGCTGTGAAAGAAAGCAGTAGTTGCACAGCTGCAGCAGGAAAAGTAAAAGCCCCTTGCTGAGATATCTATCAGAAACACACAGAAATGCATATATCTCACCCATTAGCCTGCCAGGGTAGAAAGTTATCAACAAGGTGAGAGGACTATGACATGTGTAGATCTGGCTGCTCTCAATATTGCACTGACATTCAACACAGTGAGGAATTGTCTTTAAGGATCATGACATGTTTTTCCCTCATTCGGTTCTTTTGTGTTTATATTCCTGGACATCAGACTAACTTACAGTACATTTTCTTTAAAGGCTGGTGATTTGGTACAGGATAATGATGATACTTTATCAAACAAAAAAGATAATTGATAGTGATGCTTCTAAAAAAAACCTCTAAGAAAGTTACTGCACATCAAAGAAAATAAAGAATCACAGGAGGAAGAAAAAAAGGGAAAAGTTGCTTTTACTGTTGCAAAACTAGCAAGAGATGAACTTGAAATAGGAGGGCCATTATTATATTGTTATTTATCTGTTATCAAGTCATTTATTTGCATATGCATGTGATCCCAGCTACCACTTTTTCAAAGGATATGCCAGGGTGGTGGAGATTTTAGTGATAAAAATACCCTTCAGCAAACAGAGGGGAAGAGTCCTACTCCTTTATTAGAGGTCACAGAATCATAAGGTTGGAAAAGACCTTTAAAATCATCAAGTCCAACAGTTCCTGTCCTGTGCTAAACCATATCCCTAAGTACTTCATCAGCCTGTTCCAGGCCCTGACAACTCTTTTAGTGAAAACTTTTTTCCTAACGCCTAATCTGGCCCTGCCCTGGTGCAGCTTTGTGCTATTTCTCCTTGTTCTATCTCCTGTCACCTGGCTTAGTTTAGTGTTGTGTTTAGTTTAGTGTTTAGTTTACTCACAGTAAATCACATCATGATGTCACAGAAAGGCTCAAATAATTGACATGACAGAGCCACCAACATTTACAAAATGTATTAATAAATTAATGTAACAATGAATAAATGAAACACAACAAACTAATTCAATGGTTTAGAGCATTACTGTACATGAAATTAGTTTTAAACACCTGAAGGGAAAAGTAGAGACAAATGAACCCACCATGAGCATCCTGCTCACTTCCTCCCCCACAACCCTGGATACTAATGGTGAGGAATCCAGGCTCCCCTGACAGCATTCCTGAACAAGTCGGACTGTAGGAACAATGTGCACTGTAATACTGTATGTATAGTGGAGGTGGGGGTGTAGAGTTTTAGGATTATGTTTACTATGGTAAAATGTGAGAAAACTGAATGGCTTCCTGGATTTTCTGTGTTTTGTCCTTTCCCATATTTCCCATCTTTCGTGTGAAATAGCCACCACAAAAAAGAGCTTCCCCAGGTGAGCGGCACTGTGGTGACAATTTCAATCCACTCAGCCTATCATATACAGATATTGTGGGAAGAAGGAAAAGCAGTCTTTGAAAATTATGTGTTGATGCCCAAGAAAGATGAGATGCAGGAGTGCATCTGATATAATGAGATTTCCACCTATTTGAATGGAGTCTTTTTATTTCTTCAGAAAAGGATCACCATGGAGGAAGGAGAGTATGCCGGTGAAAAGCAGCACAGGAGCAAGCTCATGCTTGAAGCAATATGAAGAGATCATCAGAAAGACACTTAATGTGTCTATTCAAAACACATGGTGATAATGGATGCTTTGGTCTAATATAGTGCAGTCAAGAAAGTGCTAGCCCTCCTGAAAACAATTTACAAAAAAGTGAAGTTAGTCAACCCATCAACAATGACCTAGCCATTTAATTCCACAAAACGTTTTTAAAAAGGCAAGATGGACATTACCTCAAGAATACTCCACAATACTTAGTATGTAGCATGACTATCAACAGCATTGAGTGTGCCACTGATGTCATTCTGCTGTCAGGGATAACAGGGATTTGCAGAGTTGATTGACACCTGGAGGACTAGCATATTATTAGAGCTGCACATCACTTTCAACAGGACAAATGAAGAGAACTACTGTCAGCTTAAACCTTTCATTTCCTGGTAAGAATCATGTGAGGCAATTACACAGAAGAAACCATTAAGCATGCATAAATAAATAGATAAAATAATATTAAAAGTTTGAATGGGTTCAGGAAAAAGAGGTAACTGGAGAGGAAGGAGGTGTTGCCTCATGCAATAGGATTTCTGTCGTGTTCAGACATGCAGAAGATAGAAGGAATTAAGGCTATTGACCACAGGTCATGCTTACAGCTGACAAGTGTATGGTTCCTCCCGTATTTCATTAATGCCATCAAATCTGGAAGATGATGTGGAGAAAGTGTTTTGTGATCCACTACCAGAGCATTGTTCAAAGCACAGGACATTTTAATAATGAGTGGTAGCAGAAGAATGCAGTAGCTTGTCTATCAAGTTCTTGGAAATCCTAGGTGACACTACCTGGATACAAGCTGTACCTAGGGAAAAAAGAGGGAGGGCTTTTCTGTAGGTGTTTAAACAGTAGGACTGCTTCTGAATGACAAAAGGCAAATTGGGTGCGAACAACCATGAAAAATAGCAGTTGTGACTTTTTAAAGAGCAAAGAGGAAAAATAACAGACTTCAGAAAGGCTAGAAAATGCTACGGTTAGATCTGTTGTAAGGAATGTTTATAGAATTGAGGAATTTTTAATTAAAAAGTGCCAGGTAGAGGAAGGATAGGAAATGAAATAAGACATTAGTGTGCCTGTGTGAAGGATGGAAACATGAAAAGCAGAAAGAAGCTGAGATTTTCAGGGATCATTGTGAAAGAAAAACCTTATATAGTGGCGAGAAAAATCAAGGCATGAAATAAGCTGCAACAAACAAGAGACATCAGAAGCAACCACTTCATTCTGAGAAGAGTTAAGAAAGCCTGCTGCTCACGATGGGGAGAAAGCTAGTAAAGACAAATCCAGGACAGCTTTTAGTATCAAACTTCACAGGAGGAAAAGCTAGTGGTTCATGACAGAGGTAAAGGGTCAGAGAAAAAGTGGGAAGGTGACCTAGGAAATAGACTTGATTGAACTAGATGAAGTTTTATAGCCTAAATATCAAAAACAATACTAGGAAGGAGATGTGGTAACTGTATTCATTTACATAAAAACTGCAGCAAAATGATCACAATTTGTTTACCATGTTGATGTAAGCATTCAGGACTCAAAAGGGACAGACAAAGGCATCCATCTGATATAAATGATCCTGTCTTGGTAAAGGGAGGACAATAACCTACCTGACTTCTTGACATACACTCTGTCCTGTATTTGTATTAGCTAATGTTGAGGTTTGACATATGGCTGGGAATGGTGATTGCATAAAACCCAGTGCATTGTAGAAAGAATGCAAAGAAAGTTGAATAATGCCACTCCCTCACAGTTTCCCCGGATTCTCATGATGTTTTATACAGCTTTTCTACCTATTGTATTTTTTTCTCTCTGCAGTTGTTCTGGGAAGCATCAACAGACCACAGAAATTGATTTGGGATTAATTGTGAGTTTGACAGGTAATTCCAGTGATGCAGTCGGGGTAAGGAGGAGTGTGCAGTGAGTCACACACCCATGCCCTGAAGAATCAGGATTCCTGTTTTAGAGAGGAAGCACTGAAATTAACCATATGGAAAAACACTTCCCTGTGAACAAGATGAAAGAAACAGGGAAAAAAAAAATCTCCTAATTATAGCTGGATAACGTTTTACACAGTCAAGATATTTTAGATCAAAAGACTTTTTTTTTCTGATCTAGAAATGCTTGTTTCTGTTACTTTTTAAGATCTCAGTTTTCTCAAAATTACTCAATATGATAATTATAATGTTTAATTTGTTTTCTTTGTGTGTGTGTGAGAGAGAGAGAAAGAAAGGTGTTTAAATTTATTGCCCAAGTCACACTATCTCTCAATATACTTAAGGTAATACTTTGTGTTTTTAAAACATAAAAGAAACTCTGTGTTCCCTAATTTAGACATTTTGGCCAACAATCTGAAGCAAACACAGGTTTGACAGTTTAAGGCCACCCACACAGTTCTGAATATTCATAGCAGTAATTCTGTATTATTGTCCCTACTTTTACAATCCAAACCACCTCAAGACATGGGAAACTGAAACTCTAATGCCAATTAGTCAATAAGGCATCAGATCTGAACAGCAGCAAAGTGATTGCACAAGTTGACATGCCTACACGCTAAATAGATGCAGGATTTCTTTTTAAACGTAAGTCATTTATGTTGTTTATGAAATTTCTTAAATCTCAACTATTGAGCTCAGATTTTTCTTTATGATGCTGACTTCAATGAATATATTCAGGTTCTTGAGAAGCCTTCCAAAGAAGCAGGGAAAATCTGCAACTTTTGAAGGCCAGTTGGACAAAAAATGTTTCAAAGAAGAAAATACTACATCAATAAACAGATTAAACTGATACAATCATTAATTATTTTTCCAATCAGTACCACAATATCCTTTGAAGACAGCATCACATTTCAATATTCCTGAACAATGACAATGCCTGTTATGTTTTTGTGTCTTTCCATGCAGTATCCTAACACTGCAAATCAGAATTGGAACTTCACTGTGCTGAGTCTAGTATGTAGAGGAAGATGCAGAACTCATTTTTCAAAGAGTATTAATTACAATCTGCTTCAAAAATTAGCAAGTGCATATGTTGGATAATAGAAGAGGGGCAGAACAACTAGGTTGTCAGTCATTGAAACTGCTGCAACACTTTCTAGCTGGCGGTACTATATGAAGCTTTGACCATAAACTTAGCTTAATTTCATTGTACTAATAAGTTAAGAAACAGTGAATTGCAAATATGACTTCTTGGCCAATAGTAAGATTTTTGTTAGCTGCTCACTTTAAAAAACTTCATTGGGTATATGCTATCAAGGTATCAGGTACGTACTGCCGAGGTCTATGAGTTATAACACGTATATACTATCAAGATATCAAGATATCAAGATTCACGGGCAAAGATCTAGAATACATTTTCTGCCTTCTATACACCTGAAACCTGAAACCATCCTCTTTAAAGGGTGTATGATATTAAGAATTAATATTAAGAATTGTTTAAATAACATTTCATAAACAGTAAAGTTAAAAGGTGAATATTTTATATGAGTCTTTCCCAAAATGTGAACAAATTTATTTATGACATAATGCATTCCATACAGAGCGAGCTGATGTACCCAAACCAAATTCTATGTTTTATGTGTGTTATTTGAACATTCTTTTTGTGCTTTTTCTGCTCTACTTCACTGAAATGGCTCAGGGATTTTTAATTATTTTTTTTTTAAAGCCAAATGCTACATGATGTCTCTGCCACACCCAAATCCCACTGAGATGCCACTGTTTGTGGTTTTAGAGCTGACTCCTTTTGATACCACTTCATACCTCTCTGTTGACACCACTTGAGTTTGCTTGCCTGGGATGGTGGAACAACTTCTCAGCTGCTGCTAAGCCTGGGTGGGAGTGGAGAGTGGGGGAGGATGAATGCTAAACCAGCTGTCACTATGTAGGTGGACATCCAGACTGCCAGCTGGAAGTGGTGTTCCTGCAACAGCTCATCACCATGTTGCATGTTGCCTCTATAGCTAACATGGTGCTCTGTCTTTTTACACCAGTGGCATGCAGCACAGAAAGCTAGAGACATGTCTACTAGTTTGGTCCATTAAATAACACACTGTACCAAAAGCCACTTTCCAGTTATTGGCTCTGGATAAACTGTCATCACTGAGCTGTCACAAATCACTTACAGTTTGCTGGGGAACACAGCTTTAGAATCCCTGTGAAAAATGCCTGGAATATGCAGCACACATTTCTAAACCACTGTTTCTAAGATTAGCCAAGATAAGAGATACATGTACACAACAAAAATAGAATCCCCACCCTCCTTTTTGTAAACAGTTCCACTTATTTTCTAAATTGAAAATGCAGCAGTATCTTGGGATCAGTTGAGCTGATTTCTTTTTCTCTGAAGTACCTCCCCCTTCAATCTATAGCTGGAACTACTGCAGCTAATGAGTGCATTCATTAGGCTGTAGACTGGTCTTTTTTTGTTATGCAAAAATCTGTTTTCAGGCCACATAATGATGATGGAAACTGCTGTTCTGCCCACGTGCAATCACTTTCCTGCCAAAAGTCTGACCGATAGCATTTTAGAATATGTTTGTGAATTTTTCTCCACCTGAGTAGGAGTTTATTGACTGAGCAGTTGTCTTTAATTTTATTTTCATTGTATTTTTCTGCTTTTCCAGGGTTTTTTTCTATATCTTAAAAGCTCTGAAAATCTTAAAGAGTCTTCATGCTCTTCTGCAGAACACTGTCAGTCTTGCAAAGGTAATTTTTTTTGGTTAATATCAGAGGGGTGGAATTACTTTTCATACAATCATAGAATCACAGAATGTGTTTGGTTGGAAGGAACCTTTAAAGGCCATCTAGTCCAAACCCTCTGCAGTGAGCAGGGACATCTTCACTAGACCAGGTTGCTCAGAGGCCCATCAAACCTGACCTTGAATATCTCCAGGGATGGGGCCCCCACCACGTCTCTGGGAAACGTATTCCAGTGATCTACCACCGTCACAGTCAAGAACTTTTTCTGAATAGCCAACCTAAATCTCCCCTTTTCTAATTTAAAACCATCACCCCTTACCCTATTGCTACATGCACTTGTGAATATTTCTTCCCCAGCTTTCTTATAGGCACATTTCAGGTACTGGAAGGCTACTATAAGGTCCCCCTGGAGCCCCCTCTTTAGCCTGAACAAGCCCAACTCTCTCAGCCTGTCTTCATAGGAGAGGTGCTCCAGCCTTTTGATCATCTTTATGTCCCTCCTCTGGATGTGCTCCAACAGATCCATATCTTTCTTGTGTTGAGGGCTCCAAAGCTGGACACATTACTTGAGGTGAGGTCTCACCAGACCACAGTAGTAGGGCTGAATAACCTCTCTTGATCTTAAACAGCACTAGTCCGAACACAGACCCTTGGGGAACTCCACTTGTCACCATCTTCCATCTGAGCCATTGACCACCATCTTCTGGACGGAACCATCCAGACAATTCTTTATCCACTGAACAATCCACTCATCAAATCCCTATCTCTCAAATTAAAGAAAAGGATGTTGTGGGGGCCTGTTTCAAAGGTCTTGAAGAAATCCAGACAGATGACATCCATAGCTGTTCCTTTGTCCACTGATGCAGTTACTCCACCGTAGAAAGCCACTAGGTTGGTCAGGCAGGACTTGCCCCTAGGAAAGCCATGCTGGCTGCCTTGATTCACATCTCTGTCCTCCATGTGCCTCAGCATAGCTTCTAGGTGTATCAGTTCCATGATCTTCCCAGGCACAGAACTGAGGTTGACATGTTGGTAGTTCCCAGAGTCCTTCTTCCTACCCTTTTTTAAAATGGCTGTGATGTTTCTTCTTTCCCAGTCACTAGGGTCTACAACTGACTGACATGATTTTAATGACTTTTGGTGAACAGCTGTAAATTGTTGTATTTAGATTAGTTCATTTTATAACAACTGCATCCACAGTGAATGAGGATTCTTGTCTTGCTGCCTTTTTTAGATTGCAATTTCTCATCTTTGTCTTCTTTTTCATGCATATTATAAAGATAAATGAATTTAGGGGTAATTCAAAGGAAAGAAATGAACTCATTATTTTTAAGCAGTATAACACACTGTTTTCTACAAGATGATATCTAGAAGTAGCTGTGCAGTGAATTTGGCAGATACCTTGCACAGGGGATTACTGGTACTAATTAGTTGTAGAGTATCCAAACTTCCCAAAGCTGAGAAAAGTTATGATGGCAATTTAAGAGATTGGTAGTCTATAGCAGCATCTAATTTGCATGAAAAGATTTTTAGATCTGCCTGCTTTTGTAGTTCAAGGCTGCAAAGTAATTCAGCCTGACAGTAGTAGTAGAGCACACAACGAAATAATTTCCAATATGTGATGCCCCTTTTTCACATTTTCAACGTCTCACAGCTAACCAAACTAACTGGGGGAAGTTATAGCTGTACCTATAGATTGTATGGGCTGTGCCTTAAATTGAAGAGAAATTTGACTGAATATTCCCCCTTAAACCACCAAGGATATTCAATGTGTACAGCATTCCCCCTTGGCTCCAGAATAATTCTTTAGTAAGGAGAAACTAAACATTTGTAATTTTACTAGGAAGAAAGGTATTCTGGATGCCTAGACAACTTTATAAAGTGTTAAAGTTGTTTTTCCCAAAGTTCAATGTTATTCTGTGCTGCAATTTAAATCACTTGTTTACTGCCTTCATTTTAGAGCAATTATTTGCATAGACTTTCAGGTTTGTCTGACTAAGTAAACCCAGTTCCTTGCAATTTTCCTTTCCAGAGGTGTTTGCTAGATTTGCTGTCATTCTGAGTCTCATTCTTCCTGCAGGACCCCAGCTGTTCCTTATCTCTGAAGGCTCAGTGCCACCTTGGGATGCCCTGAAAGCACAGACAGTGTGAAGGATGTGATCTGGATGCGTAGACATAGGGATGTCCTATCCTGAGCTGAGGACTCTCTCATATTTGTCCACTTTCCCATGATACAGTCAGCTGGCAGTTTTCACACTGTCCCCAGCCGCCTTCTTCCTGCAGCTGTCAGGAAGGACTGCTAAGTCTTCAACAGGGGGTGGGGAGACAAAGAAAACTTGATAAATGGTTTCTTTTCATGATGACAAGTTGGGAAAAGAGGAGCAGGGATGATTTTTTCAGGTTTCACATTAGTTAATGACTGCTAATGAGGGAGTAAAAGCAAAGGAAGGAGCATGTGCTGTAGGAAAATATAAAATTTATTTGGGAGCCAGCCATCAGACATCAGAACTGCTTTCATCACTGCTTTGTTAAAGGGCAGAAAGATTACTTCACATCCTTGAAGTGTATTTTCCAAATATGGCAGCAGATTTTCTTTTCAACAATATTAATGCTGTTGACTCATATTTCTAATTCACTCTAAGCTCCTCAAACTGCAAACTTCTCATAATGACAGCCTACAAAACACCAGTTACATAATGTCAGCAACAGCAGAAAACCCGGAAAGAAAAAGTAACAATGGTTCATTTTTAAAACACTTCAATCAAATATACAGTTTTACCTTGAAAATACTGATTTTTATCTTCCCTGGAATGTCTTACTTAAGTATAGCTTCTCAGGCTCCAAAATGTAATGCACAATGCAATGCAATATTGTGTACATATTAAGCCTACATTAGTGAATAGCAAAAAAGAGAGTCATGTATGGAAATCAAGCCTTGGCAGAAATGATAAGCAAAGCCTACGACAAAACTATTCTCTGTGCATCCTTTTCACACAAAATGGAAACAGCTCTGGGACTCTGAATGCAGGATGATGCTCAGTTTGTTCTACAGTAGCATAATATGACCAGAAATACAAACCAATGCTATTTTTCTACTCACAGTTGACTTTGCTTGCATTAATTGAGGGGATTTTTCATTATAACAAGTTCATCAAGTAGACTAATAGCTTATTCTGAATCAGACATACCTTGAGCCAATGATTTACCTGGGCTACCAGTAACGGAATGATTCTCTGTTAGACATCTACCTGTGCAATATGAGCTAGGGAGCCTGCTTTGGCAGGGGAGTTGGACCCAATGATCTCTCAAGGTCCCTTCCAACCCCTATGATTCTATGATTCTATGATCTAGGCATTGCTTTTATGGACATGCAATAATAGTCTCTATGATACATTCAAATATAGGAATAAACAGATAACTGAGATACCCTTACTTCTGTACAAAATATTTCAGAAATGGGTAAAAAAATGCTTTAAGTAAAATAATTCACTTACTTGGCAGAAAAGGTAACACATAAATATATACATTATCTTTCAGCAATGTAGAACTTGGGCTGGCAGAGGTGTGAGCTCCTGTGTGCTTTGTTGTTGGGGCAACCAAACCAGGAGCCAGCGAGTTGCAGTGGCTTGGTCTAACTTACAGGGCTGGGGCTTGGAGAGGGGTGCCCCGGAGCTAAACCACAGAGGAAATCTTTGCAGAGAACATGTGTTTCTGGTGGGTTTGGGCATTCTAACAATCATGCCAGCTCACTTGAGAACAAACCCCAGCTTGAGGTGATGGATCGGCCCAGAACAGGGCTTTGGGCAACCTAGTAAGGCTGTCCCTGCCCATGGCAAGGGGGTTGGAACTAGATCATAGAATGTGTAAGATTGGAAGGGACCTTTAGAGGTCATCTAGTCCAACCTCCTGCAGCGAGCAGGCATACCTTCACTGGACCAGGTTGCTCAGAACCCCATCAAGCCTGACCTTGAATGTCTCCAGGGATGGGACCTCCACCACCTCTTTGGGCTACCTGTGCCAGATGATCTTTGATGTCCTTTCCAACCCAAAGCATTCTATGATTCTATGATGTACATATATGTACATATCTGTGAATGGAGACATAAATATCTAGTTATTTCCTTTAAGTATATATTTACAGTATTTTAGCCTGAGAAAAAGTAGCATTTAATAGAAAATCTCACGTCTGTATACCAGCTATTACATGCTGCTTAGTATATTTTGAAAAAAAATATATGAAAATATTTAACTCATTATACCATTAGGAAATATAATTCAAAACAGATTTGAGATCTTGAATCATTGTTTCTGCAGAGGAGTATATTTAATTAGAAATAATACACTTTGGATGTATAAAAAAAGGAAAGTGTAGGAGTAAATCAGTATATATGGACATATCTAGGTATTCTAAGGAGGTACAAACATTAAACAAAGTGAGTTAAAGAGTCAGATCAGAAAAAATTAAATATAAAGAAACATAAATACATGTCATATTTCAGCAGTTACTTTGAAACCATATTATTGAGAATGTGTCTGTTTATGACTAATCAGAAACTTTGTTGTTAATGTCCTCGCACACAAACAATTTGAACACAGGACAAAAAGGTGAGAGTGATATGTTAACTATATTATTTGTATTTTCGGCACCTATTTTTAAACCATGCATACCTAGAAAGGTTCCATTGATCTAACAGCACAGAGTTAAGCAGACTTTTACTTCTTTGTGTGATCAGAAACACAAGTCTTAAGTCTCCAGACTTCAGTTTTCTCTATAGTAAATCTAGAGAAACTAATTCCACATTTGCAGCTGTACAATGGATTGCAAATTCTGTGTGTGCAAAGATTTTAAAATGACAGATGTTATGTTGGGTCTTTTCAAAGAAAGTGTGTATCATTTCAAGCCAGCAATTGCAATAATCTGCACACAATTAATCAAAAATGCTGAGAAATTAATATTCACAGTTCCTCAGGGCATCAGTAATGTCAGTCATTTTTTTAACATTCTGTTCAGCAGACTGAATCAAATATGGCAAATGAAACCAAGTCAGACCTAAAGTAATGACCCAAGCAGGGTAAATATACTGTAGCATGACCCAAGCATCAATGCTTGGTCCAGATTTATCCCACATATTCATCATCTGGAGTGGACAGAGTGTGCCCTCAGCAAATTTGCTGGTGATACAAAACCAGGAAGTATGGATGACACATCATGAGGCTGTGCTGCCAGTCAAAGTGATCTGTACAGGCTGGAGAGTGAGATGAAGGGGAACCAAATGAAGTTCAACAAGGTGAAGTGTAGAATCCTGCACCTAGGAAGGAATAACCCCAGGCACCAGTAAAGGTTAGGGGTTGACCTGCTGGGAAGCAGGGCTGCAGAGAAGGACCTGGAAGACCTGGTAGATATCAAGCTCTCCATAAGCCACCAATGTTCCCTTGTGACCTTCAAGGCCAGTGGTTCCTCAGGTGCACCAAGAAGAGCCTGACCAGCAGGTTGAGGGAGGTTCTCCTCCCCCTCTACTCTACCCTGGTGAGGCCACATTTGGAGAACAGTGTCCAGGTCTGGGCTGTCAAGTTCAAGACAGACAAGGAACTACTGGAGAGAGTCCAGTGGAGGGGATGATGAGGGCACTGGAGCATCTCTCGTAAGAGGAGAGGCTGAGAGAGCTGGGGATGATTAGCCTGGGGAAGAGAAGACTAGAGGGGATCTGATTAATGCTTATGAATATCTAAAGGGTGGATGTCCAGAGGATGGGGCCAGACCCTTCTCAGCGGTGCCCTGTTACGGGACAAGGGGCACTGGGCACAAATGGGAACACAGGAAGTTACATCTCAATATGAGGAAAAACTTCTTCCCTTGGAGGGTGATGGAGCCCTGGGACAGGCTGCCCAGAGAGGTTGTGGAGTCTCCTTCTCTGGAACAATTCCAAAACACACCTTTTTGCACAATACTCTGCAACCTGCTCTATGTGAACCTGCTCTGGCAGGGGGTTTGGACTAGGTGATTTCCAGAGGTCCCTTCCAACCCCTATCCTTCTGTGACGCTGTGAAATTCTCCACCAGTTGAAGTCAGCTGAAGCTTTCACAATGACATGAGTCAGGACTATCTTCCTAGGTCTATGCTCAGATTAAGGTGTATCCCTCTCGTTGATTCAACATTTGCCTTCAGACAATATTATGTATGATGGTTAGCTTATCCCTTGCACTTACGTTAGTATTACCCATAGATATCCATAGAACTTAATTATCAAACAGCTTTATAAGCATTTCATCTTTTGAAACTCAGTTCAGAATAACAGGTGTCACAGGTTATAAACATAAAGTTCTTCCAGTCAACTATTTTTGGAGGTAGACATGCACTTTAATGGTTATCAGAGGAGGAACATCACTAGGAATGTTCGTTGTCTTCAGAAGGAAGAAATTTTACAACATTGAAAGCCAGCTGCTTCTTGAAAACATTGTGCCATAACACATTTGCTGAAATAACAGAGCTAATCCATAGTACATCACAAGATTTAAAAAGTCTGGACTAAAGGATCCTTTGTTGTAGCAAATCACAAATCTCTTAAAAGACTCAGCAGGAATATTTTCACATGTTGGTAGTATAAAGTAATGTGAAAATAAAGAGTGATTTCCTTTACTATATTTTGCTTCCTGCAGGAGTTTGTGTTTCTCATTTCCATAGAAAACAGAAGCATCATCTTCAAGACAACTACCCAAGTGTCCAGTGCTTGGAGGCATTGCCTTGATTTCTGGGTTGACATCCGCACAAACGTGACATATTACAAGAATACAGAGATCTTGCTTTGCTATACCCAAACCAAAGCTCAGCAAAACCAGCATTCTCACCCTGGTTCTTATATTCAGTAAAGACCAAAACCACAATTTGAAGGAGTTTAGCAAACACCAACTCACCTGTTCTGCGATTTTGAAGGGTGAGGTTTTATGCCATTATCATAAAGCAGCAGAAGCCTGATCTGACGTGGTATTTAGACATAGTGGATCATTTCAATTTGATGTTAAGAGTGTAAGTTGTATAATTTTTTCCTAAATTACTTCAAAAAGATGGGAATACAGGAAATCTTAAAAAATTGTGCAGCCATTGGCTTCTTTACCATTTCTTGTTGTTTTGATATGTCACAAAAATACTTAACTTCTCTCAGAACAATTATTTTTAAGGTTTCTTTAAGCTGCAATGACCAATGTGGAGGAGGAATTTTACAGTTTAGAACACACAGATATGAAGACCAGAAACCATTAGACCAGGTCCACTACATTTTGCTTAGTTTCTCTAAGAACCCTAGGTGTGTAATTGCCTTCTGCATAAGAAATTTGCTTAAATATACAAGTAGCCAACATATAAAGTTGAAACCAAAGGCAATCCTGAATATGCTTAAGAGAAAAAGCATAAAAATCTGATGATCAGACATTAAATAAAAATGTGCCATTTAACAGAATATCTATAGCTAACTATAAGTCTACAAAGAAGAAAGGACTCAGACAGGACTCTTAACCCACTTTGGGTGAAACTCTCCTGAAAACAATGCTTATTTACAATCCTGCAAAGCTTTTAAGACATCATAATCAGGCTTTAGTTTTCAGAACCGTGGCTATGGTTACCACCAATGAATACTGCATATAAAATTTATCAGCACCTCTACGTCTGTCTGCAAACACAGGTCTATTGCTACAACGACACACTCATCTGCAAATATTAAGATAATATTTGGTTTTGTTTGGTTATAATCTGGTACAAAAGGCTTTGAAAAGAAATGAGTGTTAATGACCTACAAAAAAAATAATAGCATGTAGGGGTTTTCTAGAAAATGTAAATACCTATTCTATAGTACAATAACTCAATAGGTTGTTATTTGACAAGATCTTTCAAAACTTGTATTGTGACATACATTCCAGAATTAAATTATACACAGATGTACACGGATGACATAAATTTTAGTAAACAGTAATGAAAAGGCAATACATGATTTTTGGGGGGTAAAATAAACCATAATGTGATGAAGAACATGCTCTTCTGTCTTGCAATCATATTTCACAGTGGATGTTTGATAAATGACATTTGAGAAGTACCTTGTTAACATTTCAAAGTGATAGGCAAGGTAATATGATTCCATCTGGAACTTTTTATTGCTTCCCTTGGTCTATCCAGGCTTTGATGTCCTAAACTAATGATAACTTATGATAATAGAGCATAACCCATCATGATTTATCAATTAATACATGCAAGTCCTTTCTCTGTGACAGCTGGAGAATTGGAAGGTCTCCAACTAAAAGGGTAAAATATGTGGCTCACCTATGCTAATATATTTTCTACCTGTACTTCTGTAAATGGCAAAATATTTGTAGGGGTAGATGCCTTGTTTAAAATGTTATATACATCCAGGGTTTATACTGAAGTCAAGTGCAAGACTCAATGTCTTCCACTATTTATCACTGGCTTCACGGGCAAGCTAAACACTGTTTATTGCTGGGAGGATTTTAATAAATCTTCCTGTTAGAGTACATTTGAACCAGACCCTAATCTGAATATTCCAGGTATTGGAAAGTTGGTTCCACATTCTACGGGTAGAGTGTGTGTTTGAGAAATTTGATTTACATTGGTCAACATGAGTTAAGAGCAACAATGGATCTACATACATGTTTTGATCTTCCGTATCTTAATTTTTTTTAGTTTCATAGTAAAATACATAATTTAGTTTCCTCTCTTCATTGCCTAATTTTATTTCAGTGCCTACGATATTTTATATATTCCATTACAGTTTATGGGAAAATTTTTGAAACATTAAAAATACTAAGGAAATCAAATCTGTTTATCAAATGAAAGAAAAAAATAATCTTTCAAAGCACAATACAATGTGCTGAACTCATATCCATGTTGCTAAGTGACAGTTCACAACAAACAACATGTAAATATAAAAGGAAATGCTAGATTCAGCAGGAGATCTATACCACAGCAGATCACTAAGCCATGTTGAATATTGAACATACTTTCTTGAATGAGAACATCAAGAGGTATTCTGTTTCCCTGGCATTGAAGAGGTATTAATGGCATAACTTGCTTCCCTAGCAATGAAAATCATGTGAAAAGGTAAAGCGAGGAGTTACTATGAAAAAAGGTAAAATTAGTAAGGTTACACAGCCGAAGTGACTTTGGAGCACAAAATCAAATAAGTGGTATAGGAAATTTTGGTCATGATGGCAAGTCTCAACAGTAGCTCTTCTCAGCACAGTTATGTTATTTAAAATTTGTGATAACAGAGTGGAAATTTTTTTTTAACAATTCTATATATTTTCTTTAACAACCATTTAAATAGAATTGTTAAAGAAAAATCACAAAGCTTTTAAAATGCTTTATTTTGCTAATTCTTCTTACAGTTCTTTTCTGCCATGAACTGATGTTAAATCACTTGGAGTCTCCAGAAGTACCTAACAATAGTAAATCAATGGACTTACTTGACCTTCTCAAAGAAAGCACACAAGAACTTCCTCAAAAATGCTCCATATAGTCCAATTCTGCTCTCACTGAAGTCAATACTAACATTTTCATTGACTTCTAAAGGACCAAAAGAAATGAGTCAAGGTGAAAAAAAGATCCCTGTTGTTCACATTTAAAGTTTTAGTACTTTATTTTCATTTCAAAGTCTATTGGAATATGGTTTTAATCCAAATTAAGTTACAGCAAATTTGTGTTTTTTCTTACCTTGTAACCCTCTCATCAAAACTCTGGCTCATAGTAGCAAACCTGCTAGTCTAGATATTTTAAGTACTTCTATTGATCTTTCAAACGCAACTCTGTGATAATTAAACAAAAAATTATTATTTTAGCTGAGTATTTTAGGTGATTGTTTTAAAAGTGCGTTGTTTAAAATAGGATTTACTGTAAGGTCACAGTTCTTTACTTTCTTTATTATTCTGTGTTAAAGTTTTTATGTCTGCTTGTTCTTAACAAACCAGAATGAGTTCACTTATTTGCTTATTTTCCTTTGTCAATCTAAGAAGTCTGAGCATCTCGTCAAAGGATGCCAAAACACTGTTAATCAAAGTGCCAGTCCAGATGAAGTCTGAAGAGGCACCATACAGGTAGCTCCCCCTAACGTGCAGGTCAATGATATTGCTAACTAATTCTCCTACAGTTAACACAAATTTTTGGGTTGTGGTTTGTTTTCTGAGTTTTCTCTTCCCCTCTGTTTCTGACAATAAATCAGAATATCTGTAAGGCTGCAGTAGTCTACAGTGTTATAACTACCTGCCTACCCAAACAACATCAGTCTCACTAAGGATATGAACTCTAACTCCAGTGAAACAACAATGAAGTAACTTGCTGATAATTTTAGAGCTCTCAAGAGTTTTGAAACTTGTCAACAGTCCTATGCTTGAAGTTAAAATATGATTATCTTATCACTGTATTTTGTGATGTCTGAGGTTTTTATTTTGAGCTCATATTCTTCAAATCTCTGCTATGCTGTGGACCATCCAGCCTCTTATATACTTGGAAGAATGAGATTCTAATTAGTTTTAATGGGATAATACATTTCATAACTTTAATGAGAAAAGTAATTAGTGATAATTATAATCAGAGTACACTTAGGATTTGGGAGCTTAAGTCTGAACTCTTTGAGGGCTAAAAGCCCAAGACTCATGCTTTTCTGTGTTTGTCATTTATCTGTATTTTTATCCATTTATAATTTTATATGTGTTTTAATCACCTGAATAGCTTATAAAAAGAAGGATGAAGAAGAGATATGGGGAGGTGGAGACAATATTGCCTTACCCAGCACCTTCAGGCAAAAAAGAAATCATAAGTCCTTTTATAGGGGGAACTTGTTTCAAAATAGTCTTTGCAGCCAGGGTCTGACAGGTGAAGATTTCTTTCACTTTGATCTTTTATAGCCCAGTTTTTCTTACAAAGGTCTGCTAAAAGTATTGCAAAGGAAATTTAAGTTCTTACTCTGAGTGAGGATTGCTCAACACAAAAAGTCTTCTAAAATATAAGCACTGCCTTTTCTAAGGTGCCTATATATTAGTCATAGAAAATTTAGACTGATAAAACAGTTTTTGAAATAATGTGGTGCTATTTTGAGATCAAGGTGCCTATGTGAGCAGGAAGAATTAGGCAATAAGCATTAAAAAACCAACAACAACCCAAAACTCAACAACATAGTTCCTCAAGAAAAACCCCAAAACTTTAATTCATAGAAACTCTCCCCCAGCTTAATCCTCTGAAATTAATGAGAAAAAAAGCAAACGAATGCCAAATTTCCATACTCAGTGCAATTAAAAGTGCCAAAGGATTTTGTTGGTTTTAAATAACAAAAATGAAGAGAATTTTAATATTATGAATTGTCATAAAAAAGAAAGGGCAGGGGGAGGAAGGAATGAAAATACATGTTTAGATGTTATGTATCTAGGGTAGTCATTCCCAAAACAAAAGGAATGAGCCCAATACATGGACACAATTCAAACTAATAAATTTTTGTGATGTACACTCTCTTAGTGGGATCTATTCTGGCTGGTATGAAATTTGACTTCTAAATACTGAGAATTATTGATCCAAAACATTGCATGTATGACATCCCCATGTTACTCAGAAAGCTGTACTTAGTTTTGTACAGCAACAATATTTTCTGAAAAAAAAAATAAAGGAAAGAAAGAAGTTAAGGAGTTGCTAAGAAACTTCTGAGAGCAAAAATAAAACATAAAGTTTTGATCATAGCTAGTGAGAAAGGGGGCGGGGGAGGAAAGACAGAGGACATCTGGAACGTAGGGAAGGTTTTGGGTTTTGGTTTGGTTTGGTTTTTTATTTAATTTCTTCTGTTCATTACTTTCTTGGTGTTTTCCAGCAGATTGCTGTCAACTGTCTTGGGACACTTTCATGGGATTGTGTTTGGCAGCACAGACTTGGATCATTCCCTGAACAAAATTAACATTGTAAGATATAGTTTTTATTCAGCCAACCAAACTAATACAACCAGGAGCATTTTATGCTCCTAGGTCTCTGCTTTGGCTCAAAGCACAGCACTGCCAGTGGCTCATAGAAAGACAGCAGAGAATTCTCTTTTCATTTTAATTTAGGGTTTGCTGATCTTCAAAGTATTCCTGCAGGGAAGGAGGTCTTGGCTGTAAAAGCACACACACAAAAGTGAATTTAATAATAGAGCAAGAGTGCATCCACAGTGGAAAAAAAATATAACTTAGGAACTGTCTAACCTGGAATTTAACAATATATGTAGCATGAATCAAAATAGGAAAGAAGCAATTATTGAAGGCTGAAACCACAGAAAACAATAGAAATAAGAAGAAAACAAAGAGTGTTCACAGTGAAAATATGATAAAATAATGGCAGTTAGTTCTACCACAGGTATGATGAGAGGGGTAATTTTTCCTTTATTTTCTAGGATGCTTGTAACTACCAAATGACAACATTAAATCATTCTAGCAAAGAGGTAGCAGTGGTGTCAACTGCAAATCTAAAAGGCAACGTTACAGAAGTACTGTTTATATTAGCAAATACATAGGCGTGTGGGGGCTGGGGCTGTGTTCAAGAAATAGAGGGTTTGAATAGCTTACCATAGTCACAGAACATCCTTCAAATGACTATCTCTTGTGTTTCACCTACCTTTAACATCATGTCTTTTACTAACATTTATTGCTTTTTGCAGTAGCCGTCTGTTCTGCTATGTAACCGCATGTTGCCATCATGCCACCTCTTTGATCCTGCGCCATCTCTTTGATCCAATGTCCTTTCCCAGAAGAACACATCAGGTTTTGCATGATGCATTCTGTTTTCCCCGATCCTTGATGTTTTCTTGATTGAGTAGCACATTAAGAAGCCCAGGGTATTAAAATGGAGATCTTGCTGATGCTGGACATTCATCAGACTTGAGAACTCCTTGGACTTGAGAATTTATAATGAAACAGCTGGGTGGGTTTTTTGTGGGTGTGTTGAGTTTTTTTTGGGGGGTGGGGTTTTTATGTTTGTTTTTAAAAAGTGGAAATCTTTTTCTTTCTTCAAAGAAAAAGATTTCCACTGATGTACAGGTGTGTTGTGTAAGGTGCTGATTCATTAGAACCAGCTGCAAAAGTACTGTGGGTTTGATTTAGATGTCTTTTATCAACCAATTGTAATTCCATTCATCTGTTTTAAATGGAAGAATAATTAGAATTTCCTACCTATAATTTAATTCAGAATGTGCAGACCAAACTTCTAGTATTTTATAAAGAATAAAATGATAATTTTGTTGTATCTTTTGAAACTCCTACAGATGGATAGAGTGATGGACAGTGCAAAGCATCAGGTGAACCTAAGTATTTTCTGTATACACAAATTTGTTATGAGAACTTAAATAAAAAAAAAACAAAACAGGAGAAGCCTTTTTAATTAAAATAAATGGCAGAAGGAATCTAGACTGAAGTATGTCGACCACATTTCCATTGAAAAAGATGTAAGGCAGTAAATCTCTGTCTCATTTTATTAAAAGATTTGTGTTTTTGTGAACTTTGTGACAGACATAATTTTCTCCTGTCTCTTAAAAGACAGACAGTCCTATTGGCTTGTGTATTGTTGTAGGGTACAGTGAAGTGTCAGTTCATAACTGTTGTCTCTAAGGCATGAAATAATTAATATCTGCCTTGGATACTGAACAGTGGGACTCCAACCTTTTAGAGGACAAATTCAGAAATATCTTTAATTTCTGCCTTTCTAAGTTATTTTTGCTCTTGTCTCATTTTGTTACTGGAAGTATATCCAGGAAGGACCTTTAGGAAGAATCATTCACTACAAAGAAAGAGCATGGATGGTCCTTACTTTCATCTTTTGTATAATGACTACTTCACACAAACTAGAACTTCAATCCTGTTAGTAGAGCCAAAAATCAAGCCAATATCCCTTTGTATGCCATAAAGGCACCATTTTCACTGAGGGTTTAGTGTACTCTCCCCGTCCCAGTGCAGCCTGCTTCCCAGGATATAGATCAGACTGGATGAAGGAGGCGTGATGGAATCCTCTTGACATTGTTTTCAAATCTAGCTTGGGTTTAGAGTGTTTTCTTGTGAAGCAGAAGTCCAGTCTCCCTTGGACTTTGGAGACCCCAGGAGATGAACTACCTCTCTCCTGGTCACAGGATCATAGAATTACACAGAATCTTAGAATGCGCTAGGTTGGAAGGGACCTTTAAAGGTCATCTAGTCCAAACCCATTCAGTAAACAGGGACACCTTTAGCTAGATCAGGTTGCTCAAAGCCCCATCAAGCCTGACCTTGAATGTCTCCAGGGACAGGGCCTCCACCACCTCTCCAGGCAACCTGTTCCAGTGTCTCATGAACCTCATAGTAAAGAACTCCTAATGTCTAATCTAAACCTGCCCTGCTCTAGTTTAAAACCCTTGACACTCATCCTATTTCTACATTCCCTTGCAAACCATCTCTCCCTGTGTAGAAGGCTGCTATAAGGTCACCCCAGAGCCTTCTCTTCTGGAGGCTGAACCAGCTGAACTCTCTCATCCTTTCTTCATAGGAGAGGTGCTCCAGCCCTCTGATCATCCTCATGGCCCTCTTCTGGACCCAGTCCAAAAGGCCCATGTCCTTCTTGTATTGAAGTCTCCAGAGCTGAAGGTAGTGCTCCAGGTAAGGTCTCACCAGAACAGAGCAGAGGGGCAGAATCACCTCTCTCAATCTGCTGGCCGTACTTTTGATACAACCCAGGAATTGCAACCCAGGCCTTCTGGGCTGCAAGTGCACATTGTTGAGTCATGTCCAGCTTTCTGTCCATCAGGTAAAGTAAATATTATTTCTAGCTACCTGCCTCACCAAAAGTGGTAATGGTGACTGTTTTGGGATCCTGTAACTGCTTGGTTTTATATGGCACATTCCCTAATTAAACTTGTGTGAGGATTGAGATACACATAAATATCTAGCTTGTAAATCCCTGTTTGGGCACGGGATAACATGACTCTGTTCAGATCTGTGGAAGTAGAATAATATGCCTTTGAGAAGCCTAATGACACAGGCATAGGCGTCTCCTACCTCTCAGGTCAGTGATCAGAAAGAACATGGAGGACAGCAAGGTGAGAACTAGTCCCTAACCCAATGATATCTGAAGGACTTCAGTCAGTTTGAAGTCCCAGGAAGAAATGTGGAATTAATTTTTTATATATATACAAAATATATATTCTGTATACAGATATGGATGGTACTGAGAAGTTGTGACTGTTCAGTAAAGTTCCCATTGACTGGAAAAGTGGAAATATCTTTATATGTTTATATTTTTAACAAGGGGAAAAAGGAAGACCCAGGGAACTCCAGGCTGGTCAGTCTCACCTCTGTGCCTGGCATGATCATGGTGCAGATCCTCCCGTAGACTATTCTTAGGCATGGAAAATAAGGAGGTGATTTGTAACAGCCAACATGGCTTCACTAAGTGGAAATTGTGTGTAACAAATTTGGTGGCATTCTATGATATGTTTATAGTTTTGATGGATAAGGGAAGAGTGACAGATGTTATCTACCAGAGAAGGCCACAAAGATGATCAGAGGACTGGAGTGGAGGACCTCTCTTGTGAAGATGGGCTGAGGAAACTGGGCTTACTGGGCTTGTTCAGCCTGGAGAAGAGAAGGTTCTGGGGAGACCTTAGAGCAGCCTGCCAGTATCTGAAGGGAAAACAGGAAAGCTGAAGAACAGTTTACAAGGGCAGGGAGTGATGGGACAAAGGGGAATGGGTTAAAAAAAAAAAAAAAAGAGTAGATCTAGATGAAATATGAGCAAAATATTCTTCACTATGAGCATGGTGAGGCACTGGAACAAGTTTCCCAGAGAGCTTGTGGCTGGTCCTGGGTCCTTGGCACTGTTCAAGGCCAGGTTGGAAGGGGCTTTGGGCACCCAGGGCTAGTGGAGGGTGTCCCTGCCCACAGCAGGGAATTGGAACTAGATGGGCTTTGAGGTCACTTCCAACACAAACCAGTCTGGGATTCTATGATTATAAATTAAGACTCTGATTCAGTCTTACACTGATCTTCATGATTCTCCATGCTAGTCTGCTATTATTTAGGGGCCTTTCATACACAGTTTACTTAACTGACTTAAATCTGGTAGAATTCCTCCTCTGAAAAGTGATCTGTAATCAACATAAAACTCCAGTCAAGGACTTTCTCAGCTTTTCATGAGAAAGGAGGGGCGAAGCCAGGACAGGTGACCTAACTGACCAAAGCGAATATTCCATGCCAATTACGTCCTGCCCAGGATATCGGGGGGCTGACGGGAGGAAGGCCAAGGGCAGCTCCGGGAGGCGTGGTTCTTGGGGGACGGTCGGGTTCTGGGACAGCTCTGGGTGGCACGGCCTGAGCTGTGGGTTTGGTGAGAAACTGTATTGTGTATCAACAGCTTCATATATTTTTGCTCTAAAGTCCTGTTAGCATTGTTATATTGTATCTTTCTGTTATCTTAGTAAACTATCCTTATCCCAACACATGGGCCTCTTAATTTCTTGGTTTTGGGGTTATTTGCCCCTTCCTCTTCCCTTACCTTACCTTTCCCCGCCCCCCTTCCCTCTTCCCCTGCTCTTTTCCTTTAAGGAGCAGGCAGCTGCGTGGATCTCGGCCCTCAGCCGGGGTAAAACCACGACACCATCATACCAGCTCTCTTCTGTCTTCTGTTTTGGACATATGGAGGAACAAAGAGAGCAATAAAAAAATGTCAACTACTGCAAGCAAGCCCATTTGCATTGTTAAGAAATCAGTAACACCAGGGCAGCAAGAATAGAGCTAAAACCACTGGTCAGATTGGAATTATGCACCAAACAGCTACTATGATCTGAAGTCCTTGTAGTCAGATCAGCTTCATGGAATCATACTTCACTTGACACTTCCAAAAACTACAGCTTGAAGAATACTTATAATTTCTAGGATTTAACTCATTCTTCTTATCAACCAGGAGGAAACCTGGATTTACATCTCTGCACAGGAATCTCAATTTTTCTATTGAGGATTTTACCTCGGATGTGAATGAGCCTGTGACATTCACCAGACCTGTGAAATATAGTTCCTCTTATTTACCTTCTATAAGACCAGCAAAATATCTTCCATGAAATCTGTGGTTTGTACACAGATTTCTTTAGTCTTCTTTGTACAGGGGTATGATATAACAACTTAAGATCCCACCCCACTTCAATTACTGGACTTGCAGTCTCAGCCTGGAAGCAAGGTGATAGGCCTGTAACATAAACATGGCTTTTAAAGAATATCTCATTTACTATAGGCACTGACTGCAGTGTCTGGTAAGACACTCAAAAATGAGTGGTGACAGCATGCATTGCTGGAAGCACTAGGGTAAGGATATGGTGTCACAAGCTGATTGTTACAAAAAGAGCAACAGGATGAGAAAAGAGCAAAGCTAATTCCAATCAGTGTCACATACCCCCAGAAAAGCCCATTCCAACATAAGGCTACTTACACTCCTTCCACAAATGAAGCACCAAGAGCTAAAAATGGAAAGAAGGAACTGCAGGGTACGAAAAAGACATGCTTCTCAAGGAGAACTCACCATGTCATGCGTACATGGAATATTTTTGAGATGGAGATGCTGCTTATACTTGGACAAAATGCAGGGAAAGACAAAAAGGCTTCCTATTAGGGATCTTGGAAAAAGAAAATAAAAATGTCCCAGCTCAGTGAAAGTCATGGGATAATATTCAGTTATATTGCTCAGCAGATTGTCAAGCAGCATAGAGCAGGCATTGGGCTAAACCAGTAATTCTGTGAAATGGTAGGAAGAGACACTGCTAGTCAGAGTGCAGCCCCCAAATCCAGGTTTCTTGCCCGGTGGTGGTGAACGAAAATCTCAGCAATGGACCACGGCTGTGGTATACTAAGTACTACACAACTGGTGAACAAAAATAAAGCCCTTGTCTCAAACCATCTATGAGAAGAGATTTTTGAAATGGTAAGAAGATAGTTGCAGAGAGTCTCTGATGTGCTGGGTCAGAATGAGTAGTAATGCAGCGTTGCCACTGTGTATGACATCCCTTCCCAGATATGAGTGATTCAGGTACATAGTTCAGTGACTGCTGTAGTTTTGTGTGACTACATTCTGGTGGAGAAGGGGGGGTGCAGGGGTGGCTTCTGCAAGAAGCAGCCAGAAGCTCTCTGCAGGCCCGACAGGGCAAACAGGGGCTCAAGGCTGGAGTTGTTGACGACCAAGGCTGAGCCCATCAGCGATGGTCACAGCGAATCTGGGAATCACATTTAGGAGAAAAAAATGCAAGCAGCTGCTTTTTGCCCCCAGAGAAGGAGTGAGAAGATGTAAAAAACTGTGCAGACACCAAGGCCAGCGAACAGCGGGGGAGGACACGCCTGAGGTGCCTCTGCCAGCACTTGCAGCCTGTGAAGAGACACAGAGATGAGTGAGGGAGAGAGATCCATGCTAGAGCAGGTTTGCTGCAGGGCAGGGGGTGGAGGGGTGGGTAGACCAGGCCGGAGCAGGCTGGAGCAGTCTGGGCATGACTGCACCCCATAGCAGTGACCCACGCCAGGGCAGCTGGTGAAGAGCTGAAGCCCCATGGGAAAGAACTCACTCTGGAGAAGTTCATGGAGGACTGTCTCCCGTGGGTGGGACCCCACGCTGGAGCAGGGAAAGCGTGTGAGGAATGCACCCCACCCCCCCTTCCATCCCCAGTCCTTGGCCCTCCCTGTGCCATGAAGGAGACAAAGAAGGGAGCAAAATCATGACTGAAGTCTGCTAAGAAAGGAAGGGGAGGAAGCAATTAGTCCTTCAGGCAGCTGTAATAAATTAGAAGGTACCCTATAGCTTAGTTTTCTCCCTTTTAACGTAGAAAAAGCTAAGGACAGAAACCAAAAAGACTAAATCTGCTTTCTTCTCATCCTCTTGATGCAAAATATCAACTTTCACTCAAAAAAATTTGAAACCAAACATTTTATTTAAAAATAAAATCTTGATAAACTAATTGCCAAATCATTAGCTTGTAAAGGATATTCCCATTTGAAACATTTACATGATAGTTTGACTAAGTACCAAGTAACTTATGCTCCAAATTCTATTTGCATTCAATTGAATTTGATTCCATTTATGGTCATCTGATATTTGATGAAACAGTTTAAAGTTTTTTTAACCTACAAGAAAGAATATTTTGAACCTGAGTTATTACATGGAGAATACTGCAAGCTGTGCAAAAAGGTATTACCTATGAACATGTTCTTTATCCCTCAGGATGAAACTGCACCAGCTGGAAGGTTTCCTCCGTAAAGGAAAAAAAAACAAAACAAACCAAAACAAAAACCCAACCTAATACTAATTACATGTAAAGATTTATTTGTCCATAAAAGGTAGACACCATACTAGTTAAACAGTTAATTGGAATTACACCACAGTAAACTCCTGAGTCTATTATTATGTGCATTGAAGGCCATCTGGAGAGTTTGTGTGTGTAAATTTAAGGACTAACAAGAGTTGTCCTGAATAAAAGATTTACCAATCTTTTTCAATGCAGCCTGGAAGAGTACCAAAATACTTATAACTTACTATAGATAACCTGCATCTAGGAGTCAGAGGGTTGAGAACAAAACACCTGACCTGGTCTCTCTGGAAAGATGCCTGGGAAGAAGACAATTACTGAATTAGAAAATAAGAAAAAAGCACACCACTTTTAAAATAATTATGAACATATTACTGTGCAGATGAGCTTAGCACCAAAAACTGAAAATAGATCTTGTTGCTGCTACTGATAAGTTGGAAATGCCTTTGCATTGCCATCACATTGCTGGCTATATCCAGCTTCCAAAGTCTAGACCCCTGCTTGAAAATACGCAGGTTAAGCACAATGCTTAGTAAAATTACTAGGAATACAAAACTGAAAGGATACATTTTTACTTCTAAAACATTCTGAAGCGATTTCCAAACACTCCTGACAAATGGCACTGTGAAATTTGCTCATGACTAAATTGTTTTTCTCTCCCTCCCCTTGGCAAGATGGTCACATTCCTAGTGCCTACCAAGATCAATTTGTGGTTGTTATTTCACAAACTACACTCCTGTATAGGAAAGTGCTACGCAGTTCATGACAAAATCATGCCTGGGAGTGTGCTAATCCTACAGCATCTTGGACTACGATGGATTTATGTTAAAATCCGTGTCTTTATTTTTTAACTAGGGCAAATACACATGGCAACACCTTCTGGGTTATTGTATTCATACAATCAGAAAATCATAGAATATCCTGAGTTGGAAGGGACCTATAAGGATCATCAAGTCTAACTCCTGGCTCCATACAGGGCCAGTCATAGAATCATAGAATTATAGAATTGTAGGGGTTGGAAGGGCCCTCGAGAGATCATCAGGTCCAAACCCCCTGCCAAAGCAGCTCCCTAGGACATATCACTCAGATAGGCATCCAGACGGGTCTTGAATATCTCCAGAGAAGGAGACTCCACCACCTCCCTGGGCAGCCTGTCCCAGGGCTCTGTCACCCTCACTGTGAAAAAGTTCTTCCGCAAGTTGGTGCGGAACTTCCTGTGCTCCAACTTGCAGCCATTGCCCCTTGTCCTATCCCCACAGACCACTGAAAAGGGGCTGGCTGATTCCCCCTGCATCCCCTGCTTCAGATAATTATAAACTTTAATTAGGTCCCCCCTTAGTCTTCTCTTCTTAAGGCTGAAGAGTCCCAGCTTACTCAGCCTTTCCTCATAGGGGAGATGCTCCAGGCCCTTAATCATCTTTGTAGCCCTTCTCTGGACTCTCTCCAGGAGATCCCTGTCTTTTTATACCAAGGAGCCCAGAACTGGACACAATACTCCAGGTGGGGCCTGACCAGGGCAGAGTAGAGGGGGAGGATCACCTCCTTCGACCTGCTGGCCACACTCCTCCTGACGCACCCCAGGATCCCATTGGCTCTCTTAGCCACCAGGGCACACTGCTGGCTCGTGGTCAACCTGTCATCAACCAGGACCCCCAGGTCCTTCTCCACTGAGCTCTTCTCCAGCAGGTCATCCCCCAGCCTGTACTGATACAAATGGTTGTTCCTTCCCAGGTGCAAGACTTTACACTTGCTTTTGTTGAACTTCATCTGTTTTCTTACTGCCCAGCTCTCCAGCCTGTCCAGGTCTCTCTGGATGGCAGCGCAGTGTTCCTGCGTGTCAGCCACTCCTCCCAGCTTTGTATCATCAGTGTACTTGCTGAGGGTGGATGCTATTCCCTCATCAAGGTCGTCAATGAAGATATTAAACAGGACTGGACCCAACACCGAGCCCTGGGGAACACCTCTAGTCACAGGCCTCCATTCAGATTCTGCTCCACGAATCACAACCCTCTGGGCTCAGTCCGACAGCCAATTCTCAACCCACCTCTCTGTCCACTCATCTATCCCATGCTTTCTCAGCTTTGCTATCAGGATGTCATGGGAGACAGTATCAAAGGCCTTGCTGAAGTCAAGTCAGAGCACGGGACTGAGTGCATCGTCCTGATGCTTTTTGACCTCAGTCCAGCTCAGTGATGTGACCCCTTCCCTGGGGAGCCTGTTCCAGTGCCTGACTGCCCTCTCAGTACAGAACCTCTTCCTAATATCCAACCTAAACCTCACCTGTTGCAACTTTATGCCATTCCCTCAGGTTCTATCCCTGGTCACCAGAGAGAGGAGATTTGTGACTGCCTCTTTACTCTCCATACTTAAACTACCTAATTTTTTCTCATTATTCTTTGGTTCACAGCTCCAAAACTTTAGTATTTTCACCATTAGGAAAAAAAAAATCTAACTGCTAACTCTTATTTATTCATAACTAATTGATATTAATTTCTTTATATAGTTATTTTCCATCTTTCCTTATGATTTTATTTATTTTCTTCTTTTCTACCTCTTCCACCCAAACCTTAGCCTCACTCTTTCAGAGAAAGCAATTCAACTCTTTCCCAGTCTGTCAACTCAACAAAATAATTTCATCTAGCCTTCCTATGATACATGATCTTCATTGGTTACCTAATAAGCTTCTCCAGTTTTAATAGATCTTTTTACAACCAACTGAGTAGCAGAGTATGAGCTATTCCTACCCAGCACTTTGTACATCAGCATTTACTTGGTTGGAGAAAATAACGTGTTTTAGATTACTTGCTTCTCCTCTGAAGTTTATTCGAATCACAATGAAGTGAATAGAAAGACTCCAATTGGCATTAGGAGTAGCTGCTATCAAGCCTTCTGTGAATTTTTAGCCTTTTCAGCTTGGTTGCTTTAAAACCAGTGGCAATCTAAAATTCTGTATTTCTCAATTTATTTCATCACTGAATAAATCGGTTTAAATTTCCATTGTGGGAAAGTGAATTCCTGTGTAATGATTCATGTTGTTTTGACAAATTATGTGAGTGATTCTTGTGGCAGTATAAACATTATATCCTGTTCAATGTTAGCAAGCATGGGTTGTACCTAGATGTGGTAGAGCTATGTTCAGGACCTCCCTTCATAGAACCCCTTGTTTTTCTCACCACCATTCATCTTGTCTGCATGGCACTGCATGGATGGATTTAAAGGGTATGAGATGTATCTGCAGTCAAGAATACTGCCACAAACTTCTCTTGATGGAAGGCAAGGAGGCTTGTTCACACAACTCCTTCTTACCATATGGACTCGTCAGTTTGACTCATTCCCTGTGTCAACAAGCCTTCATGGATTTGGAGCTGACACTACCTTTATTGTGTTGTATAATGTCTCTTCTTGTAATTGACTTTCTTCTGGATTGGATGAAAGGATTAAGTGGTTCCATTTTGAATGGATGCCAAGTGGGAATTGCTCTCTGATGCCTTCCTTCTACCCTCAGATCAGTCAGCTGAGTCACACACTTAGGTTTCATATACCACTTTCTTCCCCTACTAAGCCAGCAAGTTATTTGTAAATTAAACATGACATATATCAAAATAGCAAGTTTATGCACATTGCTTTGTGCCAGTTATCGGAAACAGCGCGTATACTAAACCATTTATTTTGAATTATCCTTGCACAGTGAATCCATGCTTTTAAAAAAATGGGGTTTATTTGTTGGTTAAATTGATTGACATTAAAAAAAAAGAAGTTGGGGTTTTGTTTTTAATAGCCTTCCATTATTATCTAATTTCTTTGATAAATATATCTGGAGAAAAAACTCAGCCAAGACTAAACGCAGACCCAAAGCTCTATTCCCTTAACTACTCCCAGTAGTAGCTGAGTTTAGAAACAGTAACTCTGCCTTCATGATATTTTCTCCCTTTGTGACATCTGAATTTACCTAGACTCAAACCTACTTTTCTGATAAAGGGGCAAATTATGGGTTTTCACCTCTTCACCTGCCTAATTCTTCTTCTACCACAGCAGCTCATGATGATTTCGTCTGCAGCAAAACAGCTACAGGAACTTAAAAGAGGTGCAGAGGTATTGATAAAAACATTCAAATGTGATGGTGTCTCACCAATAACTTTGAGAAATTACCAATGTTTCTAACCATTCATAACTGCAGAGAGTGTCACTTAATCTGACATATCCATAAGGTAAATAAAAGAATCCTAACTTAAACTGCTCTGACTATGAAGAGCCAGTAGATAAATGCCTAGCTCTGAGCTTGGTGTCACCATCAGAATTTTGGGGGTTTTGATCACAGGTCGGTTTACGTAATACCAGGTGACAGGGTACACAGATCTCAAGGAGGAAAAAGTATCTTTGCACAGGAGTTAGCAGAGATCTTTGAAAGAGCTTTAAACTAGATTTGAAGGGATAAAGGGATAAACCCAGGCTCCTTAGAGATAAGCCTGAGGGCAACACACCAACATTTGAGGAAAGGTGTGCTAGCAAGGCCCTTTGATCTGCTCACTTAGTGGAGGTAGGAAATGGAGAGCAATGCAAGAGCAGAGATGTAAGGGTTATTGATGAGTTCAAAACCATGGAAGCACCTGACAGTGGTCATGCAGGAAATCGGTTAGGAAGCTTCTCCCACAACAAAAAGATGGTGGGATTGATAGTGCAACTGCAGTACAGCTGTACCCATGCACACAGCATGGGTAAGAACCAGGAGGAGCTGGAAGCCATTGTCCAGCATGAAACTATGATAAATTTATTATCGTTGAAACATGGTGGGATGACTCACACAACTTGAGTGCTGTGATGAAATGCTTTTGAGACGGACTAGGCAGTGGGATAGCCCTGTATGTTAAGGAGTGGTTTTGTTTTCTAGAGTTTAATGATGATAATTGTGTGGTTGAGTGTTATGGGGAAGAATCAGGGAGAAGGCCAATAAGGCAGATATCACAGTTGAAGTCTTTTATAGACCAGTCCCCAGATGCCCACGAAAACTGCTCTGGCACTCCCCTTTTCAGCTGGACAGGGAACAAAATATATATTGAGAGGCTCAGGAGTCCAAATAAGGACAGGGAGAGATGATTCTGCAATGAGCATCATGGGTAGAACAGACTCAGCACAGAATAAAGGAAAGAAAACTCTAATTTATGACACTGCCCTGCACAGCCAGTGACACCAGAGTCAGGTAATGAGAAGTGTCACCCCCCACCCCTCCCTTCTTAGCAGACTTCACTTTAGTCATAACTTTGCTCCCTTTTTCCCCCCATTGTGGCACAGGGATGGGCAAGGACTGAGGGAATGGGGGTTTCAGTCAGTTCCTCAGAAGTTGTTTTCCTTCTTAGCTTTGGGGAGGGAGGAGCATTCCTTTAAAAATATGGCCAGTTATTCTTAGGGTACCGAGTGTCCTGAGCTGGAAGACACAGATGGGGAGTAGATACAAGCACCATAATAGGGGAAATGTCTAGCAACCTGCTACGCCACTTAGACACACACAAGTCTATGGGACTGAAGGAGGTCCACTCAAGGGTACCAAGGGAGCTGGTGGAAGAACTCAGCAAGCCACTTTTCAGTATTTTCAACAACTACCTGAAAAGAGGTTGTGGTGAGGTGGATGTTGGTCTCTTCTCACAAGTAACTAGCAATAGAATAAGAGAAAATGGTCTCAAGTTGCCTCAAGGGAATTTTAGATATTAGCAAAAATTTCTTCATTGAAAGAGTGGTCAAGCATCAGAACAGGCTACCCAGAAGGGTGGTGGAGTCACCTTTCTTGCAGGTGTTCAGAAAAACATGAGGTGGCACTCCACGGTATTCGACATGGTTTGACTTGATGATTTTAGAGGTCTTTTCCAGCATTAAAGATTCTACAATTCCATGATTTATCAGCAGTCCTGACCAAACAGGGAGGCCCCAGTTGATGGAAAACTAATAAACGTATGTACAAGAAGCTCCAGAAGGAGGATCTGTGGAACTGCAGGCCTGTCAGTTTGACCTTGGTGCTGGGGAAGGTTATGCAGTAGATCATCTTGAATGCCATCATAAGGCATGTACAGGACAACCAGATGATAATAAATAACCCAGTCAGCATGGGTTCATAAAAGGCAGCTCCTGCTTGTCTAACCTGATCTTCATTTATGACAAGATGACCCACATAGTGGATGAGGGAAAGGTTGTGGATGATGTCTACCTGGATGTAACCAAAGCCTTTGACATTATTACCCACAGCATTCTCCTGGACAACCAGAGTGCTCATGGCTTTCATGGGCACACTCTTCACTGGGTAAAAACTGGGTTTATGGTGGAACCAAAAGAGTGGTGGTGGAGTTAAATTCAGCTGCTGGCTGGTCACAAGTGCTGTCCTCAGCATTGGCTCAGTATTGGGGCCAGTAGTCTTAAACATCTTTATCAGGGATCTGGGTGAGGGGATTGCATGCACTCAGTAAGTTTGCAGATGACAAGTTGTATAAGAGTGTTGATCTACTTGAGGTAGGAAGGCTCTACAGAAGGGGCTAGACAGGCTGGATTGATAGGATAAGGCCAATTGTATGAGATTCAACAAGGCTCAGTACCAGGTTCTGCACATGGCTTGGGGAAGGGTGGCTAGAAAGCTACCTGGGAGAAAAGGCCTTGGGAATGGTGGTTAGCAGCTGGATGAATATGAACCAGGATTGTGCTCAGATGTCCAAGAAGGCCAACAGCAATCCTGGTTTGTATCAGGAATAGTGTGACCAGCAGGACCAGGGCAGTGGTCATCCCTCTGTACTTGGCACTGTGGAGGCTGCACCTTGAGTACCATGTTCAGTCTTGGGCCCCTCACTACTTGAAAGGCATTGAGGTGCTGGAATGTGTTCAAAGAAGAGCAGCAAAGGTGAAGGGTCTAGAACACAAGTCTTATGAGGAGCGGCTGAGGGAACAGGGGTTGTTTAGCTTGGAAAAAGGAGGCTGATTTGACACCTAATTTCTCTTTACAGCTATCTGGAAGGAGGTTGCAACAAGGTGGCTGTTAGTCTCTTTTCCCAAGTAGCAATCAATAGAACAAGAGGAAATGGCCTGCAGTTGTGCAAGGAGAGGTTTAGATGGATATAAGGAAAAAATTCATCACTGAAAGGTCTATCAATCTTTGGAACAGGCTTTGGAACGGGGAAGTGATGGAGTCACCATCACAGGGTATTTAACAGATGTGTAGATGTGGTTCTTAGGTACATGTTTTATTGGTGAACTTGGCAGTGCTAGGTTAACAGTTGGATTTCATCTTACCTAAATGATTCTATAATTTTATTACAAGGGACTAGTTTCTCTGTTGTACTCTAGCTTCTTTCCTTTTGCTTTCTCTTCTTAAGCCACCAGCCATTTCTCTTCCAGTTTCTGCTGGTACCAGAGTGGGGTCATAGGAAAGAATTTCTGTGTTTGGGACCATTCCTTCTCCTATTCCAGTTCCTCCTCCTAGTTAACATGACCAGGGATTGTTAAGCACATGCATTCTTACTGAGGAATTTGTGCCCATTGTCTTCTCTTTCTAATCTTTCAGGTATCAAGCCCTTCTTTTTCAAAGCTTCCATCCTATGTCTATAAGTTGATTGATATGACTGTAAAAGGCCCTGAGCAACCTGATTAAAGCTGTCTTTGTGTTAGGAAGGTTTAGATCAATTGATTTTGTAGAGGCCCCTTTCAACCCATATTATTTTATGATTCCATGTCTACTGCCATGATTATACTACTATAGATGTCTTGCATATATTTCAAGCTTATCCATATAATGACCTTTATTTTTTTCATATATATCATCAAAATACTCTATCTACAAAACAGGTTATTGCAATTTATGAGGCCTTTTTAAAAATAATATTTTTCATGAAGGAATCACAAATCCTGGTGAAACTGGAGTATTGACGGGTATTTTACATGTCTCATTCATAAAATCAGGAACTTGAACAAAATGATTCCTTTATCTGGAATAGAAATAACCTACCTATTGATTCTTCACTTTTAATGCCAGAAAACATTCATGAAGTTCTATGCTGATGGAAATACTGTTTGCAGTTTTCTCAGAAAATCAGTGAGTTTTCTGGCATTGATTGGTATATGAATCTTAGATGAGACACTGACATGTCATACCTTTAAGTGATATTCAGACTGACAAAGATATGACTGCAGCTGTTGTGCTTGAAAATTTACCTGACAGTAAAATAAGATAAAGGAAAATGTTAAAAAATTATGCAATGACTTTTGGATTTAGATTTGCTTGTTAAAAATAGTAATCTCAAACCAGGATAATTCTTGATCCTCATTTTATGTATATTAAATCTCATCATCCCAGTGTCATTTATATATGACAAATATTCTTGATGTTTTAATATAGGATATCTTTCTTTAGGGGTATTTTTTTCTATTTATGGGAAAAAAATGCATATATCAGTCTTACAGATTGGGAACAAAACCTAATTATTTATTTTTGGTAGTTTCATATTTTTTAATCTCATATCTGTATTTTTAAAGGGCAAATACATTGAAACTACAAGCACCTAAACAATTGTGAATTATCAACCTTGACGTGCTGCTTTATGCATCACATTTTAGTAGAGGCCTCCCTTGACTCGAGATGAATTATAGAAATATTAATTTTAAAATTTTAAATTTCAAAATGTAAATTATTGTTTTAGAGTATGTCATTAGGTGTAATTGAACACTTCATTCATTCTCCAATAGTACTGATGGTCAGTATTGGCTGAATCATAGAAATAAATGTAGTAGTTGTATTTGCAAGAAATACACTAGTAAAGCAACTTTAGGAAACCTGTGACTTCATAAGCTATGAAGAATGAAGAATTTGATTAAAAAGATAAAATCAGCAAATTTGGGAGGCTATATAGGAGTTCGTGAGAAGATCTATATTATAAACAAAAGTAGATGCTTTATTTGTAATAGTTTCTGCATTTTTGGTACTAAACGTGATCAGACCAGTCACACAAAGATGAATAGAACATGTAGGATGGTAGTGGTGATATCTAACCCCAGTTTAAATAAGATGCATTTAGGTTTCTCTGTGTAATGTGAGATAGGCATCTAGACTTCTGCTGTAGTGAATCAACATGAGAGAAATGGACATGCTGGAGAAAGTACAACAAAGGGCCACAGAGGTGAACAAGGGATTGATGCACCTATGCAGTGAGGAAGGGCTTGAGAGACCAGGCAGGGATTGTTCAACCCGGAGAAAATAAGGCTTGGGTGGTTAGGAATCTCATCAACGTGTATAAATACCTTCAGGGAGGGTCCAATGAAGATGGAGCCAGGCTCTTTTTCAGTGTTGCTCAGTGCCAGGACTAGAGGTAATAGGCACTAATTGAAAAACAGGAGGTGCCCTCTGAACATAAGAACACACTTTTTCACTGTGAGGATGACTGATTACTGACCCAGGCTGCCCAGGGAGGTTGTGGAGTCTCCATTCTTGGAGATATTCAAAAGACATCTGGACATGGTCCTGGCCTACTGGCTCTATGTGGCCCTGCTTGAGCAGAGTGCTGGACCAGATGACCTCCAGAGGTCCCTTTCAACCTCAAGTATTCTGTGATGAGTCTGTGATTAATGTAGTCAAGCACATTAAAAAATAAGTAATTCTTTTTATATGACTCAGGAATAAAGGCAGAGTCTGAGGTAAGAATACAGAAGTCAAGAGCATTCAAAGCACAGCAGATGGCAACACTGGCTTATAAATCAATGCGTTCTCCACTCAACCTCTTAAGTTGCCCCACATGCAAAAGTAGGAGTTGGGGAAAGAAGCAGATTGGAGACTTCAGGCTGCTTAGGTGGTGCTGAAGCTGTGTCAAATATGCTACAGAAGGATGAAGGTTTCTGAATGCTTTTGAGACTTAGCTGTATGCAGTGTATTATGAGTTGAAAAAATTCAGTTTAGTGGTAAGAAAACTTATTAAAATTAGGGCTAAGTTGGACAGAAATAGGCACAAGAGCATTGGCCAGACAGTAGTATATAAAAAGCCAATGCATTCACTTATGTTATTTCCTGGTGTAGAAGCTGTCAACCTGATATCCAAGCTGTGAATGCTGATGAAAAGACCTCCAGCCAAGCATTGAGATCTAAGTCAGCTGTGTCCTTCAGCAATTTCCCTTAAGCCTCTAGGACCACTTCTGTCTTCTCCACTTTGGTCTTGTTTGGCTGACTGCTGTCCTCATCCTAACCTTGCCACAATACTGGGAAAGGCTCCCAGTTGAACTCTCTGTATCAGATGAGACAGCGATAAAAAGCTGGAAGACATGAATCAGCTGAAGACACTTCAACCTCCTTCCATTCTTCTCCCTAAGTCTCAAAGTATCCTTACAAATATTGAGCAACCTAAGGAAAGCAGGTAAGCTTGACAAGATATGTGAAAGAAACCTTGGGACTGAAGAACATTTCCCAGCATTATTTGATGTATTTAAGGTGAGACTAAAACAAGACCTGAGCATAGCCTTATTAACTCCCATCAGGGATGGTAAGTGTTTCAGCATGTCTGTGTGTATGTATATATGTGTGTGTTCATTCAATATCCAGTATGGGATACTAATCTGTGCCACATGCGCACATCAAATACAGGAATATAGGCACTCTGGTCTCCTACAGTTTTCTCTTAGCACACAGAAACAAAGAACTTCAAGGACACAGGAAGGCACCCTGTGCTTTGTGTTTGTTTCCAGCACATAGGCACTAGAACAGAAATAAAATTGCTCAACTTGAGTTGGAAAAGCATTATGGCTGTTGGCAGGCAGTAAGCAAGAAAATATCTTACTCTGACTCTGAAGTTCCCATATCAAGTGCCTGTTCGCATACCAATAAGCAGAAAGTTGCTCCAGCTTCTAAGAAAATTCAGACTATGCTTTAAAAAAAAAAGGAAGGAAAGGAAATATCGAAAACCATAATTACTTGGGCATCAGTATGCTACCTCTGATTGCCATACATGGCTTTAAGTGCATAGTTATTTTTCCATTGCTAGTTTATGCTCATTTTGTGCTCCTGGCAATTTAGCAGCTCTCTCAAACAGAAGTTGCATTTGTACCCAGTGCATTCAATATTCACCAATGAGATTACCTTTTACTGAATTTGTCTAATCTTCTTTTCCCTCACCATTCTAGGCTCAAATATCTTGGCTAACTCTTCTCACTCTTGCACAGTGTATCAATTGGTCATGCATGCAGTAAACCTGATTCCAAACTCCTTCACTACCCTGTGACTCTGAACTATGGTTACCTGCCTTTCCTTTACAGTAGGCAATATGTTATATTGGTGTACTATGCTTTTTTTTAATAATATCAGAGATTTCTATTTCCTTTTTCACGTATTTATGAAAAGCATGTCAAAGATGATGTAAGTACTGACCGTAAAATAAAACTTTGTGTCCAGAGGAAAAAGGCCAAAACAATTGATATTTCATGTTCTTTCTCACAATGAAGATAGCTTCTCAGTATTATATGTCTTCAGTTCTTTCTAAATATAAAGGATCCCATGCTTCTTAAAGAACTATTAATATTACAGTAAAGTGTAAGTTAATCAAAGTTGATTTTTAATATATAATATTTTTAAAGCATGCTATATGTGATTTTATTCAAGAGTGAGAATATTTGAAACAATTTCCACTTTCCTTTTACTTTCTATACACCTCCCAAGAACTGAGCAATGATTTGAACGCATTAAATCAGGAGAACTTGACCTACTTCTCAGATTATTTTTTATTATAAAATAATGAAATGTTCATTCAAATGCTTCTTTATTCTGTGGTGCTGGTTATACTAAATTCATCTGTGCTCCCCCCAAGACCGATCTCAAATAACATAAACTTTATTCAGTATTGTAAGTAGCAGAGACAAAGAGAATACAGAAGGTTGGTCCTCTTGGTCCTCTTAAGAGCTTTGCACCAAAGAGTGGCACGCTCATCATTAGTCTCTGCAAAAAGTTAATTATCAGAAATCTGGGATGTTTGGGAACAACATTTTTGTAAACTTCATGCTATTGGTACAATGCAGAAAAATATCAAAACGAAATGAGAGATTCATATAAAGCTAGTTAAAGGCAGCAAGAAAATCATGGTGTATAATTTTCTATAATTTAGCTAGAAAATGCAGTACACACAATAAATGGACCAAAATAACCTTCACTTTAGGCAGTCTTCTTTTCAAAAAGCAATTACAAATTGTTAGCCTTTGAATTTTGCTTCTCCTTAACAGCATTAAAAAGAACATAGTTTTTAGCTTCACAGGTCTAAAATGTTTTATAGGAGCTTTGTTATACGGTTGTTTCATGTGCCAAATGTCTGCTAACCAATTAAAAAAAAATAAATTAAGCTCCATGGTGCATTTTTCATCTTTCATTTCCAACCGAGACATTCTTCAAATCTTCTCTATTCTTCTATATTGCATAAATTAATATGGTATATAATAATGCCTCAGTTTTGCACTGCAATCTCTTATCACAGACCTTTATACTGACACAGTCTTATCAACTTAAATGAAACTCTGCATGGGTGGAAGGGACTGCTGTATTGCAGAAACAGATGCTAAATTAGAAGCAGTAAGAAAAACTTTCCATACATGTGGTGGGTTAAGGAGAGTTTGCAGTGCACAATTCCATATGGAATTTAACTCAACAGGCACTTGACAAAAGCTTCTTTTACACCCAGAGAATATTCTTTTCTCAATTTATTAACCAGACCAACATAAAACAATGACCAATCTAAATTTACACCTTTCCAATTTAAAACCATTCCCCATCATCTTATCACTATCTGCCTTTCTAATTCAGCTGGTCATTAACTTCAGGGTGGATTTTTCTTTTGACTGGTGCCATCTCTCAGCCCTCTGTTTTGTACAGGTTGTCTCCATACAGGTTGATGCAGTTTCCAGACTTGCTGTTTGGGAGGTACTAGTTCCCACCATGCCAGTCCAGTTTTTCTGGGGAAATACCTTTAGCACAGGCCTTTCCATCCTGGATTTTATAACCACTACACTGTCACAGAATAGGCTGGCATAATGCTGCTCCAAAATGAAGTAGACATAGATAAGGTAAGCCCAGTCTGCTCAGTGATGGATGTAGACCTGGAATTTCCACTTTTGCACTGCAGGGCTAGCTGGCTGTGCTAGTGGCCTCAGATGGGCACCATCTGCCTGTATGACCAGTTTTGGTTTTTCCCCAGATCAGACTTTTAACTTCAGATTCACTTTTCTTTGTAACAACTGTGGAAAGCATGATCATAGAATCATAGAATGGTCTGGGTTGGAAGAGACCTCAAGGATCATATAGTTCCAATTCCCTGCCACAGACAGGACCACCAACCTCCAGGCCTGGATCTACACAAGGTTGCCCAAGACCTCATCCAATCTGGCCTTGAACACCTCCAGGGATGGGGCATCCACCAATCTTTCTGGGCAGTCTGTTCCAGCATCTTACTACTCTTTCTGTAAAAAACTTCCCCCTAATATCTAATCTAACCCTTCCCTCCTTTAGCTTTAATCATAGGCATAGAGGATAATAAGTGTGCTAATTCATAAATCAGAGCATAATTGAAGGTTTAACATGCCTTCAGGACGAATAAAGAGTTAGCTGTGGCTGCTTGTGTATGCAAAGTGGGAGACCTGTGGACCATGACTACAGATCCAGTTGTCTCTATCAAAAGCTATGTAAACCTTTCTAATGAATTGAAATAAAAGACAATAAAAACAAAACAAAACAAAAATATGTTGTTTCTTATCTGCATAAAAATTTATCTTTATCACAGGATACTTAGTTTTTAAACATTCATTTCTTATCTTTTCCAGCAATGGGAAGCAGGAGGTATAAAATCAGAACTGTGCTGTTTCATTTTATTGGATTAATGGCTTTTCCTGCTGTAAGCAGGTCACAAAACCTCCTAAAAGTAAGTTCAATCCAGTGCTTACTGCTGCTCCATTGTTCTGTTATCACAAATTGGACACAAAAAACAGGCTTGAAAATCACTGAGCAAGTGGAAGATAGGTCTTAACACAGCAAGCTATGTAACTCTGAAATACAATTCACATTTATGATGACACACCTCATTACTTTCTCATTCCTTTTGAGAAAAAAACAGATTGGGATTGTACTGGATTTCTTGCCTACAACTGATACCCAGTTACCACAGACAGAACATACTGACTAAAGAGAATAGCTGGTCAACAGGCATTTCCAAAAATAGAAATGGTCTCAGCAAAATGGAAATATAATGTCTGTAATTCCATGTAAATATAAATCCCTGTAAGTATCTTTGATTGCCTTTGTATAACACAAACAAGGGAAAGAACAATACCTGAAATGTGGTAGAATTCTGGTGTTATTTTCCTAACATAATTATATTCCTACATCTTTTAATGTAATGTGTTATAGACCTAGACAGATAAAATGCTAGATTCTGGACAGATATCATCTGTTGAACTGCTGAGATTAAAATTTAGCTGCCAGGAATATCAGAATAACATGCTCGTTTTAGTACATGCTCTTTCAACCAGGAAAAATCAAGAAAAAGCCATGATTCAATAGATCTGTCAGGTTTGTTCAATTTGACAGATTAAGCCAACACACTAAAGCATAAGGTTAAGGAAATGAAAAGTGTATTTATATTTGGGAAGTACCTTTGAAAACTAATTTTAAATTTTTAATTATTATTATTTCAATTATTTTAATTTTTAAGTAAGTGTTTTGCCACACAGCTCCTTTGTGGGTTAACTTGATGTTTGATATGGTATTCATCAACTGCAAAATAGATCACCAGCTAATCAGGAAGGGGATCTTAAAACTTCTATTTGATTTCAAACTTCCAGCATTCATTCCTTGAATATGTGTTTCCATGATATGGATATAATATGTATACAAAAATTAGAGATGGAGAATAATTTACCATAGTATCAAGCTTCATTAAATTAACCAAGGGAAACATGCTATCTGTAGTCTGTCCAAGTGAAGCAATACTGAAGCTAAAGATGACTACTGTCCTGTTTGAAGTTCTTCAAGTACACAGAGTGCTTGCAAAACAGTTGAGGACAGAACTACCCCTTTGAAGTAACAGCTGGAATTAAACACCTCTGTTTTAGTCTGTCTGTATCTCAGAAAGAATATTTTTTAGTTAGCCAAGTATAAATTCCCTCTCAAATACAGTGATCTTCAAGAGTTACAAGTTAGAGGCTCATGTTCAGGGAATGGATCGTCAGGCCAGAATTCACATACCAGTGTCATCATGTGTGAGAAACTGGGCCACAAAAACAGTCAGAGGGCTGGAGCACTTCTATAGACAGGCTGAGAGAGTTGGGGGTTGTTCAGCCCAGAGGGAGACATTGCAGCCTTCAAGGTAGTGAGACCCTGGTACAAGTTGTCCAGAGAGGTGATAGATGCCCCATCCCTGGAAACTTTCAAAGTCAGGCTGGATGGAGCTCTGAGCAACCTAATCTAGCTGAAGATGTCCCTGCTCATTGTAGGTCAGTTGGACTAGATGGCCTTTAAAGGTCCCTTCCAACCCAAACCATCTTGTGATTCTATGATTCCATGTTTTGATGTTTCTGTGTTTCTACATCTCTGTGATTCTGTGATTCTATGGTTCTCTGTGATCAGAGGTCTTCATTGCCTCTGTGGCTGTTGTCCATGATGCTCCGCAGAAGACATCATCCTCACAAAGTACAACACAGATGACCAAAGCTGCTTGTTGGTCTGTGAAATACTGAATCTCACAATTCCTCCACTAAAGAGGGAAAGACTGCTGCAATGCCAAAGAACTAAAAAGCTTTCACTTGGTATTGCCACCAGTGCTGGCGTAACTGCAGCTAATGTGGTCTGAACAGGCTTTTCATTCATGAAGAAGAGTATGATCCTACTTTTACTTAGCGTGAGCAAAAGCTGCTGGAAATGACCTTTGTGTTTTTAGTGAGATGTATGAGACCTTTGGTTGTGCCATGGACACTTTGGTAATATCTTGTCCTTCTCTCTACATCCTCACATACAATGCACCTCTTTTCCCACTTTTCCCAGGGTGGAAGGTAGATAGAAGTTCCTCAGTGCTAGGTCATCACTACATCACAACACTGCAAATACTTAAGTTTCAAGTATTGGGGGACCTGCTGTTACTGCTTAACCAACAGAATTTGTGTTTGAAAAAAAAAGATAATCTGCAAGCCACAGAAGCTGCATAATTTTGCAGTAGATGTTGATAATCCTCATTTGTTTTATGACTGTACTGATTTGAGTGGATTATAAGGACAGCTCACTCAGAGAAAGCTTAGCCCAGCTGGATGTCATATCGAAACAGAGTGGGCACAGGGATACACAGCTTTCATGCTTTGAGCTGCAATGTTCAAAGGAGATAATAAATTTTAAATTACATTTCTGTCACAGATTGCTTTGCTGGCTTCTATTATGAAAACTCCCAAGCTTAGCAGAACTGTAAACCATTATTTCTCAGAAATTTGTGTATTTGCATTGGTTTGTGCCTTTGACATCAATTTGTCTCTAGTCTGTGCTTTCTCATGTAAAATCAGGCTGACACTGTTGAGAAAATGATTTTTCTTATGTATTTCTTTTGATTTTACATCTGAGATATACAAATGAAATTAAATGTGATACCACCACTTGTGTCGATTTGCCAGAATTGTCCTGAGATACAGCTTGTGAATCAAAGAGAAAGTAAAACAGCATTTGTGTATGATATGAAAATATGACTGTAAAATTATTACCTTGGGGCAACTGCTCATAGGTATACAGCTAAGCCAGATTTCTAACTGAAACATGGTTTATACTTTGCTTACATTTACTGAGTCTTCTCTTTTTATGACTATTTGCTTTAGATATTTATATTGTATATACTCTAATAATTAAATTGCCCATTTCTATGTCTTACTTGAAGCATTCTGACTTCATGGGTTTTTTGTTCCCATCTTCTACTTTCCATATCAATAATGGCTTTAACTGATAAGTGTTAACTTAGGAAATTGTGTTGTGTGGTGGCAGCAGACATGTAATCTTGTAAGAAAAAAGACAAAGTGATTTTATGACCACTGCTTGTGTGTTGGTCTTTGAACAGCTATTACAAAACTGGAACATAAAGCTTTCCTGTGTCAATGCAGTGCTTTCACTTTGAAAGAAGCACAAGAAAAACAGATAAACAAAGTATTGGCTAACCAGGTGATAATTCTCATCTGCAAGAGGCAAGCACACTTTGCAAGAATGACTTCCTAGTGACAATCTAACCAGTCTGAAGTTTTAAGATTTCAGAATCCATTTTTTTTTCTCCCCTGGGAGACTGCCTGATTACTGATTATCCAGTCATTACTCTTAAACAGAACAGAAAATATTAGTATAGGAAAGAAGGAGGCCTGCCAAGGTATCATCTCATTTGATACACAAGGTTATAAAGATAGGCTGAGAGAGTTGGGCTTGTTCAGCCTTGAGAAGAGAATGCTCTGGGGAGACCTTAGAGCAGCCTGCTGGTATCTGAAGGGACTCCAGGGAAGCTGGAGAGGGATTGGTTACAAGGGCAGGGAGTGACAGGACAAAGAGTAATTGTTTTAAAGTAAAAGAGAGTAGATTTAAATTACATATTAGTAATTGATTCCTCACTATGAGGATGGTGAGACACTGACACAGGTTTCCCAGAGAAGTTGTGACTGCCCCTGGATCCCTCAAAGTGTTCAAGGCCAGGCTGGATGGGACTTTGGGCACCCTGGGCTAGTGGAGGTTTGTCTCTGCCCATGGCAGGGGGTTGGGACTAGATGGGCTTTGAGGCCTCTTCAATCCCAAACCATTCTGTGATTCTATGATTCTATGAAATGCTCTACAACCCATCTGCAAAGGAATGGCAGATTCAATACAGGGACAGAAGAAAACCTGTGCCAGTGAAGAATGACTGCTGGAGTCAGACAGGGTAATCAGAGATGTCTGAAATAGAAGAAGACCTTTGGCATCTAGACCATCCCTGTGACTGGAAAGGGTAGAGGCTCCTATAGAGACTCCAGGAGGGAGGGATAAAGAGTGAAGCAGTGCCCTGAATCTCTAAATTTTCTTTCATATTTTCTTAAATACACATCCACATGGCAGGATTCCTTTGCCTAATTATAAGCATCTAGTTCCATTTGTGATTCCCAAGTGTATCCCACTTGTCTTCCAACTGCTGCTTCAGCAGGAATCAGTAAAACCTGTGTCACACATTCGTGCTCCGTGAGGATATCTTGGTGATCTACAATAAATACATACACACTTGTACATAAACCTGGGGTCTGGATGACTTTCTGGCAGCTAAAGTCACAATCAACCCTTGAATTGCAGAACTGTAATTGACAGATGCAAAGGCATTATGTGACAGCTATTTATGAGCTTGCATTATATAATATGCATTTGCAGTCTAATTCTATCTTCTAGTGGACAAATATTTATTCCATAAAATTGTTAACTTAATTTGAAACCTGCTTTAGCACAAACAAGAGAGAGATAAGCATTTTTTTCTTAATCTTTCCCATGATTTATTTAATATTTGCTGCATTATCCAAATGGATGCTACTGCAGTTGGGAGCAGTGATATTGTCCCATCAATGCTATTGAAGTGGTGCTGATTTATACCTTAGGAGAATATTGTCTCCAGTGTCTACCTCTTAAGCATTGTTCATGCTAGTAGTAGTCTCAAGATCATCAGTGTAGGTACGCCAAAGAAAAGGTGAGTTACGAATAATGTGACATGTAAATATATACAAAGTAGGTCTTAATGTCTGATTAATGACTCCCATACTAGTCATTAGACAGACAGAAAAAGTCCAACGATAATAACCCCAAAACACCTGCTGGGAACAATTACACTAAAATAGAAAATAATATCCTATATATGGTCCAAGGGACTAGCTGAAACCATCTTGTTTCCTTGGCAGAGGAGATGAATCTACCCATGACATCTACTTACAGATTTTTTAAGACCTCGATTCATTTTGGAAGTGCTTTCAATCACATTAATAATATTTTTAAAAGATGGAAGCACCTGAGTTTATTTTCAATATTTCTACACATATAACCACATACACTTTGTCTTCTAGAAACACAAAAGTCAGTGACTATGCTAAAGCCTTTGGCAACACTCCCAAAGCTTTACCATTATATGACTTAAGAAGAGAGCAAATCAGGCAGGTCATATAAGAATTATCTGGTCTTATATCCCTCATAACCAAAGCTCACAACTGCTAGCTGTGTGCCTGTCCCACTCCCTGTTTCCCTCTGTCCTGTCTCAGTTGCTAGGAGAAGCTGTGTGAGAAGGGTGAAGGGTGGATGGATGACAGAGGCAGGGTGACATCTCACTTTCTTATTCACAACCATTTTCTTGGTGAGACTGGTTAAAGGTCATGAACACTGGTGTGGGAGTGATGGCAACACAGAGTAAGGGTATGGTGGTTCCTTATCGGTGCTGCAGAACCCACCTGCATAACACTTTTCTCCAGCTGCAAGATGTAATGTAGCCTACAACTATGATGACTACCCTACAACTACCCTGCAGTCTGGCAGCTCAGAAGAAGAGGTAGGTGTTTAAAATCTATACAAGAATCACTGGTGTGTGTAGATGTATGAAGAGTTTAAAGGTTTTTCCTCAAAGAAATCCCACCACAGAAATAATTTCTATCTGTCTATGGATTCCTGGAGCCAAACCCACCCCTTTCTGTCCCAAATTCACACATGTTAAAGACAAGAAAGCACCAGTATTTTTTTATGTGACAAATAATCCACAGTACCTATTTTTATGATGTGTCAACCAGCCCATGATTTAACACTTCACTTTAAATTATCCAGTTTTTCTAACAACTCTGATTTGATGTGCAGTAGTGATTTTCAGGTGCTTTCTAAAGATCTACAGATTACAGTACTCAAGAAGATTTCAAAACCAGATTCATTTTGTCTTCTGAAGTATTACTCAGTTCCAGGTGCTCTTTTCCCAGATAAATCAAAGGTAAGGGACCTTGTACTGAACTCCATTTTTCAAATAGAAAGTTCAGATTTAATGTCATCATGTTCTTGTTCTAAGGTTAAGAAACTGCTCATTTAGAAACAGAATTAGTTATATAAGCTCAAATCATTTTCTGTTCTTCTAGGGTTCCAAAAATAAATTAATTTCTTTGGCTATCATTTTGTAAAAGAAATAAAGACAGAATAATGGTAAAAATAAGCAGATTTTTTTCCAAAGAGAAAGCAAAACTGTTACTCTATTTTGTCAGTGCATAAGGTGCTTCTATTTTGTTCTGCAAACAGTCCTATAGGCTTGTATGTATGAACTAAGACATTTATAATGGTTATTGTATATAACAAGGCGATTCTTAGTTAAGGCTATGTTAAAGACTCTGTGAATAATACCATATTAACTCAGTGTCTTCCATTCAGTCATCTGTTTCCATCTCCATTCTTAAAAGATTCTTATCCTTTGATGCAGCCTAGGGTACAGTTGTCTTCCTGGGGTACAAGTGTGCATTGCAAGCTCATATACCATTTTTCAGGTACCAGTATTCCCAAATCCTTCTCCACAGGGCTACTCTCAATCCATTTATCCCTCAGTCTGTAATGATACCAGGGGTTGCCCTAACCCAGGTGGAAGACCTTGCACTCTGACTTGTTGAACATCATGAGTTCTGGGCAGGCCCATTCCTCAAGCCTGTCTAAGAACCTCTGGATGGGATCCCTGCCCTCTAGTGAATTCACAAGGAAAATTAAACTTGGAAATAGAACTCTTTTAGTGATCACTTCTGTTCAGAGTTCCTGTAAGTTCAAATCAGCATGCACAATAGGTAGCTTGATCCTGAGCAGTCCAGTAGGCAAAACACAGAAAATATACTCCTTTGCTTAAAGCTATTTGGGAGGCTGGCACAGGTCCCCAGATGGGAATATTTGTGGTTTTATGGGAAAATTTGTCACTTTATTTTTGTTCCTTTCCTATCTCACAGACAATACACAGTAGACTACCAGAGAGAAATGGTTTGTTGTATGATACTTCTGTTCAGTACTCAGAGCTCTCGCTGAGCTACACTGGATCAGGGTCTTGGAAATAACCCCCATTTACTTTCCGTCCACTAATAAAGTAGGAAAACCAACCAACACGCTGCTTCATGTTCTTTCTGTAGGAGTAATGACCTGGAAATACCCCAAAGGGCTCCTTAAAACTTTCAATAACATGGCTCAGGGACAGACGTTAATGAACATCAAAGGTGAGCAACCAGCAAGGCTCGGACTGCTAACATGTAGTGAAAGGGACATTCTCTGTTCAAACATGATTGAGAAAGCATGAAGTGAAGTGGGAAGAGCTGCTTTTCAAGATGATTTTTGCCAAAGAGAAGTGACCATATGAAAGTCAAGATGTAACTAATAGTCTCTATGTGAGATTTAGTTGATTAGATCCACATCCTGCAGGACCTTCCTGACAACATGAGCTGGGAGGACAGAGTATCACCTCCTCATCATTTCTTCTTATCTTAGGACAGATATGTATTAACCACACTCCTTTCTAAAAGTTTTGTGAGTGAAGGGAGGTGTACCAGTAGCATAACAGTGATTGGAATCTGAGTATGAGACTCTCATACTGGCAGAGGGACAGCTTAACTTTTTTCACATTACCACATTGCTTGCCTGAAACAGAGTCAGGGTAACTTGTCATGCAACATCACATGTACAAAAAACCCCAGAGAGATAACAATGAAAAAGCTCCTACTGTTCCTGCACAGCAGCAGATACAGGATAAAAAAATGCCAAACCACAGGAGCAAATTTTTTCCCTAAGTCCTACACATCATGATGACATTTCTACTTCTGTGTTTCCCAAAATGACATTTAAAAATTATTGCTTTGTTCATATGTCTGTACTGATTTCTTGGAAAGTTTGGCTTGCAAGTCATTGTGAATTAAGTTTTTTAATGGGGTAAAGGGTTACCCAGGGAAACTGTGCTTAATATGTTGTTCTTTAGTCACATCCCAAGGAAAGCCTTCAGAAAAATGGACTAATCACCTCTAATCTTCTCTTAGCTTTCATACAGTGCTGCATAATGTGAAAGTTTACTAGTTTTCTTTGAATATGGGAAAAAAGAATGATTTAAAGAAACAAAAGACTGCTGAACCAGAAGTATTGTAGGCAAATAGAAATTACAATAATTTGTCTTTGAGATGGAGCCCTTCAGGTAATAAAATATGATGGGCCAATTTAATAGTTTTCTTTTAAATAATAATTATCTGGTTTTTATACTTTAAGACATTGGCCTAAGATTGGTTATAGTTAACATTATAATTTAACTTTATGTAAATGGAAACAAGATTACTTTAAAGCAGTTGAATATGATACCTTTCTGTGGAATCATGTATACTAGAATCATAGAGTCATAGACTGAGCAGGAAAGGATCCACAAGGGCCATCCAGTCCAGCTTCTGGCACTACACAGGACTCCTCTTGAACACCAACAGGTTTAGAGCCATGTCCACTTCATTGGGGAGCTTGTTGCTGAACACCCTAACATTGAAGAAGTTTTTCTAATATCCAGTATAAACTTCCCCTAAGGTTCATGTTCTATCAACAGACACAAGAGAGAAGAGATCAGCACCTCCTTATCACCTTCCCTTCATGAGAAAGCTGTAGATAGCAATGAGGTCACCATACAGACTTCTCTTGTCTAAACTGAACAAACCTAGTATTCTTAGTCACTCCTCATAAGTCATGCTCCTTAGTCTTTTTACTATCTTTGGTGCCCTCATTTGGACACATTCTAATATGTTTATGTCTGTCATATTTTGGAGTCTAAAACTGCACACAGTACTCAGCATTAGCTGCACCAATACTGAATATAGTGTGACAATCACCTCTTTTGACTGGTTGGCCATACTGTGCTTAATGCGTCTCAGTCTACAGTTGGTCCTTTTGGACACAGCAGGATATTGTTGACTCATATTGTTTCCCACCAACCAAACCCCCCAGACCTCTTTCTGCATGGTTTCACTATAGCCTCCTGTCCCTTGGCCTATATGTACATCCAGGATTACATCGTCCCAGCACAGAATCCAGCACTTGCTCTTGTTAAATTTCAGTCAGCTAGTGATTACACAGCACTCTAGTCTACCAAGGTCTCTCTAATCTCAAGGGAATCAAAAGCTCCTCCTAATTTGTGTCAGTGGCAAACTTAATGTGCATTCAACTCCTATGGCCAGGGCACCCATAAAAACATGGAAGAGAAATGACCCAAAATAGGGTCTGTTACATTTGGTACAAGGATATTTTTACCTCCTTATCAGTGAATATTCTCCATCTGCATCTAGCCCAGAGATGAAGCAAACATTTACTGGTCCTGGTTACTGGGTGTAATCTAATTTATATCTACTCGCATCATCAGACTTAGAAATTCCTAGATCAATCATGATGTGATCCAGACTGAAGCAAGATGAATTCACCAAACCATTGTCACTATCACAGCTGTCCTGATATGTATATGAGACTAAGTACTAAATCTAATTAATACCTCTATATACATGACCTTCCCAGTGATTCCAAGGTCACTTTTTCCTCATCTGAGTTACCATTCTATGAAAGAGTGGAGTATTTTGTTTTCCTATCCCCATTCCAGTGCAAAAAACCTTATTGTGCATTCACCAGAGGACAGTAACAGATTTTTTATCATCTTTAATTATAATCTACTTATTAATGAAAAGAGACTGAAATAGGAGTTCTGAATATTTTTGGACTTCAGGGATATTTGTAATCAAAATACAGAACCAGAGCGTTAATTTGCTAATTGATTCCAATTACATAAGGAACTCAACCACAGTCCCAAATATAAAGCCACATCAAGCTAAACTAAATAAAGTAATAATATTTTCAAAGAAAACCTACCTCTAGGAGTAAAAGTTGATCAAGAACGTGAAGATGCATATGCATATGTGAGATGTCTGTTTTATCACAGATATTTTAGCAACCAGAACACAGTTCTGTCCCTGTCTTCATGCTGGTTCGTCTAGCCTTCAGCATTCTCCATTATTCCCTCTTAATTTCTTGCCTTTTTCTAACGTACTGCACATCTCATCTTAAGGAGAAGCAGGCTTGGACTCCTTTGCTCTTTCCTTGAGAAGGATAAGGAACATAATGCCCACTGGAGACTTGGACAGTGTTCTTGGTTTTAAAGTGTGCAGCAGATCACAGTAATATGGAAGACCTTTGCTATCATTCTCCAAGGTTGATATTGCCTGAAGATGATTTTGCTGCACATGGCCTCTGACATTTGTCCTTTACATCAAGATACAGAGGCCCAAGCCTGTAGATTTTTTTATAGGTCACGATATTATTTCAAGTCATCTCTGTGTACAAAAAAATGGATTCTATTAGCGATGACAAGAGCTTCATCCAAGTTCTACAAGAAAACACTCGGAACAAAGAACCCAGCCCCTTCAAAGACCCAAGCACTCCACAGCTTTTTGTGTTAAGAAGCTTATTTTTCTAATGTATACACCAATAGACAAATGAATTAATGAAGAAACCGCATTTGACTTCTTATGTACTCAAATATAGTAGTTAAGTGCAACTATGTCAAGAGCAATTACTTTTATTTCCTCTCACCCAAGAAGCTCTTATAAGCCTCATTTGTGCTCCTGGCAGAAGTGTTATGCTCAAGAGTCTTTTTCAAATAAGCAAAGTTCTTGTAATATGTCTTTCACTGAAAGATATTTTTTGAAGAGTAAATTTTTGTCTCTTCTCCTAACATCCAAAGAGGTTCTAACTTCTGCCTTGATTATTCATAGAAGGGGCCCAAAATGTCTCCTGCTGCTGCTAACAACCTTTCTCTGTGATAATTAGCAGAACTACTTCCAGAACAATTTACTACTTTGTGTGAGTAAAAGCATCAGAATCTGTCCTGGATTAGTATCTCCATTTACATAGTATCTGTCTTCCAGAAAAAGATATTCAAAAACCTAAGAAGTGAAGCACTATTGTTCACAGAAAGAAGATAATTAAAATAATTGGTAGTTCTTGGTGCTCGAAGTACCAATGTAGGCAGTGAAATAGGACAAGATGTTCACCTTCTGTTAATGTATTCCAGCACTGTGGTTTCATGGGCCTTTGCAAGAATTAATGCAGATTGTATCCTATAGGCCTGCCCATGCTGAGCACTTTCTGGAGCTGGCACTGCAAATCCTTAAAAGTTTCATAGCTCAGCTGAAGGTGGTATCTATTTCTATGAAACTAATATAAAACCTAGTGAGACACTCTAATTACTGAACAATTACTGGTGTACATCCAGATGTGTCTTAAATGCTTTATAAATCCAGATTTACAACTCTGCCAGTAACCAAGGATATAAAAATTTTGAATTTTGTTTTCCTTCAAAAAAAAGAAAATAAAGAAAAATAAAAGCTTGCTGGTACTAGCATTCATTCAAAAGTGGAGTAATTGACAATTTATATTTTTGTACAATTTATTTGACCTCTAACTCTATTTCAGCTTTACTGCTTGACTTCTATATCCCTCCTTTGACATAACCTGAAAATCTTATTTGATTGCATTTATAAGCTTTCCAAAAAAATATTTGAATGTGATTCTAAATGTACATAAAGGCAGCTTAAAGTGGAAAGGTGGTGGGCCTTAGGTGTAGATGCAGGAAAAGAAACAAATAAAATACACCTTTGGCATTTTACTGGTTTATTCCATATTATGTTTAATTCACCTCTGTGGCAGATGGTCTTTCTTCAACCCTGTTCAGTGTGCTGACAGTCTGCAGTGGGACTTTCCTCAGTTGAGGCCAGCTGAGAAGTAACTATCCACAATAACATAAGTACCCTCTGCAATATCGTGGCAGAGAAAATGGATATGCAAGAGTCTCACAAATACCTTGTTATCACTACATGTTAACTGATGTTATATACCTGGACTTGTGGAAAGCATTTGACACTATCCAGCGTGAAATCCTTGTCTCTAAGTTGGACAGAAATGATTTGATGGATGGACCACTCGGTGGATAAGGAATTGGCTGGGCAGTCACACTGAAAGATGTGGGCTCAATGGCTTGATGTCTACTTGGAGACCAGCGATGAGTGGCATTCCTCAGCTGTCATTAGTGGGACCAGAATTATTTAACACCTTTGATGATAATATGGACAGTGGTATCAAGTGCACCTTCAGTAAGTTTGCCAATGACACCAAGCTGTGCAGTGCAATCAACACACTGGATGGAAGGAATTCTATTCAGAGTGACCTTGATAGGGTTAAGAGATGAGACCATGCAAACCACATGAAGTTCAACAAGGGCAAGTGCAAGATCCTGCACACGGTTGAGGGCAATCCCAAGCACCACTACAGGGTGGGTGGAAAATGGATTGAGAGATGTCCTGAGGAAAACAGCTTGGGGGCATTGGTGGATATAAAACTCAACATGAGCCAGTGATGTGCACTTGCAGCCCAACAGGTAAAGGGAGGTGATTCTTTCCCTCTGCTCTTGAGAAAAGCCACCTGCAGTACTACGTCTACCTCTGAGTTTCCAGTACAGGAATGTGTTTGAGCAAGTCCAGAGAAGGCCACAAAGATGATGAGAGGGCTGAAGCACTTCTCTTGTGAAGACAGGTTGAGAGAGTTGGGCTTGTTCAGCCTGCAGAAGAGAAGGCTTTAGGGGAACCTTATAGCGGCCTTCCAGTACCTCAAGGGTACAGGTAATCTGAAGAGGAACTGTTTATCAGGGAATGAGTGATAGGACAAGGGGTAGTGGATTTAAACTAAAGGAAGATAGAGTTAGACTAGATATATGCAGAAAATTCCTCACAATAAAGGTGATGAGGCACTGGCACAGAGAAGCTGTTGCTGGCACTGGATCCCTGGCAGGGTTCAAGGCCATGTTGGACGGGGCTTTGGGCAACATGAGCTAGTGGAGGTTGTCTCTGGCCATGGCAGGGGCACTGGAATTAGCTGGAATTTGAGGTCTGTTCCAACACAAATCATTCTGTGATTATATGATTCTGTGTTACCTGTATGTCGCTATAGCTATATGGGTAAATAAACTGTTAAAAGACTTTCCTGGCTTTGAAGTCTATGGTAAAAACTGGTCATGTTCAGGATAGACAGCACTTATTTCTGGGTCCTTTTTATGATCTATGCAAGAATGCCTAAACCATAATTATTATTTTTGTCATCAAGGGAAGTCCTTTATAGCTAAACAATTACTCTTTCAACTTAGGCACAAATTTTAGTGCTTCATTTAGGTGAGGTAATTCCAGGCTATGGATATCTACTTTCTGAGAGAAAAAGAAGCTTTGCTTCAGGTGCAGATCAATAAAAACTACATGACTGCTTTTAAAATGACAGAAACCAAGTCAATAAATGCATGTTCTCACGAGCCAATTAAAGGCAAACTTAAATGCACAGACAAGTCATAGCACTGTATGACATTGTTAGACTTATTAAAAAATAACAATTTGAAATTGATCTAGTGAACTCTGTAGGCTTTTCTTGTGTGCAAAGCATTATTGTGGTTTCTGACGATCTAAGTTTCCCCTTATCCTAATTCTTACCCTATTTGCTATTATAATATTACTATAATTTTTCTTGTCTAAAACATGATACCTGTGATTTTAACATGTTTGATAATTTTAAGTTATGATAGCATTAAATTGGTGTAGTAACATGAAGAACCACGTTTTCCATTCCATTGAAGACTGAATCTTCTGTGTTCTGCTTTTATCTTAATTTTAGAACGGTACAAACATTCCAAATAATGTGTTTTGGTAGTATTTTTATGACGGCATATGCATAAAGCTATAGTCTGTGATTATACAATAGTGTTCAGGGTGTTGACCTAATGCAGAGAAGATCTGGGTCTTCCAGTTCCAGAAACATCTAGGATAGAAATATAGCTGCTTTGAATCAATATCTGAGAAAACTGGTCTTCCAGGCTCTCAGTTTTTCCCACACTAAAGAAGCCAATGTTTTGATCTGGAATTGCTCAGCTGGAGACAAATTCCATTTTCACAGGAAAATGCATTTGGCTTGGGGATCATCACAGCATGAAAAGATAAAAGAAATTGAAATTGGAAAATATCTTATAAGAAAGCTTATCTCTTTTTATCTGACAGCAAATTGGGTTTTGGGCAGAAACATAACAAGTGATGCAATCTGAAAGAAATGAGCATTTGCCTGTGTCCACCCAAAAGCCATTGGCTGTATTTATCACATGCTCTGGTGAAATCCAGCCTGAGAGCCCAGATGTGGAAATTCTGAAAACTGTAGGGGAATGTAAAATGACACTGTACTTTGCAAACAGGTCTTAAGCCAGTCTGTGAAAACACTTGTAGTGCTTGGTGCTTTGATAGGATAGGATGTCAAGAAAATGTGCCGATTCAGAATTATTTCCAAGGAAAGGCACTTGAATAACCCAAGGTGAGGCTTTAATGGCTCTCAGGATACGTCTGAGAGTTGTCTTCGCTGCATTTTTAACAGGTAGTGGGCTCAAATAATGCCAAAACAAATATGTTATACTTCAATCTTTTACTTGTAGGAGCTTGGGGTATGCTTGTCCCATGCAGTCTTTGTAGAAATTTGCACTACTGGCTTCATGGTGCAAGTCATTGAGGAAGGAGCTGTTATAAGTAACAAATGTTAATTTTCTACTATAACCTGTCCAGAGATGTAACACACCTTTTGAGGTAAAATTTCTAAATTTGAGGTAAAATTTTCTAAAATTGTTTCTTTAAGTCCTGAGAAACACATGTGTTTTCTATTCTGTATTTCCACACTACTTTTGCATTGCAGTCAGAAGAGGACTTCACACTATCACTCCTCAATCCTTGTGAATAATAAAGATAAAATTGCTCTTCATGGCACTAGTGCTACTCTGTAATTGAAGCATCTGTGCCTTTACGAAGCCATATAACCAAAAACATAATTTGCCCTATGATTTGCCATGTGTTTTGAAATAAGAGTGATTATACAAATGTAAATTGTTTTGGCTATTGGCATCGGCAGTACTAGTATGGCAACAAGAAAAAGCAACAAAGTAGTCTATGTATCCAACCTTTTTTCTGATGGCATATCGTTCTTTCTATTCCAGCTCATGGTTATTTCTCTTGCATCTGTAGTTTTGCATTATTTTTTAATGAAATTTTTGATAAGACTGTACTCTGATGCCCATTCTTATACTATTTATTTTGTTATGACTGTCTGGAATAAAGCCTGCAATTATCTCAAGTGAAAAGCAAAAGAAAAGGCAGTATATGTTCTCTTCCAATACAAACCGAGAGAAGATTAGAAATTAGAAAATTAGATAAGAAATTAGAGAAGGCTCTGGGGGACCTTATAGAAGACTTCTAGTACCTGAAAGGTGCCTACAAGAAAGCTGGGGAAGAACTGTTCATGAGAGCAAGGAGCAAAAGGATGAGGGGTAATGGTTTTAAACTAGTAAAAGGGAGATTTAGGTTGGATATTAGGAAAAAGTTCTTCGCGATGAGTGCAGCAGGCAGAGGTTTCCCAGAGAGGTGATGGAGGCCCTGTCCTTAGAGTTATTCAAGGTCAGGCTCTGAGCAGCCTGATCTAGTGAAGATGTCCCTGCTTACTGCAGTTTTAACTACAAAAGGGGAGATTTAGTTTGGATATTCAGAAAAAGTTCTTCAGTATGAGGGTGGTTGATCACTGGTACAGGTTTCCCAGAGAGGTGGTGGCGGAGGCCACATCCCTGGAGATTTTCAAGGTCAGGTTTGATGGGCCTCTGAGCGGTCTTTGATACACACTGCTTTGCTTATTTAGCAAACTGCAAGCAGACTGCAAGCTACAAATGAAAAGGGACTGTGTATACTGGATATCAGGATATCTTAAAACCCATCCACAAAAAGGAGACTGGGTGGTAAAGACTCCTGAGACTACAATGCAGATAGCAACCTATTGAGGATCCAGTGAGATACTTTATTAGTAAACTGGCAGAATGCACAGGTACCCTATATTTTGAAAACTGTTGAATAATTCCTTGTATTTCTAAATGTTTTAATCCTTTGAAAATGGGACCATTAGTTAAGTGCTTGTAATTAAAAGAAGCTATCTTTAAAAAGTTTCTAACCATTTTGAATGGGATTATCTTACTGTATAAAAGTTAGCAGCAATATTAATGGAGAGGGGTGAATCACCCGCTCACAAAACAGGCGTCTAAATCTGTATGTCCTAAGTGCCTCTCATCTACCTACATGACTGTAAAGAGACTAAATGACCAGATTATACGAGACAGATAAAATGTGAGTAAAGTGGGATAAATCCTACCCTTAGGGTCTACTAATCTACTGAGATCATACACAGATGCCACTGATGGTATAGTTTAGGAGCTTGATGAGAACAGAATGGTGCTTTTTAATTTGTCATTCTGATGAACTCAAAATCCTTGAATAAAAGAGATGTAGATCTCCCTTTCATAATAGGAAGATTTAATACCTGATGGATTAGGTTAATCTGTTCTAATATATTGTCACACTGACTGTTCTGATGATGAACTCTGTCTATATGACAATATATAAATGCAGCATAACAAATAGTCATGACAGTCTAGACAGTAGAGTATAGAAGGAGAGGACACTGGAAGAGATAAATGCATTATTTGATAACAAAGTGCACAAGCAGCACAAGTTTTATGAAAAACTGGAGTTTTCATACAATGATTTAAATTAGTACAAAACTTTCACTTTACAGTTAGTTTTTTTAAAACGTGAGAGAAAGTTTCAGGGTGAAAGAGAAGACAAGAAAGAACCTCATTAATTTTTAATCCTTGAAAAAAGTTGTTAGTGAAAGGGATTATGGATTCATTCTAATTATAATTTGTTAAATGTAAAACAAATCAATTTATTTAGACTTCTTAATTCCCTTCTGGATAATCTAACAATTTGGATGATTGGATTTAGTTGAATGGTTGCAAGGGAAGATCTTGGTCCTGAACTCTTTTGAAAAATGCCAGACATTCTGCATTTAACAGTCTTTCTCTCTTGTCTCTAATTACTGGTCTGACTGGTCAACGTGTAGGCTGATATCTAGAACTAGTAAAAAACCTGTCTTCAATGGGCTAAATAGAATTCTTTATTTCATGCCTTCACTATTCCTAGGTTTCTTTTTTTTTTTTTGGTTGCTAATGTAAAATCAGTTGTACTGGAGATAATCATTATAGAAAACACAATACTAGAGATTAATTCCTGAAAAATCACACAAACAGATGCCTACTGAGACAAGTTTTATTTTCTAAGTTTCAAGACAACTAAATTAATAGTTCCTTGCCTTACTTCAAAATTCAAAGAAAATAAATATTTTTAGTTCTTTTCAAATCTTTTTCATCCATTCATATCAGTTAATTGCACCTTATTTCAGCAGAGCACTTAAGCACCTGAAAAACTTAATGACTATAAAAAGTGTCACCAAATATTTCCTGCAATCATTTTTCCAATCCTATTTTAATTTGGTTTTTGTTTGTTTTAGGTTTTTACCTGGATGTATTTAGAGGTCACCTAATTTATCGCCTACCACATTTAGGTTTTCTCCTGCTTCATTCTTATTTTAAATCTCCTAAATACTAAGCTTTCATCGTCTTTTCTCATTCTCTGGTAGAAATGTATCTGAGGTTGCAGAGAAGGGCTCATAAGCAATATATCAGTGCAGGGAATGTGGGCAGATGAGTTTGAATATGACACATCAGTCTAAAGATGAACTTAAATATAGAGGTTCTGGGTATATGATGATATAACCTTTCATAGGGAAGGTCAATCATATCCAGTAGCAATCGCACTGTGATTCAGTGGGAATGTTATCATCCAGTCACATTCGGAGAACTGGGAGGAGAGGAACTTTAGGAAACCCAAATGCTAATCAGATAGTTATGTGCTTTTGATTTTAAATGGTTACACCTACTAGAGGAAAACCTGTCAATGTCAAAAGGATACTGTAAAATATGATGGTGTTACTATTACAGTCTAGTCATTGCAACTTAATTAATGAGTCAGATTATCCTTATCTGCTGTGAAGCCTGCCCACTTCTGCTTGTGGTCCTTCCTTGTAAAAGATCCTTTTCTCTTCAAACATTTTAATATCGTTCTCTGTTGGATCTCTTGAGCAGTCCAGATAGCTGGTCTTGTCCTGTTATTGTTTGACAAAGTGCCTTTATTTTCTCACACTAAGTGTGGTAGAAACAGCTGAATAAGGGTTACTGGCTTCTGTCCTTAAAGTATTTGTAAGTGTTAATCATTGTTCTCCATGAAAAGCATGAGTCCACATAGAGGCTTTTCATGGGTTACTTAAAGAGGAATGTAAAACAGTGGCCATCACCCAGTTCCAATGAATTCAAAGCCTCTGAAAGTGTGCTGGAAATGTACTTGAGTAAGCTTTCTCTGTAGTTTCTGGCTTTCTCCTGCTGAGCTGCAAATAAGCAATTTAGAAGACTTAGAAATGCAAGTGTTCATGGCAAGTCTGTGACTCACTGTTGAACAGCCTTACTAAAAAACTGCAGTTTATATTTCCCCCCCCCCCCCCTCGCCCCCCTTTCATTCAGACATAGAAGTGTGAGATTGGAACAGTCTTCCTGGCTTGCTAAAACCAGTTCCCTGATGACACAGGTACTATATGATGTAATCCCTTTCATGAACATCTCAGACTCTCTTGGAAAGCTGATTGGGTTTTGGAAGCTTGGGTCTTGCTGCCCTCATTTTGATGTAAAACAAATGTGTAAAAAATTTTTCAGAGAGAAGAGCCCTAGACTGGACACTGCACTCCAGGAGAAGATCACTTCCCTCAACTTACTGTCAATGCTCCTCCTAATGCCATGTAGGAAGTTGTTAGTCTTCTTTGCCTAAGGACTGGATATTGTTATTATAGAATCATAGAATCATAGAATGGTTTGGGTTGGAAGGGATGTCAAAGATCGTCTTATTCCAACTTCCTGCCATAGGCAGGGACACCCTCCACTAACCCAGGTTGCCCAAAGCCCAATCCAACCTGGCCTTGAACCCTGACAGGGATCCAGGGGCAGTCACAGCTTTTCTGGGCAATATGTGCCAGTTTCTCACTGCCCTCACAGTGAAAAAATTCCTCTTTATATCTAGTATAAAGGAACATTCTCCTGTTCTTAAGGAACATTTCTCCTCTTCAACTTTTACCAACATACTATATTTACTCTGACACATTGCATTTACTGAGAGGAAATATGCCATCTTTCTTCCTTCCCTGCACCACATTGAACAAGCTTTCACTCTTAGTTTCCTGAAATAGTCTTTTAATTCCTCAAACCACACTACAGTACTTTTGCATGCATGTTTCAGTTGTACTTTTTTTTTTTTATAAATACAAACACTATAGAACCTTCCAGATGAGACTGTAAGAACAACCATAGTGAGTCAGAGCGAAGGTTCTGATCTATCTATCCAAGGATCTCACCTCAGCTGTACCTTAGACAGTGATTCCAAATGTGGGAGCAGTATTACCTGATTCCTGCTGGAAACATTATCAGCTGATGTTAAGATGAGCAAAGCACAGCAGTAGGACATAGTTTTTCTCTGATGTATTACTATCTGAATGTGTTTACTTTATGATATTTCTTATTAACAGCATGCTTACAGTGAAACTCTTTTCACTGTTGGCAAATACTGAAAACTCTCATCTCAGCCAAATCATCTAAAAAATAAATGTTGTGGTGATGTACACTTTTGAGCATTACAGAATTACATTAATCTAGGTTGAATTACTACAGCCTTCTTTGTCTTCTCATTCAATTTTCTGATTCTTCTCTGTTTTGGCAGGGTGTTTCAATATTGACTTATCAGCAACTTTCATTAGTGCTCTTTTATTTTTTGTGCCATGTGCCTTTGTGAAAATAATAAACTTGACCCCAAGGCACATCTTTACCTTTCGTCTATTGCAATATTTTTTCTTTCAACAAAACTAGTAGTCATGAAGTCTTGACCTTTTTTTGATTTTTCAAAATGTTTACACTTCTTTTATTTCAGCTAGCACTTTTTTTCCCCGGCACAATACCAAGTGCCTTACAGAAATTCAGGTGATGGAATGCGTTCACTTTTGTTAGAGTATTATTTGTCTTTGCAAAGAAAGGCACCAGGTAATTCCTGTGCAGGTTTCCTTTGTTGCATTTGTTGTTTTGAAATTTTATTATGTTTTCTGTTTTTCTCTGTATACTTTGGAGCAAATCTTACAATTTTTTTGTTATCTGAACTAGATCTCTGTTTTTAAAAACGGGATTTCAGTTACAAGAAGTCTTGCTACTACCATCACAACTTCATTCACCAATTTCAGCAACACTTTGAGATGGAAAACTAGTCTGCATCATTGGGTGTACTGGCTACATCTCAATCTGAAAGAGCTTTTGAGAACAGTGAACTCTAAGTCCTCTACATTCTCTACCTTCAATTGGTTCATACAACTGCTTTATGTGAACACAGAGAACCCTTTTCTTGCATGTCCAGCTGTTTGTTAATTGGTCAGATACTGTTTCATGTGTTAAGCATGGTCAGATACCTTTTCATGTGCTCTGAACATTACATTCTGACCGCTATGTAAAAGCTTTCAGACTGCTAGTGTAATCCAGACAGGAGAATTTAGCTCTGACATAGTTCTAAGGACAGTTTTTAAAAGAGGATTAAGATATAACATCAGTTTTATTCCCACCTCAAATGGTTGAATTCCGGTTCCATATTCACTAAACCAATAGATGTCTCCTTTTTCTCATGTTTGACAACATTATGCTTACTGTAAAATAAGAAAAACCTATTTACTCAGCTTTTGGACCATAGCTGGATTATTTTTAATCACTCTCCCACTTTAACTGTATAACAACTTCATCTCTTATTTCCTTTTGTTTCTTTTTCTTTACATGGGGGAAGAATCTTTCATTGCTTGCTTTTAATTGATCTACTATTACAGAATTTTTTGCTTTATCCTTATACTTAGAAATGCCGAAGACCTAGTTTCTCTAATTAATTCTTTATGTCCACTCATTATTAAATCTCTGCTTTTTGAATTGTTGTGCAGTCCTGTTGGGTCCAAAAAACTTCTCTACATATCTTGAAACACAGCCCTGTATAATTATCAGCCATTTGATCTATGGCTCTGACATGTATTGCTTTAGACTTGTTACCAGAAAATGAGGGGGTGCTAGGGAACTCACAGTTTTCTACAAAAAGTGTTTTTTTGTAGAACTGTTTTTGTAGAAAACCTGTCTTCCACATTATCCCCCTCATTTTCTGGTAACAAGTCTAAAATAATACACCTTTTATTGCCAAGCAAGTCTCCTGGCTAGCATTTTCAGGAACAGGAGGCCCTCATCATTACTGTTGATATGTGTTCCCCATTCTGTTTCTGGGGTGTCCCACTAAAAGCTGGATTGTGATAATGCTTACTTCTGTTTCCAAGTACAGCTGATACCCATCCCCAAATGAGTAGAATCTCTTCAACCACTCCAAAGTTTTTTCTGACCTAAACAGACTTTATTTTATGCTTTATCTCTCTTCTTATCTATATAAAGCCTATCATATATTTAATTTGGGATATGACCCCAGGACAATAATCTATGTTTCTACATTCTTTAACACCTTGCCCAGGACTACCAATGCCCTGTACCATGATGACTATGTCACCATGTTGTTCCTGTAATGCCTGTCTATCCTTATGGGTTTATTCCTACAATATCTTGTTTCACCTCCTGCACTGCTCTCTGCATTGTTGCTCAGGAATTTTTCATTAATCTACATATTTTTCAGTTGTCCTTTTTGTTGAGTGGTCATCTTCACTTCTATTTCAATTTCCATAATGTTTTTTTTTCTCACATCAACTATATGACAGTTTCTGTAATGATCCTTGGTAGAGAGGGAAAATTCAGTTTCTTCCCCTATGCTGTTTACCCAACTGTGGCGTAAGGCAAAGAGTCCAACCTTCTTTTTATCCTAAGTGCTACTTATTTGATAGACAACTTTGGAAACTTCCTGTTAACTTTGAACCAGCATTATTTTCCATGTCTTGGCATCGCCCATGGAAATTGAATTAATTTGTTCCTTTAATCACTGAGTGACATTGAATGACAACCTCTGGGTATTGGCAGCTCAAGCTCAGTCTATGATGCAGAAGACAAAGAGGTAGATCTGAGGCATCTTGCATATCTCCAGAACACACTCACTCTGCAGATAGTAGTCTGGCTCCCGACAACACTGTATGCAAAATCATATAGTGCTCTACTGAATTAATAACCCTGTCCCTTTTAAGCAGGACTGGTTAGTTGTGACCCATAGCCAAACGCTGGTTACATGGAAGGATCAGTTGGAGATGCTTTGGGGCTGCATTCAATATTTTTCAAGTGCTGTGACAAAATCAGCTGTTTTCATGTCTAGCAGTACAGAAAAGTGTGATTTAAATATAGCTATACACTTATATATTACAGAATAGCTTGCTGCTGCTGCTGCTATTAGTAATCTTTAAAGACTGTATAATTGTTTATTATGGTTAATCTTATCTGTCTTCAGGCAAAGTATTGTGATTTCTTCCAGCAGAGTGAAAAAAAAACAAATGACTTCCATTTTTCCCTCAGGTTAAATATTTTATGTTACTGAAGCTTTAGAAAAAAAACCTTCTGAAAACTTCTAAATAAAACCACATTTCACTTTGTCTCCAAAAAACATCTGAGAGCGTATATACAACCACAGAAATCTAATGAAAACTAACTCCTCCCTGACTGCAGATATAGGCCATTCCTTCTAAGTGTAAGCCAACCTTTTGCCATGTGTTTAAACATCTAAGTTGTTGCTTCTACCATTTAATTTCTTTGGGTAAATTTGTGACTTATTGTATTTCATCTGGTGTAGGTGGAGATTAATCATTATTTAAATTTAAATGATATAACGGCAACATGTGTTACTTAGTAACACAAATGTATGATTATATTCTAAGGTAATTAACTATTTTCATAAGCCTTTTGGAGCAAATTACATAGCTCATTAGACTTAGAGTCACCTGCACCCTAGGCAGACTCTGTGCTAGCGCAAATTAGGTACACAAATTGCCTTGGGGGCATGTTTGCCCTAAACTGCTCCTGCTGGGGCTGACATGCTGGAAGAGGGCTGGTATCCACTTGAACTGCTGAGTCACGACACATTACAGCTGGATTGAGGATGTGTCTGCATCTCACAGCCTGCAAAGCCATGTTTGCTGCTGCCAGAGATTCAGACATGACTGCCTGAAGCATTCAGAGTTATAAGCAAACGGAGAGGAAGAGGCCTCTTGGTTGATGGAGAAGTACCTGAGTAATGAGGAGTTGGTGATGCAATGGAAATCCATATGATATCTACAAAGTGTGTAAATATACTTACCCATAAAAATTAGTAATCTAAATTAAAGGGACCAAGATACCTAAAGGATTTCCTGAAGCAACATAATACTAGAAACTTGGGGAGAGATGGGGCAGATCAGAAAACTGTTGATTAAACAAGACATTGGGTGAGGTTAACACTTTCTCTAAGAATGCTTATCTTTGTTGGAGTATGCACAGCTGAGCATGGATGGCATCCCTAGATGGTCTGCAGCATTTCAGGATGTCATATATCACTTGATTCTTCTCTGTGGCAGCTGATGAGAACGATGGCGTTGGCTATGCAAGGCTGCAGTGTCTTGTAAATAAAGTGCATCATGGTCACCAAGAATGCTGCATAGGTAACTTCTACGCTCTCAGTGTTACAGAAGGGTGTGCAAAAAGGAGACAAGACCCAAAGTGACATGAGAATGAAGCACTTTATACTACTGCAATTCAAGAGCTGGATCTTGTCTCTTGAATGAAGGTGTAAGCAGGGAGAGAATGACCATTTTGGGCCCTAGTGATTTATGTATGTTATATAAGTTTTATAACTTCCTATGTTCATGACTGTGGACACTCTGGCAGCAGCACCTGAACATGGAAGTGCTGTGAAAGCTGAAGTGCTACAGGGTATTTACACAGAACACACTGCCATTACTCCATCTCTGCCACTATACCTTCTGTTCATTAGTGACAGTTTTTTCATTATTTTTTCCTAATTTTTTTTAATTCATAGGTTGGATTTATTGCTGAATATCCACACTAGGCATGAATAAGCACACACTAGGCATGAATAAGCATAAATGGTTATTGGGAGAGTAAGTGATGAAAGCTAGAATAGGGTCTCAGTGGTACTTATTGTCCTCAATTCTACAATTTTTGAGCTTTATTCAATCAGGAAGTGCTGCTAAATCAAAACAGTTTTCCCACATTGCAACAAGTAGAAGAATTTTTTTAGAAATCCTTTTTTATCAGGAACCTTCTAAAAAAATCACCTCTTACTAATCAAAGTCTTTTTACACCCAATACAAAATAACCTTTCCACTTAAAAACAAATCTCAGAAGAAGTAACACTTCAGATTAATTTTGCACTCTACCTTCAGTTGATTAGAGTCCATTATAATCAGGATGGATGGAGAGTTAAATGACACCCTGAAAGTTTCTGTCATTCTGCTAGAAAAATTCTTCTTAGCATGTGTAAATACTTAGGGATAAGACACATTACATTATTTAGCACAGCAAGGCACTAGTTTTCACTTTATACTTACGGTCAGCTCTGAATATGAAAGTAAATAATTGAAACAAGGAGCATTTAATAGAAATATTTTATTTGATAACCCTAAAAGTCCTTGTTGTACCTGAGGCCACAGAGAATCATAGAATCATAGAATCATAGAATGGTCTGGGTTGGAAGGGACCCCAAGGATCATAGAGCTCCAACCCCCCTGCCACAGGCAGGGACACCAACCTCCAGGCCTGGATCTACACAAGGCTGCCCAGGGCCCCATCCAACCTGGCCTTGAACACATCCAGGGACGGGGAATCCACTACCTCTCTGGGCAGCCTGTTCCAGCACCTCACCACTCTTTCTGTAAAAAACTTCCCCCTAATATCTAATCTAAACCTTCCCTCCTTTAGCTTTAGTCCATTCCCCCTTGTCCTGCCATTATCTGCTCTTTTAAAAAGTCGAATCCCCTCCTGCCTATAAGCTCCCTTCAGGTACTCGAAGGCTGCAATGAGGTCCCCCCGCAGCCTTCTCTTCTCCAGGCTGAACAAGCCCAGTTCCCTCAGCCTCTCTTTGTAGGGCAGGTGCTCCATCCCTCTAATCATCCTTGTGGCCCTCCTCTGAACCCTCTCCAACAGTTCCACATCCTTCTTGTATTGAGGGCCCCAGATCTGGACACAGTACTCCAGATGGGGCCTCACAAGGGCAGAGTAGAGAGGAACAATCACCTCCCTGTCCCTGCTGGCCACTCCTCTCCTGATGGAGCCCAGGATACTATTGGCCCTATGAGCTGCAAGAGCACACTGCTGGCTCATGTCAAGCTTCTCATCCACCACAATCCCCAAGTCCTTCTCAGAAGGACTCATCCACCACAATCCCCAAGTCCTTCTCAGAGAAGCCACAGGGTAATCTATTCTAGGCCATAACCAAACACAAGGGCTTCCTACCACTCTAAAATTGTGTTTTACTCCAGAAGAAGTAACTGGATCATATTCCTATTATAAAATACTTGAAATCAACCTAGTCTAATAAAATAACCTAAAAAAACACTGGACATTGCCAGCCTGTGATTAGACAGTGAACAGACTGATTCTGACTGGCACGTCTTGGAAAGCTATCAGACTTGCCACCTGGCTGTGGCTTTTTTGTTTCCTTGTTTATTAATCAAGGTTAAGTTGTTCTTTTAGTGCACATATTTTAGAGACCTATAAGATCTCTTGAAGACCTTTGGTGCTGTTCATAGAGTGATTACTACACTGTCCCAAAAAAAGGAAGAGCTCTGTTAATCTGTAGCTGCCGTACAGCTTGCCGGGTCTGCCTATACACAGGACACAGATTAGGCAGGCAGAATCAGATGTTGAGATTCATGTCCCTTAGCTATATTCAGTGATGGAAATTGGACACTTGGATAGATGCCTCACCAGGAAGCTAAACCCGTCAGTAATCATTGCCTAAAACCCCTCAAACTCAGCTTGAAGATCCTTCAGATCCTATCTACAATTAAAATTAGGCATATGCATCACATTTTTCAAGGTCTGTGTTTAAATTCCAGAAATGGAGATGAGTGTCAAAAATTTGGTTTAAATCATGTAAATGTTTAGAAATAAGTAACTGAATATATTCAAAATACTACACGTAACTCCCCGAGCCCACACATGCACATAAGCTTTTGCAAAAACTAATTGTCACATGCCTGGAATATTTTCTAATATTTTCTTGAACTATAGACTTAAAAATAAAAAAGCAAAGCAAGTGCTACATGCAAATAGTCGTAACTATCATGAATTTTAAAAATTAAATTTGAATTGGTCTCACATGATGACTATTATTCCTGATGAATATTTCCTTAGGCATTTTGTTAAAAAAGAAACAAAGTAATATATACATATATTTAATTGATTGTTTCATGTAAAAAAAAAAAAATCACTCCGGATTAAACATGCAGCCATGTGGAAATGTATTTATTCAATATATTTTGATTTAAGTGCTTGCCTACTCTCTTTCTGAGACTCTAGGCAAATTAATATCCATTTTATTGGTCACACCAATAAAATATCTAGCCTGAGATTCAGTCCCCAAAAACTAACAAACAGATCCACCATGTGGAAAAGACCCATTACTGAGGTAGATAACTGCTATATGTATGTCCTCCTGCATTGTTTTTCTACTTTACACTATACTTTGAGCACTCCTACATCCTTGATACCACACAGTTTTTATTTCAGCACATGCTTTATATAACAGCAGGGAAAAAGAAATCTCTGTTTTTCTCTCCTTGATCATTACACTCCGCTTGTATCAAATAGTGCTAACTTTTACTACTGCATTGCTGATTATTGCAAATCTATAGGTCCCTTGTGGGGAGCAGAGGGAGCGGAACATTTACATAACTGTAAGAAGGAATTTAACTTTTAAATTTTAAATCACCTGTAAGTTTTTTATCTAGCCAAATCTCATCAATTGGAATTCGTTCAATTTACCTATATACAAATCTCTACCTAACCGCATATCACCTGCAATAGGCTAGCAGATACAAAACATGAATTAAAGGATGTTCCTATCCTTTTTCAGTGGCAAATAGAGGCCAGGCAGTGCGATCCCCATCTAAAACCAACTTAATGGAAAGATGGAATGAGTCTGTTTCAGAGAGGGGTAAATTGTCATCCAGAATCATTGAATCATAGAATGTTACATTGGAAAGGACCTTTAAAGGCCATCTAGTCCAACCCCCCTGCAGTAAGCAGGGACATCTTCACTAGAAAAGGTTGCTCAGAGCCCCACCAATCCTGACCTTGAATATCTCCAGGGACGGGGCCTCTACCACTACCTCTCTGGGCAACCTGTACCAGTGATCTACCACCCTCATCCTGAAGAACTTTTTCCGAATATCCAACTTAAATCTCCCATTTTGTAGTTTAAAACAATTACCCCTTCTCTTATTGTTCCATGCCCTTGTGCACAGTTCTTCCCCAGCTTTCTTATAGGCACCTTTCAGGAACTGGAAGGCCACTATAAGGCCCCCCTAGAGCCTTCTCTTCTCCAGGCTGAACAATCCCAACTCTCTCAGCCTGTCTTCAGGTGCTCACCTTCAGGAGAGGTGCTCCAGCCCTTTGATCATCTTTGTGTCCCTCCTCTGGATGCACCGCAAAAAGGTCCATAACCTTCTTGTGTTGAGGACTCCAAAGCTGGACACATTATTCCAGAAATGTCTGTCTTTTTCCATTTACCATAGAGCAAAGCTAATTAACCAACTTGGGTCAGACATCCAACTTTTAACTGGCTAAAATTAAGTAAAATGAGTACAGTTAGTGCCCTTACAGACCTTTTCTAAGGATCAGAGATGTTCTTTACCTAAGTGAACCAGTCCTAGTCTACATAACATCCACACAATACTGCTTCAAAATTACACTACAGCTTTAGTTAAAGAATTGAGTCATACAGATCTTATGGATGACTTTTTAAAAGTCTTGTCCCAAACTGCAGCATGTTAGCATTTACAGAGATAAAGTTTGGTAATTGCAGATTTTAAAGCTGAATACATGCTAAGTGGGCACAAAAAAATCTGCATGGCTAATGCATGGTAATCTCTGAGGTTCTGAACTTATTCAACTTTGAAATTATTCAACTTCAAGGTCAGAGACATGTTTATATTGCCCAATCTCTTTATGTAATATTTCCGCAAAGTGCAACAGACATTTCTCTCTGTGTGCCACTAGGTGATAATGAAATATAATGGTGGAGATCTTGGTAAGTCACTTCCAGCTGTCTCTGCTTCCTATCGAAATCTCATATAAAATAAGAGCAGCTAAAAAGCCACCTGGCATTGTCATTTTTCTATATTGGTGCTTAAATAATCACAAATTGACCTGTGAAACATTCCATTGGCATCAAACGGGATGTGTTACTGGCTTGCCATGAAAATGAATACTGCATCTTAAAAACAATAGCTTTGCCTGGACCTGTTTCAAGACCACAGGATTGTTTTAAACTCACATTTCTACAAAATTCATGTGATGAGAGGTCTCTGGGAATTGCTAGTTTCAGCAGTACCTAATTAACACTCTCATGCATGCACAAGTGGAAACTGTATTCCAAAATATATCTTCTATTGTCTTTGAGTTAAAATGTTTGTTTTAGCTTGGGGATTACTACTCACCACCAGTTAAGATTTTTGGAAACATTCATAATTATTTGTTTTCTTGAAGTTAGAGCAGAAAAATGACTAACAAATAATGAAGAGGTATAATACTATTTTCAGGTAGCCTAGGGATTTTTTAAAACCTTGTATTGGTAAGATAAATGGCCCCAAAATGAGAATGCAAAAGAAATAAGGTCTTCAGATTCACTCTTGGCTAGAAGAAGACACTTAGAGCAATCATTTTAATTTGGGTAAGCATTTGGATTTATCACACAAATGAACAAAAACCTCCCTTACTTGTCAATCCTCAATATATTTCCTTGATGGAACTGGGATTGTGGGAGTGGCCCAGGGGAGTTAAGGAAGCTTTCAATTCCTTCTAATGAAACCTTTTTCTAAGTAGGGATACAGCTAATGATCTGGTTCATTATCACAATAGTTTTCTTTATTGATTAACATTATCATAATGACATACAAGAGTCTATGGGGGCAGGTGGGATCCACACAAAGTTACTGAGGGAGCTGCTGGAAATGCTCACCAAGCCATCATTTATCAGAACCCTGGCAAATCACTGAGGTGCCAGTTGATTAGAGGTTAGCAAATGTGATACCCACCTACAAGAAGAGCCAGGAGTATCTGGGGAATTACAGGCCTGTCAATCTGTTCTTGGCATTAGGAGAGGTTACTGACTAAATCATCTTGAATGCTATCACATGGTAGGTACAGGACAACGAGCAGATCAGGCTCAGTCAGCATGGGTTTATGAAAAACAGGTCCTGCTGACTAACCTGATCTCCTTCTATGACAAGGTGACCTGCTTAGGGGATGAGTGAAGGGCTGTGGATGATGTCTACCTGGAATTCAGTAAACCCTTTGACACCATTTCCCACAGCATGCTCCTGGACAAACTGACTGATCATGCTTTGGATAGGCTCATTCTTCACTGAGTGAAGTTCCACCACTGGGGAACCAAAAGAACAATGGTGAATGGAATTAAATCCAGTTGGCATCTGGTCACAAGTGGTGCTCCCCACCTCTCAATATTTGGACTGGTTGTCTTTAATATCTTTGTCAATGATCTGGATGACAGGATTGAGCACACTCTCAGTAAGTATGAAGACAACACCGGGTAGGGTGAGAGTGTTGATCTGCTTGAGGTAGGAAGGCTCTGCAGAAGGATCTGGACAGTCTGGATTGTTGAGCTGAGGCCAATTGTATGAGGTTCAACAAGGCTTGGTACCAGGTCCTGTGCTTGGGTCACAACCACCCCAGGCAATGCTACAGGCTTAGGGAAGGGTGGTTGGAAAGATGCCTGGAGGAAAAGGCTCTGGGTGTGGTGGTTGACAGGTGGCTGAACATGAGCCAACAGTGTGCCCAGGTAGCCAAGAAGGCCAACAGTATCTTGGTTTGTATCACAATTAATGTGACCAACAGTGATGGTGCCCCTGTACTCAGCACTGGTGGGGCTTCTCTTTGAGTACTATGTTCAGTTTGGCGCCCCTCAATGCAAGAAAGACATTAAGGTGCTGGAGCATTTCCAAAGAAGGCAAATGAAGCTGGTGAAGTGTCTACATTATAAGTCTGATGAGGAGTGGCTGAGGGAACTGTAGTTGTTTAGCCTGTAGAAAAGCAATCTGAGTAGAGACCTTAGCACTCTCTACAACGACCTGAAAGGAGGTCGTAGACAGGTTGGGGGTTGGTCTCTTGTCCCAAGTTACAAGTGATAGGCCAAGAGGAAGTGCCAGGGGAGGTTTAGATTGGATATTAGGAAAAAAATCTTTACCAACAGAGTCATCTAGCACTGGAACAGGCTGCCCAGGGAAATGGTTGAGTCACCATCCCTGGAGGGATTTACAACTGCATAGATCTGGTGCTTAGGGGCATGGTTTAGTGGTTGACTTGGCAGTGCTAGGTTAACAGTTGGACTTGATGATCTTAAAGATCTTTTCCAACTTAAATAATTCTATGAATCTATCTTTCTTCTTTTCCTTCTCTGTTCATTTTTTCTTTCCATTCAGTTAATTGTTTGCATTCTTTTCAATGTATCAGTTTCTCTTTCTGTCTTCCAATATATTATATCTTCCTCCATTTTTAGTCTTTTTTTTCTAGCTCTTATCATTAGTTCCATTTTTCTTCATATTACACTTATCCTTAAATATCAAAAGCTGTTATCCATCATTATTCAGAGGATGAGCAGCAGCAACTTAATTTGCTTATATACTGGCATGTAACATCTGATCTCCCCATTATGTTTCTCTGATTTTTCTCCAAGGCTTTTGAGAACAAGAAGAAAATTGATGTTCTACTTACATAAATTTATACATATTGTATTAGCTTTATTCGCATTAGCTGAATTCACACTTTAAAGTTTGCACAACTATGTAAGTAACTGGAATATTTTGTTCTTACTAGCTAGTATGAGCAATATTTTGCAAGTTGTTGTAAATCCATTGTCATAATTAATTCTAGGATGAAATATAAAACCTCAAACCTGACATTTCTTTCAAATCATAGAAAGTCAAAACAGTTTGATTGGACATTTTCTAGGGGGATGGCAAAGAAAATGTCTTTGGTTCCTTTTTCCTTTTAAGTTAGAGAAAATGTCATATACATAATGAATCTAAAGACTTTCCTTCTTTTGTTACTGATTTTAAACACCTAAATGTCTTCTGAGTAATCCATAGGCATAAAAGACAGCTGTTTTACTTACAGAATTTGGACACTGAAGAGGCATTTAATATGAAGAAAAAAGAATGGGTTTCTTTTTAGGATATACAAACTCTAGGCTTGATTTTAAGCATTGCTACAGACTTTCCATATTAGCAGGAACAAGTAAGTGACTTTGGTAACAGTTACACAGATGGATGTACGTTTGAAGGAGTTTAAATACAGTCCACTTCAGTCCATTAGGATGGCACTGAACTTGCACGAATACACTTTTCCTTAGAGACCATCCTCATGTAAATCAGAATTGGGAAATTTATCCATATGATGCAGAGACTACAACTTTATTTAAAGCAGTGCCATTGGCAATTGGGCAATATAATTTTTGGCTGTTAAGGAAGTAAAGTCTAACAATACATTTGAGTTAATGCATGAAAATACATTCTTCCCTTATTAAAGGTGTTTGAAACTCTGAAGGTTATTCAAAACATCCAATCTCAGAGTCTAACATTAGATTATTAAGCTAATTGGGTGGTTTTGCCCACAACAGAAGGGATGATTTATAGCAGGCACCATAGATTTCCATCCTAAATGTTAAATAAACATCATGAACAATACCTACTGTATATTTCATACCTTCTGGCTCATACTGATCTTGAAAGGGATCATCAGGAAATCACATTTTTATCATGGGTAAGAGCATACCCATATTCTAGTAATGTCATAATCAATGAACCTGTGTGCCCAACACAGGATGAGATGCCACTGCAGTCTCTCACCTGTCCCAGGACATCAGGCATGGTCTCACACATGGAAAGATAACACCTGGAATATCTGAAAAATGCTTTAAAATTCAAGGAGTGGGACATTGTAGCACAAAAAGCCCCAAGGGTGTACATATACCCCATCAACTTTTCCTTCACTGTTAACATCTCAATGCCCCTGCAAAATAGACAGCAGCCCAGGAGCTGCAGTTCAGAAAAAACACATTTCATTTCCCTTACAATGGTACATCATGCTTGCATAAAGCACTTTGGTATTTTTAACCTAGTCACTCTTCTTCATTGGGTTTTTCAGCCTACTTGAAGCTTCACTGTGATGTGAGCTCCTTGGCATGCCAGCAATTCAGCTGCCATAACAAAATGCTCAATTTTAAAGAGCTTGTTTTTAAATTAGTGTCATCATGAGATATTCATTCGTAAAATGCTTATTTATCATCTGACTTAGATTTCCATGAAAATTCTCAATTCCTTTACTTATTAATCTTATAGGACAGTGAAGTCATCAGAGATATGATGCACATAAACAGAAAATCAAAAGAAAAAATTCAAAAGTGAAAAAAGTATACAACACATATATGCATCAAGTATCCAAGAATAGCGCTGTTACCAGGATTGCAAAATAAAAAAAACAACCAAACACAAACAACCTTTACTTTTTATTCCAATAGAACTTTTCCCTTAGGATGCACAGTCCAGGTTCTTTGTGAACGTGGATTTTCTTGTCTTACAAGAATTGGAAAACATAGCCAATTTCCCACCAGAAGACAAGTTGAATATTCCCACAATGGGTTCCAGTAACCCTAAACTTTAGATGGTTTTGTTTAGCTTTTCAATTTTTTTTCTTATTTGATTAATAATTATTACCAAAATTTTAAAAAAATATAATGCAATGCAAATACTGGAAAGATATTTCTAATACAAATTTCTTCTCTGTGACTTTTCAAGTATCTTTCAACAACTTGAAAGGATATTAGAAATAGGAAAAGAAGACACATTCTTAATTTCAGCATAGTGGAGATTTTCTATGCTATTGTTTTCATTCTAAAGGTCCCATTGTTACTGAAAGGGACCCTAAAAGCTTGTTTCATGCAAATCACATAGGACATTTCAAGGAGGCTGTACAAATTTTTTTCGTACTGAAGTACTTACCACACTTTGAATACTTTTAAAAATACATTTTAGGAGATCAATTATAAAGAGACCCTGAATTTCATTTTTATTGGAATACAATTCAGAAATACTGCCTTAGTTCCTGAGTATCTTATTAAATTCTGTAGGACCTTCTTTAAAGATTTTAATGTGTGAAATGAAAGATTCTTGTGGAGAGAAACCAGAATTTCCCTTGAATACATTTCATTATTATTCATATATATATTAACTCACATTAATATTCAGGTACCTGGGGGTCTTCTCAATAGAAGCATGCAAAACAAATGTGAGCTTATTGATTGTAAGGAATTTATGTGGATCTCTTGAAGTACTGCAGGAATCTCATAGGTTTACAAAACACAGGTTGAAAACAATATTGATCGCTGTACAAACCTTACAATGTGCACATGCTATGAGTACAGCATGTGTATGCAATCGATATCTGCAGACAAGAATTTAATGTCTTATGAATCTACTCTGTTGCAGTATATATCAGTTCCCTTCTTTCTTTTCTCACTCCAGATTACTTTTTTCCAGATCACCAAATCCACTCAATTTCACACACACACACACAAAATTAAATACTAGCTTTTTTAGTGATTGAAGGAGAGATTATGGAAATCTCCAGCCTGCTCAGTAGGTATATGAACTTTTTGAAAACAGTGTTTCAGGTTAAATTTTCACTCTGTAAAAATAGGGAATTATTTCATTAGGCACATCATTGTACAATGGATATTTAATAATTTCTGTGTTAGTGTTTTTGAAGATAAAGGTGGATGGAGGCAAAATAATAAAAAAAATCATAATCTAGCTGTTAAAAAAAGCCCAGTAATGTACAGTGTGAATAAAGTTAGTTTGTTCAAAATGGTGACTTAAATAATGTTCAGCACTGACAGAGCTATCTAAGCTCAACATATTTTTAGAACATTGAAATTGAACTGTGAATTAATGAATGACAAATTCCTCTTACAAAGTCAGTAATAATCTGACTCAGGACTCTAATGCTTAGTAATGGGTTAGTCTCTCTAATGTAACACTTGAATAACATGTCATGTATGAAAGGCAAGCTGAATGGATGGTGTAAAATCTGTGACTATCTCATAAACAGGAGTTTTTAATTTCAAAATGCTAATTTTAGGATAAGAGCAAGGCAAATACACCAAACTCATGTTTATACTTGTTTGTGAGCACTTGATTCAAGATAAAGACAATTTAAGGCTCCAGAGATGTTTCTTTAATCAGCATTAACCTAGGCACAGAACTTGTTTCAAATCTAGAAGAAAAGCCCTTATTAAGTTACTTCTTTCCATTCAACTGATTTTTTTTTCAATAACCGTATCCACTAGGATACAAAATTCAATTTCGAAAACCATTTACTACTTCTTAATTAAATAGCAAAGACTGCTGGAACATTTTTTCTAAGATCTAATAACAAGATAGCCAATTAAGATGTCAATTGTGAAATAAAAGTCAAATTGTGCCCTATGATTTGCATTGTGTCTCTGAGTTTTGGAACTGCTTATGTAAGGAGTGGCTGAGAACAATCTCTGATTTAAATTACTGATTTACCTGTTTTCTTCTGAATGCTCAAACCCTCCAATGTGTTTTCAAGCAGGAAAGAGGATTGTCCGCTTAGACAGGGAGTAAATGGACTAAAATATGTTAATGCCTGAAACCGATAGATGGGAAACTACTTACTTAGGAATAGTGAGTATAATCTATTACTAATATTACTTTAAAACTTAAGATTCATAGGGACAATCTCAATGTTTAAACCTTTGCAGGCACAGGCTATATAAAATCCTCAGGCATAAAAACAGACAAAAGAGAAAATATATCAATGCAAAGATATATGAAAATAGGGGAATACAAATAAATAATATCATGTCAGTTAATGCCCTTAATATGCTTACTATTGTCATTCTTTTAGGAGAAGCATAGAGAATATCCAAACAGAGATTTAAAGGAGGATGAGGCATTTTGTGGATCTTGATAGGAACTATGACCCAGCTGTAATAGGCTGCAAAGGAAACAAGTGTATTGCAGAAATCACATCTCTCCCTTACATAGTCATGGACAGAAGCTTAATTCATAAATATTACTTATTACTGTTCCTCATAGTGTGACACACAATAAGCTTAGCAGTTAATCGGAAATAATTTTTTTCTCTGGGATGAAAAATAAAAATGAACAATAGCAAAAAGTCCCTACCACCACCACTCAAAACATTCAAAGAAAAGAAATGTTTATTGGTATTACTTACACTGCTAAGTGTGATTTGAGAGCCTGTTTAAATGCCATTGTTAAAATAGTTATGAAGATTTCATCTCCAGTGTGTGATGAAAACAAAACATAATTAATTGCATTGAAAGTAATTAGGGGAATGCCCACCAAAAACAAAAAAAAAAAAAGGAAAAAGGCTATAAAGACAACATTATCTAAGTGCAAAGTTTTGTAACTGTGGCACTGAAAATAATCTAATTTGTAGAGCTCTAGAAAGTTTTCTTACTCCCGAAATTTTTTTTCAGCACTTTGATAAAACAAGGATTATTAGAGTTGAAAACTTCTATAAAAGTTGTTTTCTAGTAAAATAAAATGTTCATTTTTTTCTAAGATTAATATTATAATGAAAAAATGTAGGTAATAAAGTTTCAAGAAAAATTATGTAGCCATTTCATTAATGAATACTGACTGGTAAATTTCTTTAAAAAAAAGTTTGCTTTGAACACTCCAGTTCCTGATTCTAGACCACTGACACAGATTATGCAATACATTTTGAAAAGACAGTATCTCAAAAACAGCTTTGCAGACAACCTTAAAAATAATTTGCCACTTTCATCACTCTTCTGATTGCTCAATTGTTATAAGCACATAAACTTTCAGAAACAATAACTTTTCATGAACCTATGGATTCTGTCTTTAAGAGCTCTATGGGAGAGCTGCTACATATATGGAACAGAGAGCAATCTTAGGAACTATTTTGTAGATTTATGCATCCAGATTCACCTTCATCTGTCTCAGAACTCCCAGCCACCTAAACTATTAGAAATGCTAGGATGTAACATGCCCAGTCAGAACTGGTGGGGCTGAAATCAAATTTCTTCCTTGAAATGTCCCTTCTGAGATGCCACTGATACAAACTGTTGAAGTTTGTACACTTCAGGGCAAGCCTGGCTAGGAATTCCAAAAGCTGGAAGGATTTTCAGATGCTTAGTTCCTCAGTCAGTGGGGAAACATTTGGTCACTGTTTAGTAGGCCCAGCTGTCCCTTGGCACATTTAACTGACAGCTCTTTTTCAAGGCATAAGGCAACAGATGCCAAAATCTGACTCCTAGCACAAAGGTTCAGGAGTATGCAGGAATGAGGTTTTACTATGCTGAAGAAAGGATTCAAGTTTAAACATGGGCACGTTTAGTAGACTCCCTTGAGTAGACTCCCCTTGGGTAGACTCCCTCCACAGACCTCTCTCACTTTTAAAGAACAGGTATCCACTAAACCTGTACCCGAGGAAGCACTTCACATCTGTACAGCCACCTGAAGGGCAATGGCACCTCCTATTTTCCAAAAAGCCCATAACACATTTGAGAGAAGGATCTCTTGGTCAAGATTTATCTTCCATGATTCTCAGCACAAAAAGGATATTTGGATGTATTCGTCTCAAATCTCCTTTAGTAGGGACAGCAGAAGACAATTTACCTTACCGTAAAGAGCTCCTTGAGAGTAGCCCTGCTGAGAAGGACCTGGGTGTCATGGTGGATGAAAAACTTAACATAAGCCAGCTCTTGCAGCTCAGGCCAGTGGTATCCTAGGCTCCATCAGAAGAGGGGTGGCCAGCAGGGACAGGGAGGTGATTGTTCCTCTCTACTCTGCCCTCGTGAGGCCCCATCTGGAGTACTGTGTCCAGATCTGGGGCCTGCAATACAAGAAAGATGTAGAACTGTTGGAGAGGGTTCAGAAGAGGGCCATAAAGATGATTAGAGGGCTGGAGCACCTCCCCTATGAAGAGAGGCTGAAGGAGCTGGGCTTGTTCCCACTAGAGAAGAGAAGGCTGCTGGGGGACCTCATTGCAGCCTTTCAGTACCTGAAGGGAGCATACAAACGGGAGGGGAATCAACTTTTTAAAAGTGTAGACATGGCAGGACAGGCAGAATGGATTAAAGCCAAAGGAGGGAAGGTTTAGATTAGGTATTAGGGGGAAGTTTTTTACAGAGAGACTGGTGAGGTGTTGGAACAGGCTGCCAGAGAGGTGTTGGATGCCCCGTCCCTGGAGGTGTTCAAGGCCAGGTTGGATGGGGCCCTGGGCAACCTTATGTAGATCCAGGCCTAGAGGTTTGTGGCACAGTCTGTGGCAGGGGGATTGGAGCTCTATGATCCTTGGGGTCTCTTCCAACCCAGACCATTCTAGGATTCTATGATTTCATGATTTGAATCACCCTGTGTACATGCCTGTACCCCTCCACTAATTAAGTGAGTTCATACAGGTGTAGCTTTGGCCTTTGGTGAGATCTTGCTCTTCACCATCAGGTCTATGAAATGTCCAGATAAGAAATGTATTTAAATTAAATAATGAAATAATAATGTGAACACATCCCTGCTTTATTTTGAAGATAAATACGTTCTTTCTCTGATAACTACAGATACTTATGCAAACATCTGCAAACTCCTGCATAGAACTGAATGTCCATTTCAGAGAGCGAGCAAGCTTTCTCTTGGATACGTTCTGAGCTCAAGATTTCTCTTTGAGAAACGCAACAGTCAAGTATAGCCTGCTATAAGGAGGCCTCAGTAAAAAACAACAGTTTCCCTGTCTGGTATCTACATCCTGACCCTGGGCAGATTCCTGGGGACTTCAGAGGTGAGCTCAAAAGAAAGATGTGTGGCTTACACTGGTCTGTTGGAAATACTTTGACTCCTTTCCTGTGGGTATGACATTCTGCACCTTACAACTGAATTATTGTCATTGAAGAAAACATGGGCTCTGTGGTACCTGATGCAGTTTGTTATTGCTGTTGTTCCCAGGGTGCTTCTTTGGCCCTATTGTTTTCAATTGGGAGAGAGGAGTTAATGTTTTGTGGAGTATGAATCATTTAGTCTTCTGGCTACAAGAGCACAACCAGAATGAAATAGCAAATTGTCACAGAGCTTCTGGCTGCCAGTAGATGAAATTGGCATATTAAGTTCAATGTAGTGTAAAATAACAGGGGGAGATGATTAGAAAACACTAATTACCTTTACCCGAGCCCTTGTACTGGGAGATCCCTCATGACAAGGACTTATGGAGCAGCAAGAAGTAATTAGATTCCTGACAGAGCAATTGCTACATAAGTAATTAAGCTATCTATTTTCTTATTATTGCTACATAATACCACTTATATATCTATATAGTAAAAAGAAAAAAAAACCCACATAAACCTTCGTTAAAGTTTCAACTAACAGAAGACAGCTTCAGAACCAGTTCTGCCTGATTTATTTTTTTTCCCAAAGAAAAAAAGTACTGTATATTCAGTGTTCTCCCATGTAAGGACATTTCAAGTAATCAGCTATTGACAAAAACAGATGAACAACCTGCAGTTACTGTTTCATTTCTCAATATTCACTTATTTACAGGAGTTTCTAGAAGTTTGTTTAAATACATCTGATCAGAGCAAGTAACTAAATAACACAATTTAGTATTTTACTTCTGCTTAATACCCCAGAAATCTCTATTAAGCATAAAGCTTACATCAAGCCCTGCATTTTGTGACAGTCATCCTCCTCAAGATATTGCTGAGATGACAACACATTACAGTGCAATTTTCATAATGTCAGGAATGCTTAAGTAAAATCAGGCTTTGGGTGGTTAGCGTGCACTTTTTGTTACTCAGACAGCATCCAGGTGATGCACATTTGGCTATGAATAATGAACTGATTTAGCCAAAATCTGAAAACTTTTAAGACAGGTAGAGTTTGAAAAATTATTCAGACAGAAATGTCTTTCACTTACTTTAACTACTATGATACGAAGAACCATTTTTCTTTTGGTATGTGTTGGTAGAACTGCAATAAAGATCACCTTCGCCAATCATGGTTAAAAAGAGACAGGTCCCAACCTTAACATTGATTTGTGCATATTGGCACTTAGAGACAAAGAATGTTTAACAGCATACTAGTTAAAATGAATTAAATCACAATATTTTATAGCTATACATTTTCCCAAGATAGAGATGACTTATTATGATTCAGTCAGTCTCTACTTCCTTCATTGTTACCAGTCAACATGAATAAAGGTTGAAGGATATGTTCCCTTAATAAATACAGATTCTATTTTATTAACTTTGCCTTCCTAATTAAAAACTGTTCATTTAATGCATTCTGCTATTACTGTGTTTCTAATTAATAGGCAAAGATCAACAAAATTCAGCTCTGGCCTTATTCCTTGAAATAGTCCATGATTTTTTTTTATCTGCTCTTCCTGAAAGCAGTATCATCTTGCCAAGATTTATAACATCTTTTCAAGGCAGTAGTGAACTGAATTCTACCAGAATGAGGTTTAGAGTTTTGGTATTTCATCCACGTTATCAGTCGCCTTCAGCCTTAACCCCTGGAGACACAACGGCTTCTCTAGAAGCCATCAATTCAGCCATAGTGAGGGGGAAATGCACACTGTGTGTGCTACTTTATCATTTTAATAGAATGACAGAAAAATGTATTACACCACAAGTTTACAAATCAGAAGTTTTCATTATTCAGAGTAAGATTCTTCCATAATCATTGAGCCATGTTAGTGAGATGGGTTACTTGGCATAAATCTCTGCCACGTGGGTAATGTTTTTATGTTCAGATCTTTGGGGTGTGTTAAGTAGTCCTAAATCATCTCAATGTGGAGTTAGAGAAAACATCTTTGCCTTTCTGATTCCCACTTTCCTTCTCTAGTCCAAAAATGAAGCATGCGTAACAACAGCTGCGAAGCCGGGTCAGCTGAATGAATCCTAGTAAGCCAGAACTTCCTTCCCTTTATCTGCCACACACCTTCCTCCTGGTTTTGTGCACAAAGAACCTCTGGGGATGCAGAAAGTATGATGTGAAAAGAACTGATAGGAGATGTGCTGAAAGGAGAGACTGTTCCCAGACCACATGATCTGGAACAGATGCTCTTTATCAGGAGGTGGTAACATGGAGCTACAAAACGCAGTCTTCCCCCTCTCATAAACACCTTGTCTGTATCCAGACACATGTGTGTGGTTTGCGTGTGTGCAGTGAGTCACTATTCCTAGGTGAGGGTTCTGGGATGATGTAGTTAAATGAAAGAGAGAAAAAGGAAAGCTATGGAAAATAACATACCCACGTCCTACAGAGAAGGATAGTAGAAAGGAAACAGATCTTAATCGCTAATCAGTACCTTTCAGCAAACCTCTATTTGTCACAATGTTAATTTTAAAGGAGCAGAAATATGCTTGGGTTTCTTTAAGACAAACATATGCCAAGAATTTAATAGAGATCATTTTAGGTTCACTTAAGTTCAGTAACCAAAATCTATAGCAGTTCTAAAAATCAGAAGATCTCAAGGACAATATTAGCTTTCATCCTGTTCAGACTACCTTTAAATCTTTCTAGGAATACATACTAGATCACACTTTCAGGCAATGTTTTAAATAGTTACCTTTTGTCATGTAGCCTACACAGAATTGTGGAATAACAATGTTGGCATTCAAGATCTCAAATTTTTTTTCACTTCTTGAATTCTTGTTTTTCAGAAGTAAGAATCTCATCTTTTCTCAAGATTAAATAGATTTGGGGTTTTATTGTTCCAAGAGTATTTTTAGTTTCTTTTCTTAGACACATAAGATTCTCTTTCATTCTTAAAATAGGATCATCTCAGAAAAATCTCTGTGGGCATTACCTATCAGTCTCAGAAAGCATTTGAAGAGAACAATCTTCTGTAAGCCACCCATAGACTTCTCCCATTCTGAGTTTTAATAAGCTGTTGGATAGAGTAGAGCTTTAAAGTTGAAAGCAAAATCAGAAGGGTATATTTCTTGTGGAAGAACAGAGATGCACCCACAAATGGACACAATTTCCCAGTAATTCGACTCCTTTGATTTCATCAGAACTGCAAGTACATGTCTCTTGGCAATATGGAGCTGTCCTTGAGATTGTCTCACTGTCTATTTTTTAACTGTTATAGTCATCTCATGGATTTGTCCCTTTGCAAAGAAAATAAATCTTATGTAATACTTCAGGATTCTTTGCGATCTCCTTTTCTGTGTTTTTCTCTATCTCATTTCCACTGGGAGAATAGAAATCTCATGTTATTCCAAAGTGTAAAACATGTTTTCCTTTCGTACGGAAAGTTGTCAAAGCAGATTGAGGGTAAGCATAAGTCTTTAAATATATAAATAGCAGTCTTAGAAAGGCAAGGAATTAACAGCTTCCTTTGTTCATATGAATAGTACAAGAAGTAACAGGCTTAAAAAAAACCAGTTTAATAAGGTACATTAGACATTAGGAAGATTATAATGACTAGTTATGCATAGGAAACAGTTACTGGAGGAGGCTGTGGAATTTTTATCTCTGAAAGATTGTAAGCAGATCCATCCAAAAGGGATCTAAGCATGAATTAGGCAGGTAGAGATGATCTAGAGACTTGAATAACATCCTGAGTTTCCAATCAGTGCCATTTTCTATGGTGCTAACAACTCTACTCAGCCTATTGACTAAGTTACCTTCCCTTGGTTGTTAATGCTAGTCTTAGATGAGAAAGATTCAGTGCTTCAGGATGTAAATAATTTAATTAGATACACTCATAATTCGTCATGTCATGAGGATATATATTCATTACCAATGTCAACTAACATTTGTTTCCTATTGAACAAGACTGTCTGTTGAGATTGCTAAAGTAGTGTTGTCTTATGGTAGTACTTGAACAACCAAAAGAACTTGGATCCTTGTAGTCCAAAGGGCAGCACAGATACATAGTAAAGAACATCATATAGCCTGAGTTGTTCACTGTCTAAAGTAGTCATGAAAGAGAGCTGCAAAGAAAAAGCAAAGATATGCAAGTCTAATGACACACACAAAATCACTAATAATTATAGTGCCAGGACTAGTATTAAAGCTCCTATCTCCTAGGACTAAGGTCTGCACTCATGATCTACCCCTGTAAGTCTTTCTTTCTTTTTACTCACACCAGTGCACTGAACAAAAGGTTTCCCTTCCGAAGACACCAGCTTTGATGTAGAAGGTTCCTGAACTGATGAACAGTTACAGATTTAAGAATGCTACAGAAGAAACTTTGTTTCATTCTGGTCTGGTGTGACTTTTTGCCAATCATCTGCTCTTGGTCACTTCCAGAAGCAACACACTGCTCTGGTGGAATTTTGATCTGACCTGATACAGTCATGTTACCAATGTTGTGTTTTCAGATGTGTAGGACCTGAATTTCCTCTCAGACACATATGCATCTCTTCTTGACATAAACAGAAGGTGTGCCAAAGCACACACTAGGAAATTCTCTGATGTTTGCTTTACACTGTCATACTCACACACACCCCAGGGAAGATACAACATTCCTGCAAGGGCAAAACGAAGACCTATGAAACATGATTAAAGCTTGCTCCCATCCCCCACTACCTCTATCCATATTAGTGTCTGTGAAATTGGACTGCAAGACACAGTATTTGTTAGAAACAGGTAAGTCAGATTAAAAAAGAATAGAGAAAAGCAGATTTTTAGGTCTCAGGATTTGGTTTCAGTGTACTTTTCCACATCTGTTTCCCCAAAAATCCTCAGGCATAGCCTTTGGGGTCCTTACTTACCTTTTGTGATTCATACCATAGAAATAAAATGATTGTCCTTTCAGTTATTAACCAAACAGCCTTGGCCGGCCATTTGACTGCTTCCTTCTGCAGAAGAACATATATGGGGCTGATATTGCTCACCTTGAGGGTCTCAGAGCTCCAAGGTTGCTGGGTAAATAGAGACTGCAATGCTCCTTTTCAAAGCAAATGTATCTTTTACCCTCCAGTCTGCTTTACTTTAAGGACACTGGACATAGGAGGGAATTTAACTTCTCACTTCTCTAAACTCTTTTACAGCTCTAGAAAAGCAAACCTTTGGTTTACTTCTAATTTCTTTGTCTTTTGGATAGCAATGAAGATTCTGACTTAATGCTTCTATTTAAAGTGCATTTAATGACTATGTATAATGCAATAGCTGTTTCCTGAGGCAACATGTGGATGCCTGAACAAGAGAACTGAGAGATAAATAAGTAAGTGGGCAGTAGACAGTTGCCTCAGAGGAAAGAGCATTCCGATGAGGCTGGAGCAGGCTCCAATCTACCATGTATTGAAAAGGGAGCAGATTCTTCAAATGGGCTGGGGTTACATGGTTGTAATATGAAAGTATTTTTTCACCTGCTTATTTTATCCCTGGAGAAGAAATCTGTACACTTATATTTAGCTTCCGTATTTTTTCCAAAGTCTATCCAGTTAGAACTGTTCTAGATAGAAGAATTTTGTCTATTCATTTTTCCCTGAAGCAGAAGAAATAACCAAAAATTAATTTAGAGCATAATTCAGGTCTGCAAAATTTCATATCCTCATTTATTTTACAAGAACTTTAGTACAAACACAGAAAAAAAGCATGTTAACCTACACCATACAGCATACTTTTGGGAGGGAAATTATTACATCCCCTGCAGTGAGATCATTCTTTGTCCAACAGACACTTTTACAAGTCTCGTGAAAGATCTCCTTTTAAATTATAGAAAAGAACTCATTTCCCTCAGATCATCTATCTTGCTTTAATTTTCTTTCACTGATAGTTGCCCTTTTTGGTTGCTAACCAGATTTTCTTCATATATTGCTGAGGTTCCGATCAGCCAAATTACTTTTGGGACTTCCTACAACTAATGGTCTTCCACATTTTATTCTCCCTCCTTATCCTCATCTCTACTACTTAAGTTCTACTTTGCTCTTTTTGATGCAACATCTGTGAACCTTTGAACCAACAACAATTTCCTTGAATCCATCTCCTCAGGAGCTAAGCAAGTATCTTTTATTACGAGAGTTGATTTCTGAAAGCTGGAGAACACACGTGCTGTTCTGAGGAGAATGGGCACTGCTTTGGTGGGCCTGCTGCCCTCTTGCAGAGCATGACTTGATTTACTTGTGATCATAAAACTTCTAGAACTGGTGTCCTGCCCTTATCCACCTGCAGTTGGACACACTCTGCCAAGGGTGCATGCCAGAGGGTTCCCCTTACCCTGAAGCACAGCCTTTGCATATCATGGAGCAGAGTGAATTCTGAAAATGCGGGATGTGACCCTCCATCTTTGCAAGTACATTTAAGAGCATAGTCATCAAGTCCTAACTGCACCTGGGATGCCCTGTAATTCTAGATTTCTCATCACTTTGTTGAGGCAGCTGTAACCAATACACAGTTTTGTAACATTTCTGTAAACCCTTGACTGAATAATTATCTAAAGGCCATGAGACTTGCAAATTTTGGTGATATTTCTACAACTGGACAGCTGAAAATCAGAATCAGTATTAGAGCCTAAGGACATATTTCTACCTCAGTTGATTTTTTTTACTGGTTGTGTTTATTTTCATTTTATACAAAAAGAAGTCCAGATAATCAACTTTTCTTTACTGAAACAAGGTAGCTAATACCCAGTTAACTCAAAGTGCACGTACTAGAACATGAATTACACAGAAGTTCCACCAATTCCTTGCAGATCAGACCTAGACAGGAATGCCATTTGGAAGCTGGAGATGTTGACCAAGGCCACTTAACGTCTGTATGTCTCCAGTTTCCCTTCTCTCCTTAAGGTATGAAAAGTCATAGTGTCTGGCATTTGGAATCATGAATCCCTTTCAAAATCTCAATCTCTTACTCTGTAGGTTTGTACAACACCTGCTTTTCTACTATTAAATAAAACAAGCCCGGGACAGTTATCTCATCTTGAGGTAAGAGCATGCATGGACTGTATCCGTATACTTTAACATTCTTCTACTCCAAAAGAGTATATGTGTCCAAACTGCCTCTTGGAACCAATCCCTGACAGCGCTGCCACAATGGCCGAGTCCCATCCCAAAAGTGCAAATTGCTATAGGATAAAAAAATGCCAACAATTATCTAGTACTGCAGTACTGTTCTCTGACACCATTTAATTTAGACAGTTATAGTCAATATACATGATTTCAGTTGTGGCTCATAGTTTGTATTGTATTATGAACTATCATTGGAACCAGCAATGCAACATTTAGTAATTCTAAGGGATGTTTTATAGTCGTTGTAGATGAAAGGCATCAGATAAAGTTATCACTAGCAAGAGTTACCACACAGGTTTTGCTCAAACATCAGACACCGGAGGAAGAGGATGAAGGTCTTTATATAACATGAAACAAAATTTCAACTCTTGGGGCTGACAATTACATAAAACTAGGAAGAGCTGAAAATCACCTACAACCTATACAACTAATTCTCCATATTTCCTTCTGAAATATGTTCCAAAGTTATTCTACTATGTAGAATATTACTACATAATACTATTTATTCTAATATAATACTATTTATTGTTTATTCTCTAATGAATTTTATCTGTAGGGATATCTGCTGTCATTTGACCTGTGGATGACAGAAGTAATAAGCACAAGCAGATGAAGCCTGCTGTTCATATCTCAATTACATTGAATAACAGTTAGGTTAAAATGCCATTTTTTTCCACACTTGAAAGTCAGCACACTCAACTTTTTATTTCAGGTTAAGTCCAATTCCTCAAGGTGCATGAGGTAAATATTTGCTGAACATTTAAATTGTTTTCCATGAATCAAAAAGCTCTGGAATGCTAGAATCACTAATGACTTGCTATCTTTCATTTCTGTCATAGACAGGCAGTGCAATTGAGGGAACTACACAGTACATCAAGAGTGGAGTGTTTATTGACGAATATCTTTTCTCCTCCCCTTGGGGCTCTACAGGATGATTTATTTGATAAGTATTCTCTTTAGCTACTCTGTTTTCTGTTTATCTGAGTGTAAAATAAGTGTTATGAGAAATTTTAAAATCTCAGTATTTTTGCAAGGCTTCAGATTGGAAATGTTCGGGATGAACCCAAATTAGGAATGAAAAAACATCAAACCCAAACAAAACCAAACTTTCCCCTTCCAAAAAAAAAAAAACAACACCAAAAAAAAACCTCTCCAAAAAACAAACAAGAAAAAAAAGCTAAGAGAAAGTTGTAAATATTGATTTCTTGTGTTTTCCCATAGAGCTGCTGTGTGACTTGGGGACTTTAGTACTTTCTGTGCATTTGAAAATAAAATAAAACAATTTGCCAATTCACAGAACTTGGGGTAGTCATAAATGCATCTGTGGGTAAGAAATATCCATTACTAAATGAAGTTTTCTATGTAAGCCCATTGCATTTCTGTGACGCACACCATCCCTGCACTTGGAGTTTCCTTTTCTAACAGTTTAATGGGCAGCCCAGAGCAACTCCAGGATCAGAGCATGAATGAAAGTAAAAATCTTATCCCAGTTAATTTTCCTGCATAGCTTCACAAGAGAAATTAGTTGCCTTTTTTATCTCAGATGTAGCTCTTTCTCCTTTGAGTGCTCAGAGCCATCTGTTCTTTTCAAAATCTCACTAAATGCCTTTTTCCCATATAAAAATGATGTATAAAAAAGTGCCCAAAATAATTTACTTGTAAGATCTGGGTTTGTCCTCTTGTTTACATTGATCCTAGGTCAATGCCTTAGGTTGTTCTTCACAGAACCAACCAATCAGCCTAGCTCTGGACCAACGACTAAACAGTCAACAAACAGAGGCAAACAGCTGAAACCAAGAGAGCACACAGCACATCAGGGTTCTGGAAAATGGAGCTTTAAATCCATACAGGAATTCAGGTTGTCAATGGACAATCATGTTGTTCTGCACCCCATCTATATGAAGAACCCTTCGTGCAGGTTCCCTGCTTTCTCTTGCTTTTTTCCCACTCTGCTGAGAAGCCCTGAGATTATCCCACAGCAAAAGAACATTTTTGTGAGAATGAATATTTTTGTGGAACATAAATAACTGCTTCACAACACCCCACACTGCACAGGAGTCTTGCTGCAGGAACATAAACCAGTCCACTATCCTAACTGAGGGTGAGTCAAATCACAAGTCCTAAAGTCCTCCAGAGGCAGAACTACTTGCTTTCCTTCTGGCTTATAGCTGGGTTTAAAACCAAATCTAAAGCAAATCTATTGAAAGGAGGTGGAAGTCTCCTAGATGCTTGGGATTTCCCAAGTGCAGAGACATACGTAGAGAGAATACATCACTCCAGCTGTCCTCAGCTGTCTGATGCAGCCATAAGAAATGCCTGCTTGGGTAAAGGTAAGTGCCATGATTTTACATCTGTCCCCAGCAGCTATTGCATGGGCACAAGTTAACCTTTGTCTCAGAAGGTACTTCTCAGCCATTAGCTTGGAATCTCTGTTAATAAATAGAATGGACAGAAAATAAACCCCTACACCTCTCTTTTTCATTCTTTATAAACACTTCCAGTTCATGCTACAGTTTTCCCAAATAAATTGTACAGTTCTGTCATGGGCATAGACACACATAAATTGGTCCAGTAGAATTAAGGATTTTTGGTTTAACTTCAAACAGGTTAGAGTTGAGACTTCTGAGAGAAGCTATCACTTTCAATTTACTGAATGACAGTCACATACAGAATAACAATTTTCTTATAATTAAGCATGACAGCGCCCAGTGCAGCTAGAAACAGGCATTTTTCACAAAAAACCCAGCAAAGGCACTTCTCTCTAGCCCTTACTTTTTTTAAGAGCTAAGCTGTATTGCTCCATTCTTATTCTCAAACAACAGTTTGAGTTCCTGAAGTCCTTATCCATAAAAGCATCTCAAAGCACTAAATTTAGCACTGTTGTACATAAACAAATCCTATTCAGAATTAACTATGGTTTGGAGTTTGGAGCAGTTAAGAGCCAAAATATTTTTTTAAATGATGCTTACATGCTTCTAAATTTGGGTGCTGATGCACAGAATTGGCAATGCCCTGTGTTTAGGATAAAAGAAGGCAGCAAAAGTCATGTGGCACCTGATTCAGTTAGAGATAGTGGCATTTTCTCCATTTTATTCTAAACAGCTGTCTACTAGTCTTTTCCTTCTAAGGTGGTCATCAAGAGAGACTTTGTACAATGTTCTTTCTAGGACATGATTTCTTTGAGTTACTTGAAACGTCCATATTGCAAACAAGGGACCAAAAAAGGTCCTATTTTTCTCCTTTAACTATAGAGGGAGCCATGTTGATTAGCCCACATGGAGGTATCTAAATTGTAGATAAGTTTAGATGGATCTCACCCTGAGGACTGTGGTCGGTCTATACAATTCATGAACAAGATAATATATAATATATGATACATAACCCACAATCAAGATAGTCCATGGAAGAGACTACCAATCAAACACATTTGAAAGGGAGGGCAGACACAGTTGCCATAAGACAGAGAAATAAGAAAGAAACTCACATCTGAAATTGCCAAAATGTAGGCTGATATACAAGAGTGAGGACAGAAGCAGGAGTCCCTGTTCTTGCATTTTTGCTCTCCTCTTTGCCCAAGGGGGAAGGGCAGCTGTGTGCAATAGGGCAGACTTAGAATAGATGCTTATGTCCTACCAGTGGGACCGTGTTCCAGCTTCTAAGACAGCTGGCCAGAGCTGTAGTCCTTACATATTTCCCTGAGGGTCTCACCAGAACACATGATTTAACTGACACTGTTTTATTTGTGTTCCTGTAGGGTTCATTTCTGGGACAGCATCAGGTAATCCTAATAACGTGCTGGAAAAGCAGGAGGTCACATTAGCTGACTGCAGGCATGCTCCGTTTTGTGGTCAATAGAGCATTTTTTCTCATCTCATTTAGGGATCACTTGTTGAATATATGGCGAATACAAAGACCGCATTAGGTTTCCATCAGTAGCTTTTAATTCTCTGCTTACTAGCCCATGGTCTTATCCTGCTTGGGGAGCATATCAGTGTTTTCCTGTCTCCCTTTGGTGGCTCAGAAAGGAAACACTGATATCACTGAGCTCCACATAAGAGAAAGGATTATCTGTGTGTTGCCTTTAGGACAGTAGGCATGGATCAGCACATTGGTTCAGGAAGAAAATGTGGTTAGAAAAAAAATATTTTAGGAAGATGTATTTCATATCCTCCCAGAGACCACATCAGCAATTGTTACCACAGTGTCATTCAGATGAGGCACGGCTTTGGGCTGTATATGTACATGATATGTTTAAAACTGCAGTGAACAAACTAAAAGGTTGTGTGTCAGCCTTCCCTTATGCAGCACTATTAAGGCTGGCCAAGCAGACCTGACATGTCATGAGAATGATGCATGTCTTTGTAGAGTACGTACCGCTACGAGATGGCTGACGTCTTTTAGTTATGCACATGTACAGGGGAGACCATGAGTATGTGTTTTACATATGCTTTACTGACCGTCTCATTTTTTTACCCTACTCAGAAAAGCACCTGGCTATACTTCTGTGGTGCTACTCACCTGCCCAGCAGCAAAAATTCTCCAGCGAGTCCCAGGCGCCTCATAGCCATTAAGAGCCCTCTCACTGTCATGCCTTCACAGAAGCAGGCAACCACTCTTGCCTTGGGCAGGTGGCTTCGAAGCTTTCGCAGCAGCTTGTCAAAGCTCTGTTCACCAGCATTGCTATAGATCTTGTAGGAGTGCGCAATGCAGATCCCTTCCTTGGCCGCCATATCTTTGAAAGCTTCCATTCCACTTTCACCGTAGTTTCCTAAATGCAAACAGAAACACATATGCTTATATTAAATTTTGCAGATGCTTTACTTGCTTTGGAAACAGTAAATATTTTAAAGATATTTTACATGTCTGCACAGAGAATCAGTGTACCAATATTAATAAAATTAGATTTTTAATTAATCTAATTTTCAAGTCAATATCAAATTTTCCTAGAAACCTTGCTTCTGTTTAGGAGCCTACATCCATGTTGAAACCACAGGCTGTTAGGTACCTGTGAGGATCTGGTCAAAAATTTGTACAACAATGTATGTAAAAATCGCAATCTCTTCTGATTCTCTTGCATTGTCTGAATGTGATCAAGTGGTCAGTGGTTTACTTCAGAAATTTGAAAAATATATATTCAGAATAAACTTTTAGGTGTAATATTTAGAATAGAGGCAAAACAAGACAGGTAGTCATGCCAACATGACTTTTTCTATGATGCAAACTGAAAAGGTACAAATATTTAATTACACTGCAGGTAAAAACTTATTATGTGAAGAAAGAACTTCTGGACCATGACTGGCAAAATTGAGGTATTATGGTGATAACAATATTATAGGTGAACTGAATGTACTTCTGTGTTGTTGTTTAAATTAAATCATAGAATCCCAGACTGGTTTGGGTTGGAAAGGAACCCAAAGCCCATCTAGTTCCAAACACCCTGTTATGCACAGGGACACCTTCACTAGACCAGGTTGCCCAAAGCCATACTGTAATGACACCATAGATGGCCACCTGTTTTTAGGTGTGATTTGCCCTTAGTGAAGCCATATTGGCTGTCACAAATCACCTCCTTGTTTTCCAAGTGCCTGTGCAGAGTTTTCAGGAGGATCTGCTTTGTGATTCTGCCAGGCCCAGAGGTGAGACTAACTGGTCTGTATTTCTCTGGCTCTTCCTTTTTTTCCCTTGTTAAAAATGGGGTTTATGTTTCCCCTTTCCCAGTCAATGGGAACTTCACCAGACAACCACAACTTCTCAAATTTGATGTCTATCAACCTAACAGGTTTACTTCAAGCCATTCTTCCCCTATGGGATAAATTGGTAATAAAAATTAATAGATAAGTACATTTAGTGTTCTTTATTCTGCTGCACCGTAAAAAGTCTATTCACTGCCAGGCCTACATAAAAGTCACAGTGCTTAAACAGTGGGTGTACTGATACCACTGACAATCATCCTGACCAGGATTGTCTCTGGTTCCCTGTGCTCCTCCATCTGGCTGTCTAAATCTGTTTCATGTCTCATTTAAATAGGAAGGCCTTTGAGGCAGGAAATCTTTCTCCAAAATACTGCCTTAACCCACCCCCCCCCCAAGTAATTTCCACAGAAACCATCGGTAAATTAATACTACTGAGAGTGTTAATGCTGTTGCAAAGGAGTGCTGATCCTTCACTTCTGTTAGTTTGCAAATGGGAGAATCTATAAGGAAAATGCTTTCTTTTACCAGCACAGTTGCAAGTATATAAGGGGTACTGACAGTGAAAATGCATGTGAAGCAGTGAGAATCAGTACTTGGACTGTAATTTGTTTTTGTGACCTTGGACATCCGAGCCATCAAGCATTCAGTGTGGCCACCCGGGGAGGTGTCCCTGTGGCTCTGGTGCTAGAGTTTAGAGTCTGTATCACACACAGCACTGTGTATGAATGTGAAAATCTGTCTTCAGATTGAAGATCTTACTATTTGAATAACCAAAAGAGACAAAGAACAACAGAGAGGAAATACCATGATCTTCATTTCACATCAGGATTGAATCATGGAGATCTTGAAATTTCAAAATGGTACCCAACCAGAATGTCAACCTGAATGCAGATCTCCTTAGCGAATATGACTTTCATTATTCTCCCTGCTGTGATTAGGATTGATGGAAAAGCCCTTACTATGCAAATCATGTCTGGGCAAAATGTCATAGGATTTTTAAACTCAGTTGATTCAGTGCTTCCTTGGAGTTGTAAATCAGATGCCCAGTGCATCCCCAGTGCATCCCCATAGTTTATGCTCATAAGGGCTGTTTCCTGTGATACATGTGCATCAAGTGATTCCCATGAGATGCTGAAGCAGTTCAGCTAGAGGTCAAAAACGTGGTGTCTCATAAAGGATATATTATATCCTTCAAAGTCAGTCTGAAGGAAAAATAGGGGTCAGTCACATTCAACTCCCACTGGATTCTGAGGCCATCTAAAATAAAATTAAGCTGTTTGACAGGAAGTATACTACTTCATTTAAAACTATTCCCATTTAAGTCAATCTGGATCTACATTAAATATTCTGTTTCTCTTTTCCTAAGAGAAAATAAAAAAGGAAAAAGCCCAACAGATTAAACTTTGCTGTAGAAGATGAAAAATTGAGGAAAAGCTGTTCCATAGTGTATCTCAAAGAGATTGAAATTCTGGAGACTTCATTTTCTGTCCAAAAACTGTCAATGGAAAATTCCTTGCCAGGCCTAATTGACTTACAGAATTGGATCTCTTCAATGTTCCAGATATTGCACTCTTTGTTTGAAAGTGTTATAAGCATACAAACTGTTACCCTGAGGCTTGCTATAAAGCTGAGAATAGGTTTAATTACAATACTGAAAAATAGTAGGTCTTGCAATGAACACAAAGTGCATTAAATCTTTTCCAGTCCAATAAATGTTGCTCTGGCAAAAAGGACATGGTCTTGTCATGTATCAAGACATTTTGGGAAACCATACAGAAAGAAATGTGTCATACAAGATGAAAAGTGTTAAACTACCAAGGCCACTTAGCAAAATGTTGCTTGCTTAACGTTTGGAAGAAAAACATCCTGGCAGTGCAAATCTGAAAGTGAGTGAGTTCTCCAACTGGGAAAACTATAGTTGTATGGTATGAGCTCAAGGGAGATTTGATGAAAACAGAAAGCAGCTTTGCTTCAAGCTGCTCATACAAATACACCAGTGGAGCTCTTGTCATGATCATTGCTGATTAAACTCTACTTAATTAATTATTCATAGCGAATTCCCCTGTTGTGCAAGAGGTTTGATGAGGTATGTATATTTAATTTGAGCTATACTGTAGGGATAATGAACACTCCTGGATGAAAAAAGAAAATCTTTTCTACTAAACTCCTTTACACCACACATTAGGATTAATTTCTTCTGGGCTATCTCTCTTTCTACGTAAACTGGTATTTGTTTGAAGGTATACATACAGCACTGAGGGAATGGGAGAGGGAAATCTGGTGACTATCATTACATAACTTCTCAAGGATGAGATGTGAGGTTCAGATTGGAAGAGCATCTCCATGCTTTCTGAATGGAACTAGGCTCCTCATGGACATTTGATTCTTGAATCGTGACATGTCAATCTGCCACAGCAAGAACAAGTTGCGCTGGAAGAACAGCTCTCACTCTTCAACCAGGTCTGTGACACAAGGAGAAGGATTAGGCCTTGCACACATAGATGAAGAAGGTGAGAACTTACTCAGCCTGACTCAGAGGAGTTTGTAGTTTCACTTCCAGATGAAAATTGACTCAGAACCCCTAAGGTGGAACCAATGAACATCTTCAATGAGTCCTCTGTGATGGAAGCTGTCTACGTCCTGGCAATCTATCCATGTATCTATTTTGTTTCCATTTCTAAATTTAAAGAAAGTTCCTAAGGAAAAATTAATCAGAAGTCAGGGGTTGATTTACTTTTGCTTGTCTAGTTCCAGTTCAAAAGAAAAGACTCAGCAAACAGCACAAGCTGGAGCTGAAGTATTTTCAATTTATGTGCAGCTTGTCCTCCCTCACCAAATTCCATCTTCATTTCAGCATTTGGAAACTGGCAACTCTATATTGCAACTGATTCTGATGTAGGAGGTATCACAATTTGCTACTGGATATTCATCTCTTGAAAGTTTGTCTGTCAGTGGCATAATTGGAGCTGTGAGCTGTTGATAGCTATTGTAAATATGTCCTTTGCTCATGGCAACAACTGGCAGCAGGGTTCTTTTAAAATGCCAGCCTGAATGCTGCATGTTGCCTACCTGAATGTCTGGCCCTAAGCCCAGCTCAAAAGCTACTCCCATATGTCTCTGCATGCTTAAAAAAAAAATCAATTACATCATCATGCAAAAGACTTATCCCTGCTTCAGAACTAGAATTTTGTTCAAAACTCGAGCAAATGCATCCCCACCTACAGACTAACTATAACAATCTGTTAGTTCCACTTTCAATGAATCAGTACTAGAAACTATTAAGAAGCTTAAAAAGAACAGATTGTGCTTTTTTTCCAGATGAAGCTTAATATAGTACAGTACATAATAATGCTTCAATCTGATACAAAAGGGTCAAGCAAACTGCAGGCTGCTCTTCTTGTTCCCTCTGCCCAGAAATTGAGCCAATTAAAGTACATAGGCATAAACTGTTAAGATTTGTAGGTAAGATCAGCAAAACAACAAGGTTTTTAATCTTATTGGAATAAAGAACTATCTTTTCTCCTGCCCATGGATCTTTGGGGGGGTGGTGGGTGTGGGTGTCATACATTTCTATTTTAATATAAGAGCTTTTTTATCATTAGCTGCACATGCAAATTGTTAACATGTAATTGTTTGGTTCATAAGAGAGTTTCAGTGAGTGTAAATGAGAATTAGCCTTTAGGAGAGATGTAGGATGGAAAATCGCTTCTGGCAGTCTGCAGTGAAAATTCACAAAGTAAAGGAAGGGGGGTTCAAGTGAAATTGAAGAAATGCATTATGCCACTCATTTAGCTGGTAATTATCCTACCTATCACAAAGCATATTTATTTAAGCAAGTGCTAGTATCATTTTTATAGACAAGGATAAGCAAAGCACAGAATAATATTCCATGCTGTATCCAAGCCACAAAAAAGAAGCCAAGTCAGGTTGAAATTATCAGTAGATGCTTTGCAATCAATGCAGGGAAAATAGAGCTTCAGATTTTACTAGCTCTCATTGGCATGAATAGGATGAACTTTATCAGAAATACTTTAAAGAATCTAAGGTAGTATAATTTTGAAAATGGATGTGGGAGTAATAGAAGATATTTACAAAAGGCAAAATGTTGGGTGATTACCAGGGTGATCTTCCTGAAAAATCAAAGGTATGGGGGTGTAAAATAGTTTCCCAGAAGAAAATGTTAGAGGGCTCTGGCTGTTACAATTCAAACTGATCATGACAAAATGCCTGTCGTACCTACAACTACTGGTACCCACTGGATTTTGTGCACATTTAACTGCCATGACTGTATAAGCCTTTTAAAGTTTCATCACTACTAAGAATAGGAACATAATACTAAATCTTTTGAGCAGCTACAGAAATCACATGCCACTCATATAACATGATCAGAATCATAGTCTTCCTAGCACAGTTATATCTAATACAGAGTTGTAGTTCTGAAGGGAAAAAATCAAATGAAACCAAATCAAATCAAATCACATGCACCTAGAATTCTGGAGTTGTCTATGTGTGCTAAAAAAAAGAAAAAAAACATATCTGCTTACATTTTATAAACATAGATTGCATTTGAATGATTTTTAAATGGGATTTCATTTTCTATTTTATTTATATATGTATATAAAAATTTTAAAAAATTAAAATAATTTTAAACACAGTCCATTAAAAAATGCTTTCAATAAGAATATTCCACTTAAATATCTCCGACCATATCTTTTTCTTAATAATCACTTGGAGACTGGGTTGTTCCACTTCAATTATCTTGAGTACTGATAGCAACTTCAATGGTTTTGAGCTCTTTATTCGTAAGACTAAATTTGAATATCTGAATTTTATGGGAAAATGTATATGTATGTACACACACATATTTTTAAGGATACCACTTTTTTTGTAATCTAATATCTAACATTCAGAATGTGAATAACCAAATGCTGCTCTGGTGGAAGGCATCATGACTAGGCTTTCCTCAGCATGACACCACATTGTATCTCCAGCACCATGCCTCATATGGAGCCACACATTGAAGCAGCTGTTGTGAAGCTTCTCCATAGGATCACTGCAGAACTGTGGCACAACACACTATGTAGTCAAGATGGAAGACATCTTGATGAAAATATAGCGTGTTCTATGAAATTAGTTTTCACACAGGTGTTGTTTTCTTATGAGGTTATGTTCTTTGATAAGAGTTGTCAAGAAGGTTTTCTGTTGCTCCTCATGAAGAACCCACTGATCATGTTGAGGGAAGGTTTCTCCAAAGTAGTGATTAATCAAGCAAAGCAGACAGGCAGTGTTGGATGGGCTTGGAGAGGTGTCAGAGAACTGGAAACCAAGAAGGGAGCAACAACGGGGCAAGTTATTAATTTAAGAAACCTACCTACTCCATCCTAAAAATTTCTGTACCTGTGTGATGGTTTTGACTGAGAGAGTTAGAAAACTTTAATCTCCTTCTCTGGAGATATTCAAGACCCACCTGGATGCCTACCTGTAATACCTGTCATAGGGTAACCTGCTTTTGCAGAACATCTGCCTGCCCATGGGAAGTGGGGAATGAATTCCTTGTCTTGCTTTGCTGATGTGCATGGCTTGTCTTTTACCTATTATACTGTTACAAGGACTTTTTTCATTTTACTCTTATTTTCTCCCCCATTTTCCCTGCAGGGAGTGAAGGAGCAGCTGTATGGTGCTTAGCTCCTGATGGTGGTTAGACCAATCTACCTTTCTTCAGCCCAGTCTCAGTGTGATTCAAAGCATATGATCTAAGAGTCTTTTATAAGGGTCATAAAACACTGCTGACTGCAGTTAGGACGCTGTACTTAGCTATCTATATGATTATGGGTCTCCATATATCTCATATATCTATTTCATTGAATGTTCTTCTTTTCTATTCAAATTTAAAGCTCTTCGAACAGGATTTATCGGTGTCTAAGTGTTCATAAAGCTCAGACCCAAAAGGATTGCCTATGTCACTGTTGGCTTAATATGTCTAACGTATGTTGATATAAAGAAACATTAGTTGCCATGCCAACATACTGGCTATGAACTTAATTTCCTTCTTCATGAATAGGATTTTTATTTCAGATATTTCACTTTTATATATTTGAGAACAAGGAATGTTTTTATAGTCTCAAAAATATTGGCCAACCAAAAATCCCTGCTTCTAATCCTCTTAAAATTCAATTCAGTCTAATTGAAATAATTTTAAAAATGATCTTACAGTATTTAATTTAGATATTGACCATTAATGTAGACATCATATCACCTTATAGAATGTAAAATAAAATCAAAATATGTCTTCTGAATCAAAAAACTAGTTAATTTTTACTTTAAAAATAATTAACTGTAGTGTTTTTACATTTTAAAGTCTTGAAGCTATTTTCTATAAGGTTTTTAAGTTTCAGTTACCAGGAATTGTCTGAGCAGAGGTTTTAATTTAAATGTTTTTTAACCAGCTCCATTCATTAATCTTTAAGTAAATAATATTTAAATTATTTTAATGAGGTTATATATACAAAACAACAAAATGCACTTAATTAAATTAAATGTGTCCTTTATCTCATCTGAGAGAGATCAGAAGTGTCACTTTGCTAGCAAAACTTCTATGTTCTTTCTCATCTTCTCTTGGCTATTTTGAAAAAATAAATTCACTCCGCTTAAGAAAATGATGACCTAGTTTCACATTTTAATGCACCTTCTCTTCTGTTTATTTTTAAATTATCACTTCATAACTTTAAAAGAAAAATTTTTTTAAGCACTACCGCTATGTGAGAACAGGAAACAGCCTGGAAACAACCTTTTCTGAACACCTCCTTTGATCCATCCTGCTAACTGTCATGACTGCAGCTTTGTGGCCTTGTCCACAGAGCAATGTTTGAAGTCCTCTGCCATGCTAATGTCTGCTAAAGGATTTTAAGCTTGCCAGCTTTTGCAGAACAATGATGCCTTCTCTGACTGCTCTTCTTGCTTTCAGACTGGAGAGATTAACATGTTTCTGAAGTTTATGCTTGTGAAACAGCTTTTTCTAACTACCTGACTCCAAAACATTTCCCTTAGACACTTCCTGTATCATGTCATCATTTCATTAATGAAAGTTCCTAGTGGTCTGCAGGGATACTCTATATTTTCTTACATTTTCATTTAGTGTATACTTTTCATTTTTTGTTTGGTTTTCAGATAGAAATGAGGACACATGAGACTGACAGTATTAGTCTGCAGGCTGTTCCTTTCAGGAGACAAATGCTGCATCAGAAAGGAGAGGGCTTTGGGAACACTTAGGTCTATGATCCTGTATTCTTCAATGTGGGCACAGTGAATTCCCAAGAAGTGCAGCTGCCTGAGGTTTCTTCACTGTTTTTTGGACCCACTCCTAGTTCTGACTTAGGATATTACATATTATGTTTCTCAAAAAAGATGGTTCCTTCTACAAGTGAACAACATCATACTTTAAGAGAAGCTGTGGATGCCCCTGGATCCCTGGCAGTGTTCAAGGCCAAGTTGGATGGGGCTCTGGGCATCCTGGGCTAGTGGAGGGTGTCCCTGCCCATGGCAGGTGGTTGGAACTAAATAGGCTTTGAGGTGCCTTCCAACCCAAACCATTCAGTGATTTTGTGATTCTGTATGTTCACAATCTGCAGCATGCCTTCATGTAATATTAATTAACTCTGCTATGGTTTGTAATTGGTCTTTTCTAAAATCTGCTTGATGTTATATTCTACTCTGGTTGGTAGATGAGTACTACTGGAAGTCACCCAGCAAAAAGAAGCATCATTTAGAGATGAAATAGACTCTGAAGACTTTCAATTAATCTTTTGCGTTTTCTAGTAAGTGCTTCTCTTTCTGCCCTATCTCCTTATGTAAAATGGAGGTAAAAACTTTTTCCTGACAGAAGTGTTATGAGAATAATTGTATTACAGATTGAGAGAAACTCAGATAACTACAGTAATGAGGTCCTTATTTCTGCTGAAAGGACAGAATGAAACCTGATAGTTTTGCCTCAAAAAACCTCACGTTTACTCAGTTGTAACAGACATATAGTGTTTATTAAATCAACAGTCACTCTGTACATCTAACATCTGTTTTAATGATAACACCTTGTATTTCCACAGTAATTGTAGGTGAAAAGCGCGCACTTTAATTCACATTAAATGACTGTGAAAATTCATATTCAGCACGTGCATTTGGGACAAGAGTGGCTTTTGTGACTCTCCCAATCTGCAAACAGGTTGCAGAGATGTTTTGCTTGGTCACTTCTATCACATTACAAGTGATAGGACAATAGGAAGTAGCTTGAAATTGCACCAGGGCAGATTTAGGTTAGATATCAGGAAGAATGTCTATACTGAAAGGGTTGTCAAGCACTGGAACAGGCTGCCCAGGGAGGTGATGGAGTCACCATCCCTGTAGGTATTTAAAGTTGCATGGACGAAGTCCTTAAGGACATGATCTAGAAGTGGACTAGCCAGGGTTAGGCTGTGGTTGGCTTCCATCATCTGAAGGGTCTCTTCCAACACAGGTTGATTCTATGATAATCTGAACTCTGAGAGCAGCGAGGTCTATCAGGTATCCATGAATATTTGGAATAGTAACTGTAAGGCAGATCTATGACTGCATTTCCCAGGAGTGCTTGTCAAAAGATTTTGAAGGGAATAATATAAAGTTTCTTGAGGCATATTAATAATTCTTAAAGTGTACTGTATAGGATAAGAGAACCTATACTGTGTGACTAACTATTTTCTTGGGAGTAGTTTCATTTTAGGAACATGTTGCATAATTGTTTCCTTTTGGTGAATTACAAAAATTATATCTTAGAAGAATATTTTAAAAATGCATTTGAATTTTCCAGAACAGGTGGTTTTAAATATTCCTTGTTGTAATCTGATGATTCTGTTTTCTACCATAATTTTTGTATTTATGGAGTATTTTTGTGCTTGATCTCCAATTAGTTCATGGTGTTTATGAAGATATGGTAGTTTTCTATCTTGTAGCTTGCCTGAGAAGGGCACAATTGAAGGACTATTTCATATCTCTGAATCGTATTACCTCTTCGTATACTTTCGGTATATTTACTTTTTTAACAATCGAACGACACTTATGACTCAAATTTATCTTGTGATCCATTTTAATCTAGAACTTGTTTTCTGCAGAACTGCTTCTCACACAATCATTCCCCATCCAAGCAAAAAGCAGCAAGTTATTGTGTTCTATCTAGTAGCAGCTTCATCCAGCATGATACTGTTTACAGATTTAATAACCACATGATGTTTATCATAATTCAAATCAGTGTTGGAAATATTATTCTAAATGGATATAAGGTAGATCTTTAACAAGGCCACTGAGCTTATGTCTCCTATTGGAAAGCTAACTAGTGATGGCAAAACGATCAGAGGACCTGAAAATCTGTTTGTGAGATGCTCAAGTACAGAGATGATGACCTCTTCTGATGACCTAAACATTGTCATCTATCACCTTTAACTTCTTTCTTAATGATCTGATAAGGGAGTAAACAATGTTAATTCAACTTGCAAATGACGCTGATGTTGAGGATGATAGCTAGGATACAGAAACATTGCAAAGGTTTTTAAAAATATTATTGGCTGGAATAGAAATTTGGGAAAAGAAACAGGTTCATCTTTTCATACTTAAATTAAGAATTCTGAACTGAGTGTAAGAATAAGAACAAATGTAAGAGAGGAAACAGAAAGAAAACAAGGCATAATTGTGCAGATAGATAACAATTATGTAAATATGCAAATGAATGGCTGTATTTTGTTCTATTGGGTTTTAATTGTTAATTTAAATTTTGGGGAAAAAATCTGATTTCTCTTATCCCAAACTGTTTGCAGGAAAATTATTTTTTTCTGGAAATAACCAACCCTAACCTAATTATTTGACCTTTACTCCTCAAACTGTCTCTGATTTTCTCCCTTAAGGATCCTCAGAAAGGACGTTAGAAAGGCAGTCTTAGTTCCCTCTGACTGAGAAGCATCTGATCTGCATCTTCCAACATGCCTGGCAGTTGGGTTGGGCTACCTTAATCTTTCCTTATGGTAATTTTCCATTTAAAAAAAAAAAAAAAAAAAAAAAAAAAAAAAAAAAAAACCCCACACAATTTTCCTGTGCTTCTCCCTATAGTTGATCAGTAATGTTGAATTTTGTGATCCAGTAATCTCTCCAGAACATTTTCTGGACTGTTTTTATCAACAAAACTTTCAACTTTACACATGTAGGGTCTTGTCAGCTACGTAATATGAGACAGAAGAATGTTCATTTATAGCATGCCAGCAGTTGTCATAGAAGCTGATATGTTAAGTATTATCAGAATGAAAATTCAGGACATGAAATGCCATCTGTTTCCTAGAACAGTGAGATACAAATGAAAATATTTAAAATATACAAATAATTTGGAAAGTACTTGTGTCACCTAGGAAAAAGAAAATTTGCAAGCCTAAAATAAATATGAAATAAATAATAAAATATATGCCCAGGATCTTTAAATTTTAGATTAATATTTTTGTGATGTATAGCCTAAGAACACTGCAGGAGTATTCACAAGTACTCCTAGATCAGGAATAATAATAATGTCTATATTGGCAATAGTACTTTAAGAAAGAAAATGAGAAAAAGACACTACTTAAATCATTTGTAAACTGCCTCTAGGGTACCTAAATGAAACAGTCTTTTAAAAACCTGTGCCTACACATTTTACCATATATTAACTTTTGTGTAGTTTATCTTACTGCCTTAGAAATGTCAGCCTGTCTTATATTGCTTTGTTTCTTTTAGACCAAAATAATAGTATATAGATTATACTTTGCACTATATTACATGATGTACATTGAATGTAAATTTATTTTGTGTTTTAAAAAGCAAGTACATTTCCATATAGCTGAAATCAGATACAACAAAATAAAAATTAACTAAAACAATTAAAATGATCCCATACAATTAAAGTGTTCCTGTAACACTGAAGGAAAATATTTTAATGGTTTGTAGTCTTTTTCTTTAGAGAATTAGTATCTGTTAAGGGACTAAATATTTTAGTTTTTCCATCGGAGCTGGAATTTTGATTCCTATCAACGTCTGAAACTGATTTTATCTTTATTGCAGAACCGAGTTAAATTTTTAAAAAGATTACAAAGATATCTAATGTTATATCTCTTTTAGAAGTATACACAGAGGTCACGATTAGATCTAAAAGACAGATAGGAGACTTTCCCTTCTTATTTTTATTGACGAATCTGAATTCTAAATCTGTCCGACTAATTTGAACTTTAACTAAGGCGAAAGAGTCAGGGAATAGACTGGGAAATCTCTGTTCATATATAAACTTTTCTCAGATGTTAATTTCGATTTTTACTGTTTCAAAACCAGTAACTCGTAGGGCTGTTGCAAACCTCACAGACCTGTTTAGGCACCTCACACTGAATTTAGTGACAGTGTTTATTGACAATGAAGTATTTCATTATAAAATTCATTTTATAAATATCCCAGGAGGATGGAGAGAAGAAAGAAAAAAAAAAAAACCAAAATAAAATCAAACCAAACCAGTCTTATTCTCTGTATTTTTTTTTTTTTTTAATGCTAGATACAAAGAAATGACAGTGTTCTTCAAGATTTCAGCCCCAGGTTGGATTTCATCTATGCTCCCTATCAGGTGCAAGGCTCAGGGCTGGCTAGGGAAGTCAAAATTCCTTTCATCACATGTATCCTTGGCACATTGTATTGATTTCAGATCTTACAGGAGATGATACTAAAAATTAAGCCACACTACCAAAACAATGTTTTCAAGATAGTATGACAATGGTGCACTGAAACAGACAGTTTTCATGGAAGGCAATAACCAAAGGAAAATTCTTGAAAGTACATAAGTGCACAGACAAGTAACAGAAGAGAGAAGGAAAGAGGGAGAAAAAAAGGGGAAGGGGGATTTTTTACTAATTACTTTGCTAATAAAACAAAGTATTTGTACTTGTATTCTACAGCTGCATATCTTTAGTCACTATAATTATGAATTCAAGTAGTACTAAATATTGCTCGGACATCCCAGCTAAGATCGTGATCCAAACACATTAAGCAATATAAAGACAGGAGTCTCTTTTCTAAAGCAGGTTATTCTAATTAGACAAGAAAAGCAAAGAATGAGAATGGAAATAAAGTCATGTGAAATAAGAGGGCTTGCAAAATGTCAGAAAACTGATTATTTTCCAAGGAAGGATAGATGGATTGTCCCTCATAGCTCTGGTTAGTTGGGATATTAACCCTGTTAGTTGGGATCTTAGCAGTCATACTCTTAGGCACTGTTTGTGTTCCATCTATAGCAAATCACAGAATCACAGAATTGGTTGGAAGGGACCTCAAGAGATAATCGAGTCCACTCCCCCTGCCAAAGCAGGTTCCCTAGGACAGGTCACAGAGGTAGGCATCTAGACGGGTCTTGAATCAGAGCTGGAGATTCCAAAACCCCCCAGGCAGCCTGTCCCAGGGCTCTGTCACCCTCACTGTGAAAAAGTTCTTCTGCATATTGGTGCAGAACTTCCTGTGCTCCAACCTGAAACCATTGCCAGTTGTCCTGTCTCCAGAGACCATTGAAAAGCGGCTGGCCGTTTCCCTCTGTGTCCAACAGTTGAGATAATTATAAACATTAATAAGATCCCCTCTTAACCTTCTTTTCTGAAGGCTGAACAGCCTTGAGTGTGGAGTGGAACCAGCAGTTGCAGAGGGTGATACATCTACCTATCTCACATAGTTTATTTTTCTAGATGAGGTTGTTAGAGCTGAAGAGTGTATAATTTGATAAATTGCCTTATTTTCAGATATCCAAAAAATTCCCCCCCAAAACTCACTAAGTCATAGAATCATGTAATAGTCTGGCTTGGATGAGACCTTAAAGATCATCTAGTCCAAAGCCCTCTGCCATGGGCAGGGACATCTTTGACTTGATCAGGTTAATGAAAGTCCTATCCAACTTGATCCTGGAAACTTCCAACTTCTCTGGAAAACCTGTTCTAGTATCTCATACTCTTCACTGTGAGGAAATTCTTCCTTATGTCCAAGTGTCTTTCCATCTTTCTCATACACTGAAAGGCTGCTATAAAGTGTCCTGGCCTCTTCTCCAGGCTGAACAAACAGAACTCTCTCATCCAGTGCCCTGATCATCTTAATGGCCTCTTCTGGACTCGGTCCAAGAGCTTCACGTCCTTCTTATGTTTGGGGCCCCAAAACTGGGTACAGGACTCCAGGTAGATTCTCAGCAGAACAGAGCAGAGGGGGAGAACCCCCTCCATTGACCTGCTTGTCACACTGCTTTTGATGCAGCCCAAGACATGTTTGGCTTTCTGGGTTGCAAGTGCACACTGCTCATACCCAATTTTTCATTTTTTATTAGTATCCCCAAGTCCTTCTAAAAAAATGTTTTCGACACATGAGAGGAATAAGTCTTTGGTTTATAGTTTTTTCCTTCAGAATCAGATGGAGCTCTGCTTCTAACAAAATAAAAAATTATCAGCAAATGAGTTAAAGTACACCACATCTCAGAGCTTCTCACACTGTAGTCAGGGAATTCTCCTAAATCCTAAATTATTTTGGATTTACTTCTTGGGAAGAGAAGATGGAACTGAAGCCCAGACCTGCTGCTTGCCAGTTGAGTACCTTGACCTCTCAGCCACTAACTAAATTCAGAATATATCTACCTTTCTTATTTATTAGTCTAATTCCAAGAAAATCCTTTCTTCCTCTCCTCACAGAGAAAAGCAATGATTTGCAGTGTATTTCTGTATCAAATATGCAATGTGGTTTTGGACCAGAAAAAGATTCTCACCCTTAAAAATAAATTCTGAGCTCTAGTGAGAGTTTCATCAAGGAAATTATTTAGTCTCCCAATTAAGAGTTGGAAACTGAGCCAGAGAAAATATCCAATACTTGGTTTAGGAAATTTAGACTATTAGGTTCCAGTGAAAGAACTGGGTCATTTAGAAAATCTTTGCTTACTTTTGGAAACCTCTCTTCCTATGTTTCTGTGAGCTTGCTTGGTTTGACTGGATGATTGTATATTAGGGGGAAAAAAGAAATCTTCCTGAGGATATTCTATAAACAATAGGTGATAGACTACTTCCGTTATCATATTTTAGGTGGCCCAATACCACCCCTGAAGTTTTAATGGGTTTATTATGGAGTGTCTGGTATCCCTTTCACTACTGAAGCTACAGTCAAAATAATCTTAATCAAGTCGTGATAACTTATTCTAGCCAAATAAAAAACAAATCTTAAGACTAGAAGAGTCATCATTGACAAAAAGACTTTGAATATTTTCAAGTTAATTAAAATCTTTTGTGAACTATTTGTTCTACCTCTACTTATATTTCTGTTTCTCCAATTTAGCCACATGTAATCACAATTTCTATAAACAAAAAAAAAATCATAGATTTTATTATCCTTGCCCAGCTCCAATAACCTGAAGTGTCGTTTTTTAACCAGAGCACTGATCATTGATTACACAATGGTAAGTTATTTAGACACAAAATAAAAAGAATATTAGATCAATATTCACATCTATCTTGAAGTGCAAGGGCAGACTATTATATGAGAAGTTATCATTATTTAATAAGTTTATCGCTTATTTTTGATTGAGTTTAAGAGGGAATATATCAGCTCAGATTTTCCCGACAGGTTCATGTCAACAGATAAAGCATTCAGCTGACGGTATTCTCATCTACTAGGATTTCAATACCATGTGGAATTTGTGCAAACATTTACTGCAAAGATGAATTTTCATTATTGATGTAGGAAATACAAATGCTTTATTTGAAATGTTGCTGAAATACTGAGACCACTCAACCTGAAATTTGCAAAAAAGTTAGAACAACGACTTCGATTCATTTTGGCTATGCAATTTCCTCACAGAAGCCCTTCCAACAGTAAGGAAATACATATCTTACTTTTAAACCATTGTTAGGTAATTGAACAACCACTATTGACAAGCTGGACCATTGGTAGATATAATCTATTGCTTCTTTATTATAAACCAGTGACTTTTGTATATTATTTATTTTTAATTTTAAGTAGTTAGGTCAAAAATTAGCCTCTTATTTTAGTATGATTTGAATGCCTGTTGCCTTTATAGTCCTTTACATCCATGTGCCTGGATCCTAAGCCTCAGTTAAATATTTCTGCCTTTAAGTGACTCCATCATTACAAAGCCAAGTCTAGATTATGTTATGCAGCTGAAACAAACCTTCACGATAAAGACAAAGAAATGAAGGACCTCCATAATCAAGATGCCTAATAGAGTTTCACCCTGTATCCCTCCAGTGAGTCAGTTACATCTAAAGCTCATTTTCTACTCTTACTTGAGGACGTGAAACCCTCCTTGCCTTTCTTTGCAGTTTTTCCTTGCAATTATTTGTCCCCAGTCTTAAGCAGTTAATTCTCCAATAGCTTTTATATTGTGTGCATAATGAATGAGTATTTCTCTTGTCAAATTCAAAGAAATACTGGTTAAAACCTAGGTCAATACTTGTCGTAAACTTCTCTGATTCTTCAGAACTCTGCTTTTTTTTTAATTGTCTCAGTAGTGTAAGGTTATGTTTCCTTAAAAAAGGCCATATCAGTGCTGAATGTTTGTTATGAAATGTATTAGCATTTCAAACTGAGCAGATCAAGCCACTGAACATACCACAGCTGACTGCTCAAATGGTACAAGGACTAATGGACCACAATAAGCAGGTATCACAGCATGTTAATCTCAATGTAAAATAGATTTGGTTTTAAGTAATGATGCTCCCACTTGGACCAGATTCCAAAATTAGTGCAAAAAGCAGCAAGCTTTCTGATCTGGTGCCAGGTCATCAGGCACTGCCTTGAACTGATGCTCCCTATGGAATATATTGTATGAAAGAAGGAGCACCAGTTAATCTGATTTACAAGGTCATGCGTAATATTTCTGCACCACAGATTTCCAATTTGTTATAAGTAAACAGCTTTAATTCTCCAATAAGTACATTTGAGAAGATTTGCACTGGGCTTTGTTGGTATGTATAGGAAGAGCTGCTTTGCATAGCTCCCTATCCCCATAGCATGTGAAATGATTTGTAATTCTGAAAAGTACATGAATAATGTGGGTAATTTTAACCAAAGGCTGCAATAAGCTGTATAAATTAGGTTCATAAGTAAAAATAAAATTAACAAGGATGGCAGGTGGAAAACTTCTGCAGTGATAACTGCTGGCCTCTAAGTGATCGTCCCTACGTGCTTTCAGCTATGCGTGAACAATTGCATGTTCTTCATCTTAATATTGCTTTTTATTGCAGTATTAATGATGCTTTTTTTGCTTTTGGGTATGGTTTCTGCATAAAGCTTAATAATGTTATATTGATTTCCTCTCAGTATACACACTTTAATGCAGCAAATCCTGATTGAAATTCCGCAAATAAGACAGATCTGTCTTTACACTTTTTGTTTGTGGGGTATGAAAGAAAAAAAAAAATCTATGTTTTTATTTGTTTTCTTTTTCTCCAGTGCACTACATGCTTCCTCAGATTTACTTGCATCTCCACTAATATTTTTGTTATGTTCATTTTGCCTGCAATGCATTATTATGGGACAATACCTGTTTCTGAAACCAAACTGACTTCTTTCAAACTCTTGTATCCTTTTGGAAAGAATATATACTTAAACTTTTTTCCACAAGGTTTCCAAGCTGATTTGCAGCATCAGAATCTTTCAATGAGTAAAGGACTTGCTGTGATTATCTTGTTGTCATCTTCTGTAAGGGAAGACATGGATATTTCTGTTTCCACAAAATCAGTTGTATTGGGGTAAAAAGAATCCTTCAGACTTCTTTTTGAAAACAGCAAAAATAGAGGGAGTTATTGTATTCTCTGAGGTCTAATAAAATCTACATACTACTGAAGCCTACAACTCACAATCATGCCCTTAAACTGATGCTCAGGTAATAACCAGGGGAGTGTCTGCTCCAGTGTCTTGCTGGGGATGTCCCTGCAAAGTTCTGTTGTACACTGTCATTTCGCTATGACATGGTGAGTCCTTACCCTTCTCTAAGGCACAGAACCTGGTCTACTGACTGCGGGGAGACAGCATAGTGCCTCCAGCATTCCAAGCAAATGCAGAAAATAACCATGTAATAACAAGCAACTAAGTAGCACGGGAATAACAGGGGGACAAACAAGGATTTCAGAGCCTTGAGGAAGATTTTTGTTTGTGTCTGTGGAATGTGTGGTAAGCATCATCTGTTGAAACTGGAATTTGATTAGTGCTCAGAGAATCCAAAGTGACACTATTCATTCCTTGTCATTCACAGCTGCTTTGTTATTATCTGCTTCACTGTAATGCACAGAAGCCAGGATCAAAGGATCATGATCTATTGTGCTAATCACTGTGAATAAGAATGAATGACATTTTCAGTCTCAGAGTGTTCAAAATATGATACAACGGGATGATGCACTACTTAAAAAAAAAGAAAAACAGTGAGAGATGGGAGAAGCAAAATAATAAAAGAAAAAAAATGTTTTGCATAGAAGTCAGAATTTCTACTAGAGATTTCCTCTCTGAAAACAAAAAAGCATACAGCCACAGTGTGCCAGCAATAAAATTAAGATGCAATTGCTGTCTTGAAGATGTGCTACTGGCCTGTACAATGGGTTATGGTACTACTTATTAACTTCTCTACGTATTTTCACTGCGCTTTTTACACTGCTTATGTGTTTTTTGACACTGCTCATGTATTTCTCATACATTTGGTCATGGAGGATATTCAGTGACATTACTATCAGAGGTGAGTGTTCACTCTTCATCCTATTCTTCCCCCAATCATGTCTTCAGAAACCTGCCTTCCATAATTTTTGTTCCTCTGCCATCCCTACCTATCCCTGAAACCAACTCCTCCCTCTCAATGGCCCTTCTGCACCTCACATACAAAATAAATCCCCACATGCAAAACAGACCTCTGATCATGTCTTCTCTTTTGTCAAAGGGGAAAGTATTTTTGCTGTGAGTATGGACTGTACCTGATTTTTGCTTCATTCTCAGGACGGCTATGGAAACCTTGAGGTATTCAGGGAAACCACCGAACTTTCTGTATTCTACATTAAGACTGTCCATTGAGAGCTTAAATAGATGGAAGGCAAGTAATGAAAATCTGAAATAAGTTAGCCAAGTTACTGGAACTTTTACTTGCTACCTGTGGTGGCTGGAGGAAAGGAACAGAGCACATCCGAAACAGCTATCTTAAGACAAATAAATGGCACACTTCATGTAGTGCCTGGGGAGGAAGTAACTGCATTCAGCCACCCAGGCTTGCCAGCTTCTTGCAGTGCCATAAATAAGGATACCTCTGTAATTTGCTGAGCTAAGAGTCTGCATTTTAAAATTTTAGATATTTATATTGTAGGTATTTGGTTCGATGAATGCCACCTCTGAAAGCACCAGAGTCTCTTGCTTTTCCTGTCTCTCCTCCTGTCCTTGATTTGAGATACACGTTTTACCCTTCACTTTTTTATTAACATTGGTTTGCAATTCTCTATTTAAGCAATGCAGCTTCAATAATCTAATCAACACAGAGGATCTGAGTTGATGTACTCCAAACTATCACTTCTGTGGGCCATGAAAAAACTTCATTTTAATTCTGAGTAGACTATAACTACAATCAATCTCATGAGGACTTGCTTCTTTATTCAAGTCAAAAAGCTAATGGGATTTTGGTCCAAGACCATTTACTTAATGTTCCCCAAGAACTTTTGGTCCTTACTGATGCTGTTATGGGCATCAGCAAAACTCTAAAAGGAAACTCAATAAAGATGAGTAAAACTATCAGAATAAAATTGGAATATTCTTGAAACAAAACAAGAATAAGTCAAACTGATAGAGGAAAAATAACACCCAGAAACAGGGGAACTGAACTAATTAAACCATGAAGAAAACAATACTAAATCTATTTCCCCCAATTGATAATAATTAGTAGTAATAACTTTCACTTATATTGAATGAGTCACTCAAGGTCTCTAAATGCTAGTTAAATATGAAGGTTGATTTTTCCTCATGTTCACTGCTTTGGAACCTGACACACAATATAATTAAGTAAATGCTTCAAACCCTTTCTGTAAGCTATTGACAGAGTACAGAAACTGTCACAGTCCATTGCTTCCTTGGTGTTTGCTCTGACCTGTTGTCTGTCAGGGTTTTACTGAAAATCAGAGAAATCTCTCAGAATGATCATGCACACAAGCTACATAAATGTAGCATCCAGGCCAGTGAAGTACAGTATTTTATATTTTTAAGAGGTATGAAATGCTGTGTGAAGGAAACCCTTTCCTCTCCAGCTCTGCTGCCCTATGGCTTTGTGTCAAGTAAAGATCTAGTTATTAATATGCATCAGATAAGTTGGAGTTAGGTAAAAATGGAGGGGTGTGTGGTTATTCTAGTCACATATTACCGTGAAAAGCAAAGGGCAGCATTATGATTTTAGAAGACTGAAGATAATCACTGCTTAATTTCTGTTCATTATTCAGGTGAGACACAGCTGGCCCTCAAGGGCCATTCCAAAATATCAATTACAATAAGCCATAAATAATTAATCAATCAAGCAGCTATATAATGCATATGAAACTAAGCTGTTTTGCAGTACAACAGAGGAAAAATGTATGTCTGAAGAACAGCCAGAGGGCTAACTATTGAAAACACAGACCAGTATGCACTCTCTAGTTTTAGGAAGAGAAAATTTGCCTCACCAGAGAGATGATCAGAAAGTAGCCTTGTAGAAATAACTCTTGACATTAATTTTTTGTTTTGTTTATTTTTTGTCTTGAGATTTGACCTCATTTATATGCAAAACTAATTCTAGTGAAATACTTCCCTTTCTTAAGTATCAATTAAAGCAAAAAGTGGAACATTTGTGTGTCTGTGGTACCATGCTAATGGTAAAAGTCCTGCTTTAAAATGTTGGGATACTGAGTCATAGATGTGAGGTGGACCATCTTTAAAAATGCCCTACCTTTAAGCAGAAATTAACATATATATGGAAACCTACTCCATTTGATAACAATGAGCACACTTAACTAGATAATAAGCATTTTTTTAGTATTTGGCTATAATAATAATAATAATAATAATAATAATAATAATAATAATAATAATAATAATAATAATAATAATAATCATCTTTTAGTATTTGGCAATAACCTTTGAAAGGCTGAGAGAGTTGGGATTGTTAGCCTGGAGAAGAGAAGGCTGTGGGGACAGCTTATTGTGGCCTTTCCATATGTATTTGGGCTTATAGAAAGATAGGAACTATGTATCAGGGCCTGTAGCGACTGGGTAAAGGGCAATGGTTTTAAACTGAAAGACTGTTTAAACTGGAAGACTGTTAAAACAAGTGTTTGCTATGTTATTGTATATGGACTACTAGGAATGTATGACATCATTGTATGTGCCCCAGAGGGTAACTGAGCGTTATGCAGCAGCTTGCTCACTGTTCTCCCCCATAAAGGATGGGGACATGGAAGGAGAAAAACCCTCATGGATTGGGATAAATGCAAAATAGCAAAGGAAGATAATAATTATGATTATAATAACAATAATAATAGTAGTGATAACAATAATAACAAAACAATTGATGCACAGATGGAGTTGCTCACCGTGTGCATAAAAAAACCCATTCAATGCCCAGTCTGTTTCCTAGAAGTGATGCTGCCTCCTGGTTACTAGAAAGAAAACTAACTCTACTCAGCCAAACGAGGGCACTGCACATTAATTCTGACTGGCTCACTGATTATGCTCTGAGGCCTATTCTGTACAATGAGATAGGCAGAACAAGTCCTGTCTCCTCCTTTTACCAAGGCTGTGACAGCCCCATATTCCTCTCTATTGCTTCATGGTGGTCAATAATTAAAAAACAGAGCTAAAATAAATCACAAAAGGTGTTTTTCAATGGTCGTAGCTTCAAGTCAATTTAATCTAAAATTGGATGACTATTTCCATACAATATTTGCATATATCTCTTAAGAGGTATGGTGCCTTGCATTTAAAGCTATGAAAGCATCTTAATTATTTACTATGCCTTTAAAAGCCTGTAAACTCTGTAGATCACAATTAAAGCTCTTGCACACACATCCTGTAGAAGACCAGAAAAATAAATTTCTTTGGGGGTCATATGAAAACAGTTAATGAAAGAGACATGGAGTATAAAAGTCTAGATTACCCAGTCCCTATAGTATTTATTAATCACTGGCCACCTTAGCAGCAAAAGCTCTCAAATAATAGACCACAGACTAATTTCAGGACAGAGTTTCAGCCTTCACACTGAACAGGCTGCCTTGCCCTCCTGGATCTGTCAAACCTCTCTCTTATACGAGCTCGGCTTTAGTGGTTGCATATCCCTTTATTCTGTTATTTGTTAATACGTATTGGCAGGCATCACCATCTCACATTTTTTGAGTTTCACTCCAGAACAGCTGCCAGGATAATACATCTTAGTCTGAGGGCATTTCATTGATGTGGACATAGCATCCTCAAGGGAGTCTCCTCAGGAAAGTTGCTGGTTATTAATGCAGACGTGTATGTATCATAGCTAAATGTATCTCTTCCTTTCTGGCATCACAGAGATTTAGAAAGGCTGACATTTTCCAGTAAGAGTCCTTTCCTGCTTGTCACATGCAGAGAGATTCTGGAAGGACAGCTGGTCTTTTAGAAATGCATTCTGCAGCAGAATTTAGAAATATATATTCCAAACACTAATAGATATAACTAATTCTATCAAATTATGAAGGAACCATCATGTTCTTATTTTTTTACAATTTTTCTTCTCAAAAACCCAGGGTACATAGTCCTTGTCATTCCAAAATATTTACAGATAGTTCCATTAAAGCCACCTGAACTGTTTTTTTTTTACAGGTACATTGTCCACCTGTCAAAGGACTCATTTTCAGTTCCTTTTGTTTTCCATTCCAAGGCTTCTCCCCACCTACTATATCATTTCTCACTGCATCATGAAACACCAGTTTCACTTCTGATCAGTCTGTGATGTCCACCTGCTTGTTATATTTTTAAATAGGAACTTTTGTGCACTCTGTCACACCTGGGAGAAGTTCTTCATTGATATCTTCAAGATGACTCCATCATTCTCTTTAAACCTTTTCAATACCACGATGCACTTAAAGCTCGATAATGATTTGATTGCTGGAGCACTGAGAATACAGTGTTGCCTGTCATGTTGTCAAGTTCAATTCTCCTTGTATGTGCAAGCTTTATGCTTCGATTGTAACATAAAGCCAGTTATTCACTAAAGAAAACCTCATCTCCTCTCACCTGGAAACTTCACTGCCTTTAAGAGGAGTGCCCCTGCTATTGATGGTGTCTCTTGACTCTTGCTTACTTGACATACTCCCCATCCCTCAAAAAAAAAGAAAAAAATAGTTCTGTCAAACTGTTGACTGCCTAGGTGACAAGGACATGTATGGTGAGATTTTAATCGATCCTAGAACTGCTGCTAGGATGCTAAGCAAACAAAAAAAATATTTGATGAAGGTACTTAATATGTGCTATGCTGAGTTGCAATTTTGGTGGAACAGGGAACTCCTGTGTCGCCTCCAGACATTCCCTACCCAGCCCATAGTAAAAAAATAACTAAATATGAGCTTGGTGCATAAAAGGGTGCCATATCAATGAGACGAATTTTAACTTTCACTGTGCAACCAGCAAATAAATTCTTTAGCTAGAGTGTGAGTCTGATCATGAATAATTCAATGGACTTTTTACCACTTTAGTGGAAGAAGGGCCAGCTCTTTTAAATACAAACTGACTTCCTATTCATGGGATCCCATCAACTTTTAGTTGAAACAACAGCCCGCTTTCCCCTATTGAGCTGCTTGTGAACACAAACTGAGTTAAGACAACAAGGGTTTGAAACTGTTTTACTAAAGAATTAATGCAAAGTGATGTCATCTTTCAAGTTGCTTAAACATTTTTGAGGTCAACACAAATCACGTGGGCTTCTTTTTTTTGAAGAGAAGAAGGTCATGGGGAGTAGTCAATATGGGTTACCAAGGGGAGATCATGCTTGACCCATCTCATAGCCTTCTATGATGCCATCACTGGCTGGGTAGATGGAGGGAGAGCGGTGGATGTCGTCTACCTTGACTTCAGCAAGGCTTTTGACACTGTGTCCTGTGACATCCTGATAGCAAAGCTGAGAGACCATGGGATAGATGAATGGACAGTGAGGTGGGTTGAGAACTGGCTGTCGGACCAATCTCAGAGGGTGGTGATCAGTGGAGCAGAGTCTGACTGGAGACCTGTAACAAGCGGTGTTCCCCAGGGCTCAGTGTTGGGTCTAGTTCTGTTTAATATCTTCATTGACGACCTTGATGAGGGAATAGCATCCACCCTCAGCAAGTACGCCGATGATACAAAGCTGGGAGGAGTGGCTGACACACAGGAGCACTGCGCTGCCATCCAGAGAGACCTGGACAGGCTGGAAAGTTGGGCAGTAAGAAACCAAATGAGGTTCAACAAAAGCAAGTGTAAAGTCTTGCACCTGGGAAGAACTAACCCCCTCTGCTCTGCCCTGGTCAGGCCCCACCTGGAGTATTGTGTCCAGTTCTGGGCTCACTGGTATAAGGATCTCCTGGAAAGAGTCCAGAGAAGGGCTACGAAGATGATTAAGAGCCTGGAACATCTCCCCTGTGAGGAAAGTCTGAGTAAGTTGGGACTGTTCAGCCTGGAGAAAAGAAGACTAAGGGGGGACCTTATTAATGTTTATAAATATCTTAACCATGGCATGCAGGGGGAAATGGCCAGCCCCTTTTCAGTGGTCTGTGGGGACAGGACAAGGGGCAATGGCCTCAAGTTGGAGCACAGGGAGTTCTGCACCAACATGCGGAAGAACTGTCACAGTGAGGGTGACAGAGCCCTGGGACAGGCTGCCCAGGGAGGTGGTGGCATCTCCATCTCTGGAGATATTCAAGACCCGTCTGGATTTCTATCTGTGCAATATGAGCTAGGGAGCTGCTTTGGCAGGTTAGTTGGACCCAATGGTCTCTTGAGGTCCCTTCCAACCCCTACGATTCTGTTATTCTGTGATTTTCACTGAATCATACATGCAAACTAATAAAAATATTCTGGCATATTTTTTATGGGTGGGAAAAATATAATTTGGAATATAATTTGTGCAACATATCAGGATTGGTGACAAGTTTCATGAACTGACATATGTCAAAACACATTTAGGGAAAGAGTGACATGATCACACAAATAACTGACCTGAACTAATCACATATTTACAAAAAAATTTTGCAAGAAAGTTATTCAGAGTCCAAAATTTAAGGTGGATTTCTACCAAGCTTTTAATTAATAAAAAACATGACTAAATTCAGTTTCATTAGGAGTCATAGAAAATTTTATAAATTATAAACTTGTTTCAAACTAACTAAACCTCTTGACTGCTCTCAAAGTGAATTTTCAGGTGTATATTCAAGACACAGAATGGCTGAAGTAATTTTAGTGCATCTCTTGCTGTATTTACTTCACTTTTAGGTTCCAACTTTTGTTTCAGAATCAGTTTATTGAGAGATTTAAAGATCCATTTGAGGAAAATTTGGGTATTTGACATACAAGCAATCTTGAGGTCTTCTTTTGCAGGAGATTGGGTTGTTTTCCTATCAGTAAATAAGGCCACATGGCTTTGTTTCATTGTGATTTATAGAGTCCTCAGAGTAGCGAAGGTAATTGGTCAGAAGCTGAAACAGATGGCAACAGTCAGAAGGAGATACAGATGGCCATGAGATTGGAAATATAAGCCCTTATAACGGGATAAAATTTGCTGAACAGAGCAATGGTATGTGAGATAGGCTGGATGACATATAAAAGGACTCAAGAGATTTTCAAAAGTCCAGAACCCAAAGGAATTAGCAAAAGCCAAATTGGAGCAGCATAAACAAGCATATGAATAGGCATGTCAACATCCAACAATGAAAAAGATGACATTAAACTGAGTGAACAGCTTAATGTAGGGACCACTACCACATTTTTCTTGACATCTACATATTTCTTCACCACCTCCATATTTGGGATTTTCTGTCAGAGGGACAGGGTCTGGAAGAAAATCTGACTTACAGAATTTTCATTTCTCTCATATTTTCTATCCTCTTTGAGCAGTCTGCAGCAAAGCAACTGAGTTGGACAAGATCCTGCTATGCTGGTAGCTAGAAAGACAAAATTTACATCTATTCTTAATTTAAAAAATATATGTCTTGAATCAATTTTCCTTTTCCTTTATTCCCTATCATATGTTTACCTTTGTTTACTCAAATTGGTACAATGGGACAGAAATTCAGATCTAACAGCTTTACTTTACTAGCACACCAGTCTTGAGTAGTTTCTGAGAAAAGGCGATCAGGCAATATTTTATCATGAGGTAAAGAAGTTGAAACAGCTGAATAAGTTGTTTACTGCAATTAGCTTTGAAATGTCTTCTTTACACCTTTCCTACAGAATAAAAAGCAAGTCCAAGGAAAGTCCCAGATTACTCATATATCATTTAGCTGTAGCAAGCTCTGTTCCATAGAAAGAAGACAGAAACCAGTATCCTGCTTTCTCCCTAGGTATCTTTTTCTCCATATGAAACTTAGCTAACTAAACAATGCTGCAGTGACAGGCAATAATAGGAAAAAAATAAAGTACTTAGTCTCTGTTATCTGCATTATGAATTTACTAATGGGGATTTTGCTTAGCCCCATGTGTTTTTAAATGGCAGTTTCATTATTATGTCAATCTACAGCAATGCTGCCCCTGAGAGTGTCCATCACACCCTCTCTCACATCTCCAGTCACGCCTCCTCAACCCCTTCTTTCCCCAGCTCTACAATACTGGTTACACTGCACACCTCAATTTATTTTCTATTTGGGAGCTGTCTGTGGATGCAGTGCAATGCAAGGATGGGAAAACACGGCAGGGAAAAAAGGTGGGCGGAACAACTCCTTTAGGCAGTATAGGCTCAGCATGGAAACTACCTGATTACCACACAAAGGGGGTGTATGGCTATTTGTACTTGTGTGCGCATAGGAGTGGAACTTACAACTCTTTAGTTATGGCTTAGCACTTCAAGCAGTATCTTTTTTTTTCTTTTCCAGTCCCAAATTTTCTAAGGGCTTTACTGGAGACGGCCTCTTCCTTAACTATCTATCACAAAGTACCCCTTAACGAATAAATGAAGATGCACAAAGAGATCAAAATGTGGAAAGAAAATAAGTAGACAAATTTATGTAGCTCTACTCTGTATTTATTTCAATGTAGTAACAGAAATGTTCATATTAAGCTTATTCCTAAGTAAAAAGTTTCCTTTTTCTTATCAAAATGATCCAGACTGTTTTCACCTCTTTTTTTCCTTTTATTTGTCAACTTCATGCATTCTCAGGTTATTGTGTTTACCTTTAAATTGTATTTTCAGAGAAAAAAAAAGCCTTGTTAGTAAAATAACATCACTCAATTTTAGAAATGTTCAGCATTATTGTCTACTTCACTGAAGGAACAGGATCATCCAGGGGAAACCTTAAACCAGGTCAGACCAGTCAGACCTGTCAGACCAAGGAATGTCACAGGAACCCTTTGACAGTTAGCTTTCTACTTCATTCGATTTGCTAAACGGCCCAAAATTTAGTTATCTGCTGCAGGCATGCCTCTAGAGGCACAGCAAGATGGAGAGGTCTGGGGGTCAAAACTCATTTAAATTAAAATGTTGGAGCATTCCTCCTACAGTATTTTGAGTGTCTCTCCCATGCTGTAGATCTGAAATTCCCACTGTATGCATTGAGACCACTAGAGCTGACAGAAGGACCTTGTGTTTCGTTCCCTTCCTCTGCTCCATAAAAATTTCTGAATGCCAACCTGATTCTCACAGTATCTGCCAAAAGCAACTTGACATCATCCAAGAAAATGTTTTTTTTATTGGCTCCCTTTGTGATGTGTCACTTATCTGAACTTTACTGACTAGAAGTGGTACGCAACCAGTGTTAGTGAAACACATTTTATTTGCCTTCATAGAAAGATTTCTCAACAAGCCACTGCCTGAACTGAGAATCAACAGGTCTGGATCAAATTATTGAGAACCCTTCATTATTTTTGGGTTATTGAAACTGAAGTATGGTAGTACTACATAAAGTGTCACATATCAAATGGAGTAAATGTACTTCATACATCTTCTGGTACAAAAGAGTTCATTTTTTTAGTTTTTTAAGGGATCTTCTGTCTTCTTTCATTCATGTTCAATTTGTATAATTAATTCAATTATAGATTTTGATACCAAAATACTTTGAAGACATTAATTTCAGCTTAAATCCTTCTGTTAATGAATATAAGTTATGTCAATCAAATGCATAACGAAAATTAACCACGAATAAATATGGATTTTTTTCCATAAAAAGCAGGGTGCCTGCTTTGGCAGGGGGGTTGGACCCAATGATCTCTCGAGGTCCCTTCCAACCCCTATGATTCTATGACTATTTTGTATCCATTTAATCTCAGAATCATTTAATCCCAAAATTTTTAATATCCTTCTCTGAATGGAAATATAACTATGTTACAACCGAATATCAGTGCTGTTCTTCTCTAGGCTCAGTAAACAACAATTCTGGTTTTGACAGGGGTTATTGGACATACATTTTTACCTTCTACACTTTCAGAGAAAACCAGTTGCAAAGATAAGAAATGAAGCAGTTTTGTAAAAGATGAAAAATCAGTGCATGCATTCATATTGTGTTACAAAATGAAGGAAAGAGAAATACAGAAGTGTCTGAATATTACTCTGAAAGGAAATACATCTCCTTTATGAGCAGCTTCTGTAAGAAGATGTCAGAAGCTTTTCCAGACAACTCTAAGATGGACCCACCAGTTGACGAGGATGACACCATCGACGATGGTCATAGCACCTCTGATGTAACAGAGTTAAAGGGAAAAAATGTCAGGAGGAATTGAAGCCAGAGAGTGGAGTGAGTAAGAAGATGTGAGAGGAACAACTGTGCAGACACCAAGGTCAGTGCAGCAGGAGGGAGAGAAATTCCCCTTCAGTCCATGGAGAAGGATGGTGGTGCAGGTATCCACCTGCAGCCTGTGGAGGATCTGATGCCAGAGTAGGGGGATACCTGAAGGATGTTGTATCTCCATGGGAAGCCCATGCTGGAGCAGGCTTCTGGCAGGAGCTGCAAACCTGTGGACATATTTGCCCAGGCTGGAGTAGGTTTGCTGTCAGGACTTGCGACATCTTGGGGGACCCACGCTGGAGCAATCTGTGTTCCCTTGGTGGGCACCTTATGGTTAGTCAAAGTCAACTCACCACAACATTTGTTCAATAATGGAAAAGTTAAATCAGATAAATTAGTGGAAGAAAAAGAGTGTATCACAAAGAATCTGTATCACTGTATCACATTGGTATAACTGCAGGACAAGGAGGTCCTAAGCTGAACTTTAACAAAAACTGAGAAAGCAGGTGAGAAAGAGCACTCTTTGTCATGGAAGAGCATGTCATGTTCTTTCTATAAATATCCAACAATACTCGGAGTGAGAATACAGCCAAAATAGGTATTTCTCTGGTCTACTGCAGTTATTTTTATGCTCTGATAGTGATATTGTTGATATTTATGGCCACAAATGTGCAAGCACATCTGTTTTTATTTAACTCACTACTATGCCTAGTAGCAATGTTGAGCACATCTGGAAGAGTCTGCCAAATACAGATCTCTGTGAATGGTTCCATTGTCTTCATCACAGATTCCTATGAAAGTTAAACGTGCATGTTTGGCAAGCCGTGCTTTAATGGTGAAAAGATTGACTGATTTCCTTGCCTGGAATCAATTTCCAAAACCTTCAGAAATATACAATGTCACACAGTTCTCTTTACTGTACTTGACAGAAAATATCACATGAAAAAATGATAATTTTTAAGATTACATTTGAAAAAAATAAAATTGGAACATTTTGATCTTATCAAAACATTCATTTTAGCATTTTAAAAAGTTGAGTTTCAATGTGCAGCTTGAAATACAAAGTTGTACAAGCATACAACATTCTACTGTAACAAGGAATAGAAAATATCAACATTACGAACAATTTTGAATGATTCAAAATCTATTATTCCTAAAAGCCATAAGTTCATTTTGTTTTGGAGTGAAAATAAATGTCAAATTTGAAAAAAAAAAACCCACGCCTTTAAAATTAAAACTCAGGTTCTGTTATTCATATGAATTATTGTTTTCATTGACATCACTGAACTACCCAAGTGCTTAGTTATTTTGTACAATTGGAGCTCTTCTGCTGTAATGTCTTCTCTAAATCAGCCAACTATTGTGTCCTGGTTTCAGCTGAGGTAGAGTTAATTTTCTTTATAATAGCTAGAGTAGGGCTGTGTGTTGGATCTGAGCTGAAACAGTGTTGATAATATAGAGAGCGTTTTGTTATATAGAGAGGTGTTTTTTCATCCTGCTGAGCATTGTTCCCACAGAGCCAAGGCCTTTACTGCTTCTCACATCACCCCACCAGCAAGTAGGCTGGGGTGCACAAGGAGTTGGGAGAGGACACCAAGTGACCAAAGGGATATTCGATACCATATGATGTCATGCTCAGCTTATGAGGGGCTGGGGAAGATGAAGAGGAAGGATTAGGGTACTGCATCGTTTTGAGTGATCTCATTTGTCTTACCAAGTCAGTGTTACTTATGATGCAGCCCTGGTCTCCTGAAGATGACTGAACACCTGTCTGCAGGAGGGAGGCAGGTTTTGCTTTGCTTGTGTGTGTGGCTTTTGCTTTACCTGTTAAACTGTATTTATCACAACCCACGAGTTTTCTCGCTTTCACTCTCCTCAGTCCTGCTGCATCTGAGTGGTGCTTAGCTGCTGGGTGGGGTAAAACCACAACATATTTGCTTCATCCTAAATAATGTAATATTTATTAAAAACAATTTGTGGAAGATCTGAAATAATCTACCTACGTAATGTTATGGTCTCACATTGTTAACCTCTTCTTTGTCCACTCCTGTTTTTTGTTAGATGCTCATCCAAATTTACCTCAGAGCACAGTTCTGCATGTGGTACATATCAGATCAAACCCAGACATCTATGCAAGACCTAGGTAGCACTGCATTATAGCTTATAAATTGTATTCAGCAGGAAAGCTTCATTGCAAGAGACAAATAATCAAGGTTCTTCCAGGTCAGAAATAGTCCATCTGCAAAGTGTCAGTTGAATCATATCATTATTCTACTACCCATTTAATGTATTTATAGTCTTTGCCAAGATATGAAAATATTGGTTGCTGCCTTCCAAAATACACAATTTAAGTTCATTGATGGAACAAAATTATTGGGAATAATTAAAGGCCTTTCTTTTTTCAAAGAAAAACATTGAGCAAAAATATTATGATTCAGTTGACTGTTCGTGTTTTGTATCCAAATGTAAAAGGAACACAAAGTTTGTAATTTGGAACTAATTTTCTTTTATTTGTAGCATAGCTACTTATCAGAGGTAACAAAATATAGGCAACAAACCTGCATTTGAGGGCAATTATTAGGAAAATGGATGAAACTAGAACAGAATACTCACAAAGGATTACTCAACAAACATGTAGAATGGATAATGATTTTGTGGGACAGCTTATAAGGAAGTTTGGTTTGTAAACTTTCCTTCTTCCACACACTGCTCCTAACCCTCGCTGTTTCTACATTCAGCATGACAAGACCAGCAATGACTGTAGCGCCAGCCCTGAAATGGGAATGATGCAAAGTAACTGCTAAATGAGATTTGGAGGAATGGAAGACAAGTGCCAACTATCTACTACTTACATCACACCTCTATTAGATTGTTCACTGGGTACTCAGTCTTTTATTCACAATGATTTGTTTGGGATAAAACCTTTTCTTCTAGTCAGATCAGTTTTCATTTATGAATAGGGCATCTTTTTTATAGTTAGTTTAGTGAAAAAGTGGCTTCTTGAAACACAGACCTGTTAATAAATATGGTTTTAATTCCTGAACAAAGTCCCCCCAAACATAAGTAAGTGATGGGTGACCTTTGTGTTCTGAGCCTTAAATCTGCAACCTCATTGATGAGCTTTCAGGAGGAACAGTACGGAAAGGTCACCGATACATATTTAGCAGGTTCAGTTTCATCACAACGTAGTGTTTTGATGTCACAGTAGATGTGATGGCACAGAAGACAGCATCTACATTTAAATATCAGACTGGAGAAGAGCAAAGCAAAATACTCACCTATAATTAAGTTTGGTTTGAATTATTACAGTTGTAAAGACCACATTTTTCCATCTAAACATAAAAGATTTCAAGTCCAAGGTATAGATTTACATCTCCACAAAGTATGAAATGTGATTTTCAAATGGGACTTTCAACAGAATGCACATTTCCCCATCAGAACATAAATATTTTGTAGCCATTTCATGTCATGTGAGGAAGAGTTCAGTGTTCTTATGATATCAGTTCATATTCCTTTTCCTTTATTGTTGCCAGAAGTCTTGAACCTTGGAAGTATATTCAAGACAATTGACAGGAGGAAGAAACTAATATTGTCTGTCTAGGTGAAAGAAAATGGCTTGCGAAAAGATTTATATTTAAAATGATAAATGTCTAGTTAAAAAATCTAATTTGTCTTCATTCAGCATAGTTATACGTAACCCACTGGTTTCAAATTACATAGTAATGATGATCCTTCCAGTAAGGTGTCATTTCAATGAAGTATTTAAGGATCTAGGCCAACACTACATTAATCCATCACCACATGCTGATGGAAGATAGGAAAGATGATAGAGAATGACTTCCAACAGTGGAACAAGTTCTGCACCAATACGGGGAAGAATTTTTTCACAGTGAGGGTGAGGGAGCCCTTGGACAGGCTGCCTGGGGGGGTGTGGAGTCTCCTTCTCTGGAGATATTCAAGACCCGTCTGGATGCCTACCTGTACAATCTGTCCTAGGGATCCTGCTTTGGCAGGAGGGTTGGACTCGATGATCTCTGGAGGTCCCTTCCAACCCTTAAAATTCTCTGAATCTGTGCAAATCTCTGAATCTGAACAAGTGCATTCAGGAGGATCCACCTGCAGCTTGTGTGGATTGCCCTTGAAATATCCTTTAAGATCAGGGTAGGCTGGCTAAATTCTTAAGAGATACCCCTTCAGTTGACACTCATGATAATTTGGTAAGGTTCCAGAATCATTAATATTATGGCACTGTCCTTCAAACAGTACTTGCCAATGAAAAAAAAAAAAATATAAAGGAAGAGGTAATTATGCTCTCAAAATCTTACAATGTAGTATAAATGAAGATGTAAAAAGGATCATAATTCAAAAGTAAGGAAATTAAGAATGTGGTAAATGGTAATAAGAGCATACAATACATTGGTCATTGATGTAGATGGATAAATGACTTTACATGAAGACTGGGAGAATTAATTTATATTTATTCTTCAGTAAAGAGGTCACTATAAATTGCTATGTGTTACTGCCATTACTTATTATTATCATTAATGTTATCTCCAAGGATCAGTGATGGAAGCCATGATAAACCCAGGTCGTATCTTAATAATTTAATTAATGTAACTATCTCTAAAAAAATAATTACTTTTAAGAAATGAAGTTTTTTAAACAGAATGTTCATCGATACTCATACACTTACTTTACACTTACCCTCAAAACTTCTTGATGAAAGTCTATATTTTTTGTCACTGTGATCCTTATAACATTAGTCATCTTAAGACTTAGAAATATGGTGCTGAAAAAGGAAATTCCATCAGATAAAATAATTTAACATAATATGGAATCCAACTGATCAGCTACAGTCTATCATCTGGACTCTCTTCAGAGTGGAATGATAGAGGGACCTTTAAGGTAAAATCCATTTTAAGGGAGAGATTTAATATTGGATGAAGAAAATGTGACATAAAATGCCTGAATCTTGCATTGGATACAATGAGATGTCCTGTGTTTCAAGAATCTATCAAATAAGGAGATACAGTAGGGAGGAGCTGGAGCAGCATGGAGGAGCAAGATCAAATATACACTATAATTATTCTTGTATCTGCCTAGCTGGAAAATACGGAAAAAACACCCAAACCCAAACTGCAAGTGAAATTGTATTACTAGTATAAACTAAATTACATAAAGATATGCATATCAATTTTGAAAATTCTTTTATTTCAGTATTATTTTACCTCCACACATCACACAAACTGGAGCATTCACAGGCAGCAGGGCAGAGTTCATTCGGTGTTGGTGACAACAGTGCTCATTCTTTCTATATTTGTGTCTCACCTGAAACACTTGTGTCAGAAGTAGAAGACCCAGATTTAATTCCTCCTCTGACAGAAGGACCCAAGCCTGCAGCTACTGCTCTTGAGTGTAACAGTAGCTATCAGATCATATGCAACAATGGTTGGAAACACCCTCCTCCTCATCTCTCGTATGTCAGGGGATGTGCAAAGGACCAAGTGAAAAAAATTGATTCAGAATTTCTATTCCTTTTTCCAGATATGCACTTTTAGGACATATGAAGAACAGCAACTTGTCTATCCATGAACAGCCTGTTGTATTTTCAGGGGGCCTTCCTTTTCCCTTTCTATTCCCCCTGGTAATTAACTACCATAAAGAGTGCAGAAAAGTAGATGCCTTCTCTGAAGCAGACACTATAGACTTGATATTCAATACAGCCAGACTTTGGCAGTTTCCTGATAAGTATGCAGTACATCTGAATAAACTGCTTAAGGACTACCACACTCTCTCTACTGAAAGAGAGCACCATCTATGTGGACAATTATTCTTAGTCCCTAGTGCTCTGCGTAATTCCATAGGACAAGGTATCTACAAGATTAGTTATAATGCCTAACTTACTGCTCAGAGTAAATGAACTGAACATCCTTCAATCACCCCATTAGCGTTTGCCTAGTTTTCCAGATTCTCAATATCACTGAAATGTTTTGATTTTCCTGTTTCAGGTGTATTTATTTCAATAGGAATATGTGCAGTACTTTTATTCTGAGACATGAAGACTTCTTATGAATGCTTGTGTTCCTGATTCTGTCAATACACAACTCTGATCCTGCTTCCATGTTGGAGTTGATATGGGATAGAAGAGCAAACTGATGGTGGTTAATCATTTCTTTTCAATATGCTATATATGGAAGAAAAAACATCTTCAACCAAGTTTAAATTGCCTTCCACTGAGATTGTTCTGATTTACCTTTTTAATATTTTGCAATGGAAAAATGTGAGAAGAATGGCAGATATTATCCCACCGGGAAAACCCCCCAAAAAAACAGTATGTAGATTTAAGAAATTCAACTGCTATTTTTAACCACAGCACAAAACTGGCAAAAAGTCTGATTAAACATTTCTCTCCTTTTGCATCCCCATCTATGGCAAGAATGGAAACAATAACATTGAATTATTTAAAACCTCTTGTTTGGACACAAAAGGAATCTGCTCTTGGATAATAGCTACAAAGGTGTTCATCTGACTGCATCCCAAATATAGCTCTTTCCTATTATCCTGTATATTACTCACTTCAGCTGATGCTTTCATATTTCCCCCATGCTCTCTACATTTCCATTCTGTTCTTTTGTTCTTATACTGTCTATACAAATCAACGTGTGCACAATGAGCCCCTGTACCACTATCTACTTCTCTACCTTTAACCTCTGTATTTTATTCATGTTCTCTTTGTAGATCTCACTGTGTATCAAGCAAATAGAATAATCTACATTTCCCTTCTCTTCCACACCCACACATTCAGCATAAGGAAATATTTTATAACTTGTAAGAATACTTCTCCATAGACCATCCTATTAGCAACAACAGAAGAGATCCACGATGATCTCATCTGCAACTGCATTTTGAGGGTTCAAATCTGACAGCATCATTTAGAATATTGAAAACAGTGGCATAAAATGCTTTCTAGAGAGAGTTAACTTCCATTTTATGTGCAGTTTTCCTAACTGCCAGTAACTAAAGTGGGGCAAATGTTGGTGACTCATGCCCTAAATGCTTATGTATAACGTTTAAATTTCTATGAGTATCACAAAACTCAAGCCTGAGTATTCAGTAATGGAAAAAGACATTTTATTAGTATCTCCACATTTAAATGAACAGCTGTTGTAATTATATGGATACATACCATGGCATCCATGGCACCTGACAGTGCTCAAACTGGCAAAGTGATGGCACAGGTCTCTAAGCCCTCCAGACTGCAGGTTGCCCAATGACTCCAGGCTACAAGCTCTGCCCAGTGCAGGAGCAATTCCATTTCTATCACTTGGTCATTATTCCTTATCTGGCCCTCTGTTTCTCTACTTGTTTTGCTTCCCTTGGAATTCCTGCTTTTCTCATGAAGCACTTAAATCCTGTCACTTGCACATGGATTATTAAATTCTACTTTTCTCCAAGAGATCAAAATACCTCATGCCACATTTAATACAAATGAACTGGTTCACAGATTTTAATCACATTAACCACTGACTGAATTAGGTTGAGTTTCCTGCAACTTCTTTCTGCTGCTAAAGTTATTTTTTCATGCCTTTAGCCTGATCAGTATATTTAGTTTCTGACTCATTTCTTCAGAGCTCTGAATTCTTTTCTGACTCACTGGGAATCATTTATTCTGTTTTGGTTTCACCAGGACAGGTTTTCAGATTTCATCTCTCAAATGTCATCACTAATGTCTCAAAGTTTGTTTACAAATGACTTTTTGTCTCACACAGGTACATTGGTGTCAGATGGTGCTTTGCCAATCAAAGCTGTTCGAAAAACTTCCATGTCCTAAGATATTCTTTCTCTGAAGCCTTTTCACAACCTATTAATTAATGAATTTTTCACATAGTGTGCTGATGGTTTGCTCGTTCCCCTAAGGAAAGAGGTTGCCCTAAGCTTGCTTTGAATAAATGCAATATCATCAACCATAAGTATAAAAAAACCCCAGAAATCCCATGTGTCCTGTATGCCAAAATTAAAACACGAACTAAATTGGTCAAAAAATATGTGAGCTATCATTAGTGAATGTGGGGTTCTACTTATTTGCATTCTGTTCCTCAGAATCTAGGATGTACTTGGCTGACATTTCCAATTTGTTCCTGCAAATATAAAGGATGAATTTTCATTTCACGTTTGAAACACAAAATTTTCATTAATTCATGAAAAGCAAGAACTTAGAAAATTTAAAGTAAACCATGCCTATATCATCATTACCATTATGAACTATGTGTTAAAAAAAAAAACCCACTCAAAAAATTGATTACTGGCTTCTAGTGCCATTTATATGCCCTAATATACCCAAACCTTCTGCACAGACTTGACATGAATGAGACAGGCTCTACAGTAAAACCATATCCTTCTGGAGCAGCAGCCGAAGGCAAGATGAGATATCTGTCAACATAAAAAATAACACTGAATATTTAAATTTTGGCAACTAAATCCCTGTCCCTGTGTCTACAGTGCACAACAGTGTCTCCTCTGAGCCTCACATGTCCATGTCACAGTACTGTTTTTGCAGAATGACACTGAGGATATTTATCTATAGCCTGAGGAAGCATAAGGGTATAATTCAGTGCTTTGCAACACAAGGTCCACTTGGTTACTGTTGGAAGATTGTGTAGGGTAGAGGGAAATCACATGTACCTGTTCCCTAGAGCAAACTGTCCCCAGGAACACAGCTGAATTGGTGAGAAGCAGCCAGCTCCAGAAAAGGAGTAAAGTGGTGTGACACATAACACAGTTGCTGTGATGCAGAGCCTGAGTGTCAGGGGTGGATCTTGCACCATAGTTACTTGACTGTGTGGATACAACTTTAGTGACAGCAAAAGTGAGGGCTGGTTCAGAGACTTCAGTTGAGACATCTCAGTTTAGATACCCCCATTGAGTTGCATACTTGTGTGTTCTGGTGTTTCAGCTGGTAGGGGCTCAGTTCAGTAGATGTCTGGTGGTATCTAGGACAATAGAATAGTTGAAATTTAAAGTATGGATAGGGAATATGATTCAGGACATATAGGGCATATATATCCTTGTGAACTGGCAGCTGATGACAAGACTAGTCTCTAGGCTCCATTGAATAAATCTTTGATAACTATCACGGGAGTTTAGACAAACAGTTCCCATTCATGTAGGTATGTTTCAATGTCTTGGTATGGAGTTAAACTCATCTAGAAGACAAACAAACACATCTGTCCATCAGTAAATTGCATTCTGGTCAAACTCTTAAAGCTTTCCTTAAAAAAGGGAATTAGTAACTTGGATAATTATTAATAACTTTGTCGTATGTGTAAATTGTAACAGGCAATGAATTAGTGCTCATATAATATAGGAACAAAAAGTGAGAATTTCTACAATAGGTAGGATTATTTCACTCATCATTTTGCCTTATCATGAACAGGAATTAAGCACTAAGTTTTCAAAAAAAAAAAAAAAAAACACAAACCCAAAACAACACAAAACTTAGGCCAAAACATTGGACAAAATTTCAATTCAGATAGTTTCAAAATAATTTGGCAATCCCAAGCACAACTGCAGACAGGGTGGAAAATAGATGAAGATCAGCCCTGAGGAGAAGGACTAGGGAGTGTCAGTTGATGAAAAGCTTATCAAGAGCCAGCAATGTGCACTTTCAGCCCAGAAAGCTAACTGTGTCTTGGTCTGCATTAAAACAGCATAAGCAGAAGGTCCAGGGAGGGATTCAGCCCCTGTGCTTTGCCCTGGTGAGAGCCCATCTTCAGTGCTGCATCCAGTTCTGTATGAGAAAGACATGGATCTGTTTAAGTGAGTCCACAAAAGTAGTCAGAGGGTTGGAGAATACAGCCTGTGAAAACAGGCTGAGGGAGCTGGGCTTGTTCATCCTGGAGAAGAGAAGGCTCCAGGGAGACCTTAGAGCAGCCTTCCAGTCCTGAAAGGGCTAAAGGAAAGATGGAAAGGGTCCATTGAGAAGGGCAGGGAATGATAGGACAAGAGGGGATGGGTGTAAACTGAAAGAGGGGATTGAGAGGAGATATTAGGAAGAAATTCTTCCTCGTGTGGGTGGTGAGGCCCTGTCACAGGTTGCCCAGAGAACCTGTGGCTGCCCCTGGATCTCTGACAGTGTTCAAGGACAGGTTGGATGGGCTTTTGGGCTAGTAGAAGGTGTCCCTGCCCATGGCAGAGTGTTTGGAACTAGATGGGCTTTGAGGTCACTTCAAACTCAAATGTTTTTGTGATTCTATGAGTATCAACTGTCAATGCAGTTGATCTTCTGATGCTTATTTGTTTTAGTTTCTGACCTGTACATCTTTCTCTTTGAAATGCCAGTCTTTTATCTTTCTTTGAGCTGAGATCAGTGATAGTACGTTAGAATTTCTCCCTTACTTAGACACAAAATGGGATTATGATAAGCTTTTGTCAGGTATCAAGCATCCAGAAATGAATTATTTGAATACCTGAAGTTTTCCATGATGTAAATAGAAAATTTAGGGCTAAAAGAAGAAGACAATGAATCCCCAATTTAGTATGGGCTATCTCTGTTCTGTGAGTCAGATACTTAGAGAAAATGAACAATTGCAACACGTATTTAAAATAGGGCACCTTTTGATAAATATTACATCCATGACATGCAAAATAGTAAAAAGTAGGGCGATTTAAGTAAGCATGAAATAATCCTTTTTAATACCAAAATAGTGAGAAAGAATTTTAAAAGTCAAGATCTAAATGTCCTTCTAAAAGATGTAGTTTGCTTTGAAACTAGGTTGCCAAATGACAAATAAAATGTATTTTAATAAATTTAATGTGTATTGGCCCCCAAAATAAACACAAGTACACAATGAATGTATCAAACAATGTGAAAACATTGAAATTAATTTAAAAGTTCTCATTAAAATCCCTCTTTTAAACCCTAGTTATTATGTAGAATCAATTACGAGTGTTTCTGGGATTCATTAGAGTAGGTCTAAAAGAAATATTTATTTATATTAACTTTCTTTTCAGTAGCTGATCCTTTATTTTCTGAGAAAATATTTCACTCTGCATGTTCCAACTAGAGAACATTTTGGGCTTTCTGAGGTTGTCTGTTTCCAGTTTCCCATGTGGCCTGTTTTCAAACCAGTAACATTTGGCTGAGTCCATATTAAGATGGCAGAATTGGCATTAATTCTAACAAAAGAAAATATCAATTTTAAACAACTATAAAGAAATCAACTAACTAGCATCATTATAGAAATATTAAAAATCAATGTTATCAAACCAACAAGGTTTTAAAAATTAAATTGTTTCTTTAATAATGTTAAGAGTGCTGATAAGGTTCATTTCAACCTAGTAATTGACAATTTTTAATTAAGCAACCTAAAAAAAAGTTTAAAAAGTAATGAAACTTCATGTTAAGAATTGGCATCCTGTAAAATCATGTAAAAAGGGAATTAATGAATGTAACGTAGCTAGATTCTGCAGAGAGTGATCCTGGCATTTAAAATTCCTATTAAAGGCCTGGAGAAAAATTAAGATGTGTTAATCAATTCCAAAAACAGCATGAAGACAGATGAACTGCAAAATATAAACAAAAATAGACCAAAGTTATGGAACACCCTGGATGATTCAATAAGTTGGGTATAAGATAATGAAGTGTTTGAATATAGTCAAATATGAATTTGTGTCTAAGAACAGAAGAGAAGGATTATATTTATAAAATGAAAATACCTATTCAGACAATCACTGATTCTTTAAAAGGGCTTCAATCGTAAAACAATTCATTATCTGAGCATCACTTGCTGGTCAATGGTATGTTCAAAAGGCTCTATATAAACTGAGGTAGATTGAAACAGATTAAAGGGTCACCTTATCTCTGAGTTTGGCTCTGATTGAATTTAGTATCTTAAATAAGAAGTTATTTTAAAATGAAATAACTTAATAACTGTTACTCTTAGATGAATTTTGTCTAAAACAACGAAAAGAATGATAAACTCATAATAATTCAGATAAAACCCATCAAAATAATTAAAAAACATGATACATAACAAAACTGTTTAGCTCGCCCAAATGAAGAACAACTTCTGTGAATCATTCAGTGTCTGGTTACTTAACAGAACAGGAGATACAAATGGACATGCAAAGTGGGATTAACTTCAGATGCAGATATCTTTATCTAATCTTGTTACAAAAGGATCCTAATAACTTGAAGAATGTGTCCAGCATCAGGTAAATAAACATCTATAGTAGCTTCTGTTTAACAGAGGTGTCACTTTAGTATGGGAGCAAACTGTGCTGCTAACTGTAGTTATATATAGATATCAGACCTCCTGTATGCAGAAATTTTTATTACTTTTAATTCTAATATGTACAATGAAATAATTACACTGTTAATCTTCACAAAGTTTATAGAAATAATTAGAATAACTTCAAGAAGCACATTTCTTGCACTGGAAAGTTATTGGTGCTATAATGTTATTCTGATACATCATAGAATCATAGAATTGTTTGGGTATGTAAGATCAGAATATGGTCCAAAAAAAGAGAAAACAATTTTTTCTTGTTTTCACAGTCCTCACTCTGACTGGAGTTATTATTATGAATAAGTGTTCAAATTAAATGATCCCAAAACCAAATGAGTTTTTTAAACATTTCTAGGATAACATAGTGCCTACATATAGACCTAGTTTGTTGATTGACGCTGTAAAAGGTATGTCTAGAGAAGGTTGCAGGAAGATATTCACACAATTTCAGCCAATAAAATTACCGTAACAATGAAAATTTGTCTTCTCACACTTACTGACAGAATTTGTATTGCCTTGCCCCTTTGTTTTCTTTTTCTTTAATATTCAAATCCTGTGAATGGCAAAGGAAATCAAAGCTTTCTATTCCTCCTGGGCAATCAGGCACCAGTTTTAGATGAAACAACTCACAGTCATTATTATCTGGTAACAGTCTTTTGGGCTGACTTTAAAGAGATAGATTTATTGAAGAGAAGTCATTCCCAGGATATGTCATCACTACATTTGGCCAGCAATTTGTATACATACTTGTTGGCAGCTTCAGGCAGAAGGCTGAAAAATCAAATGGCTACCCTCTCACTCTTGTAAATGGTTTCTTCTTGGCAACACTCAAAGATGACATATTCTGTGAGGGAGAATCACATTGACTTTCATTCGTATCTATGCTGTTCTTATATATTATTTTGTTCTCCTCAATTGTCAATCAATCCCTATTCCAGAAAAATGCTTTCCTATTTAAAAAAAAAAAATAAATAATCTCAGTCTTACACAGGCTGAGAGTATGTAAACAATTAGGTTAATGAAATGGACCACCCTTACTGTTGTACATTTGACTTGAGGAAAAATGTAGTTTTGCTGCAAATTATCTCATGTGAGCCAGCAGCAGGCTTTTCATGACCTTATTTGCTCTAGTTGAGAGGGCAAATTTTCTCCTGTGTTAGCACGATGGAGGAACGTTCACAGAGAACATTTGCTACTAGATTTCAAATTAGGGTTATGCCAGAGAGACACTAAGCTGGGCATGAATTGTGGTACAAATATGTTCTGGGTCCAAGAGAGAAAGGACTTTCTCATGGTCAGAGGGAGAAGCTGAGTAACTCAACAACTATCAGATTAAGGACGTTTTTCAAAATGCTTATGTTTAAAGTTGTTTTTTACACACCACACCCCTCATCTACGCTGATGCTATGTGCCTGTGGTAGATGAGGGACTCAAACTAAAATGAATGTCCATACTGTGGCCTGACACAGGCAGAGAGAAACAAGTAAATTAGGATTTACAGCTGACATGTTCTCCTTACCTGACCGCATTGTATATCAATAGTGCAAATGTCTCCACTAGCCAGATAACCATCATAATAATATGTTGACATTATGAGGGTGAGTTAAGGATGGAGTTGAAGTTTTAATTTGGAAATTTCTTGGCTCTGTAGGTTTAAAGGCGACTTGCAAGTGACTAGATAGAAAACACAGTTAGCTAGACATGTAATGTAGAATGTCGTCTGTGTTCAGGGTTAGTTTGAAAGCCTGTGGACTATGACTGGTCCAATTCTGGTTCTCAGTTAGGTCCAGGTAGAAACTTGAAGTTTTAACCTAATCTTCAAAGCAGTTGAAAGTTTATTCGACAGCTATGAAGTTCCCCATCTTCCATAATTGTCATGTGATATGTGATTTTCTGGGTCAATAAAGATCATGAAATGCAGGATGTTACAGAACAACTGCACATTAAAACTTTCCTGCAAGTGACAGTGCAGGAAAAACTGGAGAAGGATGGATGAGTCAAGTGTGTGATCACCATTAGGAAGAAAATCTTCCAATAGGATAAAATTTCCCTGTCATAGCCCCAACAATGTCACAGCATTCACATTCCCTGCCTTTTTAATATTAGAAGAGATGATCAATCCATTTCTACATGATAGTGATATATCTCAGTACTCTCATTTTTGGCAAAAAGGTGGGTAAAAACTCACAGGATATTTTCAAATGCCTGAAAAAAATTCCTAATGAAGTTTAAACTCTTTAGTTTTTCAGAAAGAAGTACGAGATGGTTTGATTATGATGTATAACAGTGTGGATGATGTTATTATGATGTTGATATCCACAAAAGTAAGAGACTTTTATCTACAGAGTACATTAGTGTAACAGATGATCGCAAAGATAGCATTTCTTCAGGGAAGGCAACAAACAAACAAGAAAATTTTCAAGATACATTTAATTCAATTTTATATCATAGTAGTCCTTTTTTTCTACTTTTTCAGATTGCCTCTATGCCCTAAAGAAGAAAATGTAAGCTCATGAAGCTAAAGGAAATGAACCAAGGTCAAATAAAATAAATAAAAAACAACAAAAGAGAAAAAGAAATAGCAAGAAATTAAAAGTGAAAGTGAAAAAGGAAGAGAAAGGGAGAAAGGGAAAGAGAAGGAGAGAGAGAGCAAGAAAAAAAAGGGAAAGGGAAAGGGAAAGGGAAAGGGAAAGGGAAAGGGAAAGGGAAAGGGAAAGGGAAAGGGAAAGGGAAAGGGAAAGGGAAAGGGAAAGGGAAAGGGAAAGGGAAAGGGAAAGGGAAAGGGAAAGGGAAAGGGAAAGGGAAGGGAAAAAAGTCCCTCTGTTCAGGACTTAAGTTATGCACTAACCAGTACGAGGCAAGATAAACTAAATGTCAGCCCAGCTCTGTTACAATACTTCTCAGTAAACTTGAGTGAATCCCACACATAATTTCATTTGTTTGTATGTGACTTGAGCAAAACAAACTGAATCTTGCTGACAAATCTAATAATAGCCGATTTCTACTACTATTCTTGCCAGCAATGAGGTGTGCACAAGATTAAGAAAGGAAGCTCTCCTAATATTCTTCAAATTGCTCTTCTGGCTAAGTTTTGTAGCCGCTTTCATGAAACAGCTCACATGGTAACAGACATATTCTACTAAAATCCAAAACAAATATATTCTTAAAAGACAAAAATTAAAGTTATAATACTTGTCTCAAGCTACATGTACATCAATCTATTCAGCATTATTACATTTCACTGAATCGCCTGGTTAGGCCAAATTTTGAGAAGTGTGTCGAGGTCTGGGCTCTCAAGTTCAAGAAAGACAGGAACTATTGGGGATAGTCCATTTTCTTCTTCAGGGCAAAGAGGTATCCTATCAATGTCTACAAATATCTAAAGGGTGGGTGACAAGGGGATTGAGCCAGACTCTTCTCAGTGGTGCCCAGTGACAGGACAAGGGGCAACAAGCACAAACTGCAAGATGAGAAGTTCTGCCTGAATATGAGAAAAAACTTCTTCCCTTTGAGGGTGACGGAGCCCTGAGACAGTCTTCCCATAGAGGTTGTGGAGTCTCCATCTCTGGAGAGATTCAAAACCTGCCTGGACACAATCTTGTGCAATTTGCTATAGGTGATTGTGCTTTAACAGGTAGGGTGAACCTCCAGAGGTCCCTTCCAAACCCTACCATGCTACGATTCTGTGATTATGTGTTCTTTTGTGGGATACACAGATCCAGCCCAAATGAGGGTAGGAATAAGAATTGGGCACCTCTGGTAGCATTGTGGGCTTTAGGAGTTTAAACTGTAGGTCTAAATGGGAGAGGAAGAGGAGTAAAACTATTTTAGCCCATTCTGCCCTGTAAACCACAGCTAACTGATAAATGTTTTCAGCAGTGAGAGTTCACAGCAAATGTTTCGTAATCAAACTGTGCAGTGAAAAAAACATAAGAATCACTGAAAAGATACTGAGTAAATCACAATTTCTACTTGGATGCCCTATAAGAATAAGAGGGATTTGTTGGTGAATTATCCTATATCCATATTTCTCTCAGATGCTGGTGCTGTGTGAATAATTTCAATAATACTGCAAGATAAAATCACGATTGTGATGCTGATTTCTAAGCACTTCATTGTTGACAGTCCCAGAAATAGTTTGCATAATTAGAACAGATTAGGTAGATCAAAGTGCTTGAAATCATATTAATATTAAGAATAGTTCTATGCTGCGGCATTTGCAGATCTTGCTGGAACCTCCAACATAGGAATGAGATATGCTAACCATAAACAATGATAATCCCTGTGAAGGACACAAATATTTTATTTACCCTTTTGAAATGGAATACTTTAATGCTAGTTAAAGTCCTATGTCTTTCCCTCAGTTCATATAGAAAGTTATGTGTAGATAAACGAACAATCACCTCATAGAAACTAATGTAGTAGGTACTTTAAATGTAGCCACTAGTTGTTTCTTGGGGTTTTTTTAAATCAATTTGCCAGCCAAAAAAAGTACTATTTGCATATAAACAAAAGAACTAGACTTACTAAAGCAAAGTTATTTGGAAGTTCAGCAAGACTTCAATTTTGCTCCACATCTGCCAATGGATTAGATTAATCTGATAAGATAGTAGATACACAAGATAAGATAATAAATATCACAAAAGCTTCAATTTAAAAAAGGTTTGAAGAATGTTCACTTAAAGCACATCTGATAGGCTTTTTGCTATCCAAAAATGAGCTCATTCAATTTATTGTATTTTAGAAATTTTAAAATTCTTATTTGGGAAATTACAATTTGGGACTGACATTATAAATACTAACATTGCCACTCATTCTGAGTTTTAGGACAACAGAGAGCACAGCATGAAGCTTTTAAATAAACTAGATAATTTTTGAGGTGCTTTATGTCAGATCTTTACCAGTTAAGTGAGCATTTCCATAATTAACCATGGTATAATACATGCATGACAGATGGTGGCTATTGACATTTTTTCCCCACTTTGCTCAGAGGACTTCATGTTTCTCTAGCTTAAACAATAATAGGGCAATGTCAACAAAATGATCAGGAAAAAGTCTGTAAACAAGCTGCATTTTCATGTATTAGTAGAGAACTTTGGAAGGTTTGATGTAAAGAAAAATTAAACAGATATTATTCTATTCAGAACATGTTCCTAAAATAATCAATCAAATCTGATTACTGTGGGTAAGCATGGTCTGTCTTTGGAAGCATAATGATGTGTTATGCGACATTATGTGACCTCACACCACAGCATCTGATGGAGCCACCAGGGAGGATTGCTTTCTTCTGAGAAGTCAGAACATTGCCTGGAGAAGCAAGAAATTCTCCTCTGAAAGGAAGGGTTCTTAGAAAAGAACCAAGTTTATCATGCATTTGGGCAGAACTGCTTGATGTTAGCATTCTTGAGCTCAAATTCTGCTCTAGAAAATCTTTCTTATAGCAAAGGTAACACTGAAAAGTTTATATTTAAAATTCAAGTGATTTAAAGAGATTTAATCCAATCATTCTGGAAGACATGGAAGATAAGAGGGGCTCAGCACGGAAACTGAAGTCATAGGATGTCCCTGATGAAAGCTCTCAGACCAACTATTTGCAAAGAGGATTTGTTGCTGTCCCTGTCCCATGGAGAGTTGATACATACTGGCAGAGACAGGGATGTGGGGAAAAATTGCCCTGTTTTTATCCTAACCAAAACATTTCACACTGTATGTTGATCCAAAGATGCTGATTTCACTATGCAAATTAAAACAATGTTAGCATTATCTGCAAGCTAAATACATAACCAAGCTTTTTGAAATGTTTGGATGAAAAGGATAATGCCATCAACTGTCTGGCAGATGTGTTACCAGTGACCAAACTCATAATAATCTGTTTTACCAGCATGGAGTGGTTTTAGTTGCAAGATCCATGCTGCTGACAGCAGGGTACAGCTCGGAGCCTGACATAAAATGTCTTCTTGCTCTCCCCACAATAAACTGCTGTTGTTGTCAGCTGCAAGGTTACAACTACCCTCCATCAGACACAGCATCATTAGTAGCCAGACCCTGCAAACCGTAGGCAGCAGTTAAGGCAATTGATGGCAGATTCAACGCAATCAAGGACTATACAGCTGAAAACAATGTAATAGATCAGTAGTTTTGCCTTATACTTTTTAATATACAGAACTGAAAAGTGAAGGGTAATTGTTACAAGGCTAGTTGAGCAAATGCCAAATCCAAGAACAAGGGACATGAACTTAAGCCGAGAAAGAGATAGCTACTAAATTACTTAGGTCAGAATGGCTCTCCAGACAGAAAGAAGAGTTGTGATATGAAATAAACCATCAATGTCAAATTTGGGACAGCTGGCCTATCTGTTTCTTTAAAACTGGATTGAAAAGGCATTTTGTACAAAATAAATATGACAGAGTAAAGCTGCTGAAGTAAAGATGGGTTTGTTAACATTTCTTTTAGTTAACACCTCTGTTCTGGCTTTCAGATAAATTTCAGCTTAGTACAGTTCTAAAGTAATTTGTCTGTAAGCTTTTTCAATATATGGAATAAGCATAAGTGTATTGGTGATAACATTAAGTACTTGGCAAAAGGTAAACATTAATGTCTAATGTCTTTATTTTATGAGAAAAATATGCCATAATACAGTCCTCAAGGGAAAGGAGACAGCAAATGTAATGAGAATTTTCCATATGGTGTATCAACTACAAGGGCCAAAGAACTTTTAAATATTTTAAAGCTGAGAAGTCATCTCCCATGGATCCTGGCAGGAAAGGGGATAAGGAAACAGAATTAAGCAGCTTCTATAGCTTTGCTAACTACAGAAGTGGCTAAAAACCCAATCATTTTTTCCTTTGAATGAATTTAGTAAACTTCCATAGGGGTCAACACCATTGACATACAGCAGTTGCAACACCCAGTGCCAGACATGGAAGAATCAAACAGGTTTGAGTGAATGTCCTCTTATGTCCAAAGTATTTGTGAGTCTTAACCCTGGGAATGAAGGTTCTGAGACCAAGGTCTGAGAGAAGACTGTTGACACAACTTATGGTTAGTAATAACAGATTTAGAGTACTTGCTGTGTGAATTTCTAACATCTCAAAGGCTATTTGAGAGTTGTCTGTTCATCACACTGAATGTTCAAAACTGCCCAATTATAAATAAGCTCCTTTGCAGTCTAAATGTCCATCTGAGGAAAATATATCTACAGTGCAGTGGGATAGGAGATGAAATGCTAAGCTAAAATACTCATTTGACTACTGCTTCCAGTAATGTGTTCATGGCCTGAAGCATGTGCTGTTTATCTGTCTATAAATGGACTAGTACAACAGAGAAAAGCCAGTAAGTTGAAGATTCAAGTCAACACTGAATCCATGCCCTCCAGGAAAGAGGAAGTTTTTTCAACGGGTGCTTTCCTTGCAACCTAAAGCCTTTCCATTGGAGCACTGGAGCATTTCAGTCTCAATACCCCTTCTCAAACCAAAGTACACTAAAAAGGTATTTAGGACTTGATAAATGGGAACTGATCCTACTGTGCCCTGAGCAGGGTGAAGCTCTCTGTTATTGTACTTTTTCCTTATTTATGGTCATGGTAAACAAAGTATGGTTATAATCATGTGCATAAAGATATTAACAGATAAATGGTGGGAGTAGAGATCCATCTTCAGATACACATCTAAAAATAGATATCAGGGTAATAGAAAAATATATGCATCTCATACATATCTAAAGATTCAATATTTGCATTTACATAACTTGCAAGCATCAGAGCTGAGCAAAACCTCCTTTATTCATTTGTGCACAAAGCAAAATGTGGGCAGAAGTCACAGCTGCTTGGGTCAATTTATTTTTTAAATAGAAGCAATATATGGTGGTTTGAGTTAAAAGCATATACCGGTCTTTCAATTAACAACAAAAACCTGGTCTTTGATAGCCATTTGAAGATAGTAATTTTAAAATTATCAGATATGTATTCTTGTTTATAAATCTATGTGTAGTGAGTTTATGCAATGCAATAAGCAATAACAATCTTCACATGGATCAAGGAGCACTTTTTAGGGTCACTCAATATGTTTGTTACAAATGATTGGTTGGCATAAGGGATTTAGTTATAATTCTACAAATAACTCACCTGTAAGTTTTAAAAAACAACATCAACAACAACAACCAAACAAACAAAAAACCACCCCAAATTGTTAATTATTGCATCCACACATTTTGTTCCAATTATTACTGCTTTTATCTGGATACATGTGTTTCCTAGTGTACCCTTGCCTAGAATGTTTCTCATTATTTCTTTAAAGATTTCCCTTAGAAAAGTTGAAGAAAGCTCTTTTTTTTTTTTAATATATAAATAACTGTCAATTAGAGTTACAAAAAAATTCTATACATTCTATACATCAACAAAACAATCCCGAGGATAAACACTCTGGCAAATATTACCTCACTTTCCTGTTCCACAACTGATAGTATCAGAGGACACCCTGTCCCTAAGCTCATGATAGTCATTAACGATCCCTTCTCAGCTGACAGCGTGAAAGAAGGCCTTGAGAGCTCAAAGAACAAACCTTCACCTATATGTAACTGGAAAAGACTGAAAGACTCAATAGCCTGTTATGAAATTCACTAAAGGGTAGACAAAGATCCACACACCCCTAACTGCACTGCACTTAAAACACGAGTGTTTTGGAGAGTAGCTTCTTTGTTTTCAGTGCTATGGCCATCTGAACACCCTAGAACACATGACTAGGTTTTTTTCTTGCTCAGGGTGTGTGGAATCTAAGTAGATTGAGACTGGCGATCTCGGAGTGAATTAATAATAATATTGGGGAATTTTTCCAAAAAACTCATTTCTGTTACTGCTTCCACTGATTTCTTCGTTTGGTTTTGCATTTTTTGTTTGTTTGTTTGTTTATTTTTTTAAAAAATGTATTTATTGACATTCAGGGTGAGAGGGTTTGCAGCTGGTGGAGGAAATGTTAGACCATTTTACCAGTTTTACCTTTTACAAACCTCACTCCCTTGTAAAAATTCCAATATACAACGAATACAAGAAATGTAAATGTGACAAATGTTACCAAAAGTTAGAACATGAGGAGGAACTAATTTCTATTTAAACAAGGTTGCCTTGCAGACAAAAATATAGAAGTTCTTAGGCTGGATAGAAGTAAACCAAGAAATGACACTTTTTCTTACTATTATTGGTTGGAGTACAGGTCTTGTCATGGTTTCTAGAATCAACAAGGTAACCTCTATTGTACAGTCCTTAGAACAAAACCAGAAGTTATATGAGAAAGGGAAAGCATCTTAAATACTCATCTGAAGAATCAAGTGTCTTCTTGCTGTTCTGAGGACCTAGCAGCTTCCTGGTTGCTCAGTGGCCCTTCTTCGACGTAGCTCAGGATGGATCATGACCACATAGGAAATGTGAATCCTCTTGGATTCAAAGACCACTCTGAACCATTTGTCTTTCTGTATAAGAGTCATCTTCACTGGGACACAAGGAAATAAACCCTCAAATGCCCCACCCTCCTACATTCCCAAATTAAAAACTGCCTGAAGTCCTGGAGTGTCTTGACACTGAAACCCAGGTCTGAGAGGCATGCATTCCATGGCTATAGATCAATGGTAACTTCAAAGCAAAACTAGGATTTCCAAGATTTCCATAAGTGTTGCATCTCATTTTCTGGGAGTTGCCAACCCCTTTTGGGAAATCATTTGTTTCTCTAAACATTGTATGAAGAAATATAGCTGCCTAGAGTCAGTCATTTCATCTGAGTCTTCTGAAAGGGAAGAAGCTAGTGTCTGACACAGCCACATGAGCATGCATTTCTAGATCTCACCAGAAACATATTTGGCTTCTAAGGCAAAATTTTGTCCTGCACCACTATTTATAAGTTATGATATCATTAACTCTCTGACAAGTTCCCTTAAAAATAATTAAGAATAATTACATTGGTGCATAAGTTTAGCTTTGAAAGAAATAATTGAGACATATTTGGCAACTCATTTTCACAGGGGCTTAGATTTGCCATTTACATTTAACCTTTAAGACCTGCAGTCCAAATTTTCTTTTCAAAGTCAGAGAGAAGCATCTGACCAAATAATGCATGCCTTCCACTTCAAATAGCACAGGAGACGTGGCAGCTGTTGAAGGAAATTTTATTATGTTAACTGGGAAAATGACAAAAAGTTGTATGTGTTCCTTCAACATCTGTTGTACTAATGAGGAAAATACCTGCTGTTTTTCATAATCTATCTGTTCACTTCTATTATATTTAAACATCACATTTCAGTTCAATGTAAAAACTGCCCATTAAGATTAAACAACTTTACATTAATTTTAAAATCCATCATTCAAACTGACACCTTTCTCTTCACACTTTCCCTTAACAATCAAAATAAAACTAAACAAAATTAAATAGAGGGAAACAAACAGACTGTACTATGAATTACACATATTTAGTGATATCTACAAATCCTCTCTTGCCTTCCCCTTTCCCTTCCCCTTTTCCTTCCCCTTCTCTTTACCCTTACCCTTATGCTTATCCTTACCCTTCCCTTCTTGCTTTTACTTTTTTTTTTCTTTTTCCCTTTCTGTCCCTTCTCCCTTTCATTTCACTGAACCCGCTTCAGGTCTAAAAAAGCATCACATGGAAATAGTTTGAGAGAAGGCTATAACTATTTGATAAACGTGTCACAATCTCTACTTTGCTCAGTCTAGAAGATGAATCTTTTTTCTGTCTGTACTGCAGATCAATCCAGGCAGAAGTCTTTTTCTCAGGCTTCTAGTTAAGGAAGATTCTCTTCTGTCTGTTAGCCCAAAAAGTGATCATTACACATTATCCTCAGCATCTAATCCTGAAATAACGGGTCTTTGTACAGCTCATTAGAGCTGTTGCTACAAGTAGCTGTTCATTTATCACAAAATCCATGGACACTGGCAAACCCTGCTGCCCTTTCCAGGCCTACCTGACAACTGCATAGAAACTTGCACTTCCATCAACACATGATTTAAACACTTCACAGAATGAAGTAATTTATTATTCCTTGTGCATCTCACACATGGTATGTGTTGGACATCAAGGTAGAGTTCAACAGCCTGGAATTGTAGGTAACAGGTGTGCGCTGTAGGAAACACTGGTGACAATACAGGGGGGCACAGGTATGTTGCTGCCCAGACTGTGTCTACAGTTGAAATAGACTGACACAGCTCTGAATAGCCAGAGTATAATGGCACACAATCAGAGCATGGTCGAGGTTGGAAGGGTTGTCTGGAGGGCACCTGATCCAATCCCCCTTCTCAGGCAGGGCTACCTAGAACAGGTTGGCCAGGACCATCTCCAGAAGGGTTTTGAACATCTCCATGTATGGAGACTCCACACATTCAATTTTGAACTGTTTATAAATGAAAAACTTTTAAAATATTATAAAATAAGCAACATGAAATCCCCCCCAATTCCCTGCAATTATTGATTGCAACAAGAGAGTGCAGAAAGGCACTGATTTCTGATTTTTTTTCTCTCGGTGCTTTTTACTATTCTTCATATTATAGTAAGCTGTGAATACTTATTGCTATGTGGAAGTACTATGAAGAACTTTACCCTTTTTCCTAAAGTCGACTGCTTGCTATACCCTAACAACTTTAACATGACCAAACAGGACTATACAGCTCTATTTCAGAGAAAGCTTTATTTAATCAGCTTTTTACAGCTTTTGTTATTTTTTTTTTCAGAAAGGGTAAACATTGTACAGACATTGCAAATCATAGTTTGTAGTCTGATCAGGATTTATTTTAATTTTTCATTTATAATGTCCATCACAAATACACATAGTGATTGGAAATCAATACTAATTCATGCTATATCTCCTTTGGGAGACAGTTTGAATCACAGATTCTGGGTTCATCAGCTAAAAATTTTATAACCCAAGAATATAAACTGAACCTGGGTTGTTTCCTGAAAATCAATAACTCAAAAACAAACACTGAATAAAAAAACCCTGACTGACAATCTTTTGTCCTAAGGAAAACAAAATGTCAGGCATTTGAACCCACACCAAGTTCGGCTTGTTTTCTGAAGCAAGTCAATTAAGCTCTACAGTATAACATTTTCTATCAACATCCAGACATTTGAAAATATTTAGTAGAGTTGCTTCAAACTGCTTCAAACTAATCAAAATTTTATGAAAACGTAGCTAGCCTGTCATCACCTTCTCAAATCTCTGTGTCCCCTGTTTGTATTTGAAGCACTGCTGGATCTTGTACTTAATAATAAGGAAGGACTGGTTGAAAAAGTGAACATTGAGCATAGACTTGGCTGCAGCGACCCTGAGATGGTAGAGTTCAAGATGTTATGTGGGAGGAAGAGAATATCAAGTAGGACTGCAACCCTGGACTTCAGCAGGGCCAACTTTGGCCTCTTCAAGCAATTACTGGGGGAAATCCCGTGGGACATAGTACTGTAAGGAAAAGGGGACCAAGATAGTTGGTCCATACTCAAAGACCACTTCTTCCAAGTTCAAGATGAGAGCATCCCAATGGGAAAGAAATCAAGAAAGAGAGGTAGAAGACCTGCGTGTATAAGCAAGGGACTTCTGGGCAAATTGAAGTGGAAGAAGAGAGTCTACAGGTCTGGAAGGAGGAGATTGCCACTTGGGAGGAACATAAGACTGTTGACAGAGCATGTAGGGTGGAAACTAGGAAAGCTAAGACCTCTTTGTAATTAAACCTTACAAGGGAGGTCAAGGACAACAGAAAAGGCCCAATATATTGGAAACAAAACTAATGCTAAAGTCAATGTAGGCCCTCTGATGAATGAGTGGGTGTCCTGGTGACTGAGGATAGTAAGAAGGAGCAGTTACTGAATGCCTTCTTTGCCTCTCTCTACACTGCTGGACTCTTTGTAGGATCCCCAGATGGCTGAAGCCCTGGAGGAAGTGAGGATAAATGATGGGTCTGCCTCAGTTGATGGGGACTGGGTCCTGGATGAATTAAGCTGTCTGGACATCCATAAATCCATGAGTCCTAATGGGATGCACTGGAGGGTGCTGAGGGAGCTGGTGGGAGTCATTGCTAGGCCACTCTCCATCATCTTTGCTAAATCCTGGGAAACAGGAGAGGTGCCTGACAACTGGAGGAAAGAAAATGTTACTCCAGTCTTCAGAAAGAGCAAGAAGGAAGACCTGGGTAACTACAGACTAGTCAGCCTCTCTTCCATCCCTGGAAAGGTGTTGGAATAATTTATCCTTGGTGCTGTTTCTGGGCACATCAAGTATAAGAGGGTTGTTAGGAGCAGGCAACATGATTTTACCAAAGGGAAGTCATGTTTGACTAATCTGATAGACTTTCACAAGGATATACCCAGGTGAATACATAATGGTAGGGCAGTAGATGTGGTCTACCTTGAGCTCAGTAAAGCATTGACACCATCTCCCACAGCATCCTCATGGCTAAACTGAGGAAGTGTGATCTGCAAGATTGAGTAGTGAAGTGGATTGAGAGCTGGTTGAAGGAAAGAAGCCAGTGAGTTTTGATCAATGGGACAGAGTCAAGCTGGAGGCCTGTATCTAGTGGAGTCCCTCAGGGGTCGGTACTGGGACCTGTACTATTCAATATATTCCTTGATGACCTGGATGAGGGAATAGAGTGCACAGTCAGCAAGTTTGCTGATGACACGAAACTGGGAGGGATGGCTGACACACCAGAGGGCTGTGCTGCCATTCAGCAAGACTTGGACATGCTGGAGAGTTGGGCAGGGAGAAGTATAATGAGATTTAACAAGGGCATGTGTAGGGTCTTGAATCTAGGGAAGAACAACCCCAGGTACCAGTATAGGTTGGGGACTGGCCTGTTGGAGAGCAGCGTAGGGGAGAGGGACCTGGGGGTCCTGGTGGACAGCAGGATGACCATGAGCCAGCAATGCGCCCTCCTGGCTAAGAAGGCTAGTGGCATCCTGGAGTGTATTAGAAGGGGTGTGGTTAGTAGGTCAAGAGAGGTCCTTCTCCTCCTCTGCTCTGCCCTGGTGAGGCTGCTTCTGGAATCTTGTGTCCAGTTCTGGGCCTGTCAGTTCAAGAAAGACATAGAGCTCCTTGAAAGAGTCCAGCGCACAGCCACCAATATGATGGAACATCATCCTTAGGAGGACAGCCTGAGGGAGCTGGGCCTGTTTAGTTTGGAGGAGACTGAGGGGTAACCTTATTAATGTTTATAAATATGTAAAGGGTGAGTGTCAGGAAAATGGAGCCAGGCTCTTCTCTGTGATGGCCAGAGATAGGACAAGGGGCAACAGGTGCAAGCTGGAGCATAGAAAGTTCCATGTGAATATACGGAGAAACTTTTTCATTGTGAGTGTGATGGAGCCCTGGGACAGGCTGCCCAGAGAGGTTGTGGAGTCTTTTTCTTTGGACGCATTCAAAACCTGCCTGGACGTGTTCCTCTGTGATTGAGTCTAGGTGATCCTGCTGTGGCAGGGGAGGTTGGACTAGCTGATCTTTTGGGGTTGTTTCCAACTCGTAATGTTCTGTGATTCTGTGTACCTATTTTGAGAGATTATATTTTTAACCTGAATTTGTAAACCCACATGAATAAACCATTTTTCTCTTTTGTTACTCTCTTTGCACAATTAAGAATGATAATTTATCAGTCTTCATCAGTTGTTACTCAGGAAATTCAGTCTCCCTTCCAAGATGCCACTGTCTACATATCTTGCAACAGATTATTACTGGAATTCTTGAATATGTAAGTATCCCCTTTCTTTTATTCTCCTTCCTTTTGTTGATGGTGCACAATGTTAAAAATCTATACAATGGTTAGTCAAGGAACAATTTATTGTACTCCATTCAGGGGAAAACCTGTATCTCTTTTTCTCTTTTCTACCCTTATGTTTTTAAACTGTTATTTCATTGTAAAGAAAAAGTGGCTTAGACTAAAAACTTGTGCTGCTTATTGTGTCAGAAAGCAAACACCAAGCAAAGCAAAACAAAAGATCCCCACCCTTTGAACCAAACATAAACACCCAAGACACTGCATGAAAGAAAAAAGAACAAAATACTCCATGCTTTTGCACTATATTAGGAAACAAGGATAGCTGTGTGCACCAAGGAAGATTATTTGTACTTTTTTCTTCCATAGCAGAGCCTAGAAATAGAGCCGTCTCTCCCTCTCTCTTTGGATTGACTGGTTCATCCACCTTTTGTTTGGAAGCAATAGGACTCTCTTCCCCACTTTCCTCTCTGATTTTGACTGATACTAGAGATTTCTCCTAGTTGTCTTCTGGGAAGTTCTAGTTTATTGAAACTAGTCAAATTTAACTTATGTTGGCTGGCACCTTCTCATTCTTGGTAGCTTCCAAAGGTCCTCAGAAGGGGAATTCTCCTCTCTTGGAGTTCTGGGTTGGTATCAGCATCTTGAGGCAGTACTTTGGGCAACTTGGTACCTTCACCATCTTCTCCACAGAGAACCCTACCGCCTCCTAAATTACTCTCTATGTTCTGTGCCTAATTTTGCAGAACATTTCTTCTTCCTGTAGAATATACTACCATATTATCCTAAAGAACTATAGTCAGATGGGGTCTTTCAACCTGATGCATATCCAAGAAAGGATAGATTTTCTTCTTTTGGTGAAGATGTAACTGCAAGTTGATCTTATGATTCTCCATATATGCATGAAATCTTCTGTGAAATCTTGTATAAATTTGGCTGCCTACTTCTCCATATCCTTAATGAATACCTCTGTATCCTTCCCCATTCCCAGAATTAATATACATAGAAAAGAACATCTCAGATAACCAATATATCGCACTCAAGGAGGGTTTTCCAGAATAAGAGGAAATAAAAAAGCCCAAAACCTTTTCCAGAGAGGGCAATGGCTAGGGAAAAGTAAGCCTGTCTTTGTGTATATGTAGACTGAAGCGTCCCTGGAAAACATTTTCTCACTGCAAGGGCTATGAGAAACTTCTGAAATAACAATACTCTTACTTCACTATAATTTTTCCTAAGGACTGGCAGTTTAAAATGGTAAACAGACCATTGCCTTTGCATGTAATGGAAGTTGTAGAAATATCAACTGGCTAGTCCCAAGTTGGAAAGAGAAATTTATTTTTTTATTTTTTTTTAGTTTTCATCTACTGGGATTGTCAAGACATGGGTGCAGATGACTACGTGCCTTCTGTTGCTAGACTATTAAGACATTTTGTGGTATTACAAGTGGGAAAATCACAGAATAACTAGGTTCGCAAAGATCTTTGAGATCATCAGATCCAACCATAGCTGTCCTTTACTGAACCATATCCCTACGCACCTCGTCTACCTGTCTTTTAAATACAGCCAGTATTGGTGAGTCAACCACCTCTCTGGGCAGCCTGTTCCAATGCCCAATAACACTTTTGGTGAAAACTTTTCCTAATGTCTAATGTGAACCTGCCTTGGTGCAGTCTGAGTCTATTCCCCCTTGTCTTATCACCTGTCACTTGGGCAAAGAGACCAACACCCATCTCCACAACCTCCTTTCAGGTAATTGGAGGTGGTGATAAGGTCTGCCCTCAGCCTCCTCTTCTTGAGGCTGAACAACCCCGGTTCCTTCAGCTGCTCCTTATATGGTTTGGTCTCCAGCCCCTTCACAAGCCTGGTTGCCCTTCTCTGTACATGCTCCAGGACCTCAATGTCCTTCTTGTAGTGAGGGGACCAAAACTAAAGACAGTGTTTGAGGTGCATCCTCATCAATACCGAGTATAAGGGGAACAATCACTTCCTTGGACTTGCTAATGGTAATAACATGTATGCAGATTATTATCTATGACTTCTATGATTACACTATTAAGATCAAAACATGGAAAACGGTAGAAATTAAAGACATTATGAATAGAAAAAGAGCTTAACAGAATGGTTGATCAAGTTTGAAATTACCAGGGCAGCTGGGCCATAAACATAAAATAAAGGTATAAAGTCAGGAAAATCAGGGCAAATACAAAAAATGTAAACTGGGATGAGCTGTTTGTTACAGAGAAGATGATGGTGGTGAAGAGGAAAAAATTTGGAGGGGAAAAAGCAAATATAAGAGAGAGTGAGTCATATTACAAAGGCTTACAGAGGTGACAGTCAGACGTCTCTGTTCCTGATGACCAAATCTCAGAGCATGACAACAAATATGCTGTTGCTCTGACAAAATGGGTGTCTAGCTGATTTCTGTGGTCAGGATATACCTGTACAGCTTTCCCTTCTACTGACAACTGTGTTTCCTAACGATGCTACTAAAAATACTATCAAAAAATTAACAGAAATGCTATTGAAAATATTACTAACATATCATTATTATAATGAATAAATATCAAATAACAAAATTGAAACAGCTTAAAACTTTTAATATTTTGTATATTTCTGTCATTTGGGGAGATAAAAATTACTCTCCTAATTCTAGCAGTTTATGTCCCTAATTGTTCCTTTTTCTTGTCTTACCTATGAGGAAACACGGGATTCTTTAAAATTAATTACTGCCTCACAGTCAAAAGCTACCAGAATATCTCTCAATTAATACCTGCCACACTTTACATGTAGCTTCTAGTAGTATAGTTTAAATCTGTACTTTTTCTTCCAAATAATAAAACATCTGTTATTAAAGAAGCACTCCTGGAGAGTAAATGAGTACTCCAGTCAGGTTTTTACCTATGAATTACAAGGAAGAGGTGTTAACAAGTAAAATCTCCTGTGGTCATGCTAAGAATTCCTTCAATGCAGTAAGAAGATCATTAAAGTCATTAATTCACATTTTTTCTACACTGATTATGGGCAGAACTCAGAGCAGACTTACATGCTCAATAGCATCTCACATTCCTGCAGAAACACATGTGTTTGTAGAAGTCAAGACTGTAAGAATGAGTATAATGAAATCTTACTGCACCTCATTCATAAAAGAGTGAAAATACAAGCTGAAACTTCATTTTTTCTTCACTCTTTTATGGTGACAGAGATACTTGACTCCTCTCTACATGGTTCTCCTGACAAATTGCAGGCCTGGAAGTTATTTTGCTATTTAAATTTTAATTTAAAAACACCATCCATCAATCTAATTAAATGAAAATCCTCTACCAAGCACACAAAAGTTTTATGTGAATTATTGCTGGGTCCCCTGTAACACCGTATCATTTGAATTTCACTCAGATAAGATTTCCTCTGTGTCTCTTCCAGCTTACTGAACACAGAAGCAAATCATAACATTTCCTCTGGGGTTTCTGTGCAAACACTGAAATCCAGTTTCTCTCTCTCTGCTGGATGGTTGCAGAAACACAATAGCTGCACACTAATAACTTGTCACGACTGTTCGGTTTCCCCGGCCACAAAAACATTGGTGGCTGGATAACTGGTCAGGGAGTATTACACATTCTAGGGTTTTACCAAATTAACTGAGCAGGAAATATTCTGGTGATTTTAAGTCTCTCATGCAACCTCTGCAGCAGATGGTGGGTAAAAAGGAAGGCCCAGGGAGCGTCTTCCCCAGAACCTCATGAGCATGAGTCTCTGAGGCACAGAGCAAGAAGTCGAGAGGTCTCTGAGCCCAGACATTATTATACCTCCTCTGAGACCACTGCCAGCACAATATAGGCAGCTAAGTATAATCCCCTTTACAGGTCCCAGAGGGTCTGACTGACCTATGCAGGCAGTCTTAACTCAAAAACACCATGGGATGGAGACCACTCCTCCTCTGTAAGTAAAGAGGTCTAGTGGTTAAATAACCCAACTGGTTTGCCACCAATAGCAAGACATGTTTTAATATCTTGGAAGAGTAAAGAATACAATCTAACAACCTAACAAAAAAAAGAACTGGGGCTGAAATCTCAAAGCCTGAAGTCAGCATACTGGAGGCAAATTATTTTTATTAAGGTGGAGAACAGAGAACTTAAGGGGGATATTTACACTTCCACATCATAAGACCATGTTCATATAGGCATTAGAGGACTTCAATCCCAACTACCTGCTGTCCTTATCAGAGGATGCCATCCTAGGTGCCTTGCAGCAGAAACAAGCATCCATGATCCCAGCAGGCACAGACAAAAAAATCCCACTAATCCCCACATGTTTGAGAAGTGGAGTCAGCTGCAAGTGAGGTTGAGTGGGATATGATTAATGGTTTAAAACATTCAGTCTTGTGCAGAAAAATCAGACCTACTCTGCACATCATCTGATAGGCAATTATGTTTAAATAATTCAGTGTGATCACTTAAAGGTGAAATCAGCATTTTCTTGCATCTGAGTTTCTAACTTGCTGTCAGCAGGTTTCTATTAGTAGGTAATGTAGTCCAGAAGCTCTTGTTCATCGAATGTATCTTATTAAAGCAGTTCATATTATTTTTATATGTCATTTTTCTTTACAGGATCATTTCAGTAGTTGTCTGAGGCCATTGTACCTCTCATTTTCAATATAATACCATTGGCACTTGAGACAAAGACATAAGGGAATTATACTTTAATATAAGAAAGCACAGACCTTATTTGTTTCATATGTAATCAATAGCTTCAATACAGAATATATTACGTATTTATCATAACCAAATGCCTCCTGTTCTATATACTAGGGAATGTTTAAGGAAGAGTCATAGAATCCAAGACACAAAAAAAAAAAAAAAAAAAAAGCAAAAGAAATAGTCCAGCCTGATAGCTTTTGCTTTTATTTCTAAAATAAACTAATCCTGTTTATCAAAATAAATTTTGGATGGATTTTGACTAACAGGTTTGTATACAAGTTATATAGAGTGAATTACAAATAACAGCACATTTAAGCTAGGAATCTACCAGCAATCAGCATTCTCCTCACTTCTCGATTTAGGTCAGACAGCAGGCCTGCTAATAATACACATCATAGTCTGCATGGTAAATTTTCTTCTTTTAATCCTAAAATATTTATCAAGGTCTCAGATCTCTAGATCCAGCAATGGTAACTTCATTTGGAAGAAAGACATTTTCTAGCTGAAACAGTGTTCTCTGATCATATTTTCATCTCTTTTCTTCTTAGCAGGAGACATGTAAAATAATGAGGTTTTTATTCTTCTAGAAGCCAGAAAAAAAAAAAGAAACAAAGAAAGAGAGACCCTGTATTTAAACTCTCAGCTGAATCGGGGCTTTATATCTTAAAGCAATTATGTTATGAAATCCCAATTCTTCAAAACATTTAATTACTGCACACATCTCAGTGTACTGCACACTGAGAAGTACAGTTTCCTCAATCAGGGTCACAGCAACAGTCATCAATATCCGCCTAATGTCACTGTTACACAAGCTTATTTAAACCTAAGTAAACAAATTGACCAGACTCTGTTCTTGGTTACTCTTCAAGAGCTCCAGAAGAACGGTAAGCTGTCCTTTCATGTTATCAGAAAGAAAAATAGGAACATTCTTTTTTCAGCTCACTTACAAGAGTTTTTAATGTTAATTGCTTTTAATTAGCCAGATCATAGCTAGTATTTGTATTAAGAAGAGTTCATGCATTCAGTATATATATATATACTGAATTGAATAACTGTGTTTAATTTGCTACCATTACTCCCCTTCCGTTTTGAGGATCAGGAATTATGATTATGAACTCCAATTATTTTAATTAAAACATCATTACATTCTGAAATTAACATATCAAATGAGAGGTGGCATTTTGTGAAGGAGGCAAAAACACAGCTTCAGAAGCAGCTCTGCATATACCCGACGGTGTGCACCACTATAAATTGAGTGAAGGAAATGTCACCAAAGGACTTATCCCATGTAAGTACAGCAAAGGGCAGATGATCTGGAAGGCATATCAAAGCAGCATGCATCAGCAGGATGCAGTAAGCACAGGGCCTTGATTAAGGCAGGAAAATTAACATCCTGCACAGTCATAAAAGCCACCTTCATGGTGTGACTCAGCTTTTCGAAGAGAAAGTATGCACAGGCATTTTTCCACACTGATTTACTGTCTGTAGGTTCTGCCAGTGTGCAAACTGTCTTGGTTTATGAGTTACTAGCTTAGGCCAAGTTGAGGCTTTCATTTGCCCCAAGGTCATCACAGTCATGGTCTTCTACACTGTACCTGTGGTGTTGGTGGGTGGGATTTGGAATAATCTATATGTGTATCAACCCATGTCCGTAGACTTTGAAACTAAGTAAAAGGGCAGCAGGACAAGCCTCAGCTGTGTTCCACCAATAACACCAGTCTTTGTTTCATAGAATCAGAGGATAATTGATCTCTGGAGATCATGTGATTGACTGGATTGACAAGGCCTTGCTTTGTCAAGCTAAATATCATCAGAGATGGCGATTTCACAATTTGTCTGTGCAACCTGTTCTGCTGTTTGATCACCATCAGTGTGAAATCAGAACTTTGCATTTCCAGCTTTTTGGTTCTTCATTGTTCTGTGAGGGGCTTCATGTCTCGAAACTTCTCAACTGAAAAGACACTTTGTGCTTCTTCAAATTTCTACCTTAAAATTAATCAGATCATATTCATATCTAGACATGATTAACATGATAGTCATTCAGATTGGCATGTACATTCTCAAGGACACCATTTCTTGGAATCAGCTATAAACTGTCATTGTGATACACCATTAATGAAAAAGCTTTCAAAACCACTACAAACTTATTTTAAAAATAACAAAAATACACAGATAATATTTTGATATTAAATGTTTTTTAGAGGCCCATCCCTTACTATCCTGAGAGAGAACCTTTGTAGTTTTTAAGAAAGTGCTTCTTCAGAAGGGAAAACAGGATGAATTGCCATGTATGATTTTTCCTCTCTACTTTGTTTTGAAGGTGCTTTTCCATTTTAAACAAATTCTTATTTATTACCAAAGAAAACTGAACACTCGACATTAAATCTGTGTCTGTTTCTAAGTCACTTAATTCAGTAACACTTTTAAATAGGTGTAAATAAATTTGGCAACATAAGTAACGTTTTTCTCACACTAGTCCTCCTATTAGCAGCTTATACTAATCATATTTTTAATAAACTATGTCTTGACAGAATGTTTTGCATAAGGCTATTACTTTCTACCGCCTTGAGGCTAATATTAACAGTGTGTTTTCTTGCAATCTAATCCCAACAGCAGGTTAGCATATGTACCCCTGTTTACATGGGACTACTGGGGCAGAAATAAAAATCTGTCTGGGTCAAAGTGTTAAAAGCTCCCAAAAAATTAGTGCGCAACTGATTTACTTTTTTCTTGAACTCCCATGTCATGAATTCATGCAATTTCCAGGGAGGCGTAGCGTCTCTTTGGAACATAAAGGTTCTAATGTGGTAGACACAGAACACAGCCAACATACAGGTATAAAGCACAGCCAAAGTATACTTGTAAAGCTCATAAACCAACAAGCAAATAAATGAGTATTGATTAAATCAGTGTCATTTGGAGGAACCTGGCATGTTTGGAATAGCTGGTATGAAAGCATTGTATTGCCTGTAGGGCAGGAAAAGGGCACACAAACTATTACTTTAGCATATTGCTAACTGTATCCTGGGGTCCATCAAGCACGGAATGGCCAGCGGTCCAGGGATGCGATTGTCCCGCTCTACACTGTTCTGGTGCAGACTCACCTTGAGTTCTGGGTGCAGTTTTGTGCACCACAGTACAAGAGGGGCACAAAACTTCTGGAGAGTGTCCAGAGAAGGGCAGTGAGGATGGGGAAGGGTCTGGAGGGGAAGAGTTGCGAGGAGAGACTGAAATCCCTTGGTTTGCTCAGCCTGGAGAAGAGGAGGCTGAGGGAAGACCTCATCATGGTCTGTGGCTTCCGGAGAAGGGGGAGTGAAGGGGCAGGCACCGATCTCTTCTCTTTGGTGCCCAGGGACAGAACCCAAAGGAACATCATGAAGCTGTGACAAGGGAGGTTTAGGTTGGATATTAGGAAGAGGTTCTTTACTGAGAGGGTGGTCAGGCACTGGAACACAGTCCCCAGGGAAGGGGTCACAGGACTGAACTTGACTGAGTTCCAGATGTGTCTGGATGATGCACTCAGTCTGATAAAGTGACTTGGCTGGCCCTGTGTGAAACCAGGAGTTGGACTTGATAATCCTTAGGGGTCCCTTCCAACTCTGGGTATTCTATGATTCTGTGGTTCTATGATTCTATAGCTCCTTAGTGCAGAGGTCCCTACATCTATTACGGTTCCAAGGCATGCAATAGGGTTGTACATAGGGCTGATAATGGCACTCATTTGTTTTAACTGTCATAGATACTAGTAGATTTTATGCTTATCAGTGATTGATTGAAGTCAGTAAAATGTCATTTAGGGATCAAGAAAATCAGATGTGACAATTTTTCAGCTGTCAGGACTTGAACTTTCGAAGATGAATGAAGAAGTACAATGAGTAGACAAGGTCTGAAGGATGTCCGCTGACAAAATAACATTATTTCCACTATGATGTAAAGGTCTAAGGAAAGAAGCTTCATCCTTAACTATCTTCTGCCTTCAGGGTGATTATGTGAGGCCTTCAGAATGTCACTGATAAATTCTTTATATATTAATACTTATTTATTTTACTAGTTTCAAACCATTGGTGAACTATAGGTTCTGAAAAAAAGACATGGAATAGTGGCACTGGGGAGGTCCAACATATCCATTCTCCTGCGACAGCCACCTGTGTGCTCTTTATGCCTGAAGAACAATTCTGCTAGTTTCTCTTCAGAGGAGCAGTATTTTGAGATCTTTGGATATGATACATTTATTTCTAAAGTACAAAATTATTAATAATAATTCTACAAGTCAATTGTCCTAAATCAAAGCATTCTTCCAATGCTTGTTGCCATAGAAATTAAACATCTCAAATCCTCCATTCAATGTTATTCACTTCCAATACAGCCAGTGGACTTCTCATAGTAATCAGTACTTAATTTGAAGTGTTTAAATAAGTATTCTAGCAGTCCCTGAATGGCAGTATTACTGAAGACAATTCCATTTTCCTGAGCAGGCTTTCAATATAAGAAGAAATGCTGGCTGTTTGAAAATGGGAGGCTATGTTTCTGTAAGAAAATAAATTAACTTGTTTCTTTATCTAATTCTACTGCTTTTTTATTCTTTTAGATCTTTTCAAATCATAGATATTTAATGGGCTTTTTGATTGTGGTTTTTATTAAGGTTTACTAAATATAAACACAGGTTAATTAAATATAAAGATGTCTTCAAGATAAGGGGACACCCCCCCCCCCCCCCCCCCAAACACTTAGATTCTGTGAAGATCCTGGTAGTATTTCCCAAGTGGAATTCAGAAAAAACAGTGGGGGACCTACCATGTTTTTATTTCAGCCCTTAATTAGAATTGCCTTTCTGACACAGCCTCTAAGGAACCTCCCTGCATGTCTATTTCTCCTTCTTCACAAGCCCACACAATTCTGACGCTCTCTCCAACTAGCCCCTAACTTCAGCAAAGACATTCGTTGATTAGTCATGTGCAAGCAGGTTGTAATCTGCAAAATTTCCTTTCCAAGTCTTCCTGAGGTTGTTTCTCCAGAGCAAAAGCAAAATCAGAATGCTAAAAGAAATACAGCATTCAGAGAGAAAACAGGTTTACATTTTACTACTTTTTTACCCTCTAGGCTTTTAGTGATCTGATTTAACCTTGGGATCTTCCTTTTGCTTATTGCTTCAACAGCTATTTGTGAGCTGCAGATCTTCATAAATCATTCCTCAGCTGCTGGATAGCATTTGGCACTTTTCCTTGCTTCCCTCTCCAAAGACCAGCAGTCTTCCTCTTAGCCATCATAGAATCACAGAATGTGTAAGGTTGGAAGGGACCTTCAACCTGAATCTCTCCTTTTTGAGTTTAAGAACATTACCCCTTGTCTTACTGGTACATGCCCTCATGACCAGTTCTTCTCCAGATTTCAGGGACTGGAAGGCCACTATAAGGTCCCCCCTGAAGCCTTGTCTTCTCCAGGCTGAACAAGCCCAACAGTGTTAGCATAAGGCACTTCTATCAGTATTTGTTTCAAAGGATGCTCTGCATTCCTGCTGTTGTTTTACCATTCATGCCTGATTTTGATAAGTCCTATTTATTCTATCTGAATTCAGGCTGGATGATCTCAGACTGACAGAGGTGTATATATAAGATTTATAAAGAAAACACACTAATCCAAATATTTCTGTGCTCTAACGCATTATTGTCTTTCTTACAGTTGTATGGACTGTAAAGAGAAGCAGGAGGCATATTCATACCCTTTTCAGAATCAGGTAGGTGAGGTAATTTCCCAGCCAGGGAAGGATTCAGTTGCCTGAATGCAGACACAAGGTATTGTTTTAGTAATTGTGAATTTCTATCCCTATACATATAAATTCTCTGTTACTGGTCAAAGGCTACAATCTTTTTATTTGCCTTACAGTGTAGGGTCTCGCCTTGGTTTGACCTGACTTTAACTCATATTATCTGCAGTAGCATAGCAGCCCATTGACAATTGCCAGAACTTGTTTCAGTTTTAGTTTGGCTTTGTAAATTGTGTGGTATAACCCTAGTGTCAACGAATAGATAGAAGAAGCAAGCAGCTTTCTTGTGCAGAAGGAACTTTCTATAATCCTAGAATTAAAATATGAACATAGTGGTCCCTGAGTGAATGTAGGCAGCCTTGTGAGTCAGGTCAAACCAGTTTCAGGGTTAACAAAAAGAGCATTTTAAGAGTTTATGACATGAGCTGCAATTCAGTGAGGAAAAAGCCAGTAGGCAGATTGTGTTAAAAACACCTAAACCTACCTAATTCAGATGCAAAAGTGGAAAAAAAATGGGGAAAGAAATCCCTGCCATCACCATCATACTCCTAGTGAATAATGCAGGCTGTGACATGGTAGGACACCCCATGGACACACAAGCACATACACACACACACATACTTCCTACTCAGTGAAGGTCAACTAATATTTCAATTAGACCAATATTAAATCTTGGGCTTTGCTTATTAAATGTGTCCCTTTTACGCCCGTAACACAATGTTAAAATGAAGGCAGTATCCAGCTCAGCCATTAGTGGTCTAGAGTGGAGTGGGTCCTCTGTAGCTCTTGCAATGTACCTGTGTTCCACACGAAGGTGACACCTCAGTAGCAACCAGAACCCTGTTTATGCAGCTGAATCTCATCCTTGATAACTGGGGCTTTTTTCTTCTCTCTCTTCCAAATCACCTTTTGGCCATAGAGGGAAATCATGGAAGTACCTTTCAGTCACATAACCCGCCCCTGCACAGGGCTGCTGCCAGCTACATCTGGTAACCACCTTACCTCTAGTGGTTGTGTCTCAGTTCTCCTGTTTTGGTCTGGAGCCAGGTGGGGATGATGAGCAGGACAAAAGGAAGGAGAGCAGGAAGTCAGACAGGTGAAAGCTAGTTGACAGATACCTCTAGGTATGCAAAGTCTCAAATGGAAAGAAATTCTGGGCAGCAAGCAGTGAAGTGTAATGGCTATGGCAGCAAACTCAGATTAGTGATGTCAGTGATTCAAAGACAGGGATCAAAGAAAATAACTTATTCCTTTCCCCCATGTAACAATTCAAAAATACAAAGGAGCTTTATTGAAGACATTAGGTTTTGAACCCAAAATAACTTCCTGCTTTTGCTCCCTGTTGTTCCTCAGGTTTCCAGCTTTCCATATGACATGGCTCATGTGCAGTGCTCGGGGTTCTCGTGCCACCAACATCAAAAGGAGACTGACCATTAATTTCAACAAAACCAGGAATAAGTACTCGTAGACTTTAAAGCATATCACAGGACTAATTGGCTGTGAATAGTTTGCTTGTGAAGTCCCCAAAAAAGGATTCTTGACCCAGTAATTGTTCAACTCATTCTTCTCATATGATCAGGGATGGGGAAAGAGGTAATGGACAGATATGTCAAGGGAAGCATGACTTCTGTGGTGGTTTTATCCTTGTACACTAATGAACCCTTAGGGGATAAAAAAAATGTTGCCACAGTGGTTGATTCCCTTATTTCATAAGTACATGTTTGTCAGTGAGACAGCATGCAACTGCATTTCTCGGGTGTCACTTAGCAAAGTTGCCACCAAGTTCACTGGGAGTTTGGCTGAAAAATTTGCCTATACTGCCAACATATGAGAGTGCTACTTCTTCCACTAATATAATCTTTTATGGAACACACAATGACAGCTTCTTCTTTCTGTTCCCTATTAAGGTTACCACATAAATTCAATCAGTACACCATGGGCCACCCACAGGCTGTCACACAAAGAACTCTCAATGTAAGAGACAAGCTCACTGTACAGCTCCTCAATTATGGACCAAAACCCCCTCATCTAAATTCAGTTCATTCGTTTGTCAAGCATTTCTTGCAATCAGTGCCTAGCAATCTAGTTCATAAAGTTTGTTTTCCCCTGTAATTTACTTGGAGAAACGAATGTACTGATCTAAATAAAGATAGTACCCAGCTTCTCAATTCACTCTATCCTTTCTTTCAAGTGGATGAACAGACAGTAACCACTTAATTGATAATGATGCAGATCTACAGATCTAAATATCTAAAAGGTCTATCTTCACATATCAGACCAGTATGCACTGAATAGCTATTTTGAAATATTTTTGAGCAATTTTAAGTATATTTAAGTATATTCAGATATCATGGTTAAGGCCAAGCATCCCTCCACACTCTGTAGCCTTTCATTTTCAGCAGCCAAAAGACAGTGTTTGTTAAGAACATACTGAAAAGTGGCAATCATACTGTGATGGTAAGAGATTCTCCCTTAACTTTCGGCTGAACACAAAACGTTGTTTTACCTTTAAAAAAAAATTCCACTAATATACTACCACCAATATTCCAGCAGTGGTAAACTGTGATCCAGGAAGCTCATTTATCTGTGTAATAACCAGTGAACTGCTCAGCTTGTTTCTTTGAATGGCATGTAGGAGAGAAAAACAGCAATTTTCTTCATGTCTCAAAAGAGAGAGCAGTAACAGGCATTTTTAAAGTGGCACACATTTGCTATGCGACATATTCAATGAGCTTTAGATTACAGGTAGACAATAATTTTGATTCCTGTAGGCATAAAAATTCCTAGGAGTTAGGTTTTAGCAGTGAAGATGATGAAGAGAGAGTGGACATAGTCATTAGGGATTACTTGGGGCTGACTAGGATAGTGTCACAACTACTATAGTGGAGTCAAAGTATTGGAGTGTTAGTACAGCTGCATAAAGCTGAGAGCGCAGTTAAAGGGGCTATGAAGTTGTGATGGTCACTGATAGCTATGGAGAGTGGTGCATGGGCAAGGATGGCAGGTTAGTATGATTCAAGGACAGCGAGAAGGCTGGAATGATACTACCAGGATGTGAAGGATGTGGAAGATGTTAAGTGGGGGGTGAGATATTTGAACAATGTTTCAGTGACATTGGATGGGATGGAAATAAGGAAGCAGGGATGTTACAAAAGCTAGAGGATGGATATATTGGATATGAAGGGACTATATGATACTAGAAATGTGAGGGATAGAATAACCCTAGATAAACCCTAGAGTGACTCTAAATAAAAATGTGAAGTTTTTATGGGAGATCTGGCCTCACACAGCAGACAAGTCCAAACCCAGGACACAAGGAAACAGCAGCAGGGAGAAGACAGACCCAGAGACACAGACTGTCTTAATGAAGCACAAGGCACAAATGTCTGAAACTGAATCACAGCACCAACGCCTCCAGAAGGGAAGGATCAGGGACACTGTATCTACTCCTTCACTGTCTTCTTGTGGTGAGGGACAAGATGAAGCAGGAACACTGAGCTCAAGAACCTTGCTAGCCCCATGAAATCACACGTACTTTAAATCTCTTTTATCTTAGAGAAATTGTTCCCTCACCAGTGTGAGACACTATCCAACTTTTTCTCTTTCTCATCTGCCCATTAAGAACGGTATCATTTCTATCTGTCTTCCAGGCATGCAGACCAGCTTAAGTTCTGAACTACTTGGAGACTCTCAGATGAAACAGATGCATAAATGCATATCAGTTGGAAGAGTAGATATGTATAAGCCAGCGGGCATTTGTTAAGTGCACTTAGAATGTATGAGGTCTCCACTGAACCATGTGAGGCTTAACTAGGCATGCACAATGGTTTTTTTTTTTCTTTCCCTAACACCATCTAGTACTGCAGCTCCCTAATCCCGGTAGGGTTTGTGCAACTACATCTTGTCAGCAGTCATTACAACATATTGGTGATATACGAGTCTTAAAGGAAGGGTTGGCAGTTGTATCAGCATCAAAATGTATCCTAGTGATAACAGCTTGTCAGTGGAATAGGTTTTCAAGGGAGGGAGTTGAAGCACTATTCCTAGAGAAATGGAAAAACAGGTGAGGGAAATCTGGTGAGGAAGCAGCACTCAGAGTCAGGAAAAATGCAGGAGCTAAGACTTAACTAAATGTGAATTTCTCTGATCCTGTTTTGTGATATGTAACTTATTTTTTCAGTATTTTTTTAAACACTTGAAAACAATAATAATCACAATTGCCGTATCCTAACAATCAGTCTCAGTGCACCAAGCACCTTTCACTCATGATTAAGATGTAACTAGAAGTAAGGTATAAATGTCCAATATATCTTTGATGTGAGTTCAGACAGGCTGGGAGAGTGGTAGATTCTTAAAAGGTTATCCTGAGTTTTAACCTGATCATTGCTTAAGATAAGTGTTCAGAATTGGCCTCTAGAAGTGCCCACCACTATCTGTGAAGAAAATGTAGAGACATAATTCTGGGGAGAGAAGGAAGTCAGAAGCCAAACCAAAACTCATCTGCCAACTAGCAGATATTTTGAACTATCAGAGCAGAGTCAAATTCTCAGATGAATTTATTATCATATATTTTTGCTTCACCAAGACGATTTTCTTGCTTTTAAAGTCTACATGGAAATTATAGTCTGTATGACTATTTTCACAATTTATCTTAATTAACAGCCTGAGCCTTCATGTACATTACAGATATTTTAATATTATGCAACCAATTAGTACTATCTTTATTCCCTTAGCTCATCAGTGGAAATTTCCTTCATATAAAGATAATTCCCAGCTTGTTATCATTTGAAGATAGAACTAAAAAGATCTGGAAACCAAAAAGATTTTGTAAACGTAGGCATTTTTAAGAATTCTGCTTGAAGCATTTAAGCTACTTAGATTACACAGTATGAAAATATGTATAGTGGGTTAAAGAGCTATCAGCAAGAGGTGACTTCAGCAGTTCAAAATTATGTACCAAGGTGAAACCACAGTGTTAGAGGCCATGTCCATTTAGCTGTCACGTGCCTGGCAAGATCTAATGTCTCTTAGTGTGGTTTGTTGTTTTTTTGTGGTTTTCTTTTCAAAAATTTAAATTGGAAACAAAATGTATACTCCTAACTCTGAAGGTAATTAGCAACTGCAACAAGCATCCAATAAATCCATTGTAGCCTGAAGTCTTTAAATAAGTCTTTTCTCATATTAGACACAGGTTGTACTGATAAAACTTTTTTTAATTCTGGAAGAAAATAATTCCCACAGTCAGAATTACTGCTGTTCAAGCTGCTTTGATATACAGGTCAGACATAATTTGAGTTTTACTTTCTAAAGATCCGGCTCTACAGGTAAAAAAGGGGCAAATCTTTTACCTCAGACCCTGTGTTGAAACATCACAGCAAAGCAAGCACACCTATGACCAACTTTCAAGATTCTGAGCATTTTTCCACCAAACAGACACCTGGTTTTCAGTGTATTGCTTATATTAAGTATTTTAACTTGAGAGGCTTTTGACATCAAAGCATTTTCTGATTGGTTAAAAATAAGTTCCCTCTCTTTTCTTGAAGATATTTTTTCCTATTTAACTCAGTGTTCATATTCAACAATGTTATTTTTTTCCCTTGGCCTCACAGCTGTGATTAAATATTACTATGGCTGTAAAGACAGGGCAAAAATTATGGACTAAAATTGATTGCATACTGTACAAAGCTACAAAGAAAACGATTAAACAATGTTAATGATGTGTAATTCGTTTGCCTTCTGGTGACAATGGGCATTTGCACTCTTTTTTTTGAGAGTGCATATCTAGTGATTGAAGAGATTTAGGCAACTGACATTATCAGATCTTATATTAGTATTTTAGTATATTCAGTGTTTAGTAAGTATACATATAAATGAAAGGCTATAAATACTAATTACTGTCTGTTTTGGCTCATAACCAACATAAGAACATATGCTCATTCTGCTGCCTTTTCAAACATGTTGCCTTTTCACAAAGAGGAATCCATAGTACCATATAAACTACTTGTCAGACATTTGCATTCTTTTACATCATTCTTCAACTGTGGACAGAGTGATTTGCAGAACACACGAGAGTTACATATCAATTGTTTTATTAACAGAAATCTGACAGGGATTGAAGATGAAAGGACATTCTCCATTTACTTTATTTAAGATATTTATGCAGGCTCTGTTTGCATAATATTAATGTTTCACTACCAGTAGCAATGCTACAATGGCCTTTAAGACTGGGAAAATTTAAATTTGAGTTCATTGGGGCAGTAATGAACTTACTTGTCAAATTATTAAGGTAGTTTCCAAGGTAGTTTCCAAACCATTAGACCATATCCTCATACAACTTTTTCTCAATAAATCTCATAGCTAGATGTATTTTTCTCCATGTCTATTACATTAACCAGTGGTGAAAAGGAGGATAGTAAATTCTTTATGTTATTCTTTACCTGCCAACATAAAGAAATTTATGGTAAATACCCAAAACACAGACTGTACACTAAAATGCATATATCTTGTTCTTCCTTACTGAAATCGGTGTGAAATCTCCTCATGCTAACAGCAGGACAGGAAATTACCACTTTTTAAATTTGTTCAAAACAAACTGAAACAGGGAAGGATGGGCTGGTTGCTAAAGCACAAAGCTATGTGGTTTTAATATAAATTTAGTGCACATGAAGTCTTAAAAAGAGTATTTAGTTACACTTGCTAGTGAGGATACTGCCATATATGAAGTTTATAGAAGAATGCTATGGGAACATAACCCCCCATTATGTTGATGGTTGTTCTGGACAGTCTGCTCTGAGGGAGGAAGAGAAAACAAGCAATGCAGTGCCACAGATCCAAAGGTTCATGGGCAGTTTATCTCAAATCTAGAAGCTTTATATTCTCCCCAGGTATCTTTTCCCCAGTGGTGGTATAAACTATGTGAGCACTGCATTAAACACTGGGCTATTTACTAACTGTTCGAATTTAAATCAGGAGGGTTGTTGAGGGGACAAGTTCGAAAATAAAGTCATGATCTAGGAGAACTGCTGAGACAATAAGATGTTTCAGGACTGTGAAACCAAAGGCTCTGAGGAGACTGACTTGACCTTCAGACTGGCTTGCCAAATTGTCTCATAACTAACAAAGCCAAAAAGGAAAAAAAAAAAAAAAAAGAGAGAGAGAAATTATGTCTAGACTAAAAGTGAGGGGCATTTCAGGCAGACATCCTGGACATTTAAGTATGGCCAGAAAATCTGTTTGCTTGGCCCATGGGTCATGTGTTACTGTTCTCCCTTAAGTGCTACTTTTAATTTTTAAAATTACTTTGGCTTAAGAAAGCTCTTTGACCCTCAGTTCTTCACCAAAATGGTTCAGAAAGGAAGGAGCTGCAAGTGCCAAACCCAGAATTACCATACAGTAGCAATGACACAGGAAAGCTTTGATCCAGGCAACAGAGCACAACACAATGTTTACTGAGCTCATGGACAGCAGAGCTACAAAATCCGCTCATGATAGGTTAGGCTGACATAAGTCCAGATAAGGGTCACAGAACTTAGCTTGGCACTGCACCTCACCAAGTGCTGCATAGTATTTCATGAACTTCGAGCTATAGTGCTCTAGGTCCATTATAAAAACAGGAAAAAAAAAGTGTAATTACGGTCAGGAGAAGAAAAGGAAAAGGATCATCACCTTTAAAAGAGGACTGAGGGTAAATATATTTTAGCTACTAAGACAAATTCAATGTTTGGGTATGAGCACCAACTCAAAGAGCATTCATCAATGCTATTTAATAATTATCATAATCCCTATCAAGTTTTTGACCAGATCAAATAGTACTGTAATAAACAGTGTGTAGCTATTGCTGAGGGGCTAATATTGCCAAAGACTGTTTCCAGTACCAGTAGCTATATGTGGCCTCCTTTATGATGACAGTTTAGATGCAGAGATGCAAGCAGTTTCATACCAGCAGCCCTCTGGTTCCTCTGTTGTTTTATTTAGTAACACAGATATAGCCAGAGAGACTAGGTGGAGGAGGATGAAAGATGGATCTAGCTGTCTTTGAGCCATAGTATTTTTCTCTGTAATGCACTGAAAAGGATCCAAGAAAGAGTATTAGTAATGCAGGTTAAAACTCTGTGTCTTAGTGTAGTGGACACAAACAAAATAAAAAACTTTTGCAAGGTAATTATTTTCCATCAAGTTTTTAAGCACTGGAGAAATTGTATTTGTAGAACATAATCAATGTGTTGTTGAAAAGATCAGATTGACACAACATCCTTACAAAGACAGAAATCCAAGACCAAATGGAGAATCAAAATTGTTACATAATTCCTGCTGTAGGAGAGAGCCAAACTGATGGATGAGGCTGAGAGTCAAATGACTGAGAAAATACAGTACTTAAAACTCATTTCCCTCAACCTTTCAATATGATCTCCACTGCATATATACATCTCATTTCTCAGCCGTTACATATGTTGTAAGTCTAACTGCTACACGAAGGAGAACAAGATGTCTTCTGGGGGCCAGATTAGGGGGAAAAACATATTTTCTCATGTAAATTAGAAACTGATGAAGAAATTGCCAATGCAACTGCAGGAAATAGTGCCAAAATTAAATGAAATGGGATTTAAAAATTAAAAGTGTAGAGTCTTTTTTAAAAACTCTGCATGCATATCTCATGGAATTAAGAGTAAGTATAAACTCAAAAATGTACACATATAAAGCAAACCAATAAAGCTGATTTTCTCATTTTACTATAATTCAGTCCAAAAAAAAGTGCATAATCTTAGACAACTTTTGATGACAGACTGTAATCTAGGTAATTTTGACTGAGTCTGAGATTCTCAAGTATAGTAGAAGTTGGGTGTTTTTAGTTTTGAAACATTCCTTTTCAGTTAGTCTAACTAAAAAAAATAAAGAAAATGGAATTGCAAATCTTTGTGGAACTGAAAGGTGGAAACTGAGGTTTGATCTTTCCCATTTTGGTAAAGAATAAAAGAGAATGGCATTTAAGATAGCAAAATATGCAAAATACAGATGGGAGCAAGAGTTTACAAAGGGGCATGAGGAATCAGGGAAAACAATGTTTTTGAAATTCAGTGGAAGCTGAGCACCTGACTCCTTTACATTCCCTTCAAAATCCTAAACAAAATTAAAGTTTTATTTTGCAAATGTGTCAGGCAGCTTTCACTTTAACTGTCTTATTTACTTCTAAAGCATCTATTGTGGATGGATCTAAGTGCTACCTGGAGACAGAAACATCACTGCTCTTAGAACTGGGATCTATTGTTTCTTATCCTGAATCACTGTATCACAGACGAGATTGGTGTCAGCACCTGTTAGGAACTGTAATTTGTTCTGTAAAGAAGGTTCAAAGGCAAAGCCATCAGTAAGTCAGTAGATAACCATGATCAGCTATAATAAGAAAAAGAGAGAATTTGATAGAGGGTAAAGCAAGGAAACCAATGCCAGGGATGCAGAATTTCAGGGCTGGAAGGTAATCTGAAACCCATGCTCATACTGTGTATTGCACTTGTGTGGCAAGGTTTTGGTAGCAGGGGGTGGCTTCCGCCAGAAGTTTCCCCATGTCCAACAGAGCCAATGCCAGCTGGCTCCAAGACAGGCCCACTACTGACAAGGCTAAGTGCATCAGCACCTCTGGGGTTACAGCTCAGAAGGTGGAAAAAAAACCCACCAGGAGAAATTGTAGCCAGAGAGAGCAGTGAGAAGACGTGTGAGAAACAGCTCTGCAGACACCAAGATCAGTGAAGAATAAGAGGGAGGAGGTGCTTCGAGCACTGGAGCAGAGATTCTCCTGCAGCCCATGGACATGGGGACCATGTTGAAGAAGGTTGTCCTCCTGCCACCCATGGAAGATGATGGGGAGCAGAGAACCCACCAGTAGACCATGGAGGACACCATGCTAAAGCAGGTGGAGACAACTGAAGGAGGCTGTGTCACAGCGGGAAGCCAACATTGGAGCAGGTTCTTGGGAGAACCTGTGGCCCCATGGAAAGAGGAACAGAGTAGGTTTTCTGGCAGGACTTGTGACCCCGTGGGGGACCCAAACTGGAGCAGTCTGATCCTAAACATCTGCATTTTGTGGAAGGGACCCACACTGGAGTGGCTCATGAAGAACTGCAGCCCATGGGAAGGACTCATGTTGGAGAAGTTGGTAGAGGACTGTCTCCTGGGGGAGGGACCACATGAATAATGAATTAAACTGTGTGCTTTTGCAGAGATGGGAACTAATCACATCCTGGGATTCATGAGCATGCCTATCAAAGGAAGTGATTTTTCCTTTCTGTTTAGCGCTTGTGATACTTCATTGTGGAGCCAAGAGAGCAGAGTAAGAGTAAGAGACAAAGAAATTTGAACTTGCAATTCAAAATCAATGCCAGTCTTGAACAAAACTCTTCAACGAAGAGGAAAAGGCATGTGAATGACAACTTTTCTTCTGTTATTTACCTTTCTCTCAAGAAGTCAACTGGATTATTGACATAGTCATGCACAATGGCCTGGTTTTCCATAACTGTGATGCCACTATAGCCATGATTGTTACTTGAGGCTTCCTCAGTGCAGGAGAAACAGATGCTTCTGGTGCAGGATTCATTGCTGTCATTGAGATGTCTACTTTAGGATGAAATAAATCTCATTCTGTAAGTGCCTATGTTTCTCTATAACCTTCTCAGAGGAAGGTAGTAATGCTGTAGACATATACCTTGCCTGATGAATCACCCCTGTTTTATCAGTTTCAGTCTGAGGAGTGTTTAAAGAAGTAGAGCTCCAAAGTGAGGATTTTCTAATGGAGCTTTCAGGAAAAAATACATGAACTCCCACTTCTCCTGATCAATACTTTGAAAGTTTTGTTGTCGGGGAATCCAAGATACTATTTTTTAAAATGTTTTAGGGCAAAGAATGTACTTGTTTTCCTCACCCTTTCCTCCCAGCTAGTTTCCAGCCCTGCTCCTCTCTCTCAGCTGTCCCAGAATCACTCATGGCTTGTGATAAACTTGGCTCAATTAATCTCTTGAACCTAATTAAAATAATGGTTCAGTTGTCCATTAAAGCAATGCTCATACTCATTTATTTATTTAATAGCTTTCCTTTGTTACTTTGGAAACTTCAATATCACAGATTATGTTCAGGGGCAATTCAGTTTTCCAGCAGTGAAATTACTTTTTCATCCTATCATATTAAGATCTACATTTTGATATTTCCCTTCATCATGTACAGAACAGAGCATGCAGAGGCAAGATAATGTAGGACACCTTTTGCAAGAAGCAGCAAAAAATAATAGGCATGTGTAAGGAGGACAGAAAGAGGTTATAAGCACCTGCTGGTGTAATGCAAGTTTTGAATGGCAGCTCACCAGGTGCTTACTGTATATTTTTTAGCTGGTTTTGAAAAGCTCTCCGTTAATCATAGAACCACAGAATCATAGAATGGTCTGGGTTGGAAGATACCCCAAGGATCATAGAGTTCCAAACCCCCTGCAACAGGCAGGGACACCAACCTCCAGTCATTATCTAGACAAGATTGGCCCCAGGGCCCCATCCAACCTGGCCTTGAGCACTTCCAGGGATAGGGCATCCACCACCTCTCTGGGCAGCCTGTTCCAGCATCTCACCACTCTCTCCGTAAAGAACTTCCCCCTAAAATCTAATCTAAACCTTCCGTCCTTTAGCTTCAATCCATTCCCCCTTGTCCTGCCCTTATCTACCCTTTTAAAAAGTTGATTCCCCTCCTGTTTGTATGCTCCCTTCAGGTACTGAAAGCCTGAAACGAGATCCCCCCAGCAGACTTCTCTTTTCTAGGCTGAATAAGCCCACCTCCCTCAACCTCTTTTCATAGGGTAGGTGTTCCAGCCCTTTAATCATTTTTGTGACCCTCCTCTGAACCCTCTCTAACAATCCTACATCTTTCTTCTATTGGGGGCCCCAGATCTGGACACAGTACTCCAGATGGGTCCTCACAAGGGCAGAGCAGAGAGGGGCAATCACTTCCTTGTCCCTACTGGCCACCCTTCTTCTGGAGGGTAGAGACTTGATAAAGAAAACTAGAAAGGCCTCAAGATATGACCTTTGACCAAAAGATGGGCATTCCCTTCATTAATTGAATCTCCACTTGGCAAAATTACCAAAAGAAACCTTGGGAGAGTGTATTTTTCCATTGTCTTTGGCATGCCAAATGTTCAGCTAATATTCTGCCAAATGAGGATGATCAACACAGAATTATTTGACTAATAACTAGTAGCTGTATATCTGGAGAGGACAGAAAGAGAATACCTTTTCTAAGGTAATTAAGAGTAGTTGAGGGGGCTTTAATGCACAAGTGCTTTCTTTCTGATGCAGCATATGATTTTTAAGGAAAGATAAGGTTGTAACAGGCATGTGGTTCCTCATCCTTAGACCTGGTTTGTACCTGTCTTTGTGGATTCAAATGCTCTGAATTAAATAATTGCAAAAGTGCTAACTTAATGGCAAAAGTGCTTTCATTAATATAACCTTTACATATTGAAACGGAAAGTGAGTAGAATATGCAACAGAACTTAAAGCTGACTTTGTCGTCTGCCACATAAATTTATTCCATGATTTGATAAAATGTCATGCAGCAGACTCAAATGGTACTGATCAGACATTTTATATCACTGCCTCTCTGAGACTTCTTTTTGGCTGAATAACTATTGACTGCCAACTTGTCTTGCAGACCCACATCTGTCCTGCTGTGCTAAACATCTGCTGAACCTGGGAGAAAAAAGAGAAGGCCAATTCAGAAGGAGAGCAGTCTGGGGATGAGGCCAAGAAATTCACTGATATTTATTTTACACTGCTCTCACTTCCCTACAACTTGTCAAGCTGGTTTACCAAAGTCATCTGAATAGCTATTGCTGGCAAGATTGGCTTGACAGCTTACAAAAGAAATCCAGGGTTCTCATTTTCTTCTGTCTGAATAATACCTCTAATAAGTACAGAAGGAACTGGGTATTTTTCAGTCTGTAGCAGGTACTTCTTAGAATATAATGTGTGCATCTACATGTAGTTCAGACTGAAAGTGCACTTTTGAAGTAAATCTCCCAATTTTCTCCTTTTATTGTGGTCTGGTTTACGTGGTGATACATTCAGTGAGCAAGACAGCTGGGTTCCTTTTGTATGAAACTAAACTGGAAGGTGTGTTCCAGAAGCACACCTAATGTGAACAGCACAAATGGGCATTAACTCTCTAGGACTGAAGGAGAGCAATTGCCAGGTTAAAAGAAACTCACAACAAAACAAAACAAAAAACCATAGCAAAATAACTAAGATCAAACAAATTAACATTTACAGTGTTGACACCTGGTCCTTAGCACATCTATTGAATCATAGAATGGTCTGGGTTGGAAGGGACCCCGAGGATCATAGAGCTTCACCCCCTGCCACAGGCCCCAGGGCCCCATCCAACCTGCCCTTGAACACCTCCAGAGACAGGTCATCCACCCCTTCTCTGGGCAGCCTCTTCCAGTACCTCACCACCCTCCCTGTAAAAAACTTGCCCCTAAGATCTAATCTAAACCTTCCTTTCTTTTAGTTTTAATCCATTCCCCCTTGTCCTGCCATTGTCTACCCTTTTAAAAAGTTGATTCCCCTCCTGTTTCTCTGCTCCCTTCAGGTACTGGAAGGCTGTAATGAGGTCTCCCTGCAGCCTGCTCTTCTCCAGGCTGAACAAGCCCAGATCTCCCAGCCTCTCTTCGTAGGGCAGGTGCTCCAGCCCTCTAATCATCCTTGTGGCCTCCTCTGAACCCTCTCCAACAGTTCCACATCTTTCTTGTACTGCGGGCCCCAGACCTGGACACAGTACTCCAGATGGGGCCTCACGAGGGCAGAGTAGAGAGGGACAAGTGGTCCCTCAGATATGGACAGCCTCACACTGAGGCAATACTACCAAGAATTCCACCAAGCAACAACAGCTGAACTACACTTCCTCAGGCTAAACAACAGAACATACGCATGTCAACACAGTAATGACTGTTCACCCTGCCAAGGAATGCAACTCAAGCTCATCATGCCTTCAGCATCCTTTCAGCTGCACTGTAGGGAGATAAGGGAGTACCAATGAATAATGCACAAGCTGTCATACAAATTCCAGAGCTGTATGTTTAGAGCTACATTACACTCTGAATTTTGGTTCTGAACATCAGAGAGTAGCAATTCTACCCTGCTCACCCTATACCATATATAGTGTAGCTTTTGTTCGGCTTATTTTACTTATCAAACTGCTTTTGTAAGAGAAAAGAGCAAACTCCTCAAAGAACAGTTTGATTTGGCTTATCAAAAACCAGCTTACAGTTTTGGTGAATTTTCTCTTTCTTCTTTTTACCTTTGTTTTTCATCTTAAAAAGTAATTAAATGTCCTGTATGTTATAAAACCCATTTGCTTTCACCATGACAATGGATAGAAGCAAGAGATGGGTGAGGATATTAGTGAAGATTTGTGAGTCATACTAAAATTTGTCATCAGTTCAGACAAATTATTACAAGCCTTTACAAGTTTGCTACATGGTACTACGTCTGTTTCGTGCATGAACATGTTACAGTAGCTGGAAGGATGAAAAGCCTAGAGAAAATTACCCATGAACCTAGAATTTTGGGGATTTTTTGCTCTTACAGTCAGGTGGAAGAACTGAAAGTCCTCACATCAATCAAAAATTAGCTGTCAGTTACTGTTTGAATGGAAAATATGGGCCCAGATAAAGACTAAAAAGAGCAAGACTATTTAATCTTCTCACTGTCCTTAAAGCATCCTGTGGGAATTTGCATTCCTTCAAGACACCTGTGCATTTTGTTCTATCTAAAGGTGTTTTGTTTGTGTGTTTTGAATAGCTACCTAATAACTTGACTATGTACAGGTGGTGGTCTTTTTCATCTTTTTTTTAAGAAATGCTGGCACCAATATTTGGTGATTCTACCCTGATCTCTTCAGACCCCACCTGGAATACTGGATCCAGCTCTTGAGCTCCCAACATTGGAAGGACATGGAGATGTTGGAGTGGGTACAGAGGAGGGCATGAAGATGATCAGAGGGCTGGAGCACCTCTGCTTAGAAGACAGGCTGAGACAGTTGGGGTTGTTCAGCCTCGAGAAGAGAAGGCTCTGGGGACACCTTATTGCAGCCTTCCAGCACCTGAAAGGGCTACAGGAAAGCTGGAGAGGGGCTGTTTGCCAGGGCAGAGAGTGATACGAAAAAGGGGAACGGCTTTACACTGAAGGAGGGGAGATTGAGATGAGACATTAGGAAGAAATTCTTCCCTATGAGGGTGGTGAGGCCCTGGCACAGGGTGCCCAGAGAAGCTGTCAGTGCCCCTGGATTCCTGTCAGTGTTCAGTGCCAGGATGGGGCTTTGGGCACCCTGGGCTTGTGGAGGGTGTCCCTGCCCATGGCAGGGGTTTAGAACCAGATGGGCTTCGAGGTCACATCAAAAGCAAACCAAACTACTCTGTGTTTCTATGACTGGTGGCTTGAGAGAATACAGTATGAAACAAATCTCATCAACACTTATACATACTTGAAGGGTGGGTGTCTAGAGAAAGGGGACAAATTCTTCTCAGTGGTGTCCAATGACAGGACAAGGGGCAATGGCCACAAGTTAGAACACAGGAAACCCCATCTCCATATGAAAAAAATCTTTACTGTGAGGGTGGCAGAGCCCAGAGACAGGCTGCCCAGAGAGGCTGTGAAGTCTCCTTCTCTGGAGATATTCAAGCCCCTTCTGCATGCTATCCTGTGCAATCTGCTCTAGGTAATCATGCTTTATCAGGGAGGTTTGACTGTATGATCTCTAGAGGTCTCTTCCAACCCCTACAAATCTGTGAATCTGTAAAGCACTATTTTGCATTCTAAAGCCAGTATAAAAAGCAGTGCAGAATACCCAAAAAAAATCTGAACAGCAGAAAATATTTTTTTTTCTTTTTGCTTCACTGGGTGATGTTAGGGAAATGTCATCCAGCACACCTTGGTAATGTAAGAATGGAGACAGAAATTGTAATTTCAATATTAAAGATTAGGAATAAAGCTGTACTAGATCATGTTTTAAATCAGTGAAAAATCATGAGTTATGAGATTTGAGAAACAAAAAAGGTTTTGAGAATTAAAGACTGGCAATTCAATTCACTGCAAAACGTATTTTTTTCTTTTTCCCCAAACCTCCTAAACAGTATAAACTGGAATGAAGTAGAGCTAGACTGACTGTTATTGTATATGATATCTCTTTTGCATACAGTCTTAATCTATTTACATGAGGACAAATAAAGGCTAGACAAGTCTGACAGATTATTTAGTTCATTCCTTTGTATCAAAGAGTAAAACTGTGTTATTAGTTTGACCCTAGCAAACACAGAATTTCCCAAAGTGAGAGCTCTGCGCTCATGGGGAAAGTGAGGACTGGCTCTGGGTAAGTATTCCAGGAAGCTTCTCATCAGAGAAGCCAGAATCTTTAGGTGTTTTTTTTAAATTTTGATTCATTTATAAAAGAGAGTTTCCTGCTGATATTGTTTTCTGAGTCTGCTTCTCTATCTGCAGAGAGCCTAAGGAACCACTTTGATCTACCAAGCTGAGATATTCCTTCCAGGGATTGCTCAAGTCAAATATCAGTACTTTAAGCATTATCATAGTAATTATTTTACTGTGGTCAGAGTAGTTGTCAGAGGACATATAGAAAGTATCTTTTGAACAACATCAACCTTGAAGTGAGTGGTGAAAATCATGTCAGAAGAGGTGGCTGTGAAAGTGTGGTAGGTTTGTACCTGTTTAAGGTCTGGGTTTTTTTGGTTGGTTTGCAAAAGGTGGATTGAGACTATGCCTGTCATACAATATATTCCCACAGAGGCAAAAATACCAGGTACTTGTGACATTAGAAATAAAAGGCATAAGGAGGTGGTAGCTGTGAATGGCAGCTGAACATGTTCCAACTGTAGATTAGAAATGCATTTCTAAGAATGAGGGTAACTCAAACCACCAAGAGATTCTCAATCTGTTCATTTTTCTGTTCAGCTGAAACTCCTCTTTAGTTGATAACAAGCTGCAATGTCCAGTGCAAAAACCCAAAAGCTGCATACACTGCAGCAGGCAGGCATCTGAACAGGATGATCTAATGGTCTCCTTATCTTTGACCACCCTAAAACTTCAAAGCTATGAAAAAGGATTTGGGAAGCAAAGCTTGTTTAACACAGAACACTGCAACCTGCCTACTTCAGCTTCCTCCTATTTCCTCCGTGTCTTTTTGCTGTTTGTTTTCCTCTCTGGATGTGTCTGGATTTCAATTAGATTACTTAGCCTTCAAGAGGAAGGCTGCAGCATCCCGGTGTACCGGGGTGTGTGTGATGGAGATGGAGTCTGGACTGGGCTCCACTGAGTAAAAGAAATCAGTGGAAAAACAGATCTTGCAAAGGGTATTCAAGAGATGGCAGTGTTGCACTCACCATCCGTCCCTGCTGCTGGAAATTTCATCTCAGCTGGTCCTGTGTCAGGGGAAGTTTTCCAGGCTTTCCAGACCTCTTTTCTTTCCTCTCTCCAGTCTTTCAGCTTCTGTTTTGCTATTTTATGTTCTAATTATGCAACTGAACCATACCTATTAAAAAGAACGTGTAAAATGCATGGGTAGATATATCAGGGTAAGGGATATGTTAGACGCTCTCCAAAGCTCCCCGAATTGAGAAGCAGTTTTCCTAACAGCCCCACAATGAAATAAATCCGTTTTCCTCTATCTGGAAATACACAACTGTGCCCAGTGTGGCACAGACTACTGCATGTTCAGCATCAAGCTTTTGAGTGACAGCTGGATGTCAGAGCAGTGCTTCAGCAAGCAAGGTGCAAGCATCTGTAAGCAGAAATGGAGTTAGCCACTAAACCTAAGAGTGGGAAGAAAAAAAAAAGAAGGTCTGACTGATACAGCAAACAGTCACTGATAGTGTTATACCAACTGGTGCCAGCAAGCTGGAGCAGTGATGAATTATGTTAACATCATTCTGATGATATTTGCCATCAATAATGCATGGCAACAAGTAATAAGGAACTTCTTATTGACTCTCGTCTCCGCTTGCAGTGCTGTGGATTGATACGTGGCAGTACTGCCCTAGAGGAAAACACTCAGGCAATTTTTCACCACATGCAGTGGAAATCATGTGCCAGTTTCTCCAATACCCAGCTGGGAGTCAGGGGTGTGCCTGCAGAGGGGGCTGAATCAGGGATGGGGCTGGCAAAGACTTGGTATTACTGCTCAGAAGGATACCCCAAACAGTTCACATCACACCAGACAGCAAGGACTGTTTCTTAAATTGGAAAGGTGTCAAAGCCTCAACTAAACTGTATGCTTTCTTTAAATGTAAACGGATATGTCATCCAAAAGAAAGTGGGAGCTTCACAGGGATGGCTCCACTCATCAATACTTAATTCATATACACAGGATCTTAATTTATATGTTGTTCCACTACACCACTTGGCATCCATCAGCACAAACAGCTGAGCTATGCAGCTGGGACTGGCATCTGTGCTGACAGGAGTCTTGTATTCACATGTCAAGTTTTGGCACAAGGCACCTTTTTTTGACCTTATTTAAGGCAGAAGTCCATTGTAGAATATCACAGCACAGTCAGAAGCAAACCACCATGCTGATTTCAAGGTACAGAGTCTCTTTAAGCAGAATCATGAAGAAACACAGTTTCCTGTGCTGGAGAACTGGATGGTTGCTCACAGTCCATTTTAAGAAATAAGTCTTAAGTGTATCTGAATATGTTCAAACTCTTGCCTAACCCAAATAACTGAATTCTCAGAAAAAATATATTTTCTTTTTTACATTGCATTTTTCTGGACACATCAGCCTTATCTACACAACAGGAGTGAATAGGTGTGTGCAGAAATGATGGGGAAACCTTGCCTTGGCCAATGTCTTGGCCATTGCCAAGCATTTGCTGTAAAGAAGAGAACAAAGGACTTCACAGGATGGTTCTCAGTCGCTTTTAATACTAATCCATGGGTGCAAATTTTGCTCACAGAGTCTCTTAAAAGGTCATCTTTAATCTTTGTGATTCTTTTTGCCATCATCCAAACATTGTCAAATATCACTCCACTGATTCAGTAAATAATGGGTGAACACATCAAAAGCAGTGTACTCTAGAGGCCAGCAAGAGAAAAGTTTGTTTCACACAGCACAGAGCCAGGCCACACAGCCATCTAAATCAAGCCTTGTTTTAAAGGGAAGGGATTGGTTTTTAAGAGAAATTCCCACCATTCTCAGGACTGTTGTGTGAGGTTTGCACCACTTTCAGCAGAACACCACAATGATGGTATTGTCAGGGCAGGGGGGCAAGCCCAGAGCCTGATGGCACCAAAGCAGCTTGTCAGTCGTCTTTGGATAAGGCTTTTAATGTCTTCTAACGTGTGGATGTGCCTACTGCGACACGTCAACACCATTGCTCTTCATGTCATGTACTGCTGCTCCTTTTGAACTCTGAAAGATGGAAACTGGGGGTTAGATGGCAGTGGCATCTGCCACCGTCACCATGATGCTTCCTGTCACTCTGGCAGAGATTTCAGATGTACAATGCAAAGAAACACAGAAGATAGAAGAGATTTAGTTTAAAACTCCGTGCTCAGTTTCAGTAACAACATTAACGTGAATAGGAGTGTTTGGTATTTCTCCCCTCTACAAGCAGTCATTTTGTGATCAGCTGCATGTCCCAGCTCTTTATGGAGAGAACTAGATGCTGAAAGGACTTGTTACGCTGACTCAGGAGGCTCTGGAAATAGAAAGCTTTGGCATACAGCTGGGTTACAGAGCGTAATGGACATGAACAATGGAAGATGTATAAACCAGTGTACTTTACTGGTTGGTTGAGATGGTGGTTGGTTGAGAGCATGACTTGATATGACACCGTTCAGAAATTCAATCCTTTCTGAGAAATTCATCATGCGTATGAGTGCAAAGATATTAATCTGCTCTTTGTGGCTGTATTGCTGCATTAAGTGGGAAAAGAAACAATAAGCAATTCATCTGTTCTGCTTCTGCAAAAATGAGCAAACTGACAGCTCTTAAGCAAAACCAAGACAAGCAAAAGTGTGATTCCTAATTATAGAAAAAGAGGTGAGCCCCAGCAAGGGAAAAGTCACTGATACCAATATTTTCTACTGGGAAATGAAAAAAGGGGTGGGAGTAAGGGAGAGGAGCTGGTTCTTTTATGACCAAGCAATAAAATAATTCAGTAAAGCTATGTGTTTTGAAAACAGAAGAGATATTGCAAGTCACAAATCATATGCAATATGGCAGGTAGGCTTCTTTTGTTCTCAACTTTTTTACCTTCTGCTACATTTAATAGCAATATTTATAAATAATACCCTGGAACAGACAGACCCTGATCCAGGACAGGGGAGATTTTGTTCCACTAATTCTTGCAGATTCTATTCCAGAAGTTGCCAAATGCTTTCAGCTCTCACTAATACACTCCAATGAAGATTAGACTATTATGATACCACTGCCTTCCCACATCATTTCAAAATAACTCAGACCTATGTGTACTTGCAGTGACAAAATGATGTAGCAAATACCAGTGCAATAAACCTTGAAACAAATTGCATGGAAAATGCCCCCATTTTTATTATATAAAATGGAAATGGTCCTAAATACAAACTAATAAAAATAAGGTAAAATACATTTTGCTTTGTTTCTGATTTGTAAGAATTTTTTACGACTAGTACCATTGGAGCTTATTATAAAATACAAATCAGAACAGACTGACAAGTATTCAAGTAGAGAAAAATAAGAAGAGAGGAAAGGGAGAAAAGGGAGGAAAGATGGATTAATTTTGTCCCTCCACAGATTTAAATGTAAATTACATTTTCATGTCAAATAAAAGGTGCCTGTGGATGACTTTCAAATGGAAAACAACTTGTTGTTTGTATCCAGTGTTGACATCACTCTGTTCAAGAAAAACTGCAAAAGTAGAGCACACCTAGTGGAGGTCACTAAGTTGGCAAAGTTAACATGTGAAGAATGGCTGAAAGAATTCCCTAGAGAAAGCTCAGGACGACCTTATCGCTGTCTTTTAGCATTAAGAGATCATTACAGAGAAGACAGCAATGCTCTCACCACAACAATTCATGTGATGGGACAAGAGACACAAGATGATTCAGAGGAGATTCCATCTGTGAACAAAGAAAATACTCTTCACAGTGAAAAAACCCAAAGATTGGAATAGGTAGATCCATGGACAAGTGGTGGTATCTACCTCACAATAGGTCTTGGTTTGACAGGTCCTTTTTACTTGCAAATAAAAAGCTACCAATAACATTGTTTTATAAAAAATATATTTTTATGTCTTATGTTCTTTATTTCTGAAGTGCTTGATGTGTTTGCTTGCATCTGTTTAAGAAAAAATATGTATAACTTCATGCAGAAATTATGAAGACAAAGATTTATCCTATAGGCACACAGAGATGATACTAGATGACCATAAAAATGGAACACAATTAAGGCTGAAAGGCTACACTATTAGAAAATTAATTCAAATAATGGAAGAGTTTAAGCCTCTTTTTCTCAAAGTCTAAAATGTCTTTTTTTTATTAAAAGATGCACATTTTTGCTCCTTATTCAATTCCCACAAAGACTTCCTAATACTTGTAGATTGCTTTCTGCAAAAGACATACTGTATTTGTCAATCCCTTTCAAATTTTCTCTTGGACAATTTCAGCCACATCACAAAAAATAAAAAAAGACAAAAAAAAAAGAAAAAAGATGGACCTAACAAAGATGCTAAGTGTTTACACAAATTTCATGCAACAAAAACGTTTGTAAAGGTAGAGGAGAGTTGCCCAAATCACTGCCTCTGATGCAGGAGAGACAGAGCTCAGCCCTTTGCTGTGTTCAGCAGTTCCTGCTCATGACACTCCATGTGCTGCCTCTTGCCTGCATGGAGGAGGCAGCTGACACTTGGTCGGATACCAAACCAAGGCTGGTGAGATGGAGTTAAGGGAAAAAAACAAAAACTCTGGAGGGGAAAACAGACCTTTTAAGTTCCAGGTCTTATAAAGCAACTTTGATTACAATTGTAGTGCTGCAAAAAAAATAAAATCAACCAACCAACCAAAAAAGTCCACTTTGATGATTTCCTTTTCCTACAAATGCTCCCGAGAGCCCTGGAGTTCACCATTCCTATTTACTGCGGGGAAGCAGGGCAAGTTTCAGTGAGTCCAGCTTAATATATTAAGTCCTCCTGACTTATATATGTTCATGCTTTCCTGAAGCCTTACAGAAGGGTAGGGAAGACCTGAAAAATCTTCCATCCCATAGTTATTATATTAGTCATCAGGGAAACTAATTTCACCATTTTAAGCCAGAGGCTGAATATCTGAGACTAACAGTCAGAATCATCTTACTTTACAAAAATCTGAGATTTATCTGATGAACCTACAGACAGAAAGGACTTTGAGGTCACTGCAGCTCTTCCAGAACATGCTTCAGGACATGCACTACTCTCTGCACTTTTCCACCCCTGTCTCTGCCTGCATGCTGTGGCTGAGCACACCTTGGAATCAGATCATTTCTACCACTGAAAAAAACAGAGGAAGACCAAAAAGGGTACAGATTATCCAACTAGAGGATTCCCTTGAAACACAAGCTGTGAGATATTATCAGACATGAGATCATAGGACAAACAGACCTTCATTTACATGCTGTGAGGCTACTCCTGTTTCTCTAGGCATCTCATTAGGACTGGTACTTTTTAACTGCTGTTGCTAAAAGTTGACCAATTTCCAGATTGGCTTATCCGGTCTTAACAAGGAGTAATATTTCACTGAATGCCTTTGAAATCATTAGTGAATTAAGATGTTGTGTGAGCACGGGCAGTAGATGTCAGCCTAGGCTCTCCTCCCTCTCCAATTCACAAATTCCCTGGATGTCGCATATGTGAGTCAATATCAAATCCCTGGTCTCCATGGAGAGAAACCATGGAATTAGGTGGAATGAAGCTAAAGAACATAATAAATAAGAACAGCTCCATACCTTTTACAACACAGGATCCTATAACCAGGATGCTGCTGGATTTAAGGTCGTCTTCTCCTCAAGTGGACAGTAGATGATATTTGAGTAAGATTAAATGTATACCAAAGGATATTGGTTTGAAGATATGTGTCACTAATCAATGCCATCTAGTGTAGGTCAGGTCAGCAAAATTATATTTTTATATATATATTTATATACATATTATATTTTTAAAGCTCTGATGACATTTTTCATTTTTTTTCTTAAACAGGTTTTATCAAGAAGAATAATATGAATAGCTAAATATGATTGTTTTGGTTAGGTTTAATCAGAAGCAGATATATATCAAAGCTGGATCACATGAGGTAACTGATTTGGGCTTGAACAGTGTGCAAGTGCTTGTTTGAGAGCTGCTGACAATGGTAGAGAAGGCAGTAGTGTGTCATGGACTGCACTGAGCAGTCTTTCATTCAGAATCCCAGATTTCAAAACCGTAAGTAAGAAGTGATGGAAAGAAATCACTTGCAGAAAATAAATTAATAAAATAAAGGGGTCACTCTCTATTTTCAGCAGGTTCCTCCAGCCATCAGTACTGACTGCTGAGTAATTGCTCCCTGACATCACAGCACAATAAAATCAGCTTGGAATCAGTAAAAGGCAAGCCTCTCCCTGAGAAAGATTAATTTCTTCTTCAATAAGTCTTTTATGAAGGTGAAATCTATGATACTGGCAAGAACAGCTCCCCCTCCCCGAGGCTGATAGCCAAGTTGAATGGGAATCAAAACTGGAAACCTTCACTAAGCTGGTTCAGAAGCAGCCAAATCGAAGCACATTTCACAGACAGGGATTTCTTCCAGTGATAAAGAGCAGCACGTTAACTGCAAGAGACAGATTTTGATATCTCTCATATACATGTAAATCTAAAGCACATATTTTGCCTTGATTAGAGGAGCTCTGTATTAACACCAAGCTATCAGGATGCATCCATCAGATGAGATGATTGTAGCCTGAGATTAAGACAAACAATCTACAAAGAAAGACAACAAATAGAAACCTCTATGAACAGAGAGGTCACAGTGCCCTATTCTTTCCATAGAAGAATGTCTCCATGGAGACAGACACATTCAGATTGGAAGCAAGACAATTTTTAACAGCAAGAGTAATTAACTGTTGCAACATAATTAAAGGATGTAGCTGATTAATCATCTCCTGGAGGCCTTACATTTAGACCAAATGTCTTTCAATAAGATATACACCGGTTTAGTCACAAGTTCTTGAGTCTGATAACACATTAGAGGAAAGAACAATTTCTTTCACTGCTTGATTTACTGGGTAAGATTCCATAACCTGTGTTATGCAGAAGTTCTGAGTGTCTGAGCAGGGTGGTTTCTTCTAGTATTTAAATCTATGGAGCAAAGTGAAAACTCACAACACACAAGCCTGCCTTATGGTGAGCAGGTAAAGGGAGAGAGTGTATTCAGCGATACACAGAAAAACGTCTTTAACATATTCCCTAAGTTGTACATTTGAGCCAAGGATCTGCTCATAGGTCGGATTGTTCATCTCTTCACACAGGCAATTGATAACCTAGGAAAGAGTAAATTCTGCCTCCACATTTGCAAAAACTTGACAGTAAGAACAGATGAGGGAGACCAAAAATAAACAGAACATACATCATTGCTTCATTTCCACTTCCTTTTCCTTATATACATTTATCTTCCTTTGCATATTTGCATTTGGGTATAATAAACAGTCCCATGTAATTTATTTCAGCTTTTAAACAGACCCAAATCATTTGACGTAATAATTATGCATATATTTATTTATTAATATAAACATGTGAGTATGCGAGGCCCATAAAATACGTCCCACACTTATTACTTGTAAAAGTCAATTAGTTTGCAGCTACTGGATTATTTAAATCTTCTCATGATAGGTGAATCCAAATACATCTTTCCTTTTCTGTGAATAGCAACTATTCAAGCTAGAATCTACCTTAGATCTCTTGGAGCAGTGAAATATTGCTTGCTGTCTGCCTGCATTTGTCAGGGGAAAAAGAAATCAAATCACCAGCACTGAATCACTGCACCGTACACAAAGGTGGCAGAAATCTTAGTACAGCTCCTGGTACAACCGCTGATAACATTGTCTTTCATCTAAGAAACTGGACCTTGTGTGTCCACCCAGCCATTCCACATTGATAGAAAGTTACATCACACATACATACGAATGGGTACACATTCATTCTGTACAGGCTTCCAAGTGGGCATGCAGTAGTCCTGATATGAAAACCCTTTTTGTTGCTGCAATGTCCATAAAAGCTCTAGTTCCTTTTCCTCAGAGTAGGGACTAAACAATCCCACTCTAGATCAGTTTGGTCACAGTGTCTGTAAACACCCAAGTCAGATTCTCATAACACAAAGCTATTTAAAGCCAACAGTTAAAAGCAGAGAGGATTTTTTCAACTATAATTTGCAGTGTTACAGAAGGTAATCAGAGGTTAATTTTTCAAATATACTTAGAAACATATTGGCATCACATATCATCCCACAGCCAATATGTTTACCTCCCATCTTTAAGTTCTTTTTAGCTTTCAAAACTATTGTTTGATACCTAGGAAAGCTACCATAGGCCTACAAAACTCAACACTGTTTATATTCACATTCTCAGCTCTAAAGGAACATGTTCTCTTTCTTGGCAAGAAACAGGGAACATAGACTTCATTGTCCTCCACCTACTTACCTCGAGCTGCCCAGAGCACATTGTGAGGAGAGTTTTCTGTATCTGCTGCAAAAAGTTCATACTTTTCTGAAATTATTGAGACACAATTCAGTGGGAAAGATATAGGACCTGCAGTCCTACTCCTTTTTGGCATAGTTCATGGCCATTCCCTTCATGCAGTGTCATCAGTGAGATCAGGACTCCACTGCTTCTGGTTTCCATTAGTTGTAGTACTGCCTGAAACAAGAACTGACCCAGATTTAGTTTGGGATTTGGAAGTCCTGTTCCACCAGTAGGAAATACCCAATGATCACTGCTTCATCCTGTGTCACAATGCTCTGCAAAAAGGGGGATCTCAGTCCCTCTGTCTCATAATGCTGTTGAGAAATGCTGTGGTTTAACACCAGCCAGCAGCTAAGCTAAATGCAGCTGCTCACTCACTCCACAACCATAGTGGGATGGGGGAGAGAGTCAGAAGAGTGAAAGTGAGAAAACTCACAGGTTGAGATAAAGACAGATTAATAGTTAAAGCAAAAGTCACACACTCAAGCAAAGCAAACCAAGGAATTAATTTTCTACTTCCCGTGGGCAGGCACCTGTTCTGCCATCTCCAGAAAAACAGGGCTACATCAGCATAATGGTGACTTGGGAAAAGAAACACTGTGACAACAAACAGTATTATGATATCCTTCCTCCTCCTTTTTCTCAGCTCTTTATTGCTGAGCATGACATCATATGGTATGGAATAGTCCTTTTGTCAGTTGGAGTCAGCTGTCCTGGCTGTGTCCCCTCCCAACTCCTTGTTGCACCTTGTGTGCCTCCAGACATCTCACTGGCAAGGTAATGTGAGAAGCAGAAAAAGCCTTGACTCTGTGTAAGCACTGTTCAACAATAACAAAAACACCTTTATATAACAAAAACATCTCTCTAATATCAACACTGTTTCAAACACAAATCAAAAACACATCCCCACCCTAGCCATTATGAAGAAAATTATCTCTATCTCAGCTGAAGCTAGGACAAGAAAGTATTATGATATCTGAAATACTACATTAGAAGAGAGGAGTAAGATTAAGACGGGTCAAAATGCATTGTAGTCTGTCTGCTTGCATTTCCTCCATACAGAATCACAGAATCATTAAGGTTGGAAAAGACCTCCAAGATGATCTAGTCCAACTGTCCCCCTACCACCTATATTACTAAGTACGTCTTCCAATCTTTCCTTGAACACCCCAAGGGATGGTGACTCCACCACCTCCCTGGGCAACCCCTTCCAATGCCAACCACTCTTATGGAGAAGAAATTTTTATCCTGAACCTCCCCTGGTACCACTTTCACCATTGCCTCTTGTTCTACCAGTACTTATCTGCGAGAAGAGTATGAGCCCCAGCTCACCACAACTTCCTTTCAGGTAGTTGGAAAGAGCAATAAGGTCTCCCCTCACCCTCTTCTCCAGGATAAACAGCCCCAACATCTGCATCCAGCTGTTCCTCATAAGACTTGTGTTCCAGAGACTTCATCAGTTTTGTTGTACTTCTCTGGACACACTCCAAAAATTAATCCAGAGAATATAATGAAGGTTCTGGAAGTCACCCCATCCAACCCCTTGTTCCAAGGAGGGACAGCTTAGATCAGATAGCTTGGGGCCATTCTAGTCAAGTTTTTAACACCTCCAAGAAAGAAGACTCTGTAACTTCTCTGGGGAAGTTGTTCACAGAATCACAAGGTTGGAAAAGACCTTTGAAGATCATCAAGTCCAACCATTCCCATCCTAAGCTAAACCATATCCTTAAGTACCTCATCTACCCTTTTTTTCAACACAGCCAGGGAAGGTGACTAAACCACCTCCCTGGGCAGCCTGTTCCAGGCCCTGACAACTCTTTCAGTAATTTTTTTTTTTTTAATGTCCATTCTAAACCTGCCCTGTCACAGCTTCATGCCATTTCCCCTTGTCCTACCTCCTGTCACCCGGCTGAAGAGACTGTCACCCACCTCTCTACAACCTCCCTTCAGGTAGTTGTAGGTGGTGATAAGGTCTCTCCTCAGCCTCCTCTTCTCCAAGTTAAACATCCTCAGCTCCCTCAGCCGTTCCTCATAAGATTTGTCCTCCAGCCCCTTCACCAGCCTGGTTGCCCTTCTCTGGACAAGATTGAGGACCTCAACGTCCTTCTTATGGTGAGGAGTCCAGAACTGGACACAGTACTCGAGGTGTGGCCTCACCAGTGCCGTGTACAGGGGCACAATTACTTCCCTAGACCTACTGGCCACACTGTTTTTGATACAAGCCAAGACTGGACCCAGGACTGAGCCCTGGGGGACACCACCCATCACCAGTCTCCAGCTGGATTTTGCTCCATTTACCAACACCCTTTGGGCCCATCCAGCCAGCCAGTTTTTAACCCAGCTGAGGGTCCACCTGTCAAGGCCAGTGGCAGCCAGTTTCTCAGATTGTGGCAAAGTTTGACATGATCTAAGTAAAAAAATCCCAAATATATGACAGTAGTTCCCTTTGGTACCACTTGTGATCTCATCTGGATAAAAACAAACAAACAAAAGGGGATTCAGGTATCCAGTTACCCCAACCTGGAATTAGTCATATGGATTTCTTCTGCAGTGCAAGGAGGAGTCCCCACCAGAGCCTCCAAAATATGCATTCTGCTTTGGGCTTTATCCCAACTAGGCAGCATAAAATACTCTAAAGGACCTGTCCTACATAACAATGAAGGTGCCTGATTTATCTAGATCAAAGCCTTTCCCTCTGCTTGAGAATTACACCTAAAATCTTTACCTGGGGTTGCTCACTTCAGCAAGGTCAGTCCTTTCTCACATGTGATTCAGGCATAATGATCCCTGTGTAAGACATGGGCTTCTGTTTCCTTCTGTAATAGAGGAGAAACAGAGACCGCAGATCTAGCAGTGGGAACTGTAAGGGATGATGCTGTGGATTTCTTTCAGCCTGCATTCAAAGACTTGATTTTAGCATAAGTTACTCAAACTTTCAGTGCGCCCAGGGAAGAACAAGAACACAGCTTCCAGGAAAACACTCACCTTGTACAGTGAGATTCCAGTCTCCCAGGAAGTCGCAAGTGTGAGGTTTATAAAAAGATAGTTGTAAAGCACCTGGTTTCAGGACATTTAGGAATACACTGAAAGGTACCTCAGGTGTGGAGGGTTTGATTGGTTGGTTGGTTTTTTCTTTGTTTCTTTGTGCGGTCAGTCCCCAATTGGAATCTATTCCTATATTGACAAAACTTATTGATCACTTGATTTGTCTTCCAATTTGAAATTAGCTTACTAGGCTGATAAAAATCCATTAAGTGATTCCTTTAGCATTTACATATTCCCTTTATGTACAAAACTACATTCCATTCAATCCTGCTTTCTTTTAGTATTGCCCACTGGGGTTCAAAACGGGAAAGGAACAGGAGAATGAAGAACAAGCTGCAGGAATTACTTCTGCTTAAACTACCTTTAGTGAGTAACAGGCCATTTTTCTTGCCTCCTTATCTAACTTGAACATGGCATAACCATTGGTCTATTTGAATGATGGCATAGATTTTAACATCAGGCTGTATACCCTCTGTTCCATTTATCAGGGTGTATTGCATCCAGTTTAAAAATCGCTGTTCTTCCCCTATTTGCCGCCAGGTAGCTCAGCTCATTCCCACAATCACTAATGACAGTAATTTTTGGAGAAGTGAAATTAAGCTAATCTGAAAATTCAGCATATTTTACTGTCTTTATCAAGATTGAATATGTCAAGGTTCTTATAAGTATTTTCTTCTACTTTCTGTTGTTTTCAAAGATTCTGGGTATATGCTTTCAGATACACCTCAGTTCAGTTGTGTCTTCCAAAATACATATACACATGCTGCTGAAAATCACACATGCATAATGTCACTGTGATAAATGGCCTCCCAAGGTGACTCCAACTGACCCAGATGACATAGTGACATGTGAATAACCTTTCATAAACTTATTAAATTTCATCTCAAAAGCAACTGCAGTTTGGAGAAAAAGTTTATCTATTATAAGGCTATTCTAGAGCCACATTCATCTGAGAGCTTGAAATCCTCAACCTATACGTTTTTATTAAAATTTTTCTTTCAGCATACACTGTGATGTATTTAAAGACATAAATTATAATATCCAAGCTTCATTTTGCTCCACTAAGCAAAGACAACTCTTCTGGGGTCCTGTTTCATGATAGGCTCTTCAGATTACACTAATAACTCTTCTCTGCAGCTGTCCCCACTTTGAATCTCTCTTCTCCAGACATCAATGACTATCAGTCTACAACAATCAGAAGATGATTTATAAAATCCTGTAAAGTAGGACAAACACACTTCTATTTTTCCTGAAAATACCTCTCCAAGATCCCATTTGGCTTTTTCATATCTTTATCATACTGGTTTCTTTTTTCTCCCACACCCTCTTCTGAAGTGCTAAACTCTAGGGGAACCACAGACATGAACATTAATCAGTAAGGAAAAAGGAGTAATTGTGGAAGGCAAGACAGGAACTTCATCACTCTGAGCTTCACATTTAGTCAATAGACATCATTACACACTTCAGAACTACACTGGAAGCCACTTAAAAACTTGAGTGTTTCTTGGCAGGTGTCAGAATTTCTCACTGATTTACAAAGTTTAGGATGACTATGAACCTGGAGTGGACTATTTACACTAGATATATAAATAAAAGGAGGATTATAAGTACCTGTTGCAATTTCCTTTAGCCTAGTCTTCAAGACCATCTAATATTTCCTGCACAATTGTTCTTTTTCTCCTTTCTACTGATTTTTCCATCATTAGAAAATCCCAGGGTTTAAGTATAGATTATACTTACATCAGTTACAAAAGTTACATGAAACTAGTCCCAGTGTTGATCACTGAAAACTTCTCTGAAGTGCCTTATGCAATTTCATACCTTCTTCTTCCAAATCACCAAATTTTTTGCCCACCTCAGTTTCACAGCAGCATTTTCCAACTACTAGGAAAACCAAACCCTTATTCTAATTTCCTCTGTAGCACTTTATCAGCAGTTAACAAGTCTGAGAAAAGGAAATCCAAAATACATTTTCTTTCTTTAGGGAGAAAAAAAAAATCAATAATATCTTGTAAAAAAAAACCCAAAAACCAACAGACGAAGAAGACCTTACATTTACTCTCATATAATTTTCTTCAAAGTTTGTTTGAAAGCAAAAATATTGCAGAGACATGGTCTGTGGATAATGAGATCAGTCCACCCACACAAACATGCACTAAAGCATATCCAATGTCTATGCTACTGTCCAGTCTTACTCTGCCACCCTTGAGATATTTTTTTCTTTAAAGAACCCAAAAAGGTTGGTATAAATTTCCTCTAAAAAAGACCATGCTGCCAAGTTTATGATTTCACAGATAACTAGTCTTAATCCTCTGGGACCAAAATTAACTAACACTCTCTTTAATTTTACTCAAAAGGTTTTTCTTCCACTTCAGTTGTGGTGCTTTCCACTTCCATATCTCTCCTTCCTGCCAATCGGTTTGCCTTTGCCTTTGCCTTCATATTCTACTAAAAGGCTTAATAAAGATGAAGACTGTTATTCATCACACATAATTTTAAATATTTATCTAAAGAACCCAAGTTAGGCAGGAAGTAATGCAAGGTCATTGGTGAAGAGGTTAAATAAAATGGGGGGTTGAATCATCCCTCGGAAGTGACTCTCCATTGAGTGGATAGGGTCTCTGGAACAATTTAGTTAGCAGCTTGAAGAAAAATGAAATAGAGCCATCTATTCCACCACTTCTATGCCAAGAAATGTTTGTTTTGGCTTAGGGCCAAGATTGAATTACTTTTAATGTTGACTCAATCTGTTCTTGTTCTTCTTCATAACTTTGCACACAAAAATGGTAGACTTTAGTGATCTGGTTTTATTTACTTTGTGAGATTTATCTCATCTAGACTTTCACAGTTTTTACTTTATTACTATCGTAGATATCCTATCCATGACACATTACCTAAATAAACTTTGTGATGGATTTTAGAGTTTTTACTTGCATGTTCATTGGGAAAATCCATTCCCAGTGGAATAGAAACCATTAGCTTTGGATGAAAACTTTGGATAAGAAAGACATCTTTGACTTAGTACTGATTCTGCTTTATATTTTTCTGTCTGATCCTGGGTAGTTTAATTTGTATAATTCATTATCTTTCTTAATTTGGCAAATACCTGTTCTTTTGAAATTAACCCTTCTTCAATAAACAATAATGTTTATACAAAATATATTAATTTAATTAAACGGAGTAAGCTCACAGCAAGGATTTTTTAGTGTCTATTTCAATAAAACAAAGCACATTCAATAAGACAGTTTCAGCTGTTAAATATCTCAACAAGCTGTAGAGAGCTGCAAACAAATTAAGATCCTTGGAAAGCAAAGAAGGCTATGCAAAGATTCTAGTGGAGTGAAAAATTATGTGTTTGTGCTTGTATTTATAACTGCTTTCTTTAATACTTGCCTGCAGGTTAAAAAAATATATCTATCAGGAGACAAAGGTAACATTTATTTTAGTGTGTTAAAGCTGCACCAGAGAACATTCCACCATTATGAACACATGATTCTCTATGGCATTAAATTGCTATAATAGCCCCTGGAATAATTTTTGCCTGGATCAAATAAAATTGTCCCAAATAATTCCCAGGCACAGTTTGAGACAGTATGAATCATGAAGTATTCAAAATAGACAGGTTTTGTATGATCAGATTGTACCAGCTTTTCAAGAACAAGCAAATTAAGATTCTTCAGATACAGCAACTAGAAATTCAGAATTTCATGAAATTTGCTACTGTAAAAGCTCTCAAGGAGGATGCTGCCTCTTTATGTACACACAAGTGTTTCTGCAAAATGGAAGACTGTACAAAGGACAAGATGAGCACACGTAACATAGAGTAGTCTGCATCCACTGCTTCAGTCCAGTCCTGATTACAGCATACTTGTCTTGTACAGGAATCATTGCAACAGTCCATAAGAGAAGCAGGGTATGTTAAAGTTAGAAAGTTCAGTGCTTCAGCTCAGCCCTTGGTCTTTTCTATTTAGTGATGTATATATGACAGGGAGATTCCATTCCCTGTCCCAAATGGCTTCAGGTTAATCTGTTTAAAAAAAGACTAGAATTACTCTTAGAAATGTGAGAAATAGGATGTCTTGACACCACAACTGGAATAGTGTCCAAAGTTCCACATAGGCGGTCATAATTTTCATACACAATTTTGAGCTACCAGGATATTGCATGTGCCATTTTTCATATCACAGAATCACAGAATTGTAGGGGTTGGTTGGAAAGGACCCCGAGAGATCATCAGGCCCAATCCCCCTGCCAGAGAAGTTTCCCTAGGACAGGTCACACAGGTTGGCATCCAGACGGGTCTTGAATATCTCCAGAGAAGGAGACTCCACAGCCATCCTGGGCAGCCTGTCCCAGGGCTCTGTCACCCTCACTGTGAAAAAGTTTTCTGCATATTGGTGCGTAACTTCGCATGCTCCAACTTGAGCCCATTGCCCCTTGTCCTGTCTCCAAAGACCACTGAAAAGAGGCTATTTCCCCTTTGTCCCACACTTGAGATATTTATAAACATTAATAAGATCCCCTCTTAGCCTTCTTTTCTCCAGGCTGAACAGCCCCAGTTCTTTCAGCCTTTCCTCATAGGGGAGATGCTCGAGTCCTTTAATCATCTTCATAGCCCTCCACTGGACTCTCTCCAGGAGATCCCTGTCTTTTTTATACCAGGGAGCCCAGAACTGGACACAATACTCCAGGTGGGGTATGACCAGGGAAGGTAGAGGGGGAATATTAACCACAGAAATACGTTGAACCAGCATTTTGATAGCCATCAGCAAGTTTATTCTAAGGTGCTGGTTTTGCAGAATTTACAATAATATAGTTGTTTCTGCTTCAGTCAAGACCTAAAAGTCAAGAGACTTTGCTCAGAAAATGTACTGCAAGGAAGAAAACTGATTGCCACACACAGTAAGAGGCCTTGATGAAACATAATTAAGGCAAGAAGCAGTTCCTTCATCAGCATTGTTCTTTTTCTAGCAGATAATACAAAAAAACTTGTCAAACATGCATTCAGAAGACTATTGTCTATCGGCTTTTTGATTTGCTGCTTTTAAGCCAGTTGAACTGTATAGAGTAGAAATAGCAAAAGGGTTCAGAGCACTTGCTGAACCAGAGCCCTGCAGAGTACATGATAGATTGAAACTGCCATCTCTTTTTGTCCAATTCCATTGCACTCTCTGGGCTAAAGAAATAAAACAGTTGATAAAAGAAAAAGACTCAGGTTTTGACAGTAAGTCAAGACTGCATGTGCTACATTTTGGGAATAGAAATTCTTTTCGTAATTTACTTACAGTGACATATATCAGCACCAGCTAAGGTGAGGGTGCCTTGACGTTATATCTTCATAAAATTCTTATTGTTTTCAAGTAGATAAGGAGAGATAGGAATAGCTTCCAACACAAATAAGTAGACAACAGAATCCCAGTGATACACAAAAAAACACAGAGTGGTAGGGAAAAAACAATGGTTCTTGGCTTATGAAGGAAATCCTCATGTTCCTGTTGAACAAACTGGGCTTGTACATGTGCATACTTAATGGTGCTGAAGTACATGACAGGATGTCATACAAGCACATCATTGAGTCAAGTCTATGTAGCTCAGGCAAAGAAGCAGTGTAAGTAGGGGGTGCTTTCTTACTACCTATCAGAGAGTGTCACTCAGTATGTTTGTGGAGACTTGTCACTTGCAAAATTCTACTAACATCACTATGGACTTTAGAATATTACAATATTTTATAGATTAAAACATTTCAAGCAAATCCCATAAATAGACGATATTCACAGTCTGATCAACTCCCCAAGATAAGTAATTACTTTGTATATTGCTTCAAATACATTTTTTAGATTATATTTAAACCCAAAGCAATCAGTCTTATTGTTTATTCAGTAAATTTTGCATGCCAGGGAAAACGCTGATCTTTGAAGTCAGAGTATCTTCTCATACATCCCTGCAGATTAACATTCACACAGAATCACAGAATCACAGAATCTTAGGGGTTGGAAGGGACCTCAAGAGATCATCGGGTCCAACCCCCCTGCCAAAGCAGGCTCCCTATCTCATATTACACAGATAGGCATCCAGACGAGACTTGAATATCTCCAGAGAAGGAGACTCAACCACCTCCCTGGGCAGCCTATTCCACTGCTCCGTCACCCTTACTGTGAAAAAGTTCTTCCGTATGTTGGTGCGGAACTTCCTATGCTCCAGCTTACAGCCATTGCCCCTAGTCCTGTCCCCACAGACCACTGAAAACAGTTTCATTGCAAATGTCACCATCATTAATTTTAGAGGACAAAACCAGCCATGGGACATATGAACTCTAACCCATGGCTTTCCAGGGGTGTGGTGTGTAGGTGATAAGGCTGTAGCAAATTCCACAAACAGAAAATGACAGTTCATAAGCTCCAACTCTTCCCGTTTTTCATATAAAAACCCAAACTAACTCTTCCCCTTTTCCTATAAAATGTTTATTTTCTACAGAGAAAATAGAATGCTATAAAATACTTTTTCACACTAATGGAAAAAATACACAAAATCCTCTCAAATGCTCTCATACTACTAGTTATGATTTTTTTTACAAACAAAATTGTGAAGTAATTATTCATTTCTTGCTTATGTAATAAGGTTAGTAGGACCTTTACCATGATCATATCAAAATGACATATTTATCTAGCCAGAGAGAAACCATCAGCTTATGAGAAGTTATTAACATGATTGATTTGAAGAGCCATTTTATAAAGCAAAATTCAGTCATTCTTACTTGACATATTTAGGACAAATCAACTGCTTATAAAATGCAAACACAGTTTTGAGTTATTGATGTATTCCATAGCTTGTTTTTGCTTGAACTTTATCTATGTCAGCACAAATAGTCCCTTGAGAGCACCTTGCTGCATTCTCTCTTATGTTCTGAAGAACAACTTCCCACTGTGAACTCACACAAATTGTGGGGGAAGGACCCAATGTGGTACCTCCCATACGACAGCAGGCTATGACAATCAACCATGAAAGATAACCAAGTACAAGGAGCACCAGACATCTTGGAATCTAGATAGCTGTCATGGTAGACCTACAGCAGAACATGCCAGCTTTCAGACATTTGGTTCCCTTGTAGTAAAATTATATTTAATCTGTGAATCATTTCCAGGCCTATAGATACCATGTTCTGAATAGGATCTGGGGTGTATTAAATAATCAGATCTATAAATTCTAACAGTGAAACAGTTCATCTTAAGCACCACTTCTATTTTCTGCTCTTTATTTCTCTTAATCCTGTACTCTCATTTTTCTCCTTCACCAAGACCTTTGATATTCTGTTTCCTTCCCTCTTGCTAAGCATCCTCTTGGCATTCATATCCAATCTGCATAGAGTTCACTCCCACCCTTCCACAGGCCAGCTGATAAAATAATCCATGATGCAACTGCTGCAAGTGGCATTATATAGTGCTCATATCTTTGAACCGACATCCTAGGGAGAGTGACAGGGTAGGGAGAACACTGCCAAATCCAGGCTGCTTTGTTCCAGGCTGTCTGTAGACAGAGGATAGCTACACAGTACTTTTTTAAGGATTCTGGCTACCTTTGGCCAGCATTCTTTATAGACATGACTGTAAAATGCTGAAATGTTACTTTCTTGTAAGACTTTGACTTTTATTTTTTTTTTATTTATGACTACGCACACACTGACACTGACCTATCTTACCCAAAACCTTCCATCTTGGAAGTAAAAAAAATATCATCTTCCATTTCAGCTATATATTAAAGCTTAGGTTCTACACACATCACTGAAGCCATATATCTTGCAAATGTCAAATTAACTCCCTGACTTGTGTAGGCAAATGTACTGTAAGGATCTATAGGGCCCATGCACATATAGTAAATGGATCCTTTGGGACTTGCACCTGTATTTTAGCTGGCAGCATAATTAGGTCCCATATGGTTAATGAAATGTAACGTGTCAGTATTTTGTAGGCTGAGATTTGTCACACGGAGGTGTTGGATGTAACACCCACTCTACCAACTGTTCAAGAGTAGAAAAAACAAAATCAGTTAAAAGCTTGCGTGTTCAAGAGAAATAGGAATCAGCCTTCAAGTTTTCAGTTTTCTGGGATTCCAGAGTCCTTTCTTCCTTCCCGATGGAGGTATGTCACTCAAGGTACTTTTTCTTCTGTTTTTCAGAGTACATTCTCTAAGGGCACAAACCTGTGTGTGGTCAGTAACAGAACATGTAAACAAACTACATGTCCACAAGCTTCTCTTCCATATATTACCAGCAGTGTCTGAGTGTCCCTTACTCTCCAAAGTATTGATCCTCACAACACTTCCATCGCACATTTGAAATGTGGGTGTTTGGAGCAAATGCTTCAGAGACACCCATGTGTGCCAATTCTCATCCTACAAAATGCCAAACCATTATAAAATAATTAAGCAGCCCCCTTGCAGATGGCTGAAGGCATGTCCACAGCAGGCTACGGAAGAGGCTGCAGGCACACCCAATGTAGCTCTGGTCTATCTGGTTGTGCTAAGCCACTAGCTGAGATCCTCAGCTGACATGTTGTACTTCTCAATGGTCTGACTGACTTGAGCACAACCCTGTAATGTTACATTCCAATGCCAGGAGGGCACATTGCTGGCTTATGGTCATCCTGCTGTCCACCAGGACCCCCAGGTCCCTCTCACCTACGCTGCCATTCCCCAACCTACCTGGGGTTGTTCTTCCCAAGATTTAAGACCCTATACTTGCCCTTGTTACATCTCATTAAACTTCTCCCTGCCCAACTCTCCAGCCTGTCCAAGTCTTGCTGAATGGCAGCACGACACTTTGGTGTGTCAACCACCCCTCCCATCATCATCAAACTTACTGACTGTACACTTTATTCCCTCATCCAGGTTGTCAAGGAATATATAGTACAGGTCACAGCACTAACTCCTGAGGTACTCCACTAGATACAGGCCGCCAGCTTGACTCTGTCCCATTGATCAAAACTCATTGGCTTCTTCCCTTCAACCAGATCTCAATCCACCTCACTACTCAACCTTACAGACCACGCTTCCTCAGTTTAGCCATGAGGATGCTGTGGGAGATGGTGTCAAATGCTTTACTGAGGTCAAGGTAGACCACATCTACTGCCCTACCATGATATATCCATCTGGTTGTATCCTTATAAAAGTCTATTAGATTAGTCAAACATGACTTCCCCTTGGTAAAACCATGTTGATTGCTCCTAATGACCCTCTTATCCTTGATGTGCCCAGAGACAGCACCAAGGATAAATATGTTTCCAGGCCACAGAAATAGCTAGGCAAACTGCAAAGTTAGATCCATGGCACAAATCAGAGGGCACAATAGTCTTCCCTCTCATAGCGGGATGATGTATGATGCATCTGTCATCACGTAAGGATAGAGAGGCTTCACCATTGGCCCAACATAGTTAAAAGCTACCATGTGTGACTGAGAGGCTTCTCAGCACCTTTCCTCCAGGGTCAGCACTATTTACATGTCACTCCTTCCAAAAGGAGAGTGCCTAAAGGCACTCTCTAGCCCTGCCTGAACAGTCTGCGAACAACTGGCAAAGCAGAATCTGTCTGCATAAACTTCTTGGTTGAATACACATTAATAATGCATAAAGCTGTACTAAAATCAGTTTAGGAGCATGGAAAGAAAAGGACTATGTTATCCTGGATGATTCAGACAGTTCTACTGTCCGAGAGAGAGGGAGGAGCAAGAAGGTCACACAGCTGAAGAAACAAACAAATAGGGAATGTTGGAAGAAAAGAGAAATTACTAAGTCCACAGGTCAAGTAAACTCTGCTTTTTCAATACAGGTCTACAGCAGAATGTTGTTATAACTATAAAGCTTATGCTTCTTGATTGAATATTATATAACTTACCAGAAAGCACTACATTCCTAGCCTGTCCTAGTCTTTGCCCAAGTCTGATTTTTGTGCAAAATCCATAAGATTGAAATCTCTGAATGCATTCTGTACCAGATGCTTCAATCTGGGCTACTCAGGCATGCTGAAATCTCTGCTTTTGCATAAATGCCTTTGGATTTGGGGAGAAAAAAAAAGCAAACAAAAAAACCCCAACATCCCTCCATAGAAATTATGTTTGAGTGAACCAAACCTTCAGCCCCATATCTAGTAAGATGTGGAGCATCTATATATCCCTTTCTTTTCAGTAAGCATGGAGGTGTCAAGAAATAAGTCGAGCACCTAATTACCCTGTACATTGGTCTTTCGAGAGAGATACAAGTCAGAGAAAGAATGCATCTGATCTGTCATCAACATTTTTCAGGCCCCTTAGATTTGAGCCAGTCTCATACTTTCCTTTTAGGGAAAGAAATAGGTCAGACAAATTGTCTGTCTTTCTTGCAAATGTATGAAAATGAGCAAGGTAACTTCACATCACACAATACTGTTAGAAGGAAGAAACCAAAGACGACTGTTATATATATAACCATGACTGAAGACATATGAGAGGCTTGTGTTGGAAAGATATATAGACTTCCTCATGTTATCATTTTTGGGCACATATTCTAAACTTTTTGAAAGCTTCTGTTAATGTGAAAAGGATTTGAATCCTGTATTTTTGTGAGGTAAAGTTAAAGCAAATGCTTACCTACCTAATGCAACCTTAAGTTCTTTTCTGCTCATAAAACCAAAGGAGCAGCACCTGCATATTTTTACTATTTTTTCTTCCCTGTACTTTTTTGGAAATTTGCAATAAAATTCTCCAAGCTGCAAAGCCAGCATGAAAATGGGAAAGAAGCTGAACTTCACTGCTCCTCCTCCATTAACAGAAGGTATGAGATCCCTTTCCAAACTTCTTGCTTTTGCTCCTTTTCCATGCCTAAATATAGTTTCACTCACTTGCTGTCAGGATGCATTTATGCTGCCTGTGCAGCTCAGCTCTGAGATCATAGCCATCTACATTGCTTTCTCTAAGCCAGGGAACATCTTCAAGAATATATAAGCATACTCCCTGACTGCTCTCTCAGCTTGCTTACAGACTGTCTTTGAGGCAAGCTGGTTGAGAGAAGATGGACGGAACATGGGGTTTGACTCTTCAAGTGTAAAAAATATTTTGGTCAAGAACCTATTCCAATGTAATTGAGAATGAAATCGAGGATGAAGATTGTTGAAACTGATGAGGGTGAAATAGAGGAAGAATTTCAGCTGATTTTTCACTTTCAAGTCTGCTTGCAAATTAAAATTGTCCCATTTTTCATTAAATGCAAAATCTACAAATTGAACAATTGTTATATGCAAGGCTTTAAGACAAAACAAATGTAGAATTTTGAATAATATGTCTAGTTTGAAGCAGATTTTTGAAATGAGAATATGGAATTTAAATCCTGAATATTAGAAGACATTTGGAAAAAGTTTGGATTCTACAAGTGTATGAACGTTTAAAATAGTGTGCAACTTTGATGGCCATTACTTTAGTGAGGGCTTAATCTGCGTGGGTTGACAGTCATGACCACATAAATGACAAGTTATGGAAATTTCCAAATCAGTGATGAATAAGATACATGTATCATGTATCTCATTCATAAAATTATCTAATTGTTTTATAGTCTTATTTTGACCAGAAAGAGATAGAATGAAAAAAAAAATACCAAATTGGGGAAGGGGTGGGAAAGCAAGAGGTAGTATAACCAGAAAAAATAGATGGTAGGAAGAGAAAAAAAGTCCCACCAAACATTGAGGAAGGTGAGATAGTAAGCCAGATGGGCAGAAGATGAGCTATGACAAGATGAAGGCAGATAACTATAAAAGGGAAAAATTAAAAGTACATGTTTATAGGCATTGTTTTGCTAATAAGGTAAGAAACAGCAGTTTGTATGATGATTTATGGAAAATAATTGCCTGCCTGCCTGCAAATTGAAGAAGTAAATGGAGTACCAATCTCCCCACAAATGAGCAGAGAAAACATACATACTCTTAAAAAAAAAGCGGTACATAATCAGAGAAGCTGTGGATGCTCCATCCCTGGAAGTGTTTAAAGTCAGGTTGAATAGGACTCTGGGCAACCTGGTCTACTGGTAGGGCGTCCCTGTGCAGGGCAGGGGTTGGACCTAAGTGACTTTTGCATTTCCTTTCAAACCAAACAAGTCTGTGATTCTATGATATATAATCTCTTTTGGCAATCAGAGAAGGAGTTGTGGGTGATATGATGGTTGAAGGTTGTCTTGGGCATAGCCATCACGAAAAGATAGTTTTCAATTTTTGAAGAAGTAAGGAGGGAGGCAGAACTGCTTCCTTGGACTTCTTGAGGACAGACTTGGACCTATTTAAGAGACTGGTTGGCCAAGTCCCTTGGGAATCAGTCCTGAAGGGCAAAGGAATCCAGGAAGGCTGGACATTCTTCAAGATGGAAATCTTAAAGGTGCAGGAGCAGGACATTCCCGTGTGAGAGAGACAAGCTGGTGAGGAAGAAGAATGGCCTGGCTGAACAGGGAGCTTTGTAACTCAGGAAAGAAAAAAGAAAGACCTTTGGAAGAAGTAGAAGACCACACAGGAGGATTACAAGGATGGTGTGAGGTTAGAAGGGTCAAAGTCCAGCTAGAACTTAATCCAGCTACTGCCACAAAAGATTAATAAAAATGTTTCTCTAAATACATTGACATCAAACAGAAGGCTAAGGAGGATCTATGTCCTTTATCAGATACTGGGGGAACCATAGTGCTAGATCCTAGATCCTGATCAAAGTCCTCTCACTACAATTTTGCACGTTTCTTTTGACAGTACCTGTATTCATCCTATGCCTATAATGTCATCTAGGAAGGTAGAAGAAATCTAGCTTTGGAAGAAATGGTAAAAAAACCCCAACAATACAACAAAAACCTAAACACTAGGTAAGGACAAATATGAACCATTTGACTAGATCACAACAGATTGAGTAACAGACAATTTTGCTCTTCTTTCTGCTGTTCTTAGAAGTTAAGTTGTATTTGGGCAGTGGGACTCATTTAGTGATCTACTTTACTAGCCAACACATTTGTTATCTTTCAATCTTGTCTAGTATGTATCGTACTTCCCGTAATAGCCATTCCTTATGCAATGTTTGTCTGCCCTGTGAAAATGTAATTGATTTTACATGGACGTTTCCATATATATCACCTGGATCATGTATTTGGCCAGCCATAGGTGATTCCAAACACTTCCAGAAAAAAAACAACCAACCAACAAACAAACCAAAAAAAAACAAAGAAGAGAAAAGAAGTGAAAAGAAGAGAAAAGAAGAGAAAAGAAAAGACAGAGAAGAGAGAAGAGAAGAGAAGAGAGAGAAGAGAAGAGAAGAGAAGAGAAGAGAAGAGAAGAGAAGAGAAGAGAAGAGAAGAGAAGAGAAGAGAAGAGAAGAGAAGAGAAGAGAAGAGAAGAGAAGAGAAGAGAAGAGAAGATCACAAAATCCCCTTAATAAGAGGAAATCTTAACTGTTTTTTTCCAGTCGGCCTATTCAGAATGAGTTAAATTATGTCAGTTTAAAAACAAATCTGTGATTTATGAATGGGGTTGTCTCAAAATTCTGTTTCCAAAGTCTATGGCAACCATTCAGTTAATAACATTCCCAATGACTCCTTTAATGCATAAACATACAATGTATTTGTGTATAATACTCTGCCTTACAGCATGGTATGTCTCCACATCATCAGGACCCTGCAATCAGATTTTACTAAAATGGATGCAATGTTATTCTCTGTCCAGTGGCTTCAAAATTAAATTAAAGCAATATCTATAATTTTGGTTTACCTCCAAAATCACTATCTCATGCATGATTCAAGAATGCAGGCCATTTGCCTTTCCTAGCTTTCATAGAAATCACAAGTTATCTCTTGTAGATACAGGAAGTGTTCTTTCATGTCTGGGTTCAATACAACTAAGATTGTCAGATCCTGCACTTGGGTCACAACAACCACAGGCAACACTACAAGCTTGGGAAGGATGGTTGGAAAGCTGCCCAGCAGAAAAAGACCTGGAGATGGTGGTTGACAGCTGGATGAATGTTAGCTAGCATTGTGCCCAGGTGGCCAACAAGGCCACTACATCCTGACTTGTATCAGAAATAGTGTGGACAGCAGGACCAGGGCAGGGATCATCCCCCTGTTCTCAGCTCTGGTGAGGCTGCATCTCAAGCACTCATTCAGTTTTGGGCCCCTTAACACACTGAAGGTGTTGGACTGTGTCCAGAGAAAGGCAATGAAGCTGGTGAAGGGTCTAGAGCACAAGTCTGCTGAGAAGAGATTGAGACAACTGGGGTTGCTTAGCCTGGTGAAAAGCCGTCTGAGGGGAGACCTTACTGCTCTCTACAAGTGCCTAAAAGGAGGTTGTAGCCAGGTGGATGCTAGCTTCTTGTGCCAAGTAAAAAGTGATAGAACAGGAAGAAATGGCCTCAGGTTGCACCAGGGGAGGTTTAGACTGGATATTATGAAAAATCTCTTCACCATCATGGTTGTCAATCACTGGAACAGGCTGCACAGGGAAATGGTTGAGTTACCTTCCCTGGAGGTATGTAAAGGACATGTAGATGTGGTGCTTAGGGATATGTTTTATTGGTGGACTTGATAGAGATCATCTTCGGAGCCCTCATTTGGACTTGCTCCAACAATATCAAGAAATATGGAATAGTGTGCTGGATCTTTCTTTCTCATATCAAAGAGAACTACCTGCACTTTTCACCTTTAAATCGAAGAATAATTATATCTTCATATATTCATGACTTAAATTTCCTGTCACTAGCTACATGCATGGAAAAAGAAAAATCTATGGTTTCATGAATAAGTAGTATAACAGATGCAGATATACCACAAATCATCACAAGTACTAAGTAATGGGACCTGCTTCATGAGCCCCTGCTGAACTGTTGGATTAATCACTTGTCAATATCCAAAAACGTTTAATTTGTATAGGACTGGTTGTAAATAAGACATGCCAAAAGTGTGGAAGTGTGAGGATCTTCTAGCTCTTCTCTCAAGAAAAACAAAACCGTAAGAATGACTGGCCTGAGTAGCCTGTCAGCAATGTTAAAGAGCTGCCTGGCTCGTCAGTCACTGCAGAACAAAGTAAATATTCATTTGATGTTACTTCAGTTTTCTCTCTCAATATTCCCAGCTGATAGTATTTGCTCACTTTTCACAATTGCGATGCTAGGATAAATATTTGAATTTTGACCCAAAAAGGAGCCACCTTTGTTATAGATGTCAACATTCAATAAAAAATTAGGAAACACCTCAACAGGATAGGACCAGGACTGTGTTTTGCATTTTCCCTATTTTCTTTCAGGAGAGAGATTATTTTTTTAGTTTTGCACTACAAAATTAATGTGTTTAAGAGCATCTAAAATTAGATTTATCTTAATCTCAAGATTTGTGTTTGAAACAGTTTTAAAATCTTGAAAAAAATAAGAAAAAAGAGTAATTTAAAAAATAAATTAAAAAAAAAAAAAACCCCTTCAAGTAATTTCCCAAGGGCAAAAATGAAACATTTTGGAAATAGAATATCTCCATTCTTTAGACAAATTATTCTCCAATTTTCAAAAAGATATTTCTAGAAATATTGGTGGGAAGATATTAAATAGTTTACTTAAATATATTAGAATAAATTGCTTGATCACTTGAAATTAGATTGAATTGAAACTTCAACAGCTTTGCTTGACATGAATGACTTTGCTTGGCATGAGTGACTGGAGTGCAAAGCCTTAGGCCGCAAACCATAACTGAACTTTAGCTGAACCTTTGCTTGTTTGAAGGGGAGAAGAACTAGGAGTCATGCACATGCACAGAATGATAAACTGGACCAAGCCTATAATTCAAGGGAAAGACCTTCAAAGATAGAGAGAAAACACTTTATCTTAAGTCAACAGAAGACAGAAAAGACAGAGGTGCAGATAAAACAGGAGGATGATGAAACTGCATAGATAAAATTTCAAAGATGTTACTCATATCATCATGAGGAAAAGATTGGACAAGAAGTCGATGCATGCCTTGTGGACAGGCTCATGCACATCTTGCGTAGTAGATTGTGAGGCCTTAAGTAGCATAGGAAAATGACCAAGGGTGTCCCCTTTGTGGCACCACACAGCTTGAGCTGAAATAAACTAACTCTGTAGCAGAACCAAGGGTCTGAACTGGTTTTTAGAATTTGAGTCTACTAACTCTGTAGCAGAACCAAGGGTCTGAACTGGTTTTTAGAATTTGAGTCTAAGACTGGATCCAGTCACAACTAGGCTTCTCTCTCAGAAAGAGTTTAGAAAGCAAGAGGGCCCAGTCTGAACCTTGTAACTCAGTGAGAGTGTCTTCTTGGACTCTACTATAACAGTTTTCTTTTGAAATGAAAGATTTTTCATGGAAAAGAAATAATCTTTTTTGGTATGTTATTTCTATGTAGATTTTTCTCCATATAAAACATGAAAAAATATCACCTAAGCTTAAAATAGAATGAATATAGTTTTAAAACATATTTTGTGAAACACAAATGATATTTCTGAGCATGATACAGTTTGCTTACCTAAAGGAGGAAAATCTAGAACCTAAAGAAAATATTCACAGTGCCTTATAAGTACATTTTGTTCCAAGCAGCAGGTTTAAGGTCAACTTGTTGGAGCTCTTTCGTTCATTTCTTCATCCTATTCTTACACACTATGACTAATTTTCATCTTGCTTTTTACTTGGTAGCAAAGGATGCAAGCAAAAATAGTCTTGTAACCAGAAGCATTTGAATAAATAAGTAAGAAAATGTGTGAAATAACTCTTACCTGCAGGAAAAGTAAGTTCTGCTTTTATTATGGTTTCATCCTAATAAAATTATTGTAAATGACCTCTTTTTATACACTTATAATAAATTTAAATGGAGGAAAGTGATACTAAACCAAAAGGACTTTGAGGATGAGTTTGATCCAATATTTACCTGCAGAGCTGTCTAAAGAAAATGTTAACAAAGTGGCTTCTTCCTTAAGGCTGTGTTCAGAAGTAAATCATGCCCAATTGAGTGAAATTTATCCCTTGTCACCCCCAATAAATTTGGCCTATTGTGTTTCAATTGTACCCTGTGCAGTTGTATTTTCCAGCATACATCACCTCTTCACTCTGTTCAGAGTTGCAAAGTAAATGGTTTCCAATGGCAATGACAATTGCCTTTCAAATTATCAATTTATTTGGCTCCAGGCAAATTTTCAGCACAGACTCTCAGGACTGGCCTTGTTTTTGACTAGGAAGGCCTGACCTGAATGTCAGTCTGGTCAAGGGGGGGCATGCTGACTTCAAATGGTCTTTTTCAAACTGCAATGATGGAGGAAAAGAGAATTGTATATCTTTTCCTCTGATCTTTCAAAAAGACCAGGGAAAGATTTTATAAGGGAAATGAAGTAAACAGGTAGTTCTTTGCCTTTTGGGAGAAGAAGCCAGCTTCTCCCTGGTTTCCCTGACCATTTTCAATTACTTGTGATGTCAAGTGGTTAAGTAAGAAAAGGCTGAGAAAAAACTCCAGGGGTACTTAATCTGCCTAGCCCATCTAGCTCATCTGCATGCTAACCATCACTTCCCAAAATCCAGATACAGGCACAATTTTTCCTCTCTACTGCCTTGTCCATTCCTTAGTTTCCCCTTGGATGGGCAATGGTTACATGAGTTTAAAAAGATCCCTAAGGTGTTCTGAGAAATTGAGGGAGTAAATGGTTAGACTTTATGCTCTTAGAGGTCTTTTCCAAACTTAAAGATGCTATAAGGATTCTAAACTGGACGGCTTCTCTTTGCTGAGCTATTTGGCCTGAAAGAGAGGCACAGAGTCAGTTCTTGACTGCATTAGTGATCTGCGGTCTGTCTGCAAGGTTGGTCTAAGAAGTGAAAGTTGGTTTGAGTTTAAGGAAAGTTTAATCTCTGTTGCCATCACAGTGAAGAGAAAACCCATCTGTAAAGCCAGCTAGAAGAATTAGATCTGTATACAATCTTGAAATAAAGTGGTCTCCAGCAGAGCCTGCATGCCTGTTGTAGAAATCCATAAAGTTAAAGCCTGAGTAAGTGCTTAGGTCCTTAGTGAAAAGACATTTTTTTTCTTTGCCTGATCACTCCTACCTCCCTACTACAGTGCTTAACATGTCTGTTTGTGGGGTTATGGAATGATGTAGATTCCAGAACTGCTAAGGCTTTTTAAAAATGTGTCCTGACGGTGGGTGAAAATTTTGTATTTACAGCTATATTGGTGCAGAGTAGAGCTTCACAAATCATTAAATGCAAGGAAGCGTTGGAGAGTGCAGGAAGATAATGATGACGGTAGCACATGCCATTCCTGACAGAGCCAAGCAAGGGGGGTTATAACCTAAGACTTGCAAAAATTCCTGATTGGCATATGTAGAACACACTACAATAAGTGGAGATGACTGTTGCTTTATGAGAAATATCCTTCTCATGTTACTCTATTTCCTCTCTGTTGGAGTGCAGAAACTTCATCCTTAAAATTATAATAGCTCCACTGATAATAGTGCTTGCTGCCTTCCAATTCTTATAGAAGAAAAGATACTCTTAGTGGCTATTTGCACACTTGAAGGCATCACCTAGATTAAACCGGGATGCTAAATATCAAAGGAGTAAAGCTTACGAGACCCTTTCAAAAATTTTGCCTGTTTTAAATCTGGAAGTATTGAATAGGTATTTAACAACAAAACTTCAGATCAACCTCACAAAATATTAATACACTGATGACACAGATGATTAGTAAGTGCAGAAGGAAAGATTTAAACAGGAAGCATTTTATTGTGAAGCTACTGACTTCACAGCAGGCTTTTCATGCACTAGACCAAAAGGAGATCTATAACTTTATCTGCTGATGGAACTATCAAAGCAATGAAATAACCAGGGTTTTTTTTGCCTCTTCTTTTCTTCCAGTCCATATTTGAAAGAGAGGAATCTCCCTCTCCTTGGAAATCCTTCCCAGAAACCAAATATCATGTTAGCTAAAGCTAGTGAATGCCGATGGCCAGAATTATTTGAGACACTGAAAAAAGGGTCCTCTCTGAACAGGAGAGCAAGATCCTAAGTGGATAAAAATTGCAAGGAGTGGAATCCAAGAATTTTATCCCCATTTTGAAATAATATCTATGAGTGTAGGATACTGAGTATAGGAACATATTCAGAATGTTTACAACTATACAGATGTTATATTAAAATTAATTATAAAAATAGAAATAATCTAAATAAAGAATATCTCTTTTGCTTGTTTACTCAATTCCTTTACTTAACATTCATCTACAGGTGTGTGTTGTGGTATTTTAAAAATCATTCTGTTCTTGGAAGGAGCAACATCTGCCATAACCTTTGGAGTGTCAGACATTGTTACATTTCAAAGAAATACCTTGACCAGTTTGTATTTTTCTATCTCATTATAAATACCATCTGTTCTAGTGTTATAAAACATTTGTGTGATGTTATTTAGCTGGAAAGCATATTCATCATCATCATGACCAAACAGATGATATCATCATAAGATTCCCAAAACCCAAGTTTCATGTTTGTTCACTGAAGTCCAGTGTCATGTTGCTCTAAACATGTATGAATTACATGAGGCCTCAGGTACTAATGGAATACCAGCTGTCTTGTCCATTTTACACCAGCAGAAGTAGGCATACATTGTACTAGATATACCACTGAACACTTCTCATTCTTCACAACCCGCTCCTCTGTCAATTTCTTCTCTTGTCTTGCTCACAGCAGCTCTCCAACTTCAAACCTTGTGTCCCTATTCCCTTCTTTCCAATGCACAGTGCAAAGTTCTTCTGCCATAAGATCAACATGACTTATGTTACCATCTTCTGCAAACAGTCCCCACAGGAAATGGCGAAAGTCAGTAGTCTCACTCTATGCAGAATAAGACCTTGATATAATCTCGACAGTTCAGACACAATATGTAAGCATCCCTTCTCAATAAGCAGAGGTCTAAAAGTTGTTCGTAGCAAAAATTAGATAAGTCATCAAAAGCAGTCAGTATAAAATATTATGCTAATGTGATGCATCAGTGTCATTATTTTTGACCATAATGTTATTCATGCATATTTGTGAAACGAAGGCTGCACACCAAGCCATGCCAAAGACATCAGCTGGCACAGAGTACCTTCACAACATGATGTGATGTAGGGTGATTTATACACCATTATAGTAAACTGTTAATATATTCATGCATCCCCATACAAAAGAGGCTACAGTTATCTACCAGCTTTTGTTATAATGATGGCAACACGACTGCAACAATCTGCATGTAAATTCTTTTTTTTGTTCTAAATATTGCAGGACAAGCTCCCTACATATCTGTAGGAGATCTCGCATACTAACATTGGACCAGTATCACCCCAAAAAGGGCTTTGAATCGTGTGAAGGCTGCGAGAGAAGCATACTCAGTGTGTGGGAAGGACAATCTGCTTTCTATTGATTGTAATAAAGCCAGCAGCATCTGCTGCTGTTCAGAAACGCTGTCACCACTACTCAATCCCTTAATATAATTTTTCATTCCCAGATAATATTCTGAATTTCTCTGTTTGAATGTAGGTGACCCGGTGAGATCCTAAAATTCATCATAGAACCTACTTCCAGAAAACTCATTAAATGGTGCTGTCATTAGACAGAGGCTGGTGAAACCTGCTTTTAAGGTGGTATGAAATTCTAGTTACTTGCAGCAGGATGAACCCACTCAGTTCTGCCAATACAGAAATAATGAAATCAGATAAACTTTTCCAGAGTATTTCCCTTTAATCTTATACTCTTCTGAACACTGGGGAAAAAGCTTAAGCTCTAACTCAAATGATTAACAAGAAGAAAATAATTTAGCATGTAGTTATGATTTTCTGGACACCTGATGGACCGTAAGTGGGTGAAAAAGATTTGAGGAGACTTTCTTTCCCCATTCCTGAAACCAATGGCCAGATTCAGAGCAAGAAGTGTCTGCAATAGTCAGTCCATGGAGTATCATAAAAAGGACAGAAATAGTTCTGATGCCCAATAGTTCAGGCAACCTGCATTCAAATATTAGCCAGAGCTACATGTTTTCTAGTATTCATGCATTCGTGTCTTAGATATAAATTGGGAACACATTTTGACTCAGCTACAGTTTCAAATGATGATTTAGCTCTCTTCTGCACTAGGAACACCAGACCTTTTCTCATTTCCCATTGAAACCAATATAGTAAAATTATTATTCTACATAAATACACTGATTGGTAGATTAAGAAAAATACATAAATGACAACTAAATGAAATGGAAGTCACTTAGGAAACTCCAGAGAAAACACTTCTAGCAACAAGTGGCCCTTGTTACTACACACAACCCTATATTTCAAACTTTTTTTCAGCCATTGTCAACATGATGCTACTTTAGACTCATAGGGAATGAGGAATTATTATTGAGTAAAGTAAAAGTTTATGCTGTTGATAACTGGCAAAAAACGCATCAACATGAAATTATCAGCATCTAACTATTTGACTACATCAAAGTTCAAAGACATTATATGGAAAAATAACCTCTTACCTTCAGTATGTACAGCAGAAACATAGGTCCAGTTATAGCGCTTGACAATGTCCACCATAGCCCGCGCTTGCTGCGCATCAGATGGAACAACTCTCATAAAATACTTGAACAGGGTTTTATCGCTTAGGTCCATGCTTGTGGCAGAATAAGCGATCTGAGGTATATTGAAAAGCTGCAACAAGTTCTGGACCTGGATAGCAACCGAGCTAGAGCCAGGTCCGATGACACCAACAATCGGTTTTTTGGAGCGGAAAGATGATGAAGATCCATCCACACATTTCACCATCCCTTCCTCTTCTTCTGATGAAATTAGAGAGTCCCTTATAAACTCTATGCTCTGCTCCAAAGCCACAGCAGAATGCCAGCAGGAGTCCCTTATTTCACATCCTAGTGTTATATTTGGCAACAGTGTGGGGTCCAAATTAATTCTGTCAAGGGTATGTAGCATTGCCTCCACTCTCTGAATGCCATACTGCTCTCTTACCTCTCCACATTTCCTCTCATGAACCTTGTCAACAGTTGGTTGGTGGTGGACGGAGAATAGAGCTCCAATGATAATATCACCAGGCATGTGTGCAACCACCCTTCTCTCATTGGCCTGTGCAGAAACCAAAAGCCCGAAGTTCCCACAGACATCTTCCTTCAATAACAGGATTGCAAGGAACAGCAGAAGGACCATTTTAGGAAATAATTTAGGCTGGTAGAGAAAACATGATGGAATAAACCTGGAGAGCTGATGAAAAGCAGTTATCAAATCTCTTGGATAAAAGGAGCACTGTGCTGATGGTTAGCCACGAGTTTGCATAAATTCTCTAAGGAGTCACCATCCTCTCCCAGTGGACAGTTATGCAGAGCTGCACATGTGATCATAATCCTCATAACCTTTAAAAAATGAATACATAAGAGAACAAACTTTTAGAATAGTTATAAGATCAGCTTCATCATTTCTTTTAAAATTGCACTTTTTCCTACTGCTGACAATATCTGTAATCCATTGCCCCCTACATACACTTGCTTCCATCATTTTTCAAGTTGGAAAACTTTGCTGTACTTCAGTGTTTCACAGTCTTAGACTTGTACTTCTTCTGATATGAATCAGTACCTTTCTCTCTGACACTCTTGTTTAAAAACTCTTTTGGGAAATATTTTCAGAAGCACAAAATACAGACATTTATTAATTCCAAAGAAGAAAGATGTTGTCATTTCCAATGTATGTCTTCAAAAACAACTCTCTTTACTTTCAGACACACTCTATAACCCAAATGCCTATGTCACACTGATGTACTTTGGGCTGTGCTATATTATCAGCTACAGTACTAGGAAACAACTATTGACAAAAGGAGCTATTCTTTAAACATTCTACGGAACACAGAATCTGGTTCTTCAAATTGGTAAATCTGTTTTTTTCTTTGCAAGCTGTAACATGAAACAAATTAACTTTTAAAACAAGTTAGGATTAAGAATTCTGATTTTTTTATTAATATTTGTATTTGGTTTAAGCAGTGAATATTTCAGCAGAGGAACAATTATTCTGAAACAGTGGAGCAATTAAATTCTTTTCATGGCTTTATATCCCTAAATCAAACATCTCCAATAAGCAATTTGATATATCCTGGTACTGTGGACAACTATACAAACTTCATTGGTAGAAAGAAGTCAACATAGACGTTGTACAAATGAATTACTGCCTAAAATATTTGTACTGCTATGTTTGCATATGGTCTGCAATGCTATCTGCATTCAGTTTTAGTGTTCATGAAAGATAAAAATAAATAAGAAAAGAAACATCAAAGAATTAGTCTCTTGGTCTGCAGTCAATAGAACTTGAAAATGTACTTGAAAATGTCCTGTACCTTGCACTGAATTTGCAACATGATGCTTCTGGTTTAAAATATAGCATTGAAACTGTAGTTTGCCCAGGTCTTGATCCCAGAGACCAGTAAAGTACCATCTGTTGCTCCACACTGGCCAGTGGATCCACTGAGAGTACAGAAAATTAAGCACACTCTTAAATCTAGGAAGATGCTGAGCTAGTTAGTGAGCCACATGCCCAGTTTTATTATCAACAAAACAAATGAAAAATTCTGGGACATCAGTTTTATTGACATAAATCTTTTGAGGTAATAAAAAAAGAAAATACACAATTTCACAAACATTTCAGACCCACCAGTCATTTCTAATCCATTAACAATCATTACTAAAGTTCAGATGTTGAAAAGTCCAAGAAACCCTTGTCATAGGAAGTCTACCTCCGTTTCTTCCAGGTTCAAAATCTAGCAGTATTTTAATCTTGAATTTACCCTTTAGAGCTGGGTCATAAAGTACAGCGTAACAGGGAAAATTCCTGATTCTGAATATGAGACAGTCAAGCCTAAAACCAGTTTTCTGCTCGAGGTTAGACTTGCTTAATTATTATTCTACCTAGACATCTATAAATTATAAACTATTTACGCAGAGGAAATCATGCAATAGTTTTAGTGAACATTCCCAAGTGAAATCCAAATCTTTAAAAAAAGAGAAAACATTTAATAGAAATGGTTTTGTAACATTAATTGCAGTATTAATAAGTTCATGTAATATTAATTTATAGTAATATGAAGCGTTAATAATGAAATAAGGTTCAGAAAACTGTAGAACACTTCAAGAAGTTTTTTCTAGTCTGTGAAGAGTTAGCTTATCAATACTGCAACCCTTGGCCACTGAGGAATAACAACAGTTCAATTCAGGTTAATTAGTCTCTAATTACAGAATATCACTACTGCTTATGTCTTCCAATTGTTTGTTCTGTGACTCTGGAGACAGTACTGTATAATTTGCAAACAGACTGAAGGATGAATGACAGTGGATATCTCTGTACAATATCACAGCTAATAAATTCCTATATGTCCAATTAATGTAATGTACTATAACTTTAAAAAATCTTTAATTATTTAGTAACATTAACATTTGAACATAAATAGTGATCTGTTATTTAAAACCATGGGTACTTAATTTTCTGGGCTTCTCAAATGAAGGCAGCATGTACAGAGCACAACTATATCCAGACAAATACCAGCTCTGCCTCAGACTGTAACTGGATATACAATTAGATATCCTTTTATAACCTAGCTGCCTGTGCATCTGCATATGTACAAATAGAGGGAGTTCAGAGGACCGGGGTGAGCTCATGACACACACAAAAATATCCAATCCCCTTCCACCATTTTAATTCTACAACACACATCAACCAGGTTTCTGGTCAAGTTGAGCAATACTATTCTTGGTCTTGTGCCTATGGATTAAACCCTTTGCATACAGGATATATGAGAAAGAGAGGGCAGCAAGCCCATTTTGATCTTCACTCCAAAGAACAGCTGTTTGCTCTTCTCTGTCAACAGCTGAATCTATCAGTATAAAACAGATTAGATATAAAATGGATATATAGTAAATTGAGAGCAGCCCTGAGGAGAAGGAGTGTTGACTGATGTAAAGCTTGACATAAGACAGCAACATACTCTTGCAGCCCAGAAGGCCAACCTGGGCTGCATCAAAAGCAGCATTACCAGCAGGTCAAGGGAGGGGATTCTTTCCCTCTGCTCTTATCTGGTGAGACCCCACATCCAGCTATGGGTCCCCAGTATAAGAATGACATGGAGCTGTTGGATCAAGTGCAGAGGAGGTCAGGAAGATGATCAGAGGGCTGGAGCACCTCTGCTATGAAGACAGGCTGAGAGAGTTGGGCTTGATCCCATGCTCTGACTTGTCTGGACCTGTGTGAAGCCAGGAGCTGGACTTGATGATCCTTAGGGGTCCCTTCCAACTCCAAATATTCTATGATTCTATTAATTTTTTCTCTGTGAGGGCACTGATGCCCTGGCACAGGTTGCCCAGAGAAGCTGTGGATGCCCCTGGATCTCTGGCAGCGTTCAAGACCAGGTTGAATGGGGCTTTGGGCAGCCTGGGCTAGTGGAGGGTGTCCCTGCCCATGGGAGGGGTTTGGAAGGAGGTGATCTTTGAAGTCAATTCCAGCTCAATGCTTTCTGTGATTCTGTGATTCTATGAAAATTACAGGGTATCGAATGAAATAAAGCTGAAGGTCTCCTTTATATTTCTGGTTTGATAGTAATTGGAGGTCTCATGGTTAGGTTGTTCCCATGGCACAAAAGTGAGGTCTAAAACAAATCAAATCCTTCCACTCCATGGCATCCAAGGGAAAAGAAGGGGCCAGATGCAGACTGTATTTGTTCCAGAATTAATGAACTTTATTTAAATACACTGTACTAAATTGAAAGTCAATTTACTTGGGACTTAGAAAGCTGTTACTAATTATGCCAAGAAAACTGGTTATGTTTTATAGTATTAGGCTTAGGACTTGTATCCAAAGCATCTGAAGTCAATGTTTTCTGTGGGCTTTCATGATGTAGTGAAACAACCTGAAATTTATATTGACATGGCTAAGTGAGCCTGCTAAATTTCCATGGATTTATGGTTGTATAATATGGATGTGAATCCATGGTCTTACTTTTGCCCTCATAAACCTAATAAATCACAGAACAGTTGAGGTGGGACTGCACTTCAGGACGCCATCTAGGTCATGCACCCCACAATGCAATTTCAACTAAAGCAGGTTTCTCATCTTCATGTCCAATCAGGTTTTTAATATCTCAGAGGATGGAGACTCCACCACCTTTCTGAGCACCCTGTTCCAGTGTCTGGCTGCAATCACAGTAAAAAGGTCTCTTTCTGTGTTTAAACTGAGTTTCCTGTATCTCAATTTGTGCTTATTGTCATGCAAAGATGCCATGAGAGTAATCAGGTAACACATCCCATTTTAGGCCGAATGTCTGAGCAGAGAGCTGATAGACTAAGCACGCTAATTACACATTTCGTGGAGAACATCTTCCTGAAGAGAAGATGGCCAAGGGAACTGTTCAAATATACAGTTTTATGGCTCTTCTGTCCCAAGAGAATCACATACAAGTCATTCCATGCTTTTATTATCATTCTTTCCTACTACAGGAAGCTTATTATTACAAGCAGGATGAGTACTAAAATAAAATTAAGCAAAATTTCATAAGCTTAAATATAACTACTGCTTAAATTGTTAGGGAATTGTTAGGGATAACCCTAAAGGAAGTTTGACATGCTATATATATCCTGCAGACTGAGAACAGAGGTGTCAGCAGTATCAAAGACAATGAACTCTTGAATGCATTCATAAAGTAATGGGAATTGTGTCCCAATTAATAATTTATCTCCATTTACTTGTTTTCATTGATGGACAAGCAAATCAACATGCACAGCACTTAGGGTCAAATTTACTTTTCACACTGTTCAATTTCCTCAGCATCAAGGGACTTATTGCTAATTTACTGCAACATAGGCAAAATGGAATCAGGCACTTAATTACTGGTGGATCAAGGTTCCTAGCTTATTTCAGCTAGGGATCTAACTACAAATTAATCCTGAAGTCACACACTTCAACAATAGATGACAGACACTTTGCTCTTAGTCTTCTGGTACACTGGCTTCACAGTTGGAGCAATTGCAGAAGTAGTTAAGAAAGAAAGATAATTCAGCATATCAGTCCTTTGCTTAGTTTTGCCCTAGAAAAAAATTTAAGGGCTACCCAGATGCCTGTAGACACAGATCTGATGAAGTGCTCAACATGTGCCTGTAATCTCTGCTCCCTCTGTCAGTAAAAACTTTGTGCCAGTCTCTGTCAGGAGAAATTCTCAGCTGTTCCTTCAGGGCAGGGTTCCAGCTACTTCATGTTGCGGTTTAACCGAGTAGAAAATGAGCATCTGTAATATTCCATGAAACATCATGCAATTTTTAAAATTATTTATTTCAACCTGAAATGCAAGGCTCAGTACGGTCTGTACAGACCTAAAAGAAAGAAAGAGCCCTTGTATCTAACAGCAGTAATTAAATCTTGATCAAAAAGCAAACTATGAACAGCAGTTCACACAGGTCCGATTTTCCACTATGTATGTGACTGACAGTTTGGATATGGGGCATGTTTGACTTGTTAAGGGCTTCCACTACCGCAGGTGTAGTTGAGTTTAAACCAATGACACCCTCTCCCCCTGTGACTTACATTATTATCGCAGCGCCCACTAGTGACCCCAGAGTGAAGCACATGGCTTTTGGCAATTCAATTCTCTTGGCTACGTGGCTTCTTACAGGCGAAACACAGACACAGCAAAGGGAAGGCTTTGATTTAGCCTATATTGCATCATGGGGGAAAAAATAAGAGAGAAACTGTAAACCTTTCTTTCAGGTTTCTTCTTTGTTACAATTTTGTAGGTTTACAGCCTGTTTGTTCATAGGCTCTAAATCTTTAGGCATATTTAAATAGCAAAAATAAAATGCCAGATTACTGAACCAACGGGACAGTACTGTGAAGAAGTAAGAACTTATGTTCCAATCCAGGAAAGCACTTAGGAATATGCTCAGTGTTAAGTACATAAATAACATTACTGGTCAAGCATCTGCAAAAGACTTATCTAAAGTTTAACATCTCCTTAAAGGATTTTTCAGATCAGAAAAAAATCACAAAATCCCAAAGTTCATTGGGTTTTAATGACAAATTGTGCTTTACTCCATTGGTATAGCCTACAGCCATTTACCTGCTCATTATATACTTTCCAAGGATTCATTTGCAGTATATACTGCAATTAATTCAATGCCATCAGATATGAGATAATATAGATCGATACAGATATGGATCAAATCAGTATATCCCAAGGAACTAACCCAGGTTTCATCATCAGAGAAGACAAAACCTTAGTGAGCAGCAACTAAATTACTGTTCCAGAGTCAGTCCTTCCAGTTATCACACAGCCAAGATCTTTGGATAGCAAAGGATGGAACTGCCTTAGAAAAATAATTACATAAGAAAGACTTCTTGACTCATCTTGAGGGCGACCAATGTGAGGAAAAAGTATACCTTCAGAATGAATTTGCTCAGTTCTGCTGGCTATTGGCATTGCAAATCCTAAGCATTTGGTTCTGTTCTGGGAATCTAACATCTCCCAATGCTGTAGAGCGGCTCAGTTTGCAGAAGGTCCCACACACCCATTCCTTGGAGGTAATTCAGTTTGATCACACAAAACTTGATGCACTCAAATTTCAGATCTTTAGTTGAAAAATAATATGATAAAATAATATGAGTATGAAAAATAATATGAGCCCAATGTTCTGCTTTGAGATTTCTACTGCATCTAAATTTTCCATTTAAAAAAAATAAATTTAAAAAGATCAAACACCCATTAGTCATTGCATTATCGGCTCTGTGAATTCCAGCGGGCATTGGATCAAGCCCTTTGACAAAGGAAACAGCCTTATACAACAGGAGAGAATATGAAACAGCTTCCAGTAATTCCACTTAGAAATAGGCGGAAACTAAGCTGCACAGAGGAATTTTAACCATTTGGCCAGAACAGCCACTGAAAATAGCAGACTGGTGTGCTGATCTCATGCCTTCATAGATAATAAGCAGAATGCTATAATTATCAGTAAGATCCTTACCAATCCCAAGAAGTTCTTTCCCATATTATGCCCACATAAAAACACTTTCTGATTGATAAAATAATTTCAATTTTAATATACAGGTGCTTAACTTCCCAGCAAAACTTGACACGATCTCTGCAAGTCTGCTAAATATACTACTTATTGCTGCTGTCACCAGAAACCTGTTATATCATACAATGCAGGAACAAGCAGCTCTTGTGTGATCTCAGCTGTAACCCTAGACATTTTATTAATTAACAAAACTGTATGGTCTAGAGGAAGTGATCAACAAAAAGCAATAGCTATTCCAAAAGACACTTTCTAGCAAACCACAAGAAGAGTGGTGTTACAGAAGCATTCATGTACTACCACTACACCAAAAAAGCTATAAACATGTTGACAAATAAAATGACGAAGAACCTATATAAAATCCTGAAAATACTCTCTGACTCTTTGAAATAATGATTAACCCTGGTATTCCCTATCATGTAGTATAAATAATGGCACGCACTTGCAGTACTTGAGATTGTGCAAAATATTAATATATCATAGAAATATTTAGCAATGCAGTAATAAAAAAAAAAGTCACAGAGAAGGAAAAGAGCCTGACAGTTAATTCCTCCACACGTCTTTCCCTTCCAGGGTGGTCCAGAGCAGTTATGTTCAAGATGGTCCTCCACAACTCCACTTTCGAGATGAATATCCCCCTGCTTTGTCCTCAAGACTGGAAGAAAGGAACGACCGGCATCCCGCTGCACCCAGTCACCCCCCCCTCCACGCCCCCCCAGGGTCACCAGAAAGCCCTTCTCTGGGAGGAGGAGGAATGGAACCGGGGCTGGAGGGACGACCGAGCCTTGGGGTGCGGGACAGAGCTGCCTGACGGCTGCGGGCGGCGGGGAGCGGGCGCTGTCCCTGGTACTGAGCATCGCCCGCCGCAACCGTTCCCCTCCCGGCAGGTTTAGGGAGGGGGGCGGGGGGGAATTAGAAAATAATCTAAATATCGGCCAGTAGTAAACACAGCCATGGTGGTGACATTTGCCATGCACGAGGACATTTTTTACAGATAAATTAAATACATGGAGCTGGATCTTAGAGGAAACTGTTGGACAAGGTTAACTCCCAGCGCATCTACCTGCGCTGCTACAACTAAGTGGCTGTGCATACAGACGCGTCTGTGTGCAAACACACTGGTGCTTAGGTCTCTCTCCTCCTGTTAGGCTAGTGGTATAGCTGTCCCTCTCAATCCTTAATGAATCGGTTTTGTACACGGAGACATTAACTCTGATTACTAAATAAGGAACAGACGGGACTCGCCAAGCAAAGCCAAAGTGATTTGTCCCAAGGTCACACAGAAAAGTCCATGGCTGAGCTAAGCCTGGCTGTCTCTGGAAAATACATCCCTGTTTCCCTTATTCCTTCCTGGCAAGACAAATCCCCACTGGTGAGCAGAGGGGCTATATCACACACACACACACCACCAAGCCCCAGTACTGCAGTAACTCAGCCCCCCCCCACCAGACCCACACATATCCTTTTCCTGGCGAGGGGTCAGTGCCCACTGCCCTCCAGCATACCGACCCACTGATGCCCCAGCAGCCCCTGGAGGTCCACCCCACCGGTTGGCTTGCTGGCCCCCAGGAGCCGTGCTTGTCCTCCGGGAACCAGGGCACAGAGCAAAAGCAAGAGGGAGGGAGGGAAAACAGTTCCTCCTGCATTTACACGGTTTCTGTCTGCAGCCCAGGGCACATAAATCCCCTCTCCCACCCCACAGCATTACCTTGTTGGTGGCAGCAGTTGCTTCTTCTTACAGGCAAGGCAAAGCAGTCCTTTTGGTGGCAAATAATCAAGATGGGTAGGGGTAGAAACCTCCTATTTTCAGCCACGGCAGAGATAGCATTCCTCACACAGACCTTCTGGAGCTGAATAATCCTCAAATGCCTCTGCAAAGATCACCAGCAGGTGAGCCCCACTCGGCTAGCATTGTCACTCCTCCAGCTATGGGCACATCCTGTTTTCTTCTGAGCACGGGCAAATGCTGAGGACCGAGTACCCTACCCCCGCAAACGCATGCACATACACACACCCCGTGCAACACGCTGTTCTCTCAGCATCGCCTAAGTCTCATTTGCAAGAGGCGTGAATGGTCCCTGGATTTAAGAGGGGGGATGGGGGGGTAGGGGGTGGGGGGAAAGGCGTGAGGAGGAGGAATAAACAAACAAACAATGAAACAACAGATGGGTCTTTGCTTTCTGACACCACAGCCTTGGTTTTCCTAAACACTTGCTGCAGCTTGACCCACCTGCTCAAACACCTCCACCCCTCCTCACAGAGGCACGGCAGCAATCTCTCTGCATTTATAAGGGGCTAACCCTGCCTTCTGCCCTGCCAGGAAAGCTCTCCAGGTGCTCTGAAGGTTTCAAAGTCCCCCTATAAACCGACACCTCCTTCCTGCAAGACCATCTTCCAGCAAGTAAGAAAGCGGAGCTCGGTTCAGAACAGCATCATCCGAAGGAGAAAAAAAAGAAAGAAAGAAAGAAAAAAAAAAAAAAAGCCATATCTGCTTCGGGGAGGGTCTGTTTAAAACCGACTCGTGGGGAAGAGTTTACCCCTGCAGTCCCGGCAGCATTTAGCGAAGTGGCTCCGCCGAAGGCTTCCCGCCCTCCTCGCCCAGCGGGGCGGCGCTGCCAGGCGTCCCAGGCGCTCCGCTGCCGCACCTGCGGGTACCGGGTTGGGGGGCCAGGGGGTCCTTTGCACCGGGAAAGCGCCGGGCTCCAGCGCAACTTTTTAGTGCCACCAAGTGGCATAGATCCCTCTAGGAAACCAAGAGTCTGCCAGCACTGGGCTCTGCCTGCTGCTCCCTGGCAAGAGGAGAGAGGGGTATGCGAGAGCGACGACCCTTCACACACACCTCTTAGACATGCACACACGTACAGTGCTATCAAGCAGAAGGGAGAGACTGTTTGCCACTGGAAGGACTGATTGACCTCTCCAGCCCTCGTCCCTTCCCTTGGCTGCAGAGCGACAGCACCGGGCACGGCCAGACGGGGAGCAATGCCCCTGCCAAGGGCTGCCCGAGCTGCCAGCCTCGTTGGCGGGATGCTCCCCGCTGCTACTCTCCCCCGCGGGCTGCCCCCCGCCTGCGCCGGCCCCCGGCTCCCGTACGGGGCAGGTGCCACCTGCAGTCACCCCCCCCTTCCCGCCCAGTTGGTTCGCCTCCGGCGCCCTGGGCTCCCTGGACCCACAGGCATCGCAGTTCCGTGCCAGCCCCCTGGGTCTCTGGCCAGTATCCCTGGACCGTATCTGCAAACCCACGGGCAGGCTGCTCATTTGCCCACCTTCTGCCTGCGAGGTCGGTACCCCTTCTGCTCCCCCGCCCTCCCACAAACCCCACAGCACCTCGTTGTCCTGCTTACTACCTGCTCCCCACACATGTATCTTTCCTCAGTTAACCCTTCCCCCCTGAAGCCCACACTCTCCTCCGGCATCCCTACATCCTCCCAAATCTCCCCCCCCACCCACCCCTTCTCTCCTCCCTCTCACGGCTCAGCCCTACAAACCCAGGCTGCTTCTCTCATTCACACCCAGCCAGCCGTCCTGCTCCTCTCCCGCTGGCTGCACAGCACTGCTCCTCTGCTCAGGGCGTGCAGGAATCCCCGCGGCACGGCCAGGCACGAAGGCTCTGAGGGTGGGGGATTGTGGATACGCGAGAGCGGATGGGAGGGCTCCGAGGTAGCCTGAGCCCTGGCAAACTCAACACCTCCCCGCGCTCCTACTGCTGCAGCAGCAACAGCAAAGAAGGGACCATCGCAACACAACACCAGACAGAGATCATCTCTTTATTCAGGGTTATTCCTAGCAAATAAATAAATAAATAAATAGAGAAATAGAGTAAAATTTAAATAAATAAATAAATAAATAATAACACAAAATGCCATATAAGTAAGAGCTGATCTGGCATTTAAAAGGCTGCTGTGTCCGACCATTTACCAGGCTGTATTTGCAGGGGAGGATTAGCTCCTGCATCCATTTTCGAGAATTAACAGCCGTTCTCCACTGCTGCTCCACAGCTTGGCACTCCCTGCTCATTCCCCCTTCTTTGGGTTGCTGCTTAAAATATTACATATTTTTCTGTATTATTATTTTTTAAACAGCTACTGAATGACCCAAATCCTGGCCATTACTTGATGTGGCTCCCCCCTGGGTGACTGCATTGCCACATCTAACCTGCATCATGTCCTTCTCTGCATCCCTGCCCATCTGAGATAACTGATAAAGTTGTTGGGGAACAGAGAAAGAGGAATGGTCTTGCTATGGCTCCCTCCATGCTCCTAAACCCCCATGATCGCTGCTTGCTGTCTCTCTTCCACCGGACTATCAGCTTGACCAGCCTTTTCATCCAAAAGGGTGAAGCACAGGAATTCCATGCATCCTTACCAGGTGTGGGGCCTGGCCTCTTTCTCCTTCACATCATCCTTCAGCCCCAGCCTGGGACTGGCTGGGAGCCCATCAGCTGGCACCTGCTTCACATCCTTCCCCAGCTCGCCTGGCTCCTTCAGTTGCTGAAGCCTCTGCAGAGGCCAGTCCTTAAAGCAGAGAGTGCTGTGAATGTGTGTGCATGTGGCTTTAGCTGTTTTTTCCATCTACACAGCTCCAAGAGCTTCTTCACTGGTGGTTAAAGGGATGGAGGTAGGTTACTTGAGAAGGAGTAGCCCAATAATTAACAGGGGCTTCCCCATTCCTGTCACTGCCCTGGTGGGTGATGGGTAAAGAACATCCTTTCTCTTCCTCCCCACACCCATGCTCCACTCAGACATTGTCTTTTCCATCAACCATGGAATGTGAAATTGCTAGAAGGTCAGGAGGCTGAAGACAAAGAGGGGACAGTTATTTGTAGAGAGCACACAGATCAGAAGAATGAGGGGATATTGGGAAGGGAAAGGTGAGACTGAGGTATTACTGTGCACTGGGGCCCTGGAAAGAAGCAATGTTGAAGATACTGAGGGAGAGGGAAGAGGTTATTTCTTTGCTGGGCCACCACAGCAGTTCTCTGCCTTCCCCAGAGACTGTGTGATGAGGGAGTCAGAAAGCAGCCACTTCTTACTGGCAACAGAGACCCCAGTGCCCTGGCAGGGTGGTGGGTGACCAACAGCAGATGAAGGAGATGATCCCCACAAGCAGGACACACAGAGTTGTGTGGATGCAAAGCAGCTCCTACACACATATCCCCAAGGACTCACCATGAATCAGAGCCTAGAGTCAGAGTTCACTGTGCCAGATGTTTCGAGCAGCTGGATAAAAGATTAAAGGAAGCAAACAGAATGGATGGGGGTGGCTGTGGCACTTACACTTCTAATACCTCTCATTGACCTTTCAAACAGGGTCCCAATAAATACAGATATATGAAAGATGCTTTTCCTTTGTTCTCTTCCTTCCCTTTCCCCCCTCTCCTTCCTTACCATCATTCACAACCATTTCATAGAACCCATAAAGATAGTCACTGTCTTCTGACGGTAGATTATTCCCCCCCCCTGTTTTCCTGTACCTGTTTACAACAGCATGAGTAAAAAATAAATAAGCCAGTACAAGAATAAGGAGACATAACTACTACATTTTACAAGCCCACTACTAGTACCACTCATTACTTAAGTGGCAGTAGCACTAACACACTAAGAAAGGCTGAACATGTTTTGAATCTCTGCACTGTGAGGAGCTCATGCATACAGAAAATTTCAGGAGTTAAAAGAGTATGAATAAGCCTCTCAATAACTCCAAAGCATATGATAACTCTTCTACCACTTTAAGACTGAAAATACCAAGGTTGAGGGAATGTTAATTTGGATTCTCCTCAGTTCCAGAATGAATAAATCACGTGGAACACAGGTAGCACAATCAAAGACAGAGTGTGGACAAGAAGGTGATATTGTATTGGACAAGATGAGCCAAGTGCCTGCTTTCTTACAAAGTAATCTGTAAGACATGCTCAAAAAAAAAAAAAAAAACAAACCAAACCCAAAAAATTCCCACAAAAATGTGTTTGTACTCCTATATATGCATCAATATTTACTCCAACTAGAAAAGATGGAGGAGATGGAGCAAGCTGGAAATAATCTAGCATGCTTACAGTTCCTGACATAGTTAAAATCAAGACAGTTATTCAGTTATTCTTGCTGTCCAAGCAAGTATCATAACAGCAAATCTATTATGCAGAAGAAGAATAAAAAGGTGCAAAGCATTCTATGCAACACATTTAAAAAGAGAATAGTAGCCCACCAGGTTATAATAAAGGTGCTACCCTCAGAATCCTTAGTTGATAGTGTCTTCATGCCCTTAGGAATGCAAGGGCCTGATTTAATACGTCTGTTTGGTAGGGATTTATATATAAACTTATGGTTGCCTTCAGAGTGAACACAGGGAAATTGTCTTTTGTAGCATGCAACTCATTTAATGTACCTTAAATATTTTGTTTAGGATGACAAAGAGGCATTAAGATCTGCTCATTTATCATCATATATTCCAAAGTGTACCTATTCCTCACAGGATTATCTATATTATACCAGTCTGCTTTTAAGAAATCTATGACTTATTTTTGACTCTTGATTGTACCTAAATGTAAGGGAGGCACTGAAATGCCCAACGCTTCCAAGACTGTTCTAGTTCCGTGCAAGGAAGCTATTAGTAGCTGGGAAAACTCAGAAAACCCAAACTGAACCTAGCTGTGAAACTCCTTCAGCATTATGTAGCCCCTGGGTATGGTTTGTCTCCTTAGATTTAGCTTTAAAATATATGCTCTTGTTTGGTCTGGCCTTATTGCTTATCAGTGGAGAACAAGACCTGAGAGGAAGACAGAATACAGAGCTCTGAGGAGGACACTTGCAAAAGAGTTTAAAAGGGGAACAAATACTTATACATGGAGATTATACATAAATTACATACATAAATCTATGGAGATTTATGTGAGTAATGTGGCTGAAAGATTGTAGTATACAGGTGGCCTCAGATTTCCCCACAAAATATATTATAGGAGAAAGAAACCAGTTTGCAGGACATCTGAATAAAATAGTACCAAATAATAGTTGAATTTACTCTAGGGAACTGTTCGTGTGTCCTCCATCTAATTCCTTCTTTGCTCTTTCCAGAGAGTGAATTTCATGTCCAGCTACTTTTCCCAAGCACAATGCCAAACACTGTTTTCAACCAAAATTTCCAGCACACTCGACAAGAGACTCAAAACTGATGTGTGAAGATCTTGGTTATATGCAATCAGCACACACACACATTAAAAAGAGAGCTTGAGGTATAGACAGAGCACCCTGTTGAAATCCTTGAATATGCACAAGACATTTAAAAACACGAAGCTTCACAGGAAACTCCATACCTGCCTAAGACTGTTTTTTTCTGTGCTGGAGAAAGTGGTTTAGCACTCTCGTATCATTCAAAACCTGACACTAGTGCTCCTATTTCTACTCAGCAAGTTCTGATCTGAGTGGGGGAGTGTTTCTAATGAAGGCTGAAAGAATGAAACCTCCAATTATGCTGCTGTGTGATACATTATCTTCTCTCTGCAGTGAGAGTAGAGTATTGACTGGATGAAACTCAACTGGTAGGTTCCTTTTGGGATTTTAACACAATCCTGCTCATGCCTGCCAGACTGTGAGGGAATGGGCATGGGATTGTTTATGTTGTGAAGTCCCTGAACCTACCCCAAATGAGGTTAGATCTGTGCCACTGTGATTGATTCATGTGAATACAAGGCAGAGGTGTTCCTGCCTCTCAAAGCAATTCTTCCGTGGGAATTTTACTCTTTCCACGATCCAGATCTTGCTCTAGTGAGAAATATTAACAGCAGAGATATAAAACATTATTACAAATCCATTTCATCCCCATTGTGGAGAACTGCCCTTTGATTGGAGAGCCAGCCTCAGGTCTACCCTGAAAAAAAACCATTGTCCTCCAAATTAAAGTGGCAAAATATCACTGCAATGCTACACACTAGTCACTCTACTGGTGTATTTCAGCTGAAGCACTGTTATTTCTAGCTACTCTTGGCCAGCTGATTCCTCCTGCTGACAGTGTGATCCAATTCCCATTCCCTCCATGAACAAAGGACGTTGGCAAAAGTCTGGGAAATACATAGAACAGAACAACCTTGATCCAGCAGCATCACAGACTCAGATCAGCACGTGGCTGGTTGGCAGTCCACCTACCACAGAAGGTGACTTGGAGCCAGCTCTGTCTCCTTGCTCATAGCTCTTTCTGTTCAAAATGCCAGCTGGGGAGGAGAACCTGTAGAAGTGGCAGTTGTCATAGACACAGAATAATTTCAGTCCCGCCCTTTCCTGCAGGATGTGAAAAAAAGAGGAAAAGGGAACTAAGGCCAGCAGTAAAAAAACAGTGCTATGCTTGGTATATAGCTTTAATTTATAAATACCCAATATTACTTTTCTAGGTAAACAATTATTGCAGTTACCATAGGAACACTGGCTTGACAAAAAAAAGTCTTTGTATTTTTAAGATGAATACTTTTTGAGACCCAACAATGAAAATGGTGATTGTTCACAAATTTACAGTTTCTAGCAAATTAGGTTTTCAAATCTCCCATTGAAGAAGAAGTGCACCTCAATTTTTTATTGGCATGACTTCAAGCACTGAGCAAGCTCTTGAGTTTGTGAAATGTGGGTGATTTTGGGTTGGGGTTTTTTGGGTTTTTTTTTCCCTATTCCAGAAATGGAAGAGGTTGATGTAGAAAATGAGTAGATAAATTAGTTTGAACTATAGTTAAATACCAAATTCAGTTCTCTCCACTTACATATTGCTCTTTCCCTTAGGTAAACCTATCTACACAAACACCAAAAAAAGCTTGCTCTGTCAAACTGCATGTTTCTTATAATAGCCAATATTTCCTTACATAAAAAGACAGATTTAGTTTTTTTTCCCTTTGATTACCAGCGCCTGCTAAAAGAAAAGCAGCTTAGTTGCTGAATGTTATATGACACTTGATGTCTAGAGCTGCCTTATTAAGACAAAACCACAGTTGGACAGTCTTATTCCATTTATACTTAGGGCTTCCCTGATACTTCTTCTGGCTTCTTCATTCAAGGTCAAAAGAATCATAGAATCATAGAATCATAGAATGGTCTGGGTTGGAAGGGACCCCAAGGATCATAGAGCTACAACCCCCCTGCCACAGGCAGGGACACCAACCTCCAGGCCTGGATCTACACAAGGCTGCCCAGGGCCCCATCCAACCTGGCCTTGAACACCTCCAGGGATGGGGAATCCACTACCTCTCTGGGCAGCCTGTTCCAGCACCTCACCACTCTCTCTGTAAAAAACTTCCCCCTAATATCTAATCTAAACCTTCCCTCCTTTAGCTTTAGTCCATTCCCCCTTGTCCTGCCATTATCTGCTCTTTTAAAAAGTCAAATCCCTTCCTGCCTATAAGAGTTGTGCCATGGTATTGTGCTGTCTGAATAATCTCATTGCTGATGCATCAAAAGTATTTCCAGCAATGTATGAGCATGAATGGCAGCAAGGCTAAGTAATTGAGGGGCTGATATCTACCTTATGAACTCTTACATTTGGGTAGGGTGAACACATCACACGGTTTTGATTAAAAAACCTCAGCACTTAAAAATTGTCCAGTTCAGTAATTGTCAAGCCCCTGGTATTAACTTCTTTTTGGGGAGTGAGGGGAACAACTGTCCGTTTTTTCCCCAGTGTGAGCCACTAGCTGAATATGAAGTTTAAATGTTCACTTCTCTACTTTTCCTGTGTTTAAACATTAGGCTGTGCATTAAAGCAGTTCAGAGACATGGTGTGCTCAAGAACACTCTGCGCTATTCATTTGTCAAACCTACCCTATTGTACATATTTCTAATGCAGCTACTCCCACAGGATTGAGCTGACAGAAACGCTTATCACAGTGCGGCCCCACTGAGATTCCCCATATGAATTCTGACCTTAAGAAACCATGTGAAAAATCCCACTGTGGCCCCAAGAAGTTCTGAGAGATAATTTCAGACTTAAATAGGATGAAAAAAAGAAGCGCATGAAAAAAATATTTGGTTAGAATTCTGTCTCTGAAGAAGGCCTGATGGATGAGCATTTGGATCATCTCTGAGGCGGTAGAAGTAAAAAAGGATAAAGAATGACTAAGGGAACAATGAAAACCTTCTTACTCAACCTGTGTTTTGATAGAAAAAATCAGTCTCTCTTTTTCCATCTAAGAGTACCAGTACAGAGCTACTGTGCTGACATTAAAAAACTGCAGTAACTTCGCCATGTTTCTAGTATACTTCTAGAGAAGGCCAAATGTTTGTCTTCCCTGCTTCCCACACTTTCCTTAAGGGTGGTGGTTTCTTGTTAAAAACGTAAAATTGAAAGGAATTAGTCTGCTGTTCTCTACTTACCTGAAGTGAAGCCATAGTGAGAGCAATATAGAACACAGACCTCGTTTAAACCGGATTATATTGAAAGCCTGCACTAATAAATACAGAAAAACACCCAAATAGGTGGATGGTTGCTTGACTGGTCTTAAGATGACAGCCAGTGAATAAAGAGCAAAAATGAAAAACAACATGAAATAAAAGCTAAAATCTTGTGCTGAACAGAAAAGAGAAGAAACCCACAACTTTTACTCACCAAGCCAAAGTTCATGTATACACTTGGTCCAAAACATTGCTTTGTCCACTGGCCTATTAGCCACAATGTATGTAGAGAAACTAAATTCTAATAATACAGTCAAATAGTCTGCTAGGACCATGTCAGAGAAGACAATTCCCTGTTGAGGTGATGTCAGTATTTTCCCAGTAAAGAGCTTCAGTTTGTTAGGCTTTTTAGAAATACTGGTATTTTGTTTACAGATATTGTTCTTTTGTTTACAAATAAAGTAACATGATTTTGCTTACATGGAGTTTAATATCTTTGAAACAAAGGGTGTAAAAGCTTTGATGATACAATGAAGGAATCAACTGCGCATGACATATCAGCCTAGATTATTTTTTTTTCCAGTTTTGGACCCAAGGAATTTGCAGGCTGTCTTTGAGATTGATACTACTGACATTATTCTTTCAGCAGCAAGATGACACCTCTGAACTCTAAATTCTCCAGAATATACCCTTAATAATTTCAGTCAAGAAATTTATAAAAAGAAAAAACCCAACCAGAAAAAGGAGTTAAGTGTGGAGGAAGACTGTGAAGCAACTGCAGAGAGTACAGTTAATTTGGTAATGATTTGCTAATTTAAAGAAGATATAAAGAATGTGAATTGCTATATTTTCTTTGTGGTCATACGCAAGAAACTCTTTCCAAAAATAACAAGTTTGTTGCTTGTGTTGACTGAAAACAAATTGCTTCTGTAGCCAGAAACAAATTATTCAAAGGTTGTTTTTTTGGAAGAAATGAGAGTTTTAAAATAACATTAGGAAAATCACAAAAATCACCTTAGTCATTAAATATTCAAGGCTTTGCCTTTACAATTCATCATAGTACCTAAGCATACTACTAAATCAATTGATGCAATAGGTATCATCTTACCTTACTTGGGCTTTTGTGATGTAGATTCATTGTTTCTACAACTGAATCCATACCAAGATGCAATATCAAAATGTAATTTAATGAATCATGTTTTCTTTTCAAAAATCATGCCCTCTAAGACGCAGAACTTAGCTCTGTTGCAGTCCTGTAAACTGCAGTCCTCCGGGGTTTTAATATCACAACTGTCCATGTAAATTAAGTTTTATGGGTTTGCTACCATTTGAAAGCTCTGCAGATTATCATCTTGCTGTGTGACCTTCTCCTGAACCTGATAAAATAATCAGGATTTTGATTCAAGTAGAAAAACAAGATGAATAGTTAGCTCCACATATTTTAGAGACTACCTTTTCCTCAACTTCATATCCAACTTCTGATTTTCATAGGGGAGAGGTTAAGCACACAATCTTCCAATTTTATTTTTTTTTGGGGGGAGGGGGAATACTGAAATCAGTTTACAAAGAAAGTATTAAAATATGAAATGCAAAACATTCGAATGGACCCTTAGAGAAAGTCCCTCCATACATATACACAACCACACACTTCTGATGTTGCAAATGCAGATAAAAGTCCACAGCAAAATAAAGGGCAGATCTTGAATTTCTGGAACTGGGAATTCCACCTCACCTTGTCAGTCAACAGGTGAAGCATAGAGATTGCTTCATTCTTCATCTGAGCCTAAAGACCAGTTAGACAAGAGAGCATGATACTCTGGAATTAGACCCTTGTTTCTAATCAAGATGAAAGCATCCATAAATTAAATCATCAAACTTCATCTTCCAAAATTAAGACTATTAAACGCCTTTTATATTGAAATCACATCAGTTTGTCCATGATGCTTAGGATTAATCAGGAGGGGAAAAAAAAAGATGAGATGTTATTAATTTTACTTTTTTTTTTTTGCCTTAATTGGAGTAGAATACACAGAAAGAATAATTGCTTTCACATCAGTGGACATCATGTGACAGAAGTCAAGAATATTTGACAATAAAAATTCTTAATAGACCTTTTAATAAAATACTGCATTGAGAAATAAAATTCTAGATAGCAATAGTAAGTAAAATAGAAATAAGTGTTAATAAATGAAATACAGCCTTTCAAGAATTCAAGAACTCTTTGCTTATTTTCAAAACTCACAGACATTTGAAATATTGAAAATGAAAGAATGAACTAAAAAATATCTAGCAGAATAAGAAAAGTCTGTTGATACTTTTATTAACCTTTACTGTCTCCTGCAAAGGACAGAAATGTAAAGCAAATATCTTCATGGGTTTTTGGCACTCGGATACTCTAGAGGTAGGAGACACACTGGGATTATATTCTGCTTTGATGAGCTTTCAATGTCTGCATGAGAAAACAAGGATAGAACTAGAATTTCTGCACCTTCATGCAGATACAGATTCGTACAGACTATCAAGAAAGAACATCTAAAAGGTCTTCTAGTATTTAAGAGATGACATTTCTTGTTCCCTCTTCCCTTCACTTACCACAGAAACAGCAAACAAACAGAACAAAATTACTTTAGCCCAGAATGAATACCGAGATGCAAACCTCGATACATTTTTCTCCCCATGTGTACATAATCAACACGCCATTTGTTCTGCAGTAAAAGCTGTTTGATATGTTGCCTCGAAAGCACTACAAGAAAGGCTGATAACATACTTCACCATTTTAGAGGCAGTGAGGACTGAGCATGCTCGGTGCAGTTATCACCTAGGAAACAAATGATTGCATCTTATTTTTGGCATAAGGCTGTAGGTGTACGAAAGATCTGAAATGCGCTCCCACACAGTACTGAACTCGTTCCTCATGATGCCAACAAGAGTAATGAGCATGAGCGGAGCTGCTGGGAAGCACCTCCTAGTGGTACCCAGAGAACCACCCACGGGCACTAGACGTGATGTCAGGGCTCCTCACCACATGAATTCCCCAGGAACGCTCTGTTTCGGATGGCATAATGCACAAATCAGGTCAGGCAATCATAATAGGTTCTTTGGGGCTGAAGATCTAACAAAATCCATGAGGCACCCAGAAGCAGCGTGCATCAAGATGTAAAAGCATTCAAATGGATTTTAATGAAACAATTAATTTAAGTGCTCTTCAGATCTTGATGTAAATTGCCTCTGCATCACAGCATTACAGCAGGTTGCTTAATAAATTGATAGATTTTAAGGCCAGAAGGGACCATTATGATCATCTAACCTGACTGCTTGCATAGTACAGGTCAGAGACTCTCACCCAGAAATTCTGTAAGTAAAGCCCATAACTTTGGATTAAGCAAGAGCATTTCTTCCTGAAAGCTTTCCAAACCTGATTTAAAGACTTTAAATAATAGAGAATCCACCACAGTCCAAGATTAATGGTTTAATGGGGCATTATCATAACTCTTAAGGTTTTGCATGTTATTTTTAATCTTCTGTCTCCAGATTTTTACCAGTGTTGTTTTTCATGCAAGCAGCTTGCAATGTAATTGTGACCTACTTGGAAAAAGCGTGATTGTGAAACCTTGTGCAGATTTGCTGATCACAAAGTATGTATATGCAATTGCCTCTCCATCTTCCTTCTCCCTGAAGACCCACCTCTGTAACAAGCATGTCCTTACTTTTGTTCTGTGGCTGAGCATCCTTCTTTCCATCTGTTGCACGTAAATATTTGCCATGAAAATGTAGCTTTAGGAAAATAAACCTATGGTTTGACTCTGGTGTCATTACACAAGACTTACCTGAAGGGGAATATCTACAAAGCATTGTTAGGCATAAATTTACACATCAATGGTTATTTTACACTGCCTCCACACACAGACATGTTTATTGCATAGTAGCAAAAATATTATTAACTCTAATATAATAAAGAATTGCTTCTATGAGATTATTAAGGCACTACATGTTCATGTTTATTTTACCCCTTATTTCCCAACTGCCTCCCTCTGTAGACAAGCCCAGAGCACAAAATAATGTCTCATTCTAATCTTAAGGCACATATGTGTGACCTCATAGACAGCAGGAAAGATGACTTGTGATTTATACCCAGAAAGGAAATGAGAATGACCTCTTCTAGAGGGCTGCTCATTAAATGGAATCATAGAAATACAATGGGTTTGTTAGATCTAACAGAGTAATACTGATATGTACCATTTAGCAATCTAGTCTGCCACCATTATGGTTTGCAGCATTCATCCTACCCGTACTGTGATGGTCCATCTGCTCACACTAAGATTAAGTTTTTCTTTTTGTCTGTACAGTGCCTGACACAACAGGGTCCATGGTGAGGGACACATTCATGTTACTATAGCAGAAATAAGAAATGCTAACCATAGTTTACTTCAGTGGGACTCAGTGTGCACATATGGTCTGTCCATATGGAGCTGATTTCAGGATGGGTTCCTTTATGTGCAGAACCTTATGGGCTTATCGATAAAAAGATGAATCTTTCAATAAGAAAAATAAATACAGAAGCAAAAAGTATAGCTGATGGACAGAGGCCATAATTGTATTTTTTTTCCTTTCAAATTTCACAAATTAATCACAAAGAAAAAAATCAGCCACCCAGAAATTAAAATCAAGACTGCTTAGATTTGAGATGCTCATTAATGCTGGGTACCACTTTGTGTCACACAATGTTAACACTATAACTAAGATGTATGCTAATACAATCAATAACTAAAAGAAATGGCCATACATGGGGAGGGCTGCTTCTAGTTTTGAGCAAAATAATGGATAGCTCTATTCCAGCCTGATAATGCTCCACAACTTATAAACTACTGAGGTTAAAATGATCATCTAAAAATTCCGTGTCCTGAGACATCTGTGAAATGATTTCATCTTTGTAAATGAGAATGCACACAAATCAATGTTAATTGCAACATTCATATTTCTGACTTAGTCAAATGCCTTTAAAGCTCTATCATAACAAAGCTGAAATCAGCAAAGGGAATGTAGCAAGATGGAGACCAAACAAGGATCAAGTAATAAGAAAGCAGGACGATTCTGGTATCTGAGACACCGTTTTGGAAGGCTCTGCCCATTGAAAAGAGTTTGACCTCCCTCCAAAACACCTATTTTGGCAAACAACTCTTCAGAGAAGCCCTACAGCATAGTTGCCAGCAGCCCTGTTGCTTCAGTGTTAGGTCTGTAATGAAAGACACCGAAAAGTGAAGATAAAGATAGTACTTTTACTCAGATAGCAACAGCTTTTCAAGACACAAAGGCTACAGGATGAGTAATGAGCTCTCTAGATAAATCTAAGAGGTATAGATGTATGCAATGGATCACAGCTAAACTGTGTCTGCAGCCTTTAGGAGCATTGCCATGTATTTCTGTGCTTGTCTAAGTGAAGGGCAGACCCCAGAATTCCCATGCCAGGACCGCAGTTACTCCTGTAATTACTGGTATTTGTTCATTTTCACTTTGACATTCTGAAGTCACTGTTTATAGCAAACTGCCTTACCCCTCCCGCTTTTCTTGCACTTTTCAAACTGCCTTACTGTAATTATGTTAAAACTGTGTTAGACTGAAAACAAGTCACACATTCTTTATTCCTGACTCAGATTTTCTTCCTAGTTCCCTGTCTCCAAGTTGCTCGGCGAGGTTTTTCTTGGAGCTTCTTGTCTTTCACATGCAGCATTCAGAAGCTATCACTTTTTGAGTACAATTGCTCCAGAAATTACCATTTGCTTCTTGTCCCATGCCTGTACTCCCCAGAGAAGCTCGCATGGGATACTGGATAGGGGCAGGATGTGGAAGACACTACATATTTTGTATATATGTGTGTTGCAATAAATTCAGGTCAAATTTCTTATTGAATTTTATAGGTGTAATATTCAATCTCTCGTTGGCTTTTCATCATAGCAGAGGAGCTGAATTGTAAAATGTCTCCTTTACAGTAGGCAGAGCCATAACATGTATTAATTGAAATGATCTATTACACAGGCCACAATACTTTAAGACTGAACGTGTCACTTTGTAATTAAAGTGTCACAACAGCTGGAAGATTTATAAGGGTGAAATAATGAAATTATTATTAAAAGGTTTGTCTGTTTCTTGTAAATTTTGCCTGCCATTGGCATGTGCATTAGCCATGTGGTATTTATAGCACAGGCTTTCCATGCATAGTTTCAGGGATTAATGTATGAAAAAACACTGTCTAAATCTTTGAAAATCAGATTAGCAGAATAAAATAATAAGAATATTGTCAAAACAAGAGTAACAGCCCGGCATCCCAATGTGTTAATTCTCCTTTTCAGGGCTCTAAAGATACAGCACAGGTTTAAATGTGCTGTGCCTTACACATAAGGCTGTTAGATCTAGCAGCACGTAGATTCATCTCGCCCAAGGGAGTCTTCCTGTGGAGCACAAGCTGAAAGCATTGAGGACATGGCCGAGCAGAGGGAAATGTGAGTTCACAAATGGTGACGCTTATTGCACACAACGGTTCTTCTAATTCACACAAGTAAATAAATTCAGTCTGCATTATTTTCTTAAAGGTATTTTCAAGCTCTACTGTGAGCCACTCATTCATGCAGCTAAACTCCAGTAAGTAAACATGGCATTTGATCTATGTTGGTATCACAATATACTTCCGAATGCCTTTTGAATACAGAGTTTATGTTTTCATATGTATAAAAATTATTTGGTTTTGTGACTACTTAGATAAAAATGGCCATGAGCTTATTCAGCAATGTTCTGTTTCAGAGCAGGTCTCCCTCCTTCAGGTTTCACTACAGACATACTTACACAGAAGCTGAGTGTCCACACTTCTTCCACTTTGCTGTGGAGTTGCAGGGCAGAAAGCACTTGTCTAAATATAGATACTTGCTGACATCTGGGATGCAACAGGACATTTGAAACTCACTGGGTTGGCAAAACAGCATGGAAGTTGTGGGAGACTTGTACGGTTTTGGATTCTGAGGTGGGTCACTACTGGGATATCCTCAAGGCTCAAATGTCCCCAGATGACTTCACTTCAGTGGCTGTACCTTTCTCCTAGTTGACATGGCTGGTGGTACCTGAAGACAAAAATCCTACAGATAGTTTCCTACAGCCATATTCAGTTGCTCAGATAAATGACATCTAAAGCAATTTAGGTGCCTAAGGTTTCCAGCTACCTTGTCTAGAAGGTGCCAGCCTGTCTAGTGGTATATCTTCCAGCCCTCTCCATCTGAAACATTTTAAACATCTATGTCAGAGACCTGAACCAAGTCCCTATCTCACCTGTGGCACCTCCATGGAGATACCTGCATGCAGTCTCTAAATTTAAGCATCCCAACTCCCAACAGAAATTGTATCTGACAGATGAAATTTGATTCTGAATGAATTTCACCTTTTATTTTTCATGAGGCCACACAAAGCCTTTATAGCATAAAAACAAACATTTCAAGAAAATGTCAAAATAAAGCTGTTTTAATTTGAAAATTAGCAATTTATAAAATATTTTGCAGATACGAATTTTTCTCTGTGTGTGAGCATTTGTTCTGAAGCCAGATTGTGTGTCTTCAGATCTTTGAAACAGATATTTAAAAGATAGAAAGCCATTTCTTCATTAATAAATATAGGTTTGATCATTCCAAAGCAAATGCAAATTCAGTTTCAATTCTGCTAGAAGCATAAAAGGAAATTAAGACAAATGAAGATTTGCTTTGAATAATTTTAATAAAATACATGGTCTTTTCATTTAAAAATGACATTTGAGGCTAATTTTGAATAAACTAAAATTCAAAAATGTTTTAAATATTTGGCAATATTATGGTAAACCCAAAATCTAATGATTTCTTTTCTTTGGGAAAAGTGGAAGGAGTAACCTATACTGAAGAAAACTGAAATTATTATTTTCCAAACCCAAACCTTTGATAGGTATTAAAGTAGGATGAAGAATGAGGATCCTCAGTCTTTTGTATATTTCTACATTTTCAGATGAGGCTTTTTCTTCTTCTCCCATTTTAATTGTACTCAACCCCCCCCCCTATATCCACATACAATATCTGCAGCAATACTAAGCAATCTCTGAAAATGTAATGGTTCCAAATTTTAAAAAGTGGCCATACAGCTATTATTCCCTCTCCTAAGTTCCCAAGAAGTATACAGGAGATGCAAAATCCTTCACAAAAGTTCTAATCACTCTTTGGTTCCTCACAAAACACCTGTTTTTAAATTAGAACTAGACATCTTTTTTTCATAAATTCTTTAATGAAAATTACTTATTTGCATTTACACAATTTTCATGACCACCAGTGTGATATATCTTCCAAGCTTTGCTGCTGTGGTGGTTTAGCCCTGGCTGGAGGCCAGATGCCCACCAAACTCAGTCTATTACTTCCCTTAGTTGGACAGGGGAGAAAATACGTATTAAAAGGCTCAGGAGTCAAAATAAGGACAGGGAGAGACTATTCTGTCATCAACGACGTGGGAAAAACAGACTCAACACAAAGTGAAGAGAGAAACTACCTAATTTATTACAGTACACTACAAAGAACAGTGAAACTGGAGTCAGAAGCGTGACCAGATCTTAAAACAAACACAAACATATCTTAAAACACTTTCCCCCCACCACTCCCTTCTTAGTCAGAATTTTTCTCCCCTCCTTCCCCCCGCACGCAGTACAGGGGGCAGGGACTGGGGAAAATGGGGTTCTTGGTAGCACCTTCCCCCTACCCCTCCAGGGGGGACAGACTTCCCTTTAGCCATGATTTTGCTCCCTTTTTCCCTCGTCTCGCAGTACAGGGGGGCAGGGACTGGGAAAAAATGGGGTTCTCGGTTACTTCTTCATGAGCTGTTTTCCTTTCCCAGATCTTAAAACACCTCTAACCTCCCCCCCACCCCCCACCCGCCCCCTGCTCCCTTCTTAGCAGACTTCACTCTAGTCATGATTTCACTCCCTTTTTCCCCCCGATTGCAGCACAGGGGGGCAGGGACTGGGAGATGGGGGCTTTGGTCAGTCCCTTGCAAGTTGATTTCCTTTCTCGGCTGGGGCGGGGGTGGGGGGGCATTCATTCCACACCCTCCCCCTGCTGCACCATGGGGTCTCACCCACGGGAGACAGTCCTCCATGAACTTCTTCAACATGAATCCTTTCCCCAGGGCTTTATCTCTTTATCACAATGACTCTCAGTCCCAGTACTCCACAGGGTTATAAACCTCCCCCAGCAAACCTGTTCCAGCGCAAATCTCGCTCATCTCTGTGTCTCTGATTCTCCTCATGGCTGCAAGTACTGGCAGGGACTTATCCCAACGCACGGTCACAGCATCTTCTCTATGTCTCCACCTGCTCCATCCAGCGTGGAGCCCCTCCATGGGCTGCAGGTGGGGTCTCAGCCTTTTCCGTGGGTTTTTCCACTGGCTGCAGAGGCATCTTTCTCTCCAGCACCTGGGGCACCTCCTCCCCCACCCTTTCCCGGCCCTGGTGTCTGCACAGCTCATTACATCTTCTCACTCCCTTCTCCAGTGGCAAAATGGAGCTGCTTCTGGGTGGTTTTCTCCTGTATGTGATTCTCAGAGGCACTATGAATCCATCCCTGATTGGCTCAGCCCTGGTCAGAGGCACTTTGGCCTTGAAATTTCTGATGTTTACATTTTTGGGGCCTGGCAGAGCATTCCAGCAGACATTTCCTGCAGCCCCGGTCTCTCTCTTAGCACCCAGCTATGCAAAACTGCAACAGCTACATTACCCCAATACTTTCACAACATAATATTTTATTGTATTAAAATTTGAAATTTCTGTGACATATTTTTATTTCTGCCAGAAATGCAGTTTTAAGTATGGATTTCCAGTTACTGGAAAAATATTTTGTTTAATAAAAGGCTTGAAATACAGTGTCAGGTTGATTAATATAAAACCCAAACCCTCTGAAAGATTATATTTTAATATAATAATTAGCTTCTGAGTTTTACAGGATTTTTTCTTCATTTTTCACAATTCTTTATTAAAATGACTGTTTGTCAATGGAGACATAATCGGCAAGGTAGAGATTATCCTGTACAAGTACCTACTGTATGTGATATAATAATATGGTAATGCTTAGCAATGTATTTATATGTACAAATACAAACGTGCTGCAGACTGTCTTTACAGTAAATAGTAAGAAATAGGTGCTTGCTTGCAGCATGCAGTTCAGATCATCGTGAGGTAGGGTCATATGCACTGCAATTAAAACTGTCCATTTCTCTCCCTTGGTTACAAAAGTCTGGAGTGACATACTAAGATGCATACTTCTGCAGTGCTCTTTTTACTTGGGAATTTTTTGAAATTAAAAAAAAAAAAAGGATTTAACCAGTAGATACCACAAAAAATGGGGATTTAAAATTATTAGCCTTTTAAGAAAAAAATAATTTTTTTCATGCCTTGTTATCAAAAAGGAGGGGTGAGAAGTTGAGGAAGGAAAATAACATGCTGGAAGGCTTTTCCTATAGAATTCAGTCTGAAAACCTTCAGCTGCAGTTCTCAGCAAGAAAAAGACTTGAAATCAGTCCAGACATGAATTTCAGTTTGGCACGCTCTGAGATACCCTCTTTGTTTGTTGTTTCCATAGTAATTGCATTCTGAAGTCAACAGATGTATAGCCTCCTGTAGTCAAAATTGGATATTTTATTTTAAATCATTCTGCTTTACATCTTCAGTAATGTTTTTCTAGAAAGGGAGAAAGGCTCTCCATGTCATGTGTTTCCTTACATATCTGGTAACACTTAACTTTTCTTTCCATTTGTAGAAAATATGCTGTTTACTGTCAGAGGGAAAGGCTCCCTATTTCTTAATATTGTTTCTGTTTGAGATGGTTGTCCAGAAATATAATAAAGATTACAAAACAACTGATACCCCAGGAATCTGACTCCTCTGATTTCTCAGTACTTGGAAGTATATAGGTGACTCGGCTCTCATTTAAAAAAATAGAGCATTTATCTAGTTTATTTCTTTGGAAGGATGGTTTGCATATGATTAATGTAAACATATCTGTACAGCTGAAAAAAAAGCATGGGCGAGTTCATTTTTGTGATAGATGTCCTTGGCAACTCAATCAGCAACTCATTCAAGGCTGTTTTTATTTCTGTTGTTTTTAAGAAAAAGGAAAGTGTTTCAGTGACGCTGAAAACAAACCAGTGCCATGCTGGTGGGCAGTAAATGGAATCCTTGCTGGTTTCAAGGACTGTTCAGGATTACTCTGGTGAGGCAATGCATGGTTAAATATGAGGGTAAAAATCACCTTTCTTGTATCTCTCACTGCTTCAGATGTCTGAGTCAGGGCTGGTCCCCTTGTCTTTTCTTTGTAAGAATAGGGATAAATTGGCACCTTCTGAAAGTGATTAAACTGAACTATCATCTCGGCTGTCTATTTAAGGATGAAATGACCACACTCATGAGCTGCTGGTGTTTCCTCTGAAGGAAGTCCACTGTGACTAGCTCAGGTCTGGAAAACCGAAGTTAGGGCAGATGAGTTCCACTTGGAGTTTCATTCATTTGTATTACTCATTTCTCACATCTGCTATATAAAGCTCTGCATGTGATATGCACTGTTTCACTATTGGCAGGAAGCAGAGCAGCAAGTATCCCTCAATTTTTCAGCCATGAGTCAATATCAGTATGTTTAGATTATACCTAAAAGAATAAATAACGATGCAATTCATCAACTGTCAAACATAAAAATCTTGAATAATTAAGATAAAATATCCAGTCAACCACATCGCACAAAATTTGAGATTTCTGCATTGTAGATATTGCACAGCTGAGCAACCTAAGCTCCCATGATAATAAATAGAAAGGAGTAAGTACTTAATTTAGACTATTTTAGGTATTTGCTTTGCTTTAGGATGAGGTAATTTACAACCTAAAATTTTCTGCTTCACAAAATTACAGAATCACAGAATGACTGAGGTTGGAAGGGATCTCTAGAGGTGTGTGTGCCCCCACCCTGTCCCGTGTTGTGTGTGTCCATCCCTCCGTGTCCCCCCACTTCAAGCAGCACCATCCACATGCAGTAGGCAAGGCCCACATCCAGATGGCTTTTAAATCCAGAAAAACCCATGGATCCACAGGGCAACCTGTGCTAGTGCTTAGTCACCTTCACAGCAAAAAAGTGTTTCCTGTTGTTGAGAGACCCTCCTGTGTTTCAGTTTGTGCCCATTGTCTCTGTCCTGGCACTGGGCACCACTGAAAAGACCCTGACTCCATGTTCTTTGTGCTGTCCCTGCAGGTATTTATATACATTGATGAAATCCTCCCTGAGCCTTCTCCAGGCCAAAGAGTCCCAGGTCTCTCAACCTTTATTCATCGGAGAGATGCTCCAGTGTTTTCATGTTCGTGACCCTTCGTTGAACTCTCTCCAGGATGTCCATGTCTCCCTTGTACTCTGGAGCCCTGCGCTGGGCACATCACTCAAGGTGTGGCTCACAAGTGCTGAGCAGAAGGAAAGAATCCTTCAGTAATTCCTCTCCAGTAGCTTCTTTCCAGTAATTCTAAGCTTCAGCAACTGCAAGGTTATCTCCAAAACCAGTAAATCAATCCAGATGAGAAGCTCAGGTCAAGGTAGTTACATTTGATTAGAATAATTCAATATGTAGGGCGGGTTCTTTTAACAACAATGAGATTTTTCTATATACTTTTCCCTGGTATAATTTTTTCTTCATATTTTAGTCCATCAGTGAGGGCAAATGGTTCTTCTGCAGTAAAACAAAGATAGCTTATCAACTGAATAAAGTGTGAGATAGACATGTGCTGGAAGCCTGGCATGTTCATATGTGTCACGAACTTGTTTTAACTCTCAAACTAAACTAAATGAGGACATGGGAAACTGGCAGTGGTACTGCAATCAGCTTTCTTCTGCTTTCTGTTCATGAAAATTTAATTCTGATATTGTTGTTGGTGGTGTTAGTTTTGCTACAAGTTCTCAAACAAGTTAGGATTTGTGTGACCTTGGCACAGACTTCTTTATCTCTCTCAATCTCATTTTCTTTACCTGTGAATGAAGGCCAAATACCTAATACCAGTATATTATCAACTTTTAAGTCTTTTAAAAAAATAACTAATACAATCTTTAAAAAAACCCCCCATAAATGTAACTTCTCTGAGTAACATTGATCACCCAAATAGTAAGGCTGAAGTCTGACTTTTTCAAGCACTGAAATAGAATACAGGAGATTTACCCCCATGAAATGATGACATTCCCAAAAGTAGAGCAGAACTGACACTTCCTTCCAGTTCTGGGAGATCCCAAAATATCAGACCTAGAAAACTCGAGACATCACTCCATATAGAAAAGCTACAGACAAACGTTTTTCGGAATTTCTGAGCTTTATGTCTTTTCCATGGGTGAATCTGATACCAACTCATGGCATCTAGGTAGCTTTTAAGCACCATATCCTAAATAATCATAAACCACTGAAAAAATAGACTACTCAATAAAGAATCCATACAAAAGGAGCCTAAGTCCAACTCCATCTTCGTTGCTATTTGTTCATTTGTGGTATAAGGGTCAATTGAAATTAACCATTTGCACACTGCCAGTAATTTTTACATTATGACCCATTTTCAGTATTTCCTTCATGCTGTTCTCATCACTCCTTAGTGACAGAGCCATCTTTGGTCATGCTGGTAACAAGCACATGCTATCAAGCTGCACAACATTGCCCTGCAGTTTCCACGTGTTTGAAAGCACTTTACCTAATGTAACATTGAATGTGACTTTCTTTTTTGTGAGTGGAAGACCAAATTGAAAATAAACTTGGCTGTATGTAATGCTAGATCACATTACAATTTACTAATATGCACAAAGCTGCTCGTAGCAAAACCTTATATGTGTCTCACACTGAATTTATTTTACAGGTGTAGCTGTAGCTGTTCATTGTCACTGGTGTGTCAATCTTAATCTCTCTAAATGTCCAGTTTTGCAGCAATGCAAAACCACCAAAATGTCACTGCTACCAAAACAATATCATTTTATCATACAACACTTTGCACCAGCTTGTTTTCCCTACCCTGCCAGCATACACGCACAAAATAGCACCGGTGTATTTATAATGTAGGTAAATATTTCTTCTAGGGAGATTGGCATATTGTGGCTGTTCTATCTGAAGACAGGCAAGTGGGTGACTAAAAAGATTCTGACATAAGCATGAGAACTTTTACTACTTTTAAGTCTTCTTATAAAGATGCATGAATGGGTATAAAGTTCCCTTTGGGAACTCACTCTGAAGGCTTTCCTTCTTCCACCTCCCAAGTGATCTGCCAAATCACTGCTCTCAGAACTCAGTCAGTCCTTCACACTTACTGATATTAGCCTTTCCCCTCAAGACTTTTGACAGTTTTATTGCATTTGTTTATTTAACAAAACCATATTTGACAAAAAGACTTTAATGATAAAATTGCTTAGGTGCAGTCCATCTCCTGTGACTAGGGATAATGTAAGGTTAATTAAAGCATTCCAGTCACAAGAGTCTCTTACACTTATGTCAGAAATACTAAAGGTATTTAATCTTAAATACCTTATCTTAATAATCTTCTTTAAACTGTCTTAGTTAATAACTTAGTGCCCTGCAGAACTTATGCATCACTTGCTTTCCAAACTGTTTTCGTTATATTGTACATTTACATTCTCTGGGTTGAGAAGAAGAAAGGATTTCCAAGAACTTGGCCATTCATTTCTTTCAAGTGTCTTTCTAGGTACATGGACAATCCCAGTGCTTACAGACAGTGCACAAATAATATTTACAGTATACATATGAATAACCTCGAAGAAATCTGTTTTGTTGGTCACAAAATCTATTTCTTTTTAAACCAACTCATTGTTTCTATTTCCAAAAAGTTGAAAAAAAATCCTACTTTTTAATTTGTAAAATAAACTCCAAATCTTTGCTCATTCTAATTTCTAACTATGCTGGGAGTCTTCCTGTCAAACATCAGACATATGTGTTGAAATATTTGCACTGCTCTGCTGTGGAGACCAGGATCTGCCTGGTGACATCTACATTGAATGTACCGTGGGCTGCCATGGAGTAATATTTTATCTGCTTTTGTTGCAGGACCAGTCAAACTAAATGATCACGTTGTCCATTACCTTGCCCCACAACAGACCATGATGGATGCAATACGGGTCTGGGAACAGCAGAAGCTTATAGAGCCATTTCCCTTGAGCTATCTCCCCTCCTCAAGAAATTTAGGGTACAGAGACTTCTAGAGCCAGAGACGGTGCGTTAGTATTGAACAAGCCTTGACAATATTTTCTTCCTGAATTTGGCTGGTCCATATTTGAACGTATGAAAATTTTCAACTACAAGAGATCTAGCAGGTTAACTGTGACTTGTAGGAAGAAAAATATCTTTTTTCTTGTTTCAGACATGCTGCATCTTAATGGAAAAAAATAAGGAAAAAAATGAGAAAAATCATCGTAATTCACTTTCTCTGTATTACTCAAAACTGTCAGCTATTATCAGAATCATTGTACATTACTTTGGAAGGATTTTTTTCCCCATTTTCCCAGATGCTTAATGTCTTACCAAGACATTTTGTTCTTTATTCAGAGAGTTTGCAGCATGACAAACTGAGTTTCCTATCCACTATTTGTATTGAAGCGAAATTGAATGTCAAGGTCTTATTTATATATTTATTTAGCTGTGGATTAATTAGCAAAGTTCTATGGAGAATGTAAAATTCAGAAAAATCCTATTCTTCATTATAGTCATTATTAAGGGGGGGAAATCAGAGACAACATCTAATATTTGAGTCTTTTGTGTAGATGGGCCTTTGAGTATTGTCAGAGAGTTATGGAAGGTTAATAAGATTTTTTGAATTCTAAACAATATATGTCTTTTTCCTTTGTCTTTCATATGCTGTAGAGAGGTTTAAATTAATAGAAATGTGAGTGGAGCTATTATAATTGCCTACTTTATTATCTGCATTCTCTACCTGCAATGATCTGGGACTGAAGAACTCCACGATCTTCTTTGCTCTGCAGAGGGGGGAAGCAAAAGGAAAACAAGCATCATTCTCCCACAGGCATGTTGGACTTGCAGGTCATCACTTTCTTGCCCTTTGCAGCATGAGAGGCACCTGCTTGAAAATTTTGTGATAATAAGCAGATATGCAGGTAGCAGTCTGGTAGATTAGGGAACATTTGCTTTCCACAGCTTTCCTTCTTCCACCGTGTCTCATGGAAAATGTCTGTATATTGCAGTCTCCATCAGTTTGGTTTTATCTGATTTTCTCCTTCTAGCAGAGTTAGCAAGATAAGGTGGTCTCAGGCAAAGCAAAAGCTATGGGTGCTAAGAACTGATTGCCAATAGAAGTCATGCTGTTTAAGAGGTTCTCTGAAAGAGATTCATGTTGTTTAAAAGGATTCTGAAAGTCTAGCCAGCCAAGCTGCTTTTCAAACCCAGAGGAGGTTGTAGGTTCAGGTAACAGTCAAAGGAGAGACAGTCTGAATGCAAAGCATGAGTTTAATTTCTTTTGTACGTTATTTTCTCCACTAGAACTAGCCATGTTTATTTGCATTTTTGGTGGGGTTATTTCCCTTTTGAAACATATTCTATGGCTATGAAAAAGTTTGCATCTTTTCCCAAGCACAAAGTTTTTGTTTACCTCAGTAAATCTCTGGGATACACTTTAGAACAATAGCAGCATTCACCTCACCATTTGTGAGTATTCAAAGGACTTTTTGGTATTAGATCACAAGGGTGAATTTATGACTAAAATGATGTGTGTTTCAAATTAAGAGAAAAATATGCCTGTAAAATTCTTATCTGATGCACAAGTTCCCCTTCTATGAACAAGCAAAGGCATGGAAGCCCAGCTGCTCTTGGCGCAGAAGAGGTTATATGAGGTGACCTCAGCCTCAGAGGGTCTCAGCTGGTTTGTGTACACATACCTGTCTCAGCTAATCCTTCATTCCTTTTCCAAATTTAGTTTTTTGACACTGTGAAGCCATGTTTGTGTTACCACCATGAGCTGCCAAGACCTGCTTTATGTTAAATGCCACTTATGCTTTTTAATACCCTATTTGATTGTTTTCCAAAGTGTTCACACACACAAAACCAACAGGCAGCTACTAGATTTTATTCTTCTTGTGTGTATCTGCAGAGCTGGATAAATGGAGCAGGACAAGTCCATGTGAAGGGCCTGAAGTCATTTCCTAGACACAGCTGTTTCTGCAGAGGAGCCAAGCACAGTGGGCAGCCCAGGAGGAAGGTTCCCCCCAGTCAAACAGCAGAGAGTTGGGTATATCAGAGAACACTGGAAAGGAGGAGGAAGATTATAGGGTTTTAACTGCAAGGGTAAGACTCTATGGTTGACTGAGACATGGCTGTGGGGTACTTGCCCAAAAAGCAAAGGATGCAGCTTTGCAAAATGGGTGAGCCAGTCTGAGACAATGGCAACATAACAAAGACTGGCCTTGCCTCTCCCCTAGTTGTTTCCAACACTGGTTTCACATGAGTTAGAATGTTTTGCTGATCCCTCAGCAGACCAGTTCCCCTTGGCAAACAAACAGAATATTAACCCAGGAAAAAATAGGAATAGTATATGTGCAGGTTGCTGAAAAATCTTTCTGTGCTTTCGGCCTGACGGAGCTCTTAGATAAGAAAGGGATTTCCTGAACCAGCATGTGATTATCTCCCTAGTTAAACGTAAGCCCTAGCCTGCTATGAAGGCCAAACTCACATATGAGCCACACAGCAGTAAAAAAATTTATGATACTTTTCCTCTGAAAGCTGATAGGAAAACATTCAGGCCCACTTACCAAAATTTCCACTCTTCCCAGCATGCTCCCAAAAGCCAGACGCTGGGCTGCCTTTCAGCAAAGAGCTGAAAGCAGGGCTGAAGTGTAAGTGGAGTGTAACAAACCTATAGAAAATATTGCTTCAGCATCCCACTTAGATGCTGTCCTGTCATCAAGACTGATAGATATCAGATAAGTTTTGTGCTGCCTGCAGCAAGACCTCAAATCATGTACATTGTAGATTGATAGGTTAGTAACTGCTTTTGTATTATCTTCAATCTATAACAGGGGAAAATTGCCTTTTGTCTTTTGCTGCAGTTTCTATACTTTCATTACTCTGACTACATCAGCACCTCTTCTCCCTCTCTTTGGACAGCAGACCAATGACTTGTCTTACTCCCAGATGTTGCCTGTAATATTTAGCCTATGTTTTCAGACCAGTTTGAATACCTGTTTTCTGGTGTACTGAGTCTAGGGCTCCCAGATCAAAAATAACTCAGCCACATAATAAAAGCCCTGATCCAGTAAAACCTACTAGTTCAATGTTTTTAAAAATGGATAGATTAATTTAGTGCCAGCAGGATTCATGACCAATCAAATATCATCTGCCCACACGTTTATGTTTTTGCTAGAACAAGTATTTCTGCTCTTTGCATGCAATGTTAAACCCACAAAACCGTAGCATTGGCCTTTTGTTCTCTGACTGATTAAACAACACTGAGACTCGGATGGACCGTCCATGCATGGGCCAGGTTACATTAGGATCAGGGAGGGGGTTGATCTGCTAACATGATGATTGCTCTCCATAACCATGATAACATGAAGGTAGCCTGGGAAACCAACTATATCTGTGAATTTTTTCTGCAAAAGTTCATGACTAAGGAGTTTGGGGTGACAGGAGTGCTTTGAACTACTGCACAAGCCAAGTTTTATTGAGTCTTCCATGAATTCCAGATTAGGGCCTAGCATCCCACTCATTGCTAGAATATGCTCATGGCTACTGCTATCAGATCATCAGCTTTGTGGGCTACATATTAGGTATGGTGGTCACGAGTTAAAAGTTGGTTACTTACAGCACTCTTTTGAGCCTGGGGTTTTCCTCCTTTACAAAGGTGAGGAAGTTTTTGTCTTAAGCTGAAAAGCTTGTGGGAATTTCTAGTCACTTTCTCAGTAAAGAGTTTTGATTAGTACAAGTGAACTTAATGAAATTTATACTTTCTGATCAGAAATTATATTTTTTCCACCTAAGGATAAAAACATTGATTATAAATAGAAATCTAATATTTTCTTCTTCCTCATGTAATGCTTACATGCCTAGCTGCTTCATGGCTCATAGTGGCAAGCAGGACTTGTCTTTAAATTCCCTTCTCCATGTATCAGTAACCAGGAGATGGATTTTTCATTCTTGTTTTGACCACGGCAAAATAATCATCCTACATCCACTCCTGTTTTCTTCCTCCTGGGGGCCAGGAGCCGGATTTGGTTCATTGGCAAACCACTGAGGAGTCTGATAGCTCCATCTGGCAAACAGGTTATGGGGCAAAAAATATGATGCTTTATCCTTCCACTACATGAAATGTGAGCTCAGCAGGAGCTCAGGAAAACACCTGAAGCCAGGTGTATTATGCAGTGCATGTGGATGTTGATGCTGAGCAGCAAGTAACAGGTATGGATCAGAGAGCACAATCTGAGCCTATTGGTTTGTTAGACTGAATTTCTTGGCTGGTTAAGAACCTATTTTTCTTTCCATTTGTCAGAGCTCTCTCACTGTCAAAAGGTCCTTGTACTTATTCATCTCTAACCGTGACTTTTTTTTTCCTCTTTTTCACTTGACCTTTTTCTTTCTACTGGAACTGATTGGCAACAACATTTTCATCCAGACTTTATTTCTTCAAAGTTTCATACTTTTCAAATAATTAAAAATTATTCTCCATTTTCCCATCCCAGATTTCAATTTTTCCCCACTTGACATAGACAACTAAACCTTAAAATTCCCACAGCATTCCTAAAAAGGGTTAACAAGCAATACCAAGAGATTCTTTGTGGTGTCATCCAGCTATCACAATTTTTTAAAAGCCACCGATATTAGTTGAAATATTGTTTGCTTCAAAATCAGCATCCCAGAATTGAAATTTCCAGTAATATCTTCCAAAAGGAAGATCATCTCAGTCACAGAATCATAGAATCACAGAATGCATAAGGTTGGAAGGGACCTTTAAAGGTCATCTAGTCCAACCCCCCTGCAGTGAGCAGGGACATCTTCACTACATCAGGTTGCTCAGAGCCCCATCGAGTCTGATCTTGAATGTCTCCGGGGATGGGACCTCCACTATGTCTCTGTGCAACCTGCTCCAGTGATCCACCACCCTCGTAGTGAAGAATTTTTTCCCAATATCCAATCTAAATCTCCCCTTTTCTAGTTTAAAACCATTACCTTAATACTATTGCTCCATGCTTTCAGGAACAGTTCTTCCCCAGCTTTCTGATAGGCACCTTTCAGGTACTGGAAGGCTGCTATAAGGTCCCCCCAGATCCTTCTCCTCTCCAGGATGAACAAGCCTAACTTTCTCAGCCTATCTTCATAAAAGAGGTACTCCAGCCCTTTGATCATTTTTGCAGCTCTCCTCTGGGTGTACTCCAACAGATCCATGTCCTTCTTGTGCTGAGGGCTCCAAAGCTGGATGCACTATTCCAGGTGAGGTCTCACCAGAGCAGAGGAGAGGGGAAGAATCACCGGAGCTCTCATCTTCTGGCCCCTCTTCTTTTGATGCAGCAAAGAATGTGGTTGGCCTTCTGGGCTGCAGATGCACATTGGTGGCTCATATCCAGCTTCTCATCCACAAGTACCCCAAGTCCTTTTCCTCAGGGCTGCATTCAAGCACATCATATCCTAAGCCATATGGATAACAGGAATTGTCCTGACTCAGGTACAGGACCCTGCACTTGGCTTTGTTGAACCTCATGAGGTTCACCTGGGCCCACTTCTTCAGCCTGTCCAGGTCCCTCTGGATGGCAACCCATCCCTCTGGAACATTAACTTCACCATTCATTTTGGTGTTTTCAATAGCATTCATAAAGATATATTAAACAGCACTGGTCCCGGTACGGACCCTTGAAGAACACCACCTGTCACCGTCTTCCATCTGGATACCAAGCCATCGACCACCACCCTCTGGATTGGACCATCCAGCCAATTCCTTATCTACTGAATAGTCACCTATCAAATCCATATCTCTCCAAGTTGGAGAGAAGGATGTTGTGGGGGACTGTGTCAAAGGCCTTGCAGAAATCCAGAGAGATGACATCTGTAGCTCTTCCTTTGTCCTCTGATGCAGTTACGCCACTCTAGAAAGCCACTATGTTGGTCAGGCAGGACTTGCCCATAGGACATCCATGCTGGCTGTCTTGAGTCACCTCCATGTCCTCCATGTGCCTCAGCGTAGCTTCTAGGAGGATCCGTTCCATGATTTTCCCAGGTACAGAGCTGAGGCTGACAGTGCAGTAGTTCCCAGGGTCCTTCTTCTTACCCTTTTTAAAAATGGCTGTGATGTTTCCTCTCTTCCAGTCACTAGGGACTACACCTGGCCACTATTACGGTCAGTCACATCTGACAAGACCAAGAGTTATTTTTATAAAGTACTATGAACCCCTGTACAATGCCATTGCTTTTTATGTGGATTGATAATTTTCTTTGTCTATAACCACATCAGAAAGTCATACTACATGTCTATGCAAAGACTGGTTTAACATTCAGCATAGTGCTGAAAATCAGATCCTAAGTAAGCCAGTGCATGAACTTGAGAAAGACATCATCCTTCCAATAACCATTGCTGTCTATAAAGTACTCAAGGACTTTGCAATGAAAACATGAGTTAGATTTAAATACTGTATTTCTGTGCCATTCTACTAGACTGAAGCCAATATTTTAACTGATCTTTAGGGTGGAGTTAAGATTTAGGGACAGGAGGCAGAGCCCCATGTTAGTTTCTTGTTGAAGGGTTTGGGGTTTTTTTCCTTCCTCCTGTGGTGATCAATTTCATTGGGGCATCACCTGTATTATTGTTATTGTTATTGTTAACTAAAACTATTTTCCCTTCCTTTGTTTTTCTATTTAACTCTTTATCTCAACCCACAAGTTTTTTGTTCCATCTTCCTCCCCATGGTCTCTGAGGAGGTCAGAGTGACTGGATGCATGGTGCTTATTTACAAGCTGGGGTTCAACCATAACAGAGACCCAACTGTGAAATGACTTCTGATCATTTAAGCTTTCAAATCTATTTAATAGAGTTGAACATGGCCAACAAACCCCTGTCTTTCATGTTCTTGGGTATAGAAAGTGGTGTGCCTTAGCCATGGTGCTCTTATGGTTTACTTAGCATTTCCATACCTTGAATAATAAATAACAATTATTATTATAAATAAATAATTAGTCTTGATGCACACTCAAATGCAGAGACCCAGGTGTGAGAAATGGGCCTCTCAGAGCATACGGCAAGATGATGTTAACCCACTGGCAGAATGAAAGGGACATTTTCAGTCAAAAAGTCCAAATTCAACTTACACACAAAATTAATGCACATATGATGGCTTTGTTCAATGAATGAGGAAATCAAGAATGCTGGCATGAAGCACAAAAGAGATGGAAAATCTCATGAGGCCTTTCTAATGATTAGAATTTTGCCCAGATGCAGCATGTAAGGTGTGACTGTCTCATGTTCTGGTGACTCCACAGTCACACATGGGAGTAGGAACAAGTATTTTCTTACCTTTTTAATGCTTAAAGCTGTTGCTATATGGAAGGTTTTATTTCTCAGCTATCTGAATCAGTGACAGCTATTCAAAACAGGACTCTGCTCAATAGTAGGTCAAGAAGGGTGTGTGCTGCTTCTCAGTCACATTCCTCATTCAGAGTTTCTCATTTGTACTGTTGCACAGGGGATTCCTCTGTTAACCAGCTGCTTTAGAAACTTGTCATATGACAGCTGACAGATTCTTTTTTTTTTAACATTGAACATAAAATCTCATTTAAATATAAAAATAGGGTATTGAATGTATTTTTGTGTATGAGTCTGCCTAAATATATATTGGAGGACTTTTCTGGTTCTCTCTGAGGCTCTAACTCAAGCCTTTCCTAATCCCTGTAGCTTTTTGGTCAGAATTAAAAAAAACCCCATATCATTATCCTCAGAGATGAGTCTCTTCTCACGTATAGAAGATTTGCACTAGCCTCCACAGGAGGAACAGTAGGCTAAATAAATTGCAAAGGGTTACCAAACAGACAGGCACAGAGAAAGTAAAAATCAAAGAAGTAACATTTCTATAATGAAATCTGTTTTACAAACCTAGCATGGAAACAAGGGGAATTGGTCAAACAACAGTAAACATCAGCCTGTGGTTAGAAATACTGTTTGAAAAAGTAACTCCTTTGCCATTGCCTGTCTTACTCCAAACTTGTCCATCACAGACTCTCTGGCATTGGGACTTGGGGATAATCTCCTGGAATACCTGAGGCGTAGAAGCCAACAGGATTAAAGCACCTCGTGCTCCTCAGCACAGTCATGTGATGACCTGCTGATCCCAGCAAAAGGCATCGTTTCCCAGCAAAGTTCTCACTTCATTTGCCTGTACGTTGTTCCTGCCCTGCTGAGAGTCTCCCTAAGCATAAGGAGATAATTCACAGGTAATTTCAGTAAAAAAAAAACCCAAACAAAACCATTTTGCTAATAACAGTGATAACTGAAGAAAAGTGCGGATTATTCGTGTGCAAGTTATCCAGCAGTAAAACAACTGCTGTCCTTTTGCTTCAGGGGTCAGCTTCAAAGGATGTGTAACTTCTAATGCCACCCATGCAGCTCTGTTAGCTATGATCAGGCTAATATATAAGAAGAAAGAGGTGGGCGATCTGGAGGCTGCCCAGTGGCATATAAAGAACACAGATACCGTGTTTGCAAATTGCCTGACAGAAGAAAACCAGGAGTCAGGGTTTGTTTCCCAGGTCCAGAGAGAGCTGCATAAATTCCTTTTTGCAAATCTATTGGCAGATTACCTGTGTACCCCACAAAAATGCAGAGAACATTTGGGTGCAGATTTCAATGTGTCATTAAACTGTCAAAGCACTGTGGATTCTAGGGAGACAAAAAATTGTTGTATTCTGGCAAGTTTATTGCTTCACTTGTTAAGGTGCTTTGCTGTACACTAGCCCAGGAAAGGCAGCTCAGGCTGAAATATAAAATGCCCAGCCAAGCCATTTTTTCTGGGTTTTCCCTATGTTCACACTTAATCTGATCACATTTTGTTTGCTTCATCTTAAAAAATTAGATAGCTTACTCCTAAATTATTTAATTTCTCATTTTCAGGTTCACTGTGTTGATGTAACTGATCAGATTCTTCTGGGTCTTTTTTTAAACAGGCATTTACTCTGAAGCATACAAAGAATTTGAAGAGCCAACAATTGTTTCTGTGTCCAAATTTTACTTCCTCTCCAGTTGCCAGAGGAAAGCAATCATGTGCTAGGCAGAAGATGAAGGTTTATAATAAATGCCTGTATTTTGAAACCTGTAGGCGGTGGGGGAAAAAAAGTCACTTGGCTTTCACCCAGAACATGTGATAATCAGATTAACCATGAAGTGTATTTTGCGTGCAAATACATCCAGGGTAGGAATGGGGAAGGACATTGGAGGGTGCACTATAGCAGAAGTCAGCAGTGAAGCATTCCTGGTGGAGGAGGAATTTCTTTCACACCCAGGACTTTGGAGGGGTCAGAGAGAGCACTCCATGCACTGAAGCAGAACACCAATGCTCTCCTGCTGCTCTGTGAGGATGTCTCTGTTTACCATAGGTTTTCTGCTAGTCATCCTTCAGCCGTCCACCGGGCAGTTTCCCAGAGCCTGTGCAAACACACAGAGCTTGCTGAGGAAGGAGTGCTGTCCCCCCTGGGATGGAGATGGGTCCCCTTGTGGGGAGCTTTCCAGGAGAGGGTCCTGCCAGAACATCCTCCTCTCTCAGGCTCCCCTGGGACCACAGTTCCCTTTCTCAGGAGTGGATGACAGAGAGGACTGGCCATCTGTATTCTTCAACCGGACCTGTAAATGCGAAGGCAACTTCATGGGATTCAACTGTGGGGAGTGCAAGTTTGGTTTCTCAGGACGCAACTGCACCGAAAGGCGAGTAAGAATGAGAAGAAACATCTTCCAGCTCACCACCAGTGAGAAGGACAAGTTTCTTGCCTACCTTAACTTGGCAAAGAACACCCTTAGTCAGGACTATGTTATTGCTACCGGCACCTATAGTCAGATGAACAATGGCTCCAATCCCATGTTCAGAAACATCAACATGTATGATCTTTTTGTTTGGATGCATTATTATGCCTCTCGAGACACACTCCTAGGTGGGTCCAATGTGTGGCGTGACATTGATTTTGCACACGAAGCCCCTGGTTTTCTGCCTTGGCATCGGGTCTTTCTGCTCATGTGGGAACGTGAGATCCAGAAGATAACAGGTGATGAGAACTTCACCATCCCCTACTGGGACTGGCGAGACGCAGAGGACTGTGTGGTTTGCACTGATGAATACATGGGTGGCAGACATCCCACCAACCCTAATATACTTAGCCCAGCATCATTTTTCTCATCATGGCAGGTAAGGACGGTCCAAGGGGAAGGGGAAACAAAAGGTTGATCATGCCAGAATTATTCTGACTTTAGGTGCTTGGGTGAGGTACACAAGCTGGGAGTTTAGCAATGCTGCATTCCCTTGGACATTCCTGGAGGCACTACCAGAGAGCAAACCAGACTTTATGTGGACCTAATCTTCATTTAGACTTGTTCATTTTTCTCTCTGTCTCTTCTGTCTCTGACTATAGGATTTAGGGGGCTTAATTAGAAACCTAAGGTTAAGGTGGAAGGTGGAAAGTTATGCTTTTCTGTCCAGACATGGTCTTTAGCAGGCTAAACAGGCTTGGGTCTGCTGTAGCAGTCAAGTGAGAAAAAGCAAGATTTATGTATGCAGATTACTAGCACACGACCAATGCTAGACAATTGATGACTGAATGTTGGAAATAGAAGCAAAGGGTTTCCAGAGGCTCTACCCTTCTCCCAGTTCCTTCTGCCATCCAAGAGTTAAGAACTATCCAATTACGCTTGTCAGCTTTCAAATTAATATCCAACCAAACAAACAAAATAAGTCTTTAGAGTGCAGAAGAGCCAGCTGTGTAACTCACATCAGTAGTTTGCAAGATATAAAAGAAGTAATTTCTGTTGCTCAGAGGACCTAAGAAGTAAACTCAGTAGCTGTTCCTGCCACTTATAAGCACTGTAAATTAAACCAATGTAAATTAACATATTTAAATAGGTGACGTGTCCTCATACTGCTGAACTGTACTGCACTGCTCAAACACAGACTAGACTTTTTTTGTCTCTTCCTCGTTACTGCCATGTTGCCTAAAATACAGTGACAAAGGTCTATTGGCTTCCATAGACACATTCCATAATGACAATAGCAACAGTCCCTTCTGGCGCTGAAGTCTATGATTATGTTGGTGTAAATCTATCTTTGTTCTATTTATTTCTGCAGCAACAGCCCAAATGAAGGTTGGGCAGTTTTAGTGATTTGATGGAAAGTGAAAGAGATACAAGCTCCAGCAGCTCTCTGGTATTCCGGCATTACAAAACAGCAACTAACCGGCCTGGCTACACTGTGTTTAGTTTTGATTTGTGTCCTCGGAACAATATGGGCTGTATATATACCTGTGAATTCAAACATTTCCATATACAGTAACAGACCTATTTTAGGATGTTCCCTGGCATGTGTTCTGTGTCTATTGCCTAGCGCTCTCCCAAAAAGGTACTTTTCAGGGACCATTTACAGGAGAATGTTTGCATGTAGCCACCCTGTTTGGGAGGCTAAGGTGATGTTACTGGCTAGACACTGATTATATTTCAGACCATTTGACCTCAGTGCCCAGGAAATTTCCTGGCCACATTTGATTTACTAGTGTAGGCATAGCTATAGATATAGCTATGGGCACACATTTCCATCCCATTTTCGAAGACTGTGCTCATTTGTAACAGTATGAAACTGAATGAACTCTACTAACTTAATTAGATTGCATTACCAGAATGAAGTGGATCTGATGCTGTTCTGCATTGAGCTGAATAAAGTGTTACGTGAAAATTGTACAAAAGTGATAAAGTGGATTAAATGAAACTAGAATTGCACTGGTTACATGTGTCAAGAGGAGCTATCAATACAATACATTGAACAAGGTAACCAAGACATAGAAGGAGGCAGGTAGTACAAAGGAATCAAGAAGTTGCTAGCAGAATTTTCTAAAAGAACTGGAAGGGTCAATTAGTTATGTTTAGCTCATTTTTTTCAAAGGTACTCTTAATCATACCCAGACCTTTAGAATTTTTCCATCCTGGTAATAAGGACCCAGAAGCTTTATGAGCAATCACAAATATATTTAAGAAACAGTCAGGTTTATAACTTCTCATTTAAGATCAGGTCCCACAAATATATTCTGAAAATAAACTTATTTTTATGAAATCAATTTTTAACAGATACTTATTTATAACTTCAATAGGTGCAAAAATAAAAAAGTGCTGCATTTATAGCACAATCAGTGTCAGTGTTTATATGCAAAGTCACCTAAGTCCTTTGTTGAAGTTTTCCAAATAATCTCTGAAAATACATGATTATTTCCTATTTTTCATCCCCTTCTGGAAATGTTACACTTTTATCAGAATTTCCAAAACAGGATGACAATAACTGTACCTTCAAAGAGTTTTAGTCCTCTTTAACATCTTCTGCCTTACCTAGAGAGGGAATGGAAGATATTGAACAAATCTGCATTTTCAGTCAGTGACTTTGGGCTAAATATACCACACAAACTGGTCTTTCTTTATTAGCCTTAAATCCAAATTTAAACACTTGTTTATGACTGAATAACTTAGTCAATGCAGTAGCTTCAAGTAGCACAAAATAAGAGATCAGAATCTCATTCCAGAAAATCAAAAGGGAACAAAAATAGCCTTTGCCTGAACCGGAAAACAGCCATAGATTTGCTGCAGAATACGCTGATTATCCAAGCTCTGTAGCTAAACCGCAAGAGAGGAAAAAAAAATAAGAGGAGGACCCAGAAATGTGAAGGAATTTAGGTTTTTTAATAAGTATTCAAAATAAAAAGAGGGCAAGAGAACCCTTATGAATAACACATCTATAATATGATGTCCTTTTTAGAATTTTGAGTCTCTCTCCAAAAGAAGTGTAGCAAAACAATGCTTGCTATGTTAGGAAATAGTTATAGATTTATCAAAAAATTAAAAAGGTAACACGCCTATTTGCAGAACAGCATCTCTCTCTCTTTTTTTTTTTTTAATCCCTAAAGAAAAGGGAAAATACTTTATTCCATTGAGAAGTTGCCATGGCAACATGGATACCCATGAATACATGCTGAAATTCTTGCTTTCACCTTACTTTTTCTTCAACATGCTGCTGTTGCCACTTAGCTGAGTGAATTATCTATCCACATTTTTCTTATATTTATCAGCTAAGTGAAATTTCTGATTCCTGCCTCTGTTTTTGCCAGCAAGACTATCAGGAATCTTCAGTGTTTTTATTTGTTTGCTTAGCTCGTGCTTTAGGGTAGGTGGGAAGGATTTTCTCGTGTTTTCAGTTACTTGTTTGTGATGATTCAAATGTTGCATTCAGAATTAGGACTGCATGACACCTACTAATGCTTTACCAAATTTTGAAATTCCATGCTAATTTAACAGAAAGCTCTGTGAGAAATGGAAATCTTCCATGACATTTTGAGATTTTTTTTTGTTTTAGTGCCCATTTATATAATTATTCAAGATAACGGATTTTCTAAAGAAATAATGATTATGCCTCACTTAAATAGCAGCAGATTAAATTCTGCCCTCCTCTGCACCAGAACTAATTTGGAGAAATAACTGAAGTCAGTGTAGTTAGAAATGCATAAAAAGCTTTCTGCAAATAAAACCATACTCTTTCTGCTGGTAGATAACATTAGAATTTGGGGTTCCCCCCATGGCAATGAAGAAAATAAATCAGGAGAATGTAAGTGCTATTTTAAGTTTGCTGTTGTGGCAAGCAGGCTACACCACCAACTTCAGACTGCTGTATTTTGTCTCTCCTAAAAAGAAGAGTGATTTGGGAGAAGTAATTGCATAACGTGGAGGGCTGTCTGCTCTCAGATGTGCTGGTGTAAGCCTGCAGCCAATTCCTTGTTGTAAGCACCGAGAATTTCCCTTAGCACTTCATTCTGTATCACTCTGCAGAACCACTTAGACAAATGCAAAGCTACTGCAAAAGGGAAACAAGTTACACAAATAGAAAATGGATATAATGCTCCTGAACTAATGATGACAGTACTTCAGATCCATTACCTGAAAATATGACTTCATAAGAAATAAGAAATTCAGCTGTTCAGACACAGTTACTTAATTCTAAGCATGGTTTGTCAGGGAGCTGTTTTGCTAGCTGAATAGCCTGAGAGAATCATTGGAAATGCTGTTTTGTGCCCACCTTTAAAAACTGGAGGAAACTTTCAAAAATATAAACACAAGAAGCCAACCTTTATTGATTCTTAAATCAGCCCAAGTCGTACATCCATCTCCTTGCAGACACCTGAGTATCTCATAAACTCAATATCTTTATGTTTTTATTGTAACTTAATGGGTTTCAGTGCCAGCTACAGGCTGTTCCAGCAAGTAACTATAAAAAAAGAGTTTATCAAGACTGGTCTCCTAATGATAAGTTTACATGGATTATAAATTTGAAACATTTTCTGTTTCAAAGAAATAACTCTCCACATGCCACACTTTGGTACCACTGCCTGAGGGAACCAGGATCTGTGCAAGGCGGGAGCACAACTTGGGTATCCTCAGCCCCTTTACATCACTGTCATCTGAGAGTAACTTCTGTTCTTCCACAGGATCATGGGTGGGTGACAGCAGCCTGGCCTGTGGTTGCTTGGCCGTTCTCATACAGTCATGCTTGCCTAGCAGTCAGGTAATAGAAAAGATAAACGTCTTCAGAGGTGTATAAATTAATAGCTAAGGAATCTCATAAAAATTGCATTTTGTTAATAATTCACCAGAAAAAAAAGAAGCCTACCACCTCTCTGTAGAGAGATGTGCCTGTGAATTGTGGTAGACATGGAGACAGCAACACTAAGGGTACAGCTTGGAGACAGGGTGGAATCACTGCCTGCCAAACCTGAAAGTGTTAATGAATATTTCAGCAGTTATTGGTAAGAGCTTCCTACTCCAGCCCAGTGTTATTTTGAGGTGTAAGTTTCCCCCAGTTCTGGGCTACCTCTAAGGAAAGAGATGAAACTCAGCCAGCTTTTACAGAAGGCTGAGAAAATACCTTGAAGGCCCTGGGTTTGTTTCAGTGCTGTCACTTCATGTTTATCTCATCTCCTTTTAGTTTGAGTTTCACAGCTCCTCTAGTTAATGGATGTGCAATACGGGTCAGAAAGATAATTAATGACCTTATCCTTGCACAAAGATGTTTCTTAGAATTTCTTTGAAGCTTTGCTTTCTAAATTTTCTTTTTTTCATTCAGTCCTCTGCCTGTTATACCTTTCTGTCCCTGCTAATATTCAGGAGTACATGAAGAAGCAGATATAAATATACACAGTCTCTTGAAAACCTTTTGGTCTGCTATAGATATAGCACCTTTTAAAGTTCTGCCTATAAAAAAACAAGCTCCCAAAGTACAGCTTGGTCTATTGCAGGTTATTTGGCAATTTCCTTGCACTTTCCTAGTTTGGTGAGTAAATGGCTTCTATATGTCACTTAATTAGGATTAGATTATGCCAGGCTCTAATGCAGCCAAAACAGTAAAATATAAACCTTTTTACAATTGCCAAATATTTTAAATCCAGCATGAGGAGTGTGCTCTTTAATGCCATTCCCAAGCAAGCATGTGAGAATAAGTGGAGAAAGACAAACAAAGGCAATGAATCAGTGCTAAATGTATTTTGGCCACATAGTGGGACCCAAGGCTCCAGTTCAGGAATCTGGACATCGTGCAGGACAAACAGACACATGGGGATGTGTCAAGGATGTCCAGGAAGTGCCCACAGAACAGCCTTGGGATGGGTGCCACAGGCAGCAAAGCCATGTGGTTGTTCTGGCTGTAGTCTGAAATGGCTCTTTTAGGCTATGTTAACCTGGAACATAACATGCTGAAAGGATGCTGATGTAGTTTCTGGATGTGGTCAGACTTCTGCTCAGTGAGCTCAGAAAAGAAGCAGAGCAAGGACCCAGCTCTAACGGCAGCAGAGGTGTGGGTTAACCCTTTGAGTGATCAAACTTCCCCCGCAAGCTAAGGAACTTCAGAACACTTTGGGAGCAGCTATTTCAACGCCATAGGAAATCACCCTTTTCCAAGTGTTCGGGTCCGTATTACCAGCATCGCATGGCCCTGCGAGGGCAGATCTAATAAGCCCCAAGCAACCACAAAGAATTTTGTCACCAAACGCCCCAAAGCTTTGAATTCAAACCTAGCAGACGGAGGACTGAATGCTCCTGGAGATTCCTGTAGTTTAATTCACTTCTTTAAGCAGAGGGGCTAGTCTGTGCAAGCAGTTGCAAACTAATAGACAAAAGGCCTTCCCATTTGCAAAAAGGTGTGAGACAGCTGCAGCACTTCTGCTCATTTACACTCTGTTTTCTAAGAAACGATACAAAGAGCTGTGCTAAAGATCTCAACTGCAGTGCATGAAGGATTTTTTTGCTGGGTGTACAAGGCCTGGGAGAGATGCTGCATATTCTGGACTGCCATCTACTGGCATTTGCTCTGCCTACTACTTACATAAGCTTTTCCTCTGAGCATCTTCCTAACGGTTTCCCTTGAGCCGGTGAATTTGCGCATGCTGGAGAGCAGGCATTGGGTGCAGTTCAAATATGGAGCTTTGTCTAGAGTGAGCTGAGAAAAATTGCTCAGGAATGTTCTGAAAGGGAACAAAAAAAAATCATGTGTTAAAACGTCATGTTTCTAATAGAAAGTCCTGTTGAATGAAGAGGAGGCAATGATGTGACCCATTTTGCGTGTACTTTATGCAGATTGCGTCCAGAATCATTTAACTGACTTTATGTTCTGTTGGCACACATCACATGATTGATAAAATAGCAAATTATAGTTCCAGGATAGAAGGTCACAGGCAAGCATTTTCATTCCTGCCCCTTATGCATGGTCATTTCTTGACCATGAGTTACAAGATGCCTCATAGCACCTGGCTTCTTCATATTCATTCTTTAGGATGAATTCCACTAGTCAGACAGTTAATGAGGGCTATACTGAGACATAAGTGGCAAAAAAAAAAATTAGTGCTCACACCATTTATAAGCCTGATAACATTAACAGTTGCATTAAACACCACTGAAATGGATAAACAGAATGAAGATTAAATGTTTCTTCATTTAGATATATTTGAGATCATGCTCAAAGATTCCATGTCTGAATATCTACCAGTCTTGAAGGTAGTATGTGATTCCTCTTTAGAACCCAAAGGGAATTATCCCCAGGGCAGTGGGGAGAGAATGAACAGATAGGAGATAGCAGGACTGAGAAGCCAGAAGAAGATATGGACCTAGATAAGGTCCATAAGCAACAGAGCTAAACAGAAAATCCACGTGTATTTAGATTCTGAGTGAAGTGCCAACTCAGAATTGGGTTGAGCTCCACCAACCAAGACATACTTTCTTCACTAATGCACTTCTAGGGACATAGAACTGTGCGTTTTTATAAACAAAAACCTACTAGAGTATCTCCCTCAGGATGAATCATCCCCATATTTTCCTTCTAATGGGAATAAACTATCTCGGTAATACAAAACAATCATAAAAATAACACCATGCCTAGGCTTTGTTTTTGTAACTGTAGGTCTCTCTCTGTTGCTACCTCTCTGTTCTTAGTGAGGATCTTTAAAGACTTCTTCCAGGCATGGTACTGACATCAGTCCTTCTTAGAGGCACAATCCTGACACACTTGGTGAGCTTCTGGGGGGAATGTGCACATGAAACTCTTTGCTGGACAACTGCCTACAGCCTCCAAGGGCACTGTTTTAACAGGCAGGTTTCAGCTAATAGAGAAACCTATAAGGATAAATTTCTCTGATAAGCTTTCTTATCTTTAAAAAAACAACTGATTTATTCATTATATTCATATTCATAGGGAACTTACGATTTAAGAACTCCAGATTCTTAAGAAATCTGGGTTATATCACCAGCTCTGTCATACATTTTCTGTGAATTTGTGGTCAAATCACTTAGAAAAGGATTCATCTCATCTTCCACTGATCCAAAAGTTAGTTAGGCAGCAAAACAACTTGCCTTTGGCTCTCTCTAGTCACTTCAGAGGCACATCCATGCCTCCAGGGTGTGATTCATCCTATCCTAATGCAGAAGCAGAGCATTAAGTTGAACACTCTTAATTTTGCTTCCCTTGTTAATTGCAATCCAGAGACAGTTTCTGAATCTTTCTTTTTTTATTTCATTTTATTTTATTGACTCAGACAATGGAGAGTGTTAGGAACCCATAGAGTTAAGTACATCTCACCTACCAGACATCTGGCTTAGGAGGGCTGAATCACACTCAGGAGATGCCTCTCTCTCTATTGACTGCAGAGGTTGTCCTAAAGTGTTACTTCATTCTGGCAATTTGTACACAACCAGTGCTGGTGAAATGAATCTCCCACTCGCTTCACTAACAGAAAATTTCATGTTCTCCCACCCTATTCACAGCAAATGTGATTGCTTTTTCCTCACCTTCTCATTCATTGCTTCAGTCCATGAAATACAAGTACACCAGGATGAAGGAAGCCTGGAGGTTTCAGTGTTATGTGTTTTCTCCCCTATGATGTCTCATGCAATAATGAGACCTGTTCTTTCTCAACACAAAGTTCTCACATTGATTACTTGCTAATCATAGAGTCATATATTTTGAAGGTATCTCTAGTGGTTTGGAGTTTTCTTTGTTTTGGTGGATTTTTCAGAAAAGAAGTAAAACAATAGCAGTTTCGGTACAGAGCCTCAGCTTCACCTGAAAGGGATAGAAAACCACTTCTGGGAGTTTGAGCCACTGTTGCTCTGTTTCATTTTCATAGACCTATCAGCTGTACCTTATACAACCACCAAACCCTCTTGTCTGATGTTCTGCTTGTCATTGTGGTGGTGTATTTTTCTCCATCCTCTGTCCTAACTCCATGTTAGGCAAGTTCCTGAATACAAGGTCAGTATTTGCACTAATTCCCTGAAGGTTTACTGTACCAGGATAAGAAAAAGATCCTTCCCCACGTTCCCATCGCTTCTCTGACCATATAGATGATGCAGTGAGAGCTACTGTATAAGCCTATGGTCATCAGAAGACCTATGTCCTTAGGTAATAAACAAGTTACTGTGGCTAAAAAAGATATTGAGCAACACGTTAATGATGCTTACATTCTGTGTGGACACTTCTAAGCCATGGCAAATGTGGACAAGCTGAACTCAGCTAAAATTAGCGGATAAGCATTTGAAGTTACATTGATCTACCTTGCTCTTCCAGGAGTCTCTTCAGCTTCTACAGCTCATCTGACAAATAATGATTTGTTATGCCATGGCAGCTGAACTTTGCCTGTGAACCCAGAACATTTATATAAACTGTACTGCATTCTGAAAATATTTAATATCTCTATCTATCTCTCTGTTAAGATCCTTTTCCAATACCTATCACTACAATATCTGAGTTAGTGATATATGTTAATCACCACAACATTCCTGGGAATTAGAGTAGCATCTTTTCCCAGTTTGTATATATAGCATATAGTGAAACCAAGTGCCCATTTAGTCTGACAAGGCACAGACAGATACTTCCAGAATATTTTTTTCCATACTGCAAGTCAACAACTCACCCTTTACTGTGTGAGGAGAAAAATCTGCAGTTATATCTTTATTGATAGCCAAAATTCCTCCATTTAGCAACTGCAGCATCAGGTTAACTCCATTTGTGTCCTGCTGCATTGGTAGGTAACAGTGAATTTAGCCTCAGTGAGTTTTCAAAGGCATAAATGAGAATTGATGCCTTAGTCCATATGCATAGTTTCAGATACAAACCAGTGTATTTTTTCAGAATGTGAACTGTAGCATGACACTGGATGTCTGCTATGAAAGGACCCAGCTCACATTAAAATTACACATAGAAAAATGTAAAATGAATATATATTTTTGCGGCAAACTTACTACATTGTACATTTTCCATGCTCCTTTAGAAATATTAATCAAATGTGTCTCTGTTGTCTGCTTTTATTTTTTACAAATGCAAATATATTAACAGAAAGTGTTTTATGCAGGTAATTTGTACTCGTTCTGAAGAGTACAACAGCCAACAGGCTTTATGTAATGCCACAAGTGAGGGGCCTATCCTGCGAAATCCTGGGAACCATGATAAATCAAGGACCCCGAGGCTCCCATCTTCAGCTGAAGTTGAATTTTGCCTCTCGCTGACTCAGTATGAATCTGGATCCATGGATAAAATGGCCAATTACAGTTTCCGAAACACTTTGGAAGGTAAAGTATTTTATTCTATTACACCATTTCCATCTGTAAATTGATACTCTCAGGAGCTGCATCTTTAAACTCAGGGCAATTTGAGCTGATTCCATAAATCATCTCACACACATACACACACACACAAAATCCAAAAAACCCAACTTTTCCTTTCTCCTGGAATAGCAAGACAGAAAGAACCACATCTACAGAAACTGTAAACTAGATCAGACCCTAAATAACTGCGCTTTCTACCTTTGACAAGGGGAACAACGTGAAGTGTGGGAAAGAAAAAGGTGACGTAATGGTGTAGAGGTTTGCTCACATTTTTCTCCATAAAGTCTGTGAATAGATGCAAAGGGTGGAATAGGAGGTGTAGAGAAAAGGGAATTGAAGTAAACATGTCATGAAATATGAGAGTCTACCATCATGCTGCTAGCACTGTAAACAAAAGCAAAGGCACAGTCTGTGGTACCTATGCAGAGTAACAAATGGGTTTAATGTGAAGCAGAGTCAAAATGGACCACTCTCTCACAAAGCCTAAATTTCAGTATCACAACTGCTCATTAAATAAAAATAATTCAGCGAATACTTGCAGATAAAGGGTAATACCTGCTTTTTGTCAATGCTAAGCCTAAACTGACAGCTAAACAGTGTCATAGATCAAGTATACTCCTTTGATACAGAAGTGTACATTTTGCTATTGAAAACAGCAGTAGCTATTTGAAAAAAAAAAAAAAAAGCAGTAACATGATGTTCATCAGAATCGCACAGTGATCAGGAAAGCACCTACAGTTCTCAAACCACCTGGAAGAAGTCACTTTAACTCGAAAACAAGAATCAGTGTTTTGTCTGATTAATCTGTCAAATGCTTTCTCTATTGCTGTCCCTTTCTGCCTAGTGAGCGCAATCTTGGTTGATCTTTGTTAATATCGCAGTATCATCTGCCAATCTATACCTAGAGAGGATCATGTTTTAATGTGAATAATGTCAATGTCACTACATCTGAAAAGAGCTCTCCAAAATTTCCTCCAAGAGAGTTCTTTGTGCAAGAACCCTTCAGAAAGTGTAGAGAGTTCATCTTTCTCCTGACTGAGGTTATGAAACTCTAGGTCAGCACTGTGGTAATTTGGAGCACTCCAAATGCCACAATGGCTGCTGTCCCATCCCAGATGCCTATGAACTCACCCTTGAAGTGTGAAGCTCCTGCTCACCTTGGGAAGGCATCATGGCTGACTGGTTTGTCAGGAGCCAGATCAGGGATCACAGTGTGACCCTTTTCGTGAAGTTCAGCTGCCCTTACAGCCACAATGCCATGGAGACGCTCAAGAGCTACAACTTCATGCCAGATGGCCTGCGCATGGTCAATATCACTGCGAGGGAGATGTCCAGAACTACATCCAGCAAATGACTGGCCAAAGGAACGCCCCTCACATGTACTTCGGGAAGTACTGCATTGGAGGGTTTTCTAACCTGCAGAGCATTGGCTATGACCTCCCCAGGATGCTGCAGCAGATCGGGGCCCTGCGCTAGCTGGAGAAGAGAGATCACTGCAAGCTGTGGCCTCCTCATTCTGAAACGCATGCTTCTCAGAGCAAATAGCTTGTTCCTTCCTCTGACGGGATCACACGCAACTTTTGGCCAATGCAGCTCCTTTCCTTTTCACTGATCGGTGCTCCAACGTGTCACCGCCTCTGCATCCTCTCTGTAGCTCTGGAACCAGGTCCAGAACACGATGTGATTCAGCCCAATAAACTACACTTGTTCTCGGAAAAAAAAACAAAAATGGGCAAGGGGAAGGCTGTAGATGTGGTCTGCCTGGACTTCAGTAAAGCCTTTGACACCATTTCTCACAGCATTCTGACTGAGAAACTGGCTGCCACTGTCCTGGACAGGTGGACCCTCAGCTGAATTAAAAACTGGTTGGATGGACGGGCCCAAAGTGTGGTGGTAAACGGTACAAAATGCAGCTGGAGGCCGGTCACGAGTGGTATCCCCCAGGGTTCAGTCTTGGGTCCGGTCTTGTTCAACATCTTTATCAATGACCTCAATGAAGGGATTGAATGGTCCCTCACTAAGTTTGCAGATGATACTAAACTGGGAGGAAGTGTTGAGCTGCCTGAGGGTAGGGAGGCTCTTCAGAAGGATCTGAACAGACTGGACCAATGGGCTGAGACCAATGGGATGAAGTTTAACATGGCCAAATGTAGAGTTCTGCACATGGGACATAACAACCCCATGCAGCACTACAGGCTTGGGGGAGACTGGCTGGAGAGCTGTCAGGCAGAGAAGGACCTGGGGATGTTGGCTGACTGCAGGGTGAATATAAATCAGCAGTGAGCCCAGGTGGCCAGGAAGGTCAACGGCATTTTGTCTTGTATCACAAACAGTGTGGCCAGTAGGTCTAGGGAAGTGATTGTGCCCCTGTACTCGGCATTGATGAGACCGCACCTTGAGTACTGTCTCCAGTTCTGGGCTCCTCACCATAAGAACGACATTGAGGTCCTTGAATGAGTCCAGAGAAGGGCAATCAGACTGGTGAAGGGGCTCGAGGACAAATCCTATGAGGAGTGGCAGAGGGAGCTGGGGATGTTTAGCCTGGAGAAGAAGAGGCTGAGGGGAGACCTTATCACCACCTACAACTACCTGAAGGGAGGTTGTAAAGAGGTGGGCGATGGTCTCTTCAGCCAGGTGACAGGTGATAGGACAAAGGGAAATGGCACAAAGCTGCACCAGGGCAGGGTCAGATTAGATATTAGAAAAAAAAATCACTGAAAGAGTTGTCAGGGCCTGGAACAGGCTGCCCAGGAAGGGGGTTAAGTCACCTTCCCTGGATGTGTTTAAAATATGGGTAAATGAGGTACTTAGGGATATGGTTTAGCATAGGACAGGAACGGTTGGACTTGATGATCTCAAAGGTCTTTTCCAACCTTGTGATTCTGTGATTCTGTGAAGAGGTGTGTCATGCTTGCTACCAGTAGGCTCTAATGTTTTTCCTGTGATTTAGACTGTACTTCCAATAGACTGGGGAAGAAACTACATGTTTATGAGGATGTATGCAAGTCAGATATGATTCAGAAGCCAAACAGCTTAGGTAGGAAGAGAAGCAGCATCTATTATGCTGGTCATAGTGGTGCATATTTTATGGATTCATCCAGTTAGCTCAGTGCATGGGCAGAGGAGGACTGTTTCATCAGTTCATCCAGATGCCCCCTCCCTGACACTCTCCATAGTCCTCTGAGAGCATCCATAGTATCCCTCATATGTGGTTGAAAACGGGAAGAAAAGGAACGAGCGGCTCCTTTTCTCCTGGCAGTGCGAGTTGACTTTTTCAAGGCCTAGGATCCATAGGGAGTAAGCCTGGGAAACTGAGGAAAAGCTCTCTTTCTAGGGCAAGACTAGAGCAAAAACCATCCTTGGATGCACTGTAGACATGCAACCATAATACCAAAACAACCTAACATTAGATCCTCTCTATTCTAAAGAAAAGCCTGTTAAGAAAGTGACCATGCTTGCTCATAGTCCAATGCACAGTGCAATTGCCAGATACTACATTCTTGTCTAACTTTTATAGCCTAGCTAAAAGAGATCTACACGAGTTGATATGGGGGACAGTAAAGGTCAACAGAGTGATGTTACCTTTCTTTCCATAAGAAAATTTCATTAGAGCCAGAGATAACTGGAGTGAAACTGTGTCCATGTTCCATGAAAAGGGGCTTTTTTGGTGACGAGTCTGAATGTAAGCCAGATGTGGCTCAATAGGTACTTATGTATATTATTTTAGATCTAGAGCTTATTCCATTAGACACCGTGTTGTTCTGAGATAGATTTTAAAATTTCTTTTCATTTATCTCTCTCTATATATTTTAATCTGAATTACCTCAACACTCAACTTTACAGCACAGGACCATAAACATTTCTGTCAACTAGCTTCCTTATTTAGCTAACAAGACAGTCAACACCTATGATCACTTAGAAAAACTGATCACATAGAAGATCCACTTTTGGGCAAAATTTTATGCTTTTTCATGCTTGAGTGCACAAGAAAAGAGACACCACCTTTTTACCCTTCAAAGGGGTAGGCATCAGCATCATTATCAGCAGATGCTAGCAATGCAGGCTGAATCTGACGAATAGAAAATGCTCCTACAGAGACAGAAATGATGTCACTGAAAAGAAAGCACAATAGCTTAAACAGCAAAGTTCAATATTATTCAGTAAAACAACCCCTCTTTGAGACTGAGCAAACAGGTTACCCTCTTACTCTGGGACAGGGCAATTTCTGCTTTGTATGAAAAACAACAGGTTAAAATCAGTTTATATGTTACCCCTTGAAGTGGGAGCAGTTATTTTGCATAGGATTTGTTAAATCATGGCCCTATCTGGGGAGCACTGTTGACTTCATTAGACACTTCATGGATACAAGAAGAGAACCAAAAATACCGGTCTCATTTATAAACAGAAGGTGAGATCAGAAATGGATTAGCTGACTGCAAGTGAAATAGTTTGGTTTCTTCTTTGTGCACTTCAGTTTTGGTGTGACACTTTGAATGCTACTGCCTAAGAATAAGACATGGCTAAAAACACTTAGAATTTCTTTATGAGCAAATTCCACATTCAAGGTTATTTTACTTATGGCAACTTTGAATGAAAATCAGTGTCTTCTAAGTTTTCTACAAAGTGAGACAAGAACATTTAAAAAAATCTAAAACTATATCACTTTCACAATTCATTAATTAGCTCATGACATATGGTATCAAGTCAAGCCATGTCATAGCATTCCACTGTCTGTCACAATTATGTATAATTACTGCTGTTCTGTCATGAAATAATGGGATAAAACATCAAACACTACAAAATGTAATTTCATTATAATATGACATTTTCCTTTTTTTCTCCTGAAATGAGAGATTTTAATCTGGAAGATTCTTCTCAGTTCTTTCACTGTAATCCATATAGTTAATGACCAGTGGTTTCTCAAAATGAAGTTTGCCAACAAAAAACTTCTAATTAGAAAAGTTTTAGCCTACAGCAAACATCCCTCAACCACCTCAAACTCTCAAACCCTGGGTAAATTTATGCCACACATCCTGTCAAGATGCTGAGGGTTATTAGCAGAGAACTAGAAAGACTATTCAGCCCTGACCACAGTGAAGCTCTACAAGACTAATTTTAAGAAAAAAACCTACATGTTGACATGGTCTAAATTAGCTAATCACAAACTTTCATTTACTATTGCCCCTAGGCCAAATTCTGCAGATCTTGCAGCACTCTAGAGTGATTACACTAATAATATTGCTTGAGAAAATATGTACGATTTAACTATGAAAAATTTCCTGTGAGACCACCAATAGTGGAAAAAAAAAATCACCAATATAAGCCAGAAGATCAGTAACTTCAAAAACCAGCATGGATATGACCTTAAAATCCTTATAGCTGTTTCTTCATTCCTATTTTGAAATAAATGCATCAATCTGACGTGAACTTCTTTAAAATGTTAAATCCTTATTAAGGAAAAGCTCATGCTCAGTGAAGATGGGACTGTTTATCAGATATTGGAGTTTAGATACAGAGTCATAGAATCGCAGAATCATTAGGTTGGAAAAGATCCTCAACATCATTGACTCCAACTGTAATCATATCACTGCCAAGTATACCACTAAACCGCTTCCCTAACCACCGTATCTGCGTGTGGGAGTGTTCAAGGCCAGGGTGGGTGAGGCTTTGGGCAATCTGACATAGTGGAGGGTGTCCCTGCCCATGGCAGGGGGATTGGAACTGGATGATCTTTGATGTCCCTTCCAACCCAAAGCATTCTATGATTTTATGTCTTTGAAATACCTGCAGGGATGGTGACTCAACTATGCTCCAGCATGTCAACGTCTCTGTTGTAGTGAGGAGCCCAAAACTGAACACAGCACTCGAGGTGCAGCCTCACCAGTGCTGAATACAGGGGGATGATCACTGCCCTGGTCCTGCTGGCCACATATAAAAACCAGTGTAACCAACCAGTAATGGGAGGTGATCCTGGCCTCTCTTAAGACCCACTTGGAGTGCTGTGTCTAGCTCCAAGGTCCTCAGCACAAGAAAGACGTTGCTAATGGTCTCTGAGCTCTGTGTAGTTTCTGCTAAGCATACTTAATGGTGCTCCAGTCAGTAGCAAATGAGGAGCTGAGGAAAACACTACAGTTTTCAATATATAAAGCTTTGCATTTGACTGATTATACACTGACTTCTGTGGTCTCCATTACTGGATTGTAAAATCCCCAGTTAATATCATTAAATACTCTATTAAAGGACATGATCCAACTACATGTTCAATGAGAACCACCTATATATCATCCTAAAAACTGTCAGGCAGCCTTAATTTTGAGCGGCATCATTATGTTCTCCTGTAATAAACTTTGGCTAAAACCCCTTCTGATTTAATTTGGCCTGGCTCCAAAAAAGCTACTTCAAATCTACTGGATCTACTGGACCATTAATTTACAGGACTATGACCAGGAGTAGAATCAGTTCAGTGATCCCTTACAAAAAATATTTTTCTCTTATCAAAATCACTGGTAAAATTTGCATTCATTTCAGTGATGTATGCCCTAATGGCTGTTTCTAATGCACCATAATGAAACAAGAGTTTAAAAAGGATGTCTGAATGCTATGGGTTCCTATGCTGGCCAGATGATTTAACAGCTCACTGCCATCAGGAACAGTTCTACTTCTCTATGTAGTCTCTTTCATCCAGTCGCTGTCCCTCCTTTTTTGGTACCACCAGTGGTTCTCATCATATGAGATACAGTATCTCGGTAGCCTGTAAAGAAACTGACATCCCATTCTCCAGAGTAGTTTACTGCCAGGCTAGTGAGCTAAATCAGTTCAGAAAATGACTGACCAGGAAAACATGTCATAGAATCATAGAATCATTGAATGTATTGGGGTGGAAGGAAAATTTATTGGTCATCTAGCCCACCCCCCTGCAGTAAGCAGGGACATCTTCACTAGATCAGGTTGCTCAGAGCCCCATCAAGCCTGACCTTGAACATCTCCAGGGATGAGGCCTCCACTGGGGAGGTTCCTCCGCTGGGGAACCTGTTCCAGTAATATACCACCCTCATAGTGAAATACTTTTTCCTAATATCCAACTTAAATCTACCCTTTTCTAGTTTAAAACCATCATCCCTCATCCTATGGAGCAAGGCAGGTGGGGAAAGTGGAGTTCTGCCTAGCTGGAGCCAGGGAGCTCTATTTCAGCTCACTGCACTTGTAGATCCACAGCCTTACGTTTTCTGTAGGGCTGATTTTATTGCAGCAACCTTAGCAAAACTTCCTCTGCTCTGAAAACTTAGTCATGTTTTCACATACTCTTTAATTGTCTCTAGCTCGTTTCATAGTATGTCATCCTGAATAACTGATTGTCCTGAAGCATTTTACAAAGTTCTAGAGAAACAAATAAAAGCCCAGCTAAATAAAGGGATACCACATTTTTGTTTTATTCCTGCTCACTTTGTAGTTTATATGGAGTTTTTGTAACAAGATATCAGATGTCAGAACTACTCATGTGCATGGTTAAACATGATGTCACCTTTGACACTGACTGAACGCACCCCAGTTAACTGAGAGCTTGTGGGTGGGGTTGTTATTATGATTTTGGTTGTTAAAATAAATTGCTTGTGTACAGACGTTCCATGAAAAGTTGAATAGAGCTAAAATGAGTATTATATATATTTTACGAATTATTAGATCAAGTGTTTGCAATGCATTAAGAAATTTTAAGAAGTATCCCAAGTCTGATATAAATCATCTATCTTTCTGCCTACACTCTGCACAAAGTTTATCTTCCCTTAAACACAGATATAATGCAGCTGAATTTAAGTGGAAGAGTTGATTCAGAATGATATACAGATTGATCATTTTCAGTTAATATTCACAGAAATCTCCTATTATTGCTACATCAGCTGATACAAATGATCACATGTTGTGGTCATCAGAAAAGAAGGCCAAAATTGTTGACATCAGTTGCTGTGAGTTATGGACTGTCAATGAACATAATTCTTCAGAGGTAACATTTTATTCTGCAGTTTCCCCCCACTGAAAGCTAGGTAACATAGCATTCACCATCACACAAAGTTCTGTGGGCAAGATTTTCCCATTGAGATCTTCTGCCCATTGCTGTTTATGTCACCCTGAAGCATCTTCAAAATCTCAGGCTACATGTGATGTATTTAAAACCTGCAGGCATCTGTAGGCATTAAAAATGTTCCTCTTTCTCTCCTAAATCCAGACTTACATCACCTTGAAGTCTCACAATTTTCAACATAATCCAACTCTACCTCCTCAACTGGCTTGATTATGTTTTCAACTCCAACTTGCCTTGAATTTCTCAAAATCTTTGTCATATTATTACAATAAGAAAGATCACAGAATCACAGAACATTAGGAGTTGGAAGGGACCTCAAAAGACCATCTAGTCCAATCCCTCTGCCAGAGCAGGATCACCTAGACTAAATCACACAGGAATGTGTTGAGGCGAATTTGAATGTCTCCAGAGAAGAAGACTCCACAACCTCTCTGGGCAGACTCTTCTAGTGTTCCATCACCCTCACATGAAAACATTTCTCCTATATTCACATGGAGCTTCCTGTACTCCAGCTTGCACCCGTTTCTCCTTCTCTTATTGCTGGCCATCACTGAGAAGAGCCTGGTTCCATCCTGGATAGTTACTGTCATATATTGGTTCCTCACTGTCACAAATACATTTTCATCCTTAGTAGAATTATCAGTGTTTTTATCATAGAATCATAGAATATCCAGACTTGTAAGGAACCCATAAGGATCATCAAGTCCAACTCCTGGCTCCACACAGGCCCACCCAAGTCAGAGCATGGGACTGAGGGCATCGTCCAGACACTTCTGGAACTCAGTCAAGCTCAGTACTGTGAACCCTTCCCTGGAGACCCTGTTCTAGTGCCTGACCCGTCCTCTCAGTAAAGGATCCAATTTAAACCTCCCCTGTCATAGATTCATACCATTCCCTCAGGTTCTATCAGCATCTTTTTCACTCCCCCTCGTCAGGAAGCCATAGACTACTGTGGGGTCTCCCCTCAGTCTCCTCTTCTCCAGGCTGAGCAAACTTCAACCTTTCCTCATACATCTTCTGCTCCAGACCCTTCACCATCCTCATTGCCCTCCTCTGGACACTCACTAATAGTTCTGTATCCCTCTTGTACTCTGGCACCCAAAACTGCACCCAGGACTCGAGGTGAGGACACACCAGTGCAGTGTAGAGCAGAACAATCCATGGTCCGGCTGGCAGTGTTGTGCAGGATACAGTTGGCCCTCCTGGCTGCCCTAGGCACACCAATGGCTCATGGGTAATTTGCTGTCGACCAAGACCCCCAAATCCCTCTCAGCACAGCTGGCCTCCAGCACCTGATCCCCTAGTCTGTATGGTGAGCCAGGCTGCAGAATCCAGACCTTGCCCTTCTTAAACTTCACACTGTTGGTGATTGCCCAGCTCTCTAATTTCTCCAGGTCTCTCTGCAAGGCTTCTCCACCCTCAATGGAGTCAACAGCTCCTCTCAATTTGATGTCATCTGCAAATTTACTAAAGACACCCTGTAGTCCTTAGTCCAGGTTGTTTATGAGAATATTAGTAAGAACTGAACCAAACGTGGAGACTTGGGGAACCCTACTAGTGACTGGCTGCCAGCCAGATGTAACCCCACTGGCAATCATCGATGCTTTTGTGCCAGATGCTTTCCTTTTGTTTAAAGAGATTAACAGACAAGGCAGAGCCCAGTGAGGGAAATTAGTGGCAAAGTGATGCATTCATTTCACACAGAAGATCAGAGTCCCAGTGGAGTCTATAACTCGGGTTTACAAGTTCATAGAGTATGACTGTAAGACAACTCTAGCCACTTCTCAGTTACTACTTTGTGTAACTAAACCAGGAGCAAATCCAAAGAGAAAAACAGTAGGCACTGAGCACCTGATTTCCTCGTTATATATGAGGGATTTGACAGGCAAAGGGTTCTTTCACAATAGCTCTAGTTCAGTCTCACAAACTGAACACCTACTGATGGTTGTCACATTTTAGATTTCTTCCAAAAGGAATCCAGCTTGCAATGACACAAATTGCTCTGTAAATTGAGTTACAGCATGAAACAGGACTTTTGTGTGATTTACCTCAAAAGTATATTGCTGATCCTCATTCTGAATAGTTCCTGGTCCAAATAAGTAATAAAAGCAAGAGTTTAAAGTCTGTGAGGCACTGCCCAAAGAGAAAAGCAAGATCGTCTTTGCCCCACCTGGCAGACCTGACAAACTGCAACAATATTAGGAAAACTCTGAGAAACATCACAAGCATATTGTTCACAGCCTTTTTTAGTTGATTATTAAATTGAAAAGATGTTTTAATATGTCTCCACTATGCTTCCTGCAGATTACAGAAATTTTGAGAATGAGATATCTTCCAAACCAAATCAGAGAGACAGATGAAACGTTTTCTAGCAGGGCTTAAATAGTAGGACTTGGATGAGGTTAAAAAATAGATTGGGAGGATAGTGTAGGTTTCTGCTTTTAATCTCCTGGAAGATCCCAGGGAAAGATACAGTGGTTAAACTGACTTTTATTAGGAGTCCTTAGAAGTAGGGGGGAAGCTTGACTATTGAGATGCTGAGAAGGGCTACCAATATCAGAGCAGAGGTATGGATAGGCTACCAAAATAAAAACTAATGGAGAGACTGATCTGATCTTACGGTATTTCCTGTTTGGTAGCTGGGGTTTATGACCTCTTCCCAAAGTGCATATTTTAAGTGCCTTCCAAAATAACAGTAATCCACAGACTTTCATCCTGGAAATTTGGCCGTGGAAGATTATTGATTATTTACCAAACCCTTTTGTACAGATTATAACTTGCGTTGCATTGTGTTGGCTCTCACCAATAAAATAGCATGTTCTGTAGAGACAAACAATATTAAATAATCTATAAATGAGATATAATTAACTTTTATTTTAGAAACCAGTAAGTACAGAGATCAAAAATAAAAATAAAGTGAATATATTTTCTCATGATAAATAAATGCACATGCATAGATGTCTGCAGGGATTACATTGCCTTTTCACAGACAGGCACAATGGGCAAAGAAATTAAAAAATATAAAGCAATTAAGCAGCACATTTCCTGATATACTGCATTAGCTACGTCGGGAGTTCTAGTTTAGCTTATTCTAATTTGCTATGCCTTTGAAACGTATTAGCACTCCTTTATGTCTTTTCCTAAGCCCTTGTCTAAAAAGCTGAACGTAAATGAAGTTAAAGTAGGTACTTTGATCTTCAGTCTTACTGGGTAAAGAATTATATGCACTGTCATATCAGCATGTGATTTCCTCTTCAATATATAGGCTTTGCTGATCCACGGACTGCAATATCAAATATATCTCAAAGCGGTTTGCATAACGCACTTCACATCTACATGAATGGTTCCATGTCCCAAGTACAAGGCTCTGCAAATGATCCTATCTTTGTACTTCACCATGCGTTTGTTGACAGGTGAGTTTAATTCTTCGTAGTAAACCTAATTTATTTTATGTTTTTACAGTGTTCTTCTCACCTACATCTCAAAACTGCAAATATTTTACATGCCTTTGCAAGCACAGCATTTTCAGACATGTACAAGTGAGCTCTGCTGCTATTTGAGAGCAAGTGTCTTTTCTAACTTGTCTGTATGCTCACTGGATTAAATATAATTTGAGAAGTTGACAAATGTATTCAGCTTTCATTACCAAGGTAAAAATAGTTCCTCACTGATGTCATAGTGTTTAATATATATGGATGTGTATTTCAGGAAGTATGGACCAAAAGTGTGTGACTCATTTTAACATAACTGTAATCAGTTGGAGCAACTCCTTTACATTCTAAATGTCAGTGCTGTTTTAATTTCTATTCCATAAGGAAAATCCGAGTGTGCTATTCATAAATTAAAAAGAAAAAAATCCCTATTTCAGTGTGACAAACAAAATTGTGACCGTCTCTCGATGGAAGAGAAGTGCACAGCTGTGCAGAGTGAAAGGAAAGCAAACAGAAGGATATCATGTTTATTAATAAGAAAGGGAAGTGGAGCACGGTTTTCCAAGCAAAGAGTGAAATTGCTATGTCCAGAACAGCATTCCAAGTTTTAATGATGACCTTAAAAATTTCTGTGTCACTGTAGTATATGTGAATAGCTGCAAACAATGTACTATAGAGTGCTTTACTGCAGACTGTGATGACTAAAAAGCTGTAAAAAAGAAAGTTAGCCAAGTGGAGGACTGTAAAAGCCACACAAACAACACTTGTTCTGGTTTGCATTTTCTTACCTATCTTCCTGACTACACTGGCTGTGACTTGGCTACTGCAATAGTCAGAGCAAAAGAATTATCGCCCCATACAAACTTTTGCGACTTTTTCATAAATTTGCATGCTCAGAAATGTATTGACTGGTACCCTGCCTGCATGCAGCAAGATTTATTCAGAAGAAAAGAAAAATAGTTTTGCTATTTGGGTCACTGAGGCATGCAGCACAAGAGGGATGCAGATTATATCCTATGCACACCATGCTGTAATGAAGTTCTCAAGTTTTAGGCAGTTCACACCAAAACCTTTAGAAAATTTTATTGTATTTAACCAAAAAGCTAGTTGGTATAAACCCCAAATATGAACTTGGGGTTTTTTCTCCTTAGTTTCTATATTTAGTGAGCCAAATAGTTGTATTCTTCATACTTTACCTATCCAGAAATAGGGCATTAAGTCTAAGCTGGTCACTCAGGCATCAGTGGTATGGTTCCTTCAAAGGGTGATCCACCAGTCTTCTAATACTGTAGGGAGTATTGTATCTGGAGGTGTCAGTTTCATAATTCTTCTCTGTGAAAAGCTTTTCTTCAGAACATTTTAATAGTTAAACAGTGTAGCTTAGCTGTGATTTAGCATATCCACCCATTGACTGCTTTGCGGGATAGGTGCCCAAGGATTTCAGGTGTGGTTACAGATTTTGAGTTTGGCACCTGGAAATTAACTTTCCAACATATAGGCTATTAAAAAAATACATCAATTGAAAATTCAGAGAAAAAGAACACAGAAGGGAAAGCATTATGCTCTGCAATATGAAAAGAATTGTTTTCTGTAGACGTTCACACTTGTGTAAGACCCACGCATCTCTTAGCTCCCACTCATTCCAGGGCTTAAGTAGCACCTTGGTCTTCATGCTGACCCCTCCTACAGAGGAATTTCAGTAACAGTCATTATAAGCCCCTGGAAATACTTTTCATAACTGTAGTTGTTATCCATTTTAGAAGGCAAAATTATTTGCAAAAGATAACATCATTAAATTCTACTAATATTGAGGAAATAAATCACTGCACAGGCACTGTGGGGGCAATACAGATATCTGTGATGCAACCTCATCCCATCTGTGGCAGAAAGAACGATACCAGTGCTCTGTAGCTGCTGTGTATATGGGCTTTAGTACACATGGATGTAAAAACTGATGATAATTCTGCCTTTTGTATAAGTGACAGAAATGCATTAGCATGATTAGGGTTACTTAGCAGCCTTATCCATGACAGATTAATCATGCTTTTAGTTATAATTAATAAGTAGGTGACTGATAGGTACGTACAGTACACTTAAAAAAAACCAACCCAACCCTGTTCCTCTCCTACATAGACTTTAAATCTGAAGGGCTGCAAAGAAGTTCTTTTCTGAGAGGCAATCAAGAATACAAAGAGTAGAGGAAATGGGAAAAGCAGTCTCCACAGCACCAGCGGCTTTTTTTTCACTTTTTTTTTTTGCATATCAGCTTTTCTCATTTGGGCAGAACACTTCTGAGCTGATTGCTATCACTAAGTTGGGCCTCTGGGCTTTTAACTAACTTTTAAAATAAATCTGTTGAGGACAGAATCTCTGCCCGGCCTTGGTGAAGACATAGAGAGTTGTGAGATGGGGATTTACTGGCAAAGGTTATAGAAAGATGGAACAGGTCTGCTGGGTCTTGGAAAGGCATGGAAAGGTTCTGTATCAAGAAATGAAGAATCACCACTTCAAGCACCCATGTGGGACCCAGAGCAGGGATTGCTCACTCCACTGCAAATTCTTTGGGTGAAGCTGAGTGCGTAGTTTGATCTACCAAACACACATCTCCTGGAGATGTGTTTCCTTCCCATTGATTTCAACTAGAATTTTGAAGAGCTGTTGATCTGAGCTTCAGCTAACCCATCTGCAAAGTGGGTGCTATTAGGTGCCTACGCAACAGGGACCCTGTCAGGGTAAATGCATTAACGACTGTGAAATGCTCAGTTACGACCATAATAGGAGTGATAGAAGTAAGGCAATAGATCATTGGAACTGATTTTACATAGAAACATATGGTACAGAGGAGGATAAACAAGTGTATATGGAGTCTGCTGACAGGTGTGAGCCAAATGTTAGGAGCTGCTTTCCAAACTGAGCAACAGTCAGCCTCCCATCTGCTACCCCCCAGCCTTTCCTACCCAGGCCTGGTGCACAAAGTGAGGGATGGATGGACAGAGCAGAGGTGCAGTTGAGAAGGTCTCTCAGCTGAATGGCAAAGGGCTTGCTTACAAGCACTGCCCTTTTTTAGGTCATTCTCTTTCAGGAATGCAGAAGTATGAAGGTACCCAGGCAACAGGTTTTTTTAGCAATGATAAATCAATCTCCTTACCTTATTATTTGCTAGCCAGAAGACCTAGGGATCAGGCATCAGTGCTTGGTAAAAGCAGGTGACCACCCCGAAAGTTATTAATTGTTAATTGAATGGCTTAAAAAAAAAAGGCAACAAAATATACATTCAGCAAAAGTGAGAACTTTTTTAGCTCTGTGAAGCATTTCTCTTAATTGCAAATCTCTTTGCTATTCAGATATGCTCTACAGTCAGCACAAGGGAATAACAAGGGAGGAGTCAACCCACTCAAGCTGGAAGGAGCAGCTGCATAAGCAGTGAAAGCAAGGGCCCACAGTCCCACTTCAGCTCACTAGGGTGTTTTCTTTGGTCTGAAAAGGAACTCTTTCCTCTCTGTCAACTTTTCGGTCTCTCACAAAGTATCTTCATCTGTTCCTCATGCACTTCTGCCCTTTAAATGTTTCTTCAATCTTTCTTCACATTTTTGTTCTGTACCTGTCTTCTCTCTGACTTCCACATCCTACCCCAACAGTTTCTCCCTCAAACTGAAATAAAAACTAAATAGCAATGGGGAAAATAAATTGCCATTACTTTATACCTGAACAGCAACTAATGCACTAGGGCCCCAGCTCTCATCTTGTTTCTAACTTGTGCAGTAATGGGCAGGGTCTATTACAGTAATATAGATGACCTAATTTTAAAACAAGCTATTTAGAAGTGATTTTTCTAGAGAAACACAGTAGGTTGTAGACTTTCTGTCTCTTGCATCTCTGAAATCTACTTTTGTTAGACTATTTGTACAGCTGGGTCCAGATTGCCAGTTCTAGTGGTACCATCATTACAGAACCTTTGTTTCTGGCTTTCATGAGTAACCAAACAGCTCTGATCAATTGTTCCTCTTTGTTCATACCCTTCTACCATTTCTTTGCTCTGTCATATCAGATGAACTTCTGGTCTCTATTTTCAAGACCCTTCACTGCCCATACCCAAATCATCCCTTATTGCTTAAGCATAGGAATGGGTTTCCCAGGGAGGTGGTGGAGTTACCGTCCGTCGAGGTGTCCAAGGAAAGATCAAGGGAGCTGGGCCTGTTTAGCTTGGAGAAGAGGAGACTGAGTGGTGACCTTATTAATGTTATAAATATGTAAAAGGCGAGAGTCAGGAGGATGGAGCCAGGTTCTTCTCCGTGATGGCCAGCGATAAGACTAGGGGCAATGGGTGCAAGCTGGAGCACAGGAAGTTCTATGTGATTGTAAGAAGAAACTTCTTCACTGTGAGGATGATGGAGCAGTGGGACAGACTGCCCAGAGAGATTGTGGAGTCTCCTTCTCTGGAGACATTCAAAGCCCACCTGGATGTGTTCCTGTGTGATTTAGTTTAAGTGATCATGCTCTGGCATCTTTCAAGGTTCCTTCCAACTCCTAATGTTCTGTGATTCAGTGATTGGATTAGGTACTTAGGGACATTGTTTAGTTAGTAATATAGGTGGTAGGAGAGTGGTTGGAGTAGATGATCTTGGAGGTCTTTTCCAGCCTTAATGATTCTGTGATTCTGTGATTCATTGCTGAGTAACTCACCCCTTCAACGAGTGCATGGAATCAGTCTCTATCTTACATCTGTTTGGCATTCAGAGAAGTCCCTCTGTATTCCACCTAGTTGGGAATTGTTCACCCTACACATCCACAGACTCAGTCCTGTTTCTCCTTTGAAATGATGTTTGCAGGAGAGCTCAGATGTGCGTAAACTGAAACCTTCACTTAGCTGGTACACTCTTGCAATCCCCCTACATGGCTGCCTAGTCCTCCTCTCATCTGTATCCATCTGCTGTCCTTCGTCCTAGGCATATGTTATACACTCTGTCATTAAGGGACTGTCTAATCATGCTGATCTGGGCATCACGTGGCATATCCCTAGCCTCTGACTATGGCTCCCAGGTATCAAAACAATGAAAGCAACAGGAGACAGCGATTGCTGCATTTATACTTACATGAAATGGTAATGACAAGAAACAGCTGGACAGCCCTGCACTGATCTTGTTTTCAGTTACTCTTTTGCTTGCTACCACGCAGGACTAAATCCTTGCATCAAAGAGAAAAAAACCTTTGGGTGGGTGGGTGTGGGTGTGCGTGTGGGTGTGTGTATGTGTGTGTGTATTTGTGTGTGCACACACATGCTTTGTAATCCAAGTCAAGCACAAGGTTATGTAGGAAACTGTGGCACTCATTTATAGCCCCTTACATCCATGCACGCTTCCAAACGGGTGCAGGAGAAACTCTCCTACACATCAGCTTCAGAGACCAATGAAAACGCTGCAAATTCTGCCTAATCAAGGCAAATGTCTCCGTGCTGTTCAGCAACATCAGCTGCCACAGACTCCTCTGCAGGATGCTAAAATAACCCCTTCTGCTTCAGTGGCAGGCTGGAGCTTTAGGAAATGCCAGACTCTGGCTCATTGGAGGATCTAACAATAGAATGTTCCTTATTGCATTGCTTATCAGTAAATTGTTAAACTGAAAAGCATGTATGGAACAACCTGCTGAAAAACATATTACAGCCTCAAGTCTACATATCCTGATTTGCGTGCCAGTAACACTCCATTCCCTAAGCCAACTTCAAGGACATTTTCAGTCCCTGTGGACTCAACATACTCATTTTCATGCCAGTCCCTTCTCCTTTCACTTCAAAAAAAGTTAGCATTATGTCAAAAGTGATTTTGCTGGAAAATACTTTAACGAGAGGAAATTTTATTTTCACTCTCAAGAGATGTCAAAATAAAAGCTTCTTATTTTTACTCTGTTTTTGAAACAGAACATTTTCATTTTCTCTTAAATGTCATCTCAAGTTTTTTAAACCAAAAAATGGCATGAGAAAAACCAAGTTATTCTCTTGTTTTGAAATGTTGACAGGAAACAAGAAAATTTTTTAGCAGTTAAAAACTATTCGCTTCAAGAATTTGGAACATTTGGAGTGAAAGCATTCAAAAAGAATCATTAGAACTTCTTGTAAGGCAACACTAGGTTTCCAGGCCTATTTAATATATGAAATAAGATTTATTCCTTACCTTGAATGGTCTCCAGTGAGAGACAACACAGAGAAAGCATAAGGCCAAGGAAGTATTTCCCCATTTAGTGTATAGAAACTTAGAGATATTAAAGCAAGTGACATAAGCACAGCTGAGATGGAGATTGCAATACAATGATATATCAGCTAATAATACAGGAGGGTAAAATGGAGAAAGCCACTGCATTAAACACTAAGCATATGATTAATTTTGTCCCTTGATATGGGCACAGCAAGACTCTTATTGCTTTCTGAGGTACGTTGCAAAAAATGATGACACAGCCTAAAAGTCGTATTTTTCTGGAGCTGAGTGAACTATGGCTTGGAGCTGCACAAAACCTGCTCAGCAAAGGCAGGTCAAGAGGCTGCCATTAGCAATACACATCCTCCCACTGTAACAACAAACCCACTGCACTTCTGCATCCTGTCAGCTCAGGATCTTAGTCTGTGTCCAGCACTGTATCCTTCCAGGTGCCTGCAGAAAGGCCAGGAATGCGGTAAGGTCATCTCCATAATTGTCCCTGGCATGAAAGTGACACAAAAGTCCTTCCCCTCAGTGAAAGCATGAGCATCACTTAGCTACTGCTGTGCCCAGAGCTACACTAGTACAGCTTTTATGAGCAAAGCACCTGAGATTTGCTCCCTCCCTAGGGATGTTTTGCACCATTTTCAGAACAGAACAGATGCGCATGTGTAGTGGGGCAGCCCCTAATGCTCCCAAATACCACCTTACCTTGGAAAAGCTTCTGCATCTTGCCAATATATCTTTTGATATCTGGCAGCTGAGTTAAATCTTGTGGAAGCTGGTAGATGTGACAATCATTTCTTACTCAGGATCCGTGTCCATAACTGTTAGGCTGTCTTTTGGAATTAAATATGGGTTATAGAGTGCCTTTGCACAAGAAATTGAACCATGTTTACCATGCAGCAAAGATAGGAGGGAAGAGATGGGCTTGGTGGGGGCCATGTTCAGTGGGAATGTATGCATATGTTAAATGCATGGAAAATGGATAAAGAGGGAAAAAGCTTTTTCGGAAGCAGAAAGGGAGAGCAGCAGGAAGCCAAGGACAGCTGGAGAAGCACTTAAATGTGGTGAATGCTTAGTAGTAGCATAATATCCAAAGGAACCAAATAAACCTCTTTATCTGGAGGGCTATGAGTAGTGAGGAACTCTGTGTAGGACATTACCTTATACCTTTGTCCTTCTGTCCTTGGGAGCTACTTTGTCCCCTGAAACCTGGGATAGTTAAAGGGTCAGTGTTGGCGCTGATGACCACTCATAAGTTAACTGCCTGCTAATATGTGGACCTGCATCAGAGCCCCAGCTAGCAGAGTTTCTTCCTTTGAGGAAGCATGCATCCAGGGCTAAGCCCTGTTCTTCTCCAGCTACAAGCCAGCCTCTCCCTCTAAGCCCAGATAACACTTGGCAGAGACTGTAGTCAAAGAATCACAGAATCACAGAATGTTAGGAGTTGGAAGGGACCTCAAAAGACCATCTAGTCCAACCCCCCCTGCCAGAGCAGAATCACCTAGACTAAATCGCACAGGAATGAATCCAGGCGGGTTTGAATGTCTCCAGAGAAAAAAACTCCACAACCTCTCTGGGCAGCCTGTCCCAGGGCTCCATCACCCTCACAGTGAAAAAGTTTCCCCTTATATTCACATGGAACTTCCTATGCTCCAGCTTGTACCTGTTGCCCCTTGTCCTATCGCTGGCCATCACGGAGAAGAGCCTGGCTCTGTCCTTCTGACTCTTGGCCTTTACATATTAATGAACACAAATAAGGACTCCCACTAGTGACCCGCTTGGCTGCAAATGGTCTTTTGATTGAATGAATCCTCTCAAAATACTTCTTTTTACCTCTGCATGACACCTGGCACGGAGGGTTCATATAAACTCGAGTTCATAAATTACTATAATACAAACACCCACAGCACATGTAATGCCTAAGGTGTATGACCCACTACTTGTGTATGCAATAAGAGTGAGGCTGGGAGTGCTAACTCCCCACCTCCAAAGCCCTCAGGGGAATTAATTACATTTGTGCAATGCATCCTGGGTGGCCGTATGTCTTCCCCCTGCTTTGCATACATTAGACAGCCCCTGCCAGGAACAGAGGCCCGTGAAGCATGCACAGCTCAGCAGCACAGCAGCGAGGTAGCAGAGCTCTCACCTTCCTTAACAAATGCTTAACAAAACCACCTTGTTACCAGTAGCTGCGGTGCTGGAAGCCACTGTGTCACAGAAGCCAACTCTGTTTTACCACAAGGGACATCACAGAAAGAATAAACCCCTCTCTGGCAGAGCATTTCACATGAAGGTGGGCCAGGAGTGACTTTGGTCACAAGCTTTATCGGCACACACAAACTCCTATGGCAAGTGCAAGGCACAGAGCGTATCAGTACAGAAGGGATGAGAAACTCAGGCACAGAAAATTGAAATTTAAACAGGAAAGGGTTCATTTAAATTTTGCTTCCCTGTAGGGATTGCAGGGGGGCACACACTCCTTCTGTTACTAGGACTTTGGTTGTCACCAAACTGGAGCTGCTAACCTCCCCGTTAACCCCTCAGGGTTGTTAACCAGAGCTACGCAGCTTGCTTGATGGAACTGACTCACTCACAGTGGGCTCAGTATGTGGGTAGAGTGAGTTCACATCTACTGTGAAATACCACACAAATATATCCAAGGGAAACAGAGTGTAAGTGGGAAGCTTGGGGTGTTGCTGAGAAACACAGCTCCCCAGTATCTCCCTAGTATGTCCCCCCATGTCTGGGCCTGAAGTGCAAATCGAACACTGAGATATTGAATCTGGACTGCAACATCTATTTCAGTAAGGCTGGGGAATCACTGCATTTGCAAAGCACCCAAAGGAATGCAGAGCTGCCTTGGAGGACCAAAGTACAGGTCCTCCTAACCTGTACCATGGCAGTGACCAGAAGCAAAAGCAAAGGAGTATAAGTGTAGAGAAACCCTCCTCCAGAAGACATCCCTGCTTTGCCCATTAGACAGACATGAGCTGAGTCTACATAGGACACTGCAAGTTACATATTTGTCTAAAGCAACCCACACTCTCAAGTAAGTCCTCTGGAAATCCACAGATAGACCATACAGAATCAGAGACAGGGAGAAATAAGAAAGGAGCAAACTCTAGAGAGCTTTTTTTTCAATTAAGCATATATAAAACCAATAGGGCTGCTGATCCACCTTGCTTTAGTGGAACAGCAAGAGGAAGGTTAACCAGACGGCTTCTGGATTCTGTGTGAAACACAGTAGTTGGCAATCTCACTTGCCGTGGCATTATTCAGCATAGATGTTTGTAACGACCCATTCTGCTCTTAAAAATCAGTAATATAGGAGGTTCGGTTCAAATAGTCCCATTTAAAGTGCCTGTTTCATATCACTCGTACTGCAAGATTTTAGTTCAGCCGACGCAGTTATAGAATGGATCACTTTGTACACTGCATATTATGCAAGAGATTAGTGGGTTTTTAAAGGAAAGGTTACTTTGCCCTGAAACTTGGCAAGAGCCACATGGTTAGTCTTCACCTATTCTTTTAACGCTGGAGGAGGAGAAAGCTCTCTCTGTGACACAGCGATCAAGACAAGCTTTGATGCAGACAGCTAGCATAGCGTTGAATTTCCTTCCTGCAGCACTTCTGCAATAATAGCTGCTGTAATTGTTCAAATTGTAAAAAATCACAGGAAAACATGGTACTTTTCTCACCCACGTGTAGCTACCTTCTATTCATCAAAAGAAATTATCACTTTGCTACCATAGATGTGATTTATATATTACATGCCCTTGTGAACCTCAATAATGACAATCTCTCAGTCTCAGAAGAACTGAATTACAGAGCACAGGAGTAGGTTACATAGAGTCAGTCCAGCTGCCTCCACAGCAGTCCATTTTAATCTGCTTGTTATCTTTCTCTTCAGGGGAAACTAGTTATTAAACTTTGGAACAGCTGGCATTTGTAGTATCTCTTACTTCAAGTGATCTTTTTCTGCTGCAAACCATGACAAAGATGAACCTGAAAAAGTTAACGCAGGATACACACTCCAGCAAATGTTCATTTCTTTTTTGTCACGCAACACGTGGTTGAATTTGTATTTCCTTATTTGCAAAGCATGAAGGACACACCATCATGTATGATATACACCTTGGCTGTTGCATTGAAGACCTAAATCTGAATGAGAAGCAAATACATTTTTTACCAAAAATTGCCCTGGTTTGACAACAGAGTGAAACAATACACATAATGACAGCTATTTTAAGGAACAAGAATTTCTCTCCTGCACCTAGGAAGTATTGTTGTTGACTTTCATTGCTGTAAAACAGAGGCTGACTTGACTAAGAAGCATGATAGAGTTTAGATCAGATATCTGACCAAATCTCAGCCCAGCTAAAACGCACCTGAATACATAATTTCTTTCCAGGGATTAGCTTGCTTTGTCAGTGATTGGGTTACAAGAAATCATTACCTAGTCGTACACTCATATGCCTCTGCACAGATTCCTACACCATTTCCAACACTCAGCTCCTCCCTTCTGTGCCATGAGGAATGTGTGGAACTCAGCTTATCCATCATCTCCTTCTCCAGCAGGAATAAAGCTCTTTATGTTGTAATCCATCAGGAACAGATCAGACATGTGCTGGGCACAGCACTTGCTAGTTCACCCTACCCGATTTTCTGAGAAGGCAGAAAACAAGAAAGTTTCAGTGAGGTTCATTGATTTGGAAAGTGGGTTCAACTTCATGGTAGGGAGCTGTGCCCCAGACTTACACACAATGGGGTCAAGGCTGCAAGCAGCTATACAGATTTTCTGTCTAGAGGTAGGAATTTTGTGGTGTGACTAATGGAAATGGGCACAGCAAAGGGGGAATAGAAATCCAGGAGTACAGCAGCTCCCTTTGAGAAAGAGGAATGGCCCTTGGTCCTACACTACTTGCAGTGATGTCTGCTTAGGATTGTTAGAACTGAATCATCTTCAGGATGCAGGTGCCTGAGCAGCTTTTTCTCACAGCTGAGGTTGGAGGAGCTGCCACCATTTTTGTTCTAGACACGAAACACTTGGTGTACTATATGAGCAATGAGTGGAAGGTGTGTAGCCCTCTGCACTCAAGTTAAGCATCAATGAGAGATCCAACTACGTCTTCTCCAAAAAGCCACAGATACTTTGATGTAAAGAAGAACAGTTTCAGCTGGAAAGGCTGAAGACTTTCTTTTCCCCTAATCCTACAGCAGTGTTGAAAGCATTTTAAATATAAAGGGGAAAACTGCTCCTAATCACATTGTTAAAGGGAATATTAAAAGTATCTCCTAACCCCAGCAGCTGCAGTAACCTTGGAACTTTCAACAAAGTTAGACATGAGAAAATAAAGTGGCATCTGTTGTCTGTGGGCTGGTTGCATGGGACTGTACCTTTGCTGTCTCCACCTCTCTTGTTTCCTCTGTCTGACACTTTCTAAGCACCCAGTTTGTGCAGTGCCATAGATAAGAACAAAGGAGATGGAAGGAAGCAGAGTTGCTTGTAGTGGGATTGTGAAGTTGAACAGTGCCAAGATGCTCAGGTGGGCACATAGTGTCCCAGCTCTGGTAATAGTTTGTAATGGGTGGAAAGGTGTCAAAATCATGCAATTTATTATTATCCAGAGAATGGTCCATTAGGAGGCAGATTGCAGCCAGGGTCAATCTGGCTAGATAAGTAAAGTGCTCCTCAGTGTTGCAGGTGGTCACTGTGATCCACAAAAAGAGAAGATGAAATAAAGGCAAATAACAAAGTAGGCCAGACCTTTCCTAATATTAATATTCATATTTCAGAGACATATAATTAATCTACATGTGAATATACGATACAATAATCAGAAGCACATTATGTGAAGGAAGAGCTCCACTGGGGTCTGATTCCTGCAAGTCTGTGTTTAAAGTGTTAGGAGTTGCCAAATCTGGTAGCCCAATAACAGTATGGCTACCCTAGATCCATATTCTTAGGTCTAATCTGTAACACTGCTGAGCCTATGTTCCAAATACACACATTTGCACAATAACAGTATATATGCATACACATATATATGTGGTTGACTAACTACACAGATCAACACAAAAAAGGGAGCACACACACAAATTCCAACAGCATCAACAACCTCATCCTCTTGCACTCTTCATCTAACCAGGATGGAAGCCTGTTATGGGAATGTATACATACACATATATATAGATATATACAGGGAGAGAGACACACACACATACAGTCTGGATTCCCCAGTAACTAGCCTTAGGCATCCAGTCCACCCGTTAACTTCCCCCTGGTTTCCCAGTTACCTCACTGGCAGGCAGACACTCAGATGTACTCATGCACAAACAGGGCTCTCCAGCAGCAGGTCCAGAGAGTGGCACAGAAGTCACCTGACAGTGGTACTGAAAGGGTTTGTGGAGGAGGCCTTGTGCCCACTGACACATGCCGCATGCTGCAGCTTGGAAGTAATGGTGGAAGTCTGGATGTTCCCCAGTAGCTGGGACTGGACACAGAGTGATTACCATAACCCATGGCAGTCCTCAGCAGTGATTCAACAGTGGAGGAGACACAACCGCAGAGAGAGGCCTTGGATGGGTTTCTCACAATAGAGGGCAGCATCTTAATTTCTAATCAGATACTTGCATTATGACCTGTGCCATTTGTTTACAACCTGACAGTCCCTGTAGTGTCTTTAGCTGACTTAAAACAAAAAGAAAGGAAAAAAAAACACCCAACAAACAAAACAACAAATAAACCCCACTGTAATATAACCGCATACATTGGCAAACAGTACAGCACCTTGACTTTACAACCTCAGCATCAGCATCTCTTCCAGGACTGAGGCACTGATGTTTCTCCCAAATGCTTGGGAAGGGAATTTCCTGAGGTGACTTTGTAATACCAGCTGTATTGTGCCAACTTTTAAAATGATGACTACAACGTAATCACAGTCCTTGGACTGGCATTTCACTTTTCTGAATTTGTTTCCTTTTGCCTTTCTTTCCAAATGCAAATACATGTTGCGTGCCAGATTTCTCTTACAACATGTCAGATCTCATGATACTGAAATAAATTGTATAAATGAGCTCCAAGCAACAATGTTCTGCCTTCCTTCTGTCATAGTCAGCCTGATCTAGCCTCAGTCTCAAAACTGCAGATGAGGAATGAAAGTTTTGGTGTCAAACCCGGCATAACTATTGACACAGCTTCATATTTGAATGTGATAAAGTTATTAGTGGCTTCAAAGATGCGCTCTAGCCGCTGAACTGTTAGTGCTGTCTGTATGCAAGCTTAGCTGAGGCATGGAGTTATCAGGGTACAAGAAACAAAGGGCACAGTTTTATTGCTACTTTAAGTCATCTTAGTATGGCACACAGGTTAAGAAGAAACAGTGCTGTTCACTGCTCAAGAAGGCCAATGGCATCCTGGGGTGTATTACAAGGGCGGTGGTTAGTAGGTCAAGAAAGATTCTCATCCCCCTTTACTCTGCCCTGGTGAGACTGCATCTGAAATATTGTGTCCAGTTCTGGGCTCCTCAGTTCAAGAAGGACATAGGACTCCTTGAAAGAATCCAGCACGGGGCCACTAAGATGATTAAGGGAGTAGAACATCTTCCTTATAAGAAGAGGGAGCTGGGTCTCTTTAGCTTGGAGGAAACTGAGGGGTGACCTCATCAATGTCTGTAAATATGTAAAGGGCACCAAGTGGATGGAGCCAGGCTCTTCTCAATGATGTCCAGTGATAGAACAAGGGGCAATGGTTGCAAGCTGAAGCACAGGACATTCAATGGGAACATAAGAAAAAACTTTTTCACTGTGACATTAATGGAGCACTGGAACAGACTGCCCAGAGAGGTTGTGGAGTCTCCTTCTCTGGAGATATTCAAACCCCACCTGGACATGTTCTTGTGTGACCTAATCTAGGTGATCCTGCTCTGGTGGAAGGGGTTGGACTAGATGATCTTTTGAAGTCCCTTCTAGCCTCTTACATTCTGTGATTCTGTGATTTACTAGTTCATCCTACCCAGACATTCTCACCTCTGTTCCTCCCTTGTGCTGGAACTGGCCATCATGCAAAAGCATAATGAATCATGTCTGACTTTATCTCACCTCAGCTACCCCAGAAGAAATGAAAACAAATTAGATGTTTGGCTTTAAACCAAGTCAATTCCTTAATCTCAGTTATGGCATGGCTGTGCAAACGTTTATAAGGAAAGTGAGGACAGGAAATCATGACAAAAGCAGGACTGTGCCCTCTGTAGCGATACGGACCTAGACTGACCGTGACCCTTCAGCAAGGGGACTGCAGTCCTCCACTGAGGACACCTGCAGTGGCATATGTGCAGCAGGTTGCATGGCAGAGGAATTCATATAGAAGTACTGAACCTTCTTCTTCCTGCTTTCCCTTTCCTGCTGTCCTTAATTACACGGTAAAACACACCAGATTGAACTTCTCCTAGAAAATCTTCCTGAAGGGCCAGTTAGGTTTACACTATGTGTCAGTGTCTCTGCAGTAGTTCAGTACAAGGAAATCTTTAATAACAGATATTTGAGGTCTGGTGTGTCCTCCTACACAGCAATTGGTCAAGTGTAGCTCTGCTCATGACTGTGGAGGCACACTGTTGGGAAATGGCTCTTAGGAGAAACACTTTTCAAAATTACAAAGAAAAGGCTCACTCTCATTGTTTTACTTTTCTTCTTCTAGGTTTACCTTTCTTCCCTGTAAGCAGCATCTTTTTTCAGAGCACACCACATTATCTGGAACAGTATGAAGTTATCCAGACTATATACAGTAGTGTTCTTACACTGTACTTGATATTTCCCACTGGCAACATAAACCCATTTATTTCTTGACTCATCCTTTCATTAACTATAATCCCATTGCATATATTATTCATAGAATAATATGAATTCAGAAATATATATTGGTGGCCCTTTTTTAATCAGCCTGAAATCAATCTTATTTCCCCCCTACTCTTTAAACCAATTTATTTTTTTAAATTAATTTTCCAGTAAAGCTCATTTCATTTCACTTTGTATGATCTTGTATGTATGGAGCAGAAGGAAAATATCCAGGTCTATTTATATGCAAGTAAATGGAAATGATACATCCATGTCTTTTATAGATGGCTTTAATTTTCTCTGTAAAAGCACCTTACCACACAAGTTTATTTCCCTTGAATGAAAATTTAAACTACCAAAGCATCAACATAGCAGGTGGAAGTCTTTATTACTTTTTACCACATACCAGCTTTTCAGACGTATCAGTGCTACACACAAGTATTAAGGTTGTTAACAGTTAGAGAGATCTGTATACAGATATAAGGCAAACAAATAAGATTGAGAGTCCATGTTTTGCAATGATACAACTTGGCTCTGGGAGGTATCATAGTCTAGTAGGCACAACGTGGACCTACAGCTAGGGTCCCACTCCACCACAGCATGTCTAGTGTGAACTTTGACAAGTAATTTTTACTCTGTGACTATTTTCTCTAAAGCAAAATAGGGACTCAAACACTTTCCAAAATTTCTCTAATATGCAGGAAGAATATTCTTTGCCTTTATGACTTTTTGGGAATCTTTCTGACAAGATAAGATCCCTTAGCTATTTCTAAATCAAGCATATAGCCTCTGACTGAACCAAAGATTGTAACCTATAGTGAATTTATCAGGTCCCTAGATCAGAATGTTTAAATGTAAACACTGAGCCTTATATTATTCTGAATGAGTCTGAATTCAACCCATTCTACAATATTAGCACGCTGTTTCTTACTATAAAAATAATCTTTGCATAGACTGTTGATCACCATAATCTAGTAATTCTAAAACCTTCAATATTTACTTTAATAATACACCCTCTACAAAATAATTCCTACTTCAGAAATGCAATATAGAGAGACTGAGCCTCTTTCTGCTCTAAATGTGACAGGGCAAAATTCAAATTATTCTCCTATCCCTTTTGTTTCCTTAACCTCTTATTTAGGACATGCAATTTGGGCACTTTGATTTCTTCAAGCAAAGGAAGATGCTTTCCATACAGAAAATGTCTTTGCTCTAATCTAGATAGAATTATTTTTTAATTTGTCCAAAGCCTTGAAATAAAAGCTACCTCTTCCAAGTCACTTTCATTTGCCACTGGAGAAATACATATGGCGTTAGGGTTATCAGGAGACTGATCTCCATTTCAGTTAGTTCATTTCCATATTTTAAATTTCTATTTCTTAAGTCCTGATTGCCTATGACCCTCTAGGTGAGAGCTGTCACCCTGGAGGATTTATGGTTTATTCTTGCTACATCCCAGATCGAGTTCCTCCCTGCCCCTGACTCCCCGCCATTTCCATTCCCTGAATAAAATTCCCAATCACTTTTGAATAGCTTTCCTCTTCTTTCCTTTATCCTGCCTTGTCTTCCCCACCACGCTCACATTCCATCTGCTCTCTTCAGCACTGCCAACATTTCCCAAATGACGCGAGTCTAGCTGGTATTGCAGCGCTACAAAAGTCTTCATGCCTGGAAAATATCACTCCTACTGGTACAAATAACTATTTATCTACTTGCCCTCTTTGTCTACATGCTGATGAAAAAAGTAACCAACCAGACTGCTACTGGAGTCAGGCAGATTCCTCTATCACTGAACTTCTGCCCAGTACTTTTTTTTAGCAAAGAAGAAATATGGAGTTTGGATACCACAGAGCCCTGATCTGATTCTTTAGCTGTCTTTTTGTTACCTCTTGTCTCATTATGTCAAGCAAGGCAGGAAAACTGGAATAGAATGGCCCTTCAGGTATCATTTAATTCATAGTCTTGCATTGTTAAGTTCTCAGACCCAGGGGAGAATGCAGAGGGCCATATAAAAAAGAACTTAGCAGCAGTGGTTTGCCAAGATAACCAAAAACTCTAGGGAGTTCAGGTCTGCTGCTATGCTGCAAACCTAGCTTTTCTACCAGGAACTCTGTCATTCCACAAAGGGACCAAATAACTGCATAGGCATTTTCTCTCTCTGCATGTAACTTTAATTTTGCAGTCCTAAGCTCTTCCAAGTCTGCAGCTACTGAGCAAAGCTCAGTAAGCAAGTATATATTTTCAAAGTACCAAAAGGAAATAGATTACAATATGGTTGCTTTTAAGAGAAGGAAAGGATGTTTCTTGAACCTGGTCAAGCCCAGTGCTGTGACCACTTCCCTGATGGCACCGTAACAGGCTCCCCAGGGAAGGGGTCCCAGCACAGACCTTGATTTCAAGAAGCATCTGGATGACGTGCTCAGTCCCATGCTCTGACATGTTGGCCCTGTGTAGAGCCAGGAGTTGGACTTGATGATCCGTGTGGGTCCCTTCCAACTGAGCATATTCTAAGCTGGTAACTAAGCCTTTAAGGGGAAAGAATAAATGTAACTTCAGCCAATTGCTTTACTACCAGGCAGAATATGATCCTAATCTTTCAAAATGTCAAAAAAAAACCCAAACCACCCCTCCCCACAAAACTAAGATACACACACAGAGCCAGCTATTCTAAAGGGAGTAATGGAAAGCATGACTTTTAAAACCCTAAGAGGTAACAGTGTTATGCTGCAGAGAAGGGTTATGTCAGCTCCTATCTATAACTGGTAGGAAAACAAGGCATCGATAGGGTGCTTTGCCCAATACGCTAGGGAAAACCAGACAGGCAAAGGGTGGGAGTGCAACACCCCTACCCCTGCTCCCCAGAGCTAAACTAATGCCCTGGTTTCCTTTATATTCTGTGCCTTTTTAATGATTAATGAATTTCTCTATGCTGTCCTTCAAAGATGTAATCTGATTACAGTTTCTGTTCAAACTTTCTTGTGATAACTGCAGCTGAAGACTTGATATCATTGTTTAAATTTATCCATCTGAAAGCTTCAACTGAACGTTATTATTCTGACAAGAGTTTTTCTAGACAGAGTTGATGAAATTAACTAAAGATGAGAGCCACAAATGAAGATTCTAATCAAAATTAATACCTGCATTGTTAGGGGTTGACAAGGTGTATGAACGTGTATGTTTCATCTGTTAAATCTTTTGATCCTAAAAAAAGAAACAAAGCTTTGGCCTTTCCTCTGTTTTGATGAGCATGAAGTGCTTTAATTCTTTTAGACCATTTCCATCCCTCATAAGTAAAAAATTAATTCAGTGATCACTACTTGTACTTGATGCTGATAATCCCCTCCTACCATATCTTCTAATCAGGCATGGGGTCCTCTTTCTTCAAATATAAGACACCTGCAACTGCTCCCTTTGGAGCATCTTCCCACCTGTCCTATTTCAATCTGTCACATCCAGGTGTCTGCTGAAAAGTCAAGGTCACCGCGTAAACAGCAAGGAATCAGGGAAAGGATCTGAGGACTGGAACAAAGTGAAGAGTTGAGCAGACAAAGCATAGACACAAAGGGAAAAGAACTGAGAATGTCTTGAAGCATTCCTAATTTTGTTTTCCAAACACATCCAGTAGTGGACTTGAAAATGTCAATACAAACTCTTCCCATATTGCAGTGTTTGAGCCTTCTGCTTCCAAGTTAAAGAACAGACATACAGGCCTGAACTTATAGGCAGCTAATGGAGAAAGTTTGGCAGAGAAAAATGAACAGAGGCAGTTGCGGTTGCAGGTGTGGGTAACAGCTTGAATTAGGTTCATGTGCCAAGGTTTTGGTAAGAGGCTGTAGGGGTGGCTTTGGTGAGTAGATGCTCCCATGTTGGATGGAGCCAGTTCCAGCCAGCTCCAAGAAGGACCTGCTGCTGTCTGGGGCTGAGCCCATCAGCGACAGTGATAGCACCTCAGGGATAACATAGCTAAGGGAGAAAAAAAACTTTCAGTAGCAGCCAAGAGAGAGGAGTGAAAATATGCAAAACATCTACACAGAGACCAAGGTCAGCGAAGAAGCTATGGCTGGAGAAAGGCTTCTGATAACTGTTTGGCTTTATCAAGTTTTTGGACTCATGTAACTTATCCCTCCTTCCTCAGATGTTTTCACCTCCTTGATGATGTCAAACCAACCATGGTGTAGCCATACTTTAATACAGGCATGAAAACACTTGGTAACAGTGGAGACAAAATAAGCAAAGGGAAACAGGACTGAGAAGCTGGCAACAAAACCATCCAAACCCAGCCATAAATGTTTTTGATGGTGAGGAGGAAGGACTGAGGTCTTTAATCTCTGTCTCTATCCTTCACAACCATGTGAACTGCTGAGCAGAAATTGCAGTGAGACAATGAATTTCATTTGTGGAATTTAAAAGCATATTCAGCCTCTCTGCAGGCCTTTTCGTAGGCTTGCATAGGAACTCAGCGCTGAAGTAGCTAACGTCAAATGATTTGACAAGCATTAAGCACACACAAATACAAGTCATTGCATGCCACTCTGTACTCAGGCTTCACAAAAAAAAATCTTTAACACTTCTTTTTTAATCTTCAAGAAGAAAATTTCTGCCTATCTCCACCACTGACATGCTTTTTCCTCTACAGCATTTTTGAGCGCTGGTTAAGAAGACACAGACCCATGCTAGAAGTTTACCCAGCAGCCAACGCACCCATTGGGCACAATCGAGAAAATTACATGGTTCCCTTTATCCCCCTTTACCGAAATGGAGAATTCTTTAAATCCTCAAGAGAGCTGGGATATGACTATGAGTATCTGCAAGAACCAGGTAATGTTATTATTTTGGGTAAATGTCAAGTTTGTTGCCTATAACTTGGGATGTCTGTAAAATAAGAAGACACTTTAAAATCCTTCTATTTTAGATATTTTCCTGATTATAGTCCCAATTTTTACCTGCTTGTTTTCATGTTTCTGATCTAATGGAGAGTCAACATGACACCATAAGAAAAGTTCCCACCAAGAATCAGTCACTACCATTAATGCTGTCTATCCTAGTCAATGTAAGAGCAGAATCTGATCCAAATTATCATCTCATGATTAGAACTGGGGAGAAAAAGTGCCGGATTTCATCTATGCCATATGTCCAGCTCAGTTGTTACTTGGAAATACATATGGGAACCTGTGGGATTTTCCAAATTGTGGTCATGGCTGAAAGGAGGGCAGATGCAAGGCTCTCTGATTTAAAATGTAATCTGATCTCTAAAATATTCAGAGCAAAATTCACCTTGGTACCAAAAGGCCAACACAAGATCTGTGCAGCACTTAAAGCAGTGATCCATTGACTTTGTTCTTGCCTTATGGGTACTCGTACAGAATGCAACTGAATCATTCGTAATGCTCATCTCATTTAATAGAATGATTTTTTCACTTTTTAGAGATGGTTTGGATATGCATCATTGTTCAGAGATAGTTTTAAGTAGGGCCTTTTGGCCATCCTCAGACAAAGGGAGGACAGAGGGCCTTGGGGCTGTCACTGCTGGGGATCCCAGGTCTCATGCTCAGAGTTGTGGCATTCATAGTTTTCTTGAGTAGTACAGGTTTCCTTATTGTTTAAGAGGAGGGTTAAATCCTGTTACAAACACAGTGTTGCCTGGAACTGTGGATTGCTCAGACACTTTGGCCCAACCTCTTATAAAACTGGGCCATTGTAATTATCCAACACATCATCTATGTTGAACACTGCAAAAAGCTTTCTTGTCTGAGGCAGAAAACTTTCTGTGAATGCAGCTCTTCAGTTAAAAGGCAATCAAGAGCTAAAAGTCCAGTAGCTGTACAGCAAAAGCACCAGGGACATTTTACAGATGCTAACATTCACTAGCTTTTTATCTTTATCAAAACAATATCAATTCTCAGGGAATCCCTGTTTTCCTGACAGAGTTTGCTTACTAATGGGGGTGTACGTTTCCTGCATACTTGATAAACCATCCAATCATGCATTTAGCTTGTTTGTTCACTTCTCAAGTAAAATCTGGCTTCATTCACAGTCTCCTTATTGACTATTTTACGTGCAATGAAAGGAATCTACAACTATCCTGCATAGCAGCTAAGGCTGTTTTAGTATTACAACCCAGAGACAGAAGTCAGTATTTCCCCCAAGAAGTCCTGAACAGTTTGGTCAACCTCAAGTATTTAGCCAGAAAATAAGCAAATAAATGCTTCAAATGTAATCTTAAATTATTATTTTGGTCTCATTGGTAGTATTTTTGCCTTTTTATTCACATTGCCACAATTCAATTCTTGATCAAGACCAAAAATACTTATACATAGTTTTAATTAAAGCCACTAGTTTCCTAAAACCACATTATTCTTAGAATCATCTCACTTAAAAAAAGTGCCAAATGACACTGTTTTCAGAAATACCAAGTCCTGAATTAGTTCTGCAAAAGGAAGGAAATGGTAAGCTGTTTATTATTAGCAATTCACTTCTGCTGCCTCCTGGTCTTTTCCCTTTTTCTGGGCAGAACACCGTCATCAGAAAATTAAATTCTTATTAATTTCTAGCCATGTTTTTAACACAGAGGTAAGGAAAGTAGTTCCTTAAGTATTTTGAAAGATCAACACAGAGTCAAGTTCAACCTCATTTAGAAAGCCCAGATAATCCTCAAATGTCACTCAGCCCCTTGTTAATCTCACTGAGGATAGAGTTTAAGATATTCCTTATCCGAGGGGAAGAACTAGTTACTCTCAAAGTGCAGATATAGACTTTTGTCAGTACTCTAGCACTCTAGTATTTAACCTAGACTTTCCTCCAGACAGAAAGGCTGGACTCCTGTTCAGAGGAACATAGGAATAAACAGGAACTTTTTGGTAGAGGAGCTGAAGCAGTCCACCCTGAAAGCTCCTCAGAGGAGAAGAGAAAGTCTGTGACTAGCAGCCATGAGTTACTGGATAAATTGAAATTGAGTCATCATCCCTGGATGTGTTTAAAAGATGGGGAGACGAAGTACTTAGAGATATGGTTTAGCATAGGACAGAAATGGTTGGACTCGATGGTCTCAAAGGTCTTTTCCAACCTACTGATTCTGTGAAATAGGAAAAAAGTTACAGAGGAAAAAAAAATCATAGCAGTGAAAATCTGGGTGTTTAGAAGAGGCAGCATTTCTCCTGATCTTCCAAATGAGGAGGAAGAGGAAAGGCAGAGGAAGGGGACAGGACAGAATAAACAATGAGCACACAAACCAGGTCTTGTTGGCTTTAAAGGAAGCAGCTGGAAGAAAACATCAAGGGCAGCAGTTCTGAGTTACAGCACCACCAACCTGGTAGCTGCACAGAGCATGACGAGGCTGGTTACAAGAAATAAAACTTGGAAAGAATCCAATGCCAAAATGGCATTTTAATGCTAAATTATATTGTTGCTGTTCCCTGGAGAAAAATCTGATACCTGCAGCCCTGCTTTCCCCTGAAAAGCAAATCAGTGTGTGACAGTATATGGTTATTTTAATTGCAGCTTCATTTATTTTTATACATGTGACAGCCCTGAAGCAGAAGTGGTCACAAACAGTGTGCGTGGAAATCCATCCCTCAGGAATCAAAGACACATGTCAGAGCCTAGTTACTGCAGAGCTGATCTGAGCAGAAATCGTAGCAGACACCCAGCTCTCCCTTACATGAGAACTGTGAACTGTAAAGCTACCAGAGCCTGCATAGCTTACTGAAAATGAACATTTGTTAGCATCAATAAAAAAGATTTGGAAGACTAACGGCACCACCTAGCAATAGCTGTCAAAACAATTTTATGTGGCAAGAGCTATTCCAAGCACTTAGATTTCAGGGCTTTTCTATTTTATTTCTTTCTCTTCCAGAATGGGAGCAGATAAACCCCTAGATAGAGCATTGACTTTCCCCTAGAAAATCTCCCTCTCTCAGTGGGAACAATTTGATGACCATGACATGTGTAGCCTGGTGATTAATATTTCCTTTTTGAAAAAGCAGGCAGTTGCCCCATTATAAACCCAAGAATCTAACTATCATTTGCAGTTTTTGGACAGCTTAACTAATAACATATAATGATCTTAGACATTCAGAGCAAAACAAGGAACAAAAGTATTGTGATTACAATGTAGAAGGCCAGGTTACTCGTGGATGTGATCAGGAAGAGAGCTCAGATCCAGAGTCTGACTGCAAGCACATTCTGGTTTCTGGCTTTTTAGCAATTTGGTTGCAAAATCACATCTGGTGAGTAGAAAATGTGGCAGCTGGCAAATATGGCACCACCATGGAGGGAATCTGCTAAGTCTCCTGACTCAGGAGCACACACTGTTGGCCATAACGTGAATGGATGATGTTATGCATAGAATCATAGAATCACTAGGCTGGAAAAGACCTTTGAGATCATTGTGTCCAACCATACCTGTCCTCTACTAAATCATATCCCTGAACACCTTGCCTACCTGTCTTTTAAATACATCCAGGGTCAGTGACTCAACCCCCTCCCTGGGCAGCCTGTTCCAGTGCTCGATAACCCTTTTGGTGCAGATTTTTTTAATAATGTCTAATCTGAACCTGCCCTGGTGCAGCTTGAGCCCATTCCCCCTCATCCTATCACCTGTCGCTTGGGTGAAGAGACCATCACCCACCTCCTTTCAGGTAATTGTAGGCAGTGATAAGGTCTCCCCTTAACCTCCTCTTCTCCAGACTAAACAATCCCAGTTCCCTCAGCTGCTCCTCGTAAGCCCCTTCACCAGCCTGGTTGCCCTTCTCTGGAGATGCTCCAGGACCTCAATGTCTTTCTTGTAGTGAGGGGCCCAAAACTGCACACAGCACTCGAGGTGCAGCCTCACCAATGCTGAGCACAGGGGCACAATCACTGCCCTGGACCTGGTGGCCACTCTGTTTCTGATACAAGCCAAGATGCTGTTGGCCTTCTTGCCCACCAGAGCACACTGCTGGCTCATATTGAGTCGGCAGTCAGCCAACATCCCCAGGTTCTTCTCTGCAAGGCTGCTTTCCAGCCACCCTGCCCCAAGCCTGTAGCACTGCACAGGGTCATTATGTCAGAAGTGCAGGACTCTACACTTGACCTTGTTGAACCTCATCCCACTGGTTTGCCCATCGATACAGCCTGTCCAGATATCTCTAAAGAGCCTCCTTACTGATTCAGTGAAATCCCTACCCTCAGGCAGATCGACACTTCCTCACAGTTTAGTGTCATCAGCAAGTTACTGAGGGAACATTGGATCCCTTCATACAGGTCATTGATAAAGACATTGAACAGGACTGGACCCAGGATTGAGCCCTGGGGGAACACCACTCATGACCGGCCTCCAGCTGGATTTAGCTCCATTTGCCACCATCCTTTGGGCCCGTCCATCCAGCCAGTTTTTTACCCAGCAGAGGCAGCGCCTGTCCAGACTACCAATGACATAGCAGTCAATTTCTCAAGCAGAATGCTGTGAGAAATAGTGTCAAAGGCTTTAATGAAGTCCATGCTTTACTGTGGCATGTAAGAGCCCACAATAAAATAGTGACATGCACAATAAAATGTGGATGCCAAGACAATAGAAAAAAAATTAAAGGTGATAATACTTTAGATAAGCTACCTGGAAAGTGTTTCACATTTATCAATTAAATAGAAAATGAGAAGAGAACAATTTGGGTCCCTGGGTCTCTTTCAGGGAGAGAATAGATGTAGATTAAGGTTTATTAAAACAGAAGAAGAGAACCATGAGAATAGGATGCAAAAATATATTGCTCAGAAAGAAGAGTATGAGCGGATATTTTGATGGTTTATATAATGATGCTTAGTGGAGGAACTGAAATATGGATTTTTAAAAAAGGTGATTTTGTGTTGGACTGTTGGGGTTTTTTTTCTGGAAGCAATCCAGTTGTAGGAAACTATTTTATGGTGAGTTGTTAGCACCCTAGATGCATAGAATGTGTTGATATCAGGTACCCTATAGCTGGATTACCACCTCTTTTTTTAGAAATTCATATAAGCAAACTATGAAAGAGCAGTTAGGAAGTGCAAGTGTTAACTGAGTTTGTCAAACAAAAAGTAAACAGCGTTGCTCTACAAATATATCCAGTAATATTTAATTTATCCCCTCTCAAAACTCCAAATCAATTGATTTTTGCCATTAATGCTCTGTGAATGTGCCATCATTGCCAGGGCATGGGCAGGAGTCCTCAGCAATGTTACAGGCAGAGAAAACGCTAACCATCTTCAGCACTGAAAAATGAATTATAAAACTATCGTCATCCATGCAGAAATGGTTCTGATTCTATAAACAGCCATACGAGGAACTGTGGATCATGGCTTTCTGACTTACCCACCTTGGGCTGAAGGCAGAGCTGAAAGGGAGCACCTTGAATTTACATGAATAAATACTGTAGCTCCATCATAAACCATTGCACAGCATATCTTGCAGCCCAAAGACAGTGGACAGTCTTCTCCAGGCTTTCTGTCACTGTTGTCAGAAGGTGACATAGCAGAAGACTTTCCAACCTGTAATAATGAGAAGATTGATGAAGTTTGTGGGAGCTGTGAACTTTTCATCATGGCAAAGACAAGTCATCCAGCCTTAAGACAGACTGAGGGACTGCCTAACTTGGTTCTGTTCCAGCTTATCTTCCTAGTTTTGATTGTGGAAGTCTCACTGGTATTTCCTTTGACCACCCAGGGGGACACAATCAGTGAACCATGCAAGCACGAGAGATGGCAGAAACCATACAGAAATAACTTGCTCACCAGTATAAGAAAAAAATTGCCAGTTTAATATAAAAAGATGTTTGTGCTGCCTCAAAGTTTGCTTTAAAACCTAATGCCCATTAACTACCCATGTTAGGAGTAGAAACACTTGTCAAATGGAATAGCAATACTGCAAACATATCGATGGGGCATATGGTAACAGAAAAATGATAGAAAGATAATTTATTTCTTGGTTGCCCAGAGTTTTTATTTCAAATTTGTGGAACTAACCCTCAAAAAAAATTGCCATTCTTCAGGTTAAATAAAAGGAATCTCTTAATTATATAAATACTCTTAAAAAAAATTTTAAAAAAAGGAAAAAGTAAAGGTTTGGTTTTAATCCCTGGGATCCATTAAAGCAATAATGTAGTTTGATGCTACTACAGAAGGAAGAACTGAAGACGCCAAGTAATAGACTTGCCACAGCACATTTCTTCATCAATCATCATGGAAAGTCCACCTTATTACTCATTGTTTCACCTTAAAATTGCACTGCTGTGGTTGCCTACCCTCTCAAAGACATTCAGCAACCCACACAAAATGGACTGCTTGTTTTTTTTCAATTACATTAAAAAAGAATGATGTGATGTATTAAAAGGAAGAATGATTTGTTGCTGTTACCTAGAGCTAACACTCCTTGAGAAGAAAGAGTATGTCAAGTGTTGAATGCTAAGACCATTGGCTAATGTCTCCCACAAAGCAGCTATGTGTCATTGTCCCCATTACCACTCCCTTGACATTTTTGCCAGGTACTCATCAGAAAACAGTTGTTGCACTTTTGGGCCTTTCACAATTAGAGATTAAAGAATTATGGTAATGGAATATTGAAATCTGAGTTTGAATGATTTTGGCTGAGCAGCCAGTTCAGTCATAGGTTTACGGTTGTGTTAGAGTTAGAGATTAACAGATTATAGGGTGTCCTGGGGTGCTTCATCCTCTGACACCCAACAGTTGTTATGGTAACCTTACAATAGCGATGCCAAACACCGTTTGTGTGGCAAAAGGAAACAGGCAGTAGATGCCAGGAGGTGGCTTTTGGCTTTGAGCTAATTACAGAAAATGTGCAGAGGCTGAAAGCAAGAGAAGGGCATGTTTGACTGATTATCAGGACATAATAAAGTAGATCAATCCCTTGCGAAAGGGCTTGCCATGAAATGTGACACCTTATCATCTTTAAGTCGTGTTATGTTTTACTGGGAAGAAGATAGCTCAGACCTCCAACTAGTTTTGATGGAGGAAAGAGATGGTTCAAGAATAAAGTATGAGTTTAAGATGCCACTTTGAAAATCTCCATACCCCAGAAAAATTCTGGGAGGAGAACTTTGTGATAATTCTCTTTTTCCATATTAAAACAGTATCAAGTTCCTGTGTCATACCAATTTTCTTTTATCGTATCCATTCACCAGTTTAAATAGCCAGATTGTTTCTAATTTAGACTTGTTTGCAAAATAAAGGTAGAAGAGTCGAGTTAAAGTACATTAGAGTTGCAAAGTCAAGCACACAGAGTTAACAAATGCCAGCATTATGGTTTGTATGGCCATAACACACCCTCCACCTGTACATGCATGCACTATATTTACCTATACACTACTTTTCCCCAGACCCTCACCTCATTCACTACATGGCATAGACAGCATTCACGAAGAACCAGATGTCCAATCCTTTCATAGAATCACAGAATCACAAGGTGATTCTGTCTACTCCTTCTTTCAACTCCTTATTTTCCTTCTCTCAGTTAAGCAGCATGCAGCCTAATGTGTGATTTATTGAACACCTTTAAAATGCTATCTTGAAGATGTTTCCCCTAACACTTCATTTGGTGGTGATCACTACAGCAGCTGAGTCCTGCAGAGATATTAATTTATATTCACAATACAAAGGATTCAGTGAGTGGTACTGTCCTCATTTGACAGAACTCATTTGACGGATTGAAGAGATAATGTACCTCATACCCAGAGGTTTGTCAAGTTCAGTCTGAAACATCAAGAACCTTTTTTATATGTAATTCTTAGCATTTATATGTCTAATGAGAAGCAGAAGGTTGAAGGCTCTTGAAATACAATCTCAGGATGTAAAGTTGGATTATTTGGAAAACAAGGATCAGAGAAATAGCAATGAAACATTCCCAAAAGTTAAGCAGAATTGTAGGAACAAATAAACTATATTCAGCCTAAACTTAGCCTAAATTATAATTACATCTCAGGAAGCGATTCAGGCATCTAGTGATAAGGAAAACTTAACCTTAAAGGTTCTCCAAACCAAAAGTGTTTTTCGCAGTGCATGTTATAGCATCAGAAGCACCATCATCAAAGAAGATATATGGGATTACTTTTAGACACCAGTGAAAATTCAAGATGTCAAGTAGGCAGATGAATATTATTAAAAAATAAACTCTATAGAGAGTCCCAGAGATGTTTCCCAGAGAGGTGCGCTTTTTTCCCCATAATAGCTACCAATTACAGCTACTAATTGGGAGAAGTGGATTCTAAATCTTCCTTGACAAGGAGACATCTATTCCCATTTCTCAAATTCAAGGCAACAGGTTGTTGAGTGCATTATGAAGAGGTCACTTTCCAACCACTACCATGAAGTGAGAGCCCTGTATGGCAGGGTTTAACTCATAGGGCCTTAGTGAGAAAACCAGACAGAGACACACAGATTTATAACACAAAGCAAGAAGGCAGTTAATTATCTCACTGATGAAAAGCTGCCCTGCATTCACCAAAGAAAGAAGGCTTCAATTCTTTAAGATGTTTTTTGAGTCACCAGAGAGTAATTGTGTACTGCCTCTCCCTACACAAGAACTATCAAATGAAACAAGCAGGTTAGAAGTTCAAAGTTAGCGAAAGGAAAGTTTTATTTTGTTACCCAACGTATAGTTAAGGCAAGGATCTCCTTGCTGCAAGAAGTTGTGATAGAAGTTTAAAGAGCAGCTAGAAAAGCTGACAGAAGGAAAAAAATCCTCTAATAACTATTATATACAGTGACACCACATCTGGTTCAGGAAATCCCTGAGCTGCAAATTGTTGGAAGCTGGTTAAGTATTTTCTGAAAAGACCATAATAGGCTTGACCTGTTCTTAAACTCTTCCTAGCCTCTCTGTTTTGGTTATTGATGCCAACAGAACACTGAGCCAGCAGGACCTTTGACCATACTGTATCAAACATCTTGGGTTATAGTCTCACTGTTTTGTACAAAATCATAAAGAGCACTGGAGACAGTAGATTCTGTTTCTTCCTTTAGCATGAAGATTGAGAAAGCGACTATAAGGGCTGAAGAGATATTGTTTTTAAACTATTTTTGACCTTCAAACACTTTCCACCAATGTCATTTCTTTTTTCAATAAGCCTTCCAGTATTATCCGTTATATAACCTTTATAAACTGATAGTATAATGCTTTTTTTTTTTTTTTTTCCAGCACTTGATTCTTTCCAGGAGTTTTTAACACCGTACCTTAGGCAAGCCCGTCAGATCTGGGGTTGGTTGGTTGGAGCAGCTGTGATTGGAGGCATAGTTACTGCTTTGCTCACAGGGCTCGTGGTGGTCTGCCAGAAGAAAAGAAGAGGAACTTCTTCAGAGGTCCAACCCTTGCTCATAGAAAGTGAAGATTACAACAATGTATCTTATCAGTCCAATTTCTAGAGGCCTCCAGTAACTCAGTGATATTACTAAGGTGCTAATCAAGCGTGCAGTGTTTGATTTGTGTTTACAAATACCTTGTTGAGGTGTTCTGGATAGGCAGTCTGGTTCCTCAAGCCTCTTGTAACCTGCAATGTCATAGTATCTTATTGGACTGACTTGTACAAAAATCTCCCGGATCCAACACAAGTTACCATGCCACCCAAAGAACACCGTAACATCATATATTTCCTATGCTTGATTAAATAATGCTCATATGAAACCAGGTTAGCTCGTGTGTTGGAAGCTTTATGTACAACTAGCTGCTCTTTTCTCTTTTAAATCTGCAGGCTCCAATCCCAGACCCCAATGAATCCATGTGATTGGTACATGGATTTAGTGAGAGGTGCCTGACAGCACCATCGGTGTGTCATTCACTTTGTGTTTGAATATAAGAGCAGAAAGAGCCTTTTACTTTAGTAAGAAAAATACGTGATGCCTTGGAGCAGAGTGAATGACCCATAGACACATATTTCTTCTAGGATAGAAATGTTTTCCCTCCATCTCCCATAATAGCCTGTTTGTCTTTGATTGACTGCCACCAGCAGCAGTAAGCGGACTCTCAGAAATCACTTCTCACTTGTCTCAAATGCTCCTGTTAGCCACCTTCTACACTGTCTGGAATTCATCTGAAGAGCTGAGAGGTTTTTGGAGATGAAACCTGGTCTCATCATGTCCACCTCTGTTCAGTTTGACTTAAAAGATTGCTCATACCATGGTTAAATTTGGGTTGCTCAGTAGGCATATACTCTGTACAGTTAACCCAAACATAACACAAACATGTGTCGTGGATTGTCCCAGGCTGGAGGCCAGGTGCCCCTCAAAGCTGCTCTATCACTGTCCTTCTCAGATGGACAGGGGGGAGAGAATGTAACAAAATGTTTGTGGTTTGAGATAAGGACAAGGAGAGATAACTCACTAATTTCTTTCATGGGAAAAACAGACTCAACTTGGAAAAAACTTATTTACTACCAATCAAATCAGAATAATGAGAAATAAAACCAAATATTCAAAAACCTTCTTCCACCCCTCCCTTCTTCCCAGGCTCAACTCCATTCTCCATTGCTCTCCCTCCTCCCCCCCCAGCAGCACAGGAGGATGTGGAATGGGTGTTGGGGTCAGTTCATCACACATTGTCTCTGCTGCTCCTTCCTCTTCAGGGGGAGGACTCTTCATGCTCTGCCCCTGATCCAGCCTGGGGTCCCTCCCACAGGAGACAGTCCTCCATGAATTCCTCCACCATGAGTCCTTCCCACAGGATGTAGTTCTTCATGAACTGGTTCAGCTTGGGCTCCTCTTTTCATAGACTGCAGGTCTAACTGAGGAGCCTGCTTCAGCACAGGCTTGCATGGGGTCAGTTTCCTGTGGCTACATCTACCTGCTCTGGCATGGGGTCATCCACAGGCTGAAGGTGGATATTTGATCCACCATCATCCTCCATGGGCTACAGGGGGAAAGCCTGCCACACCATGATTTTGAGCATTGGCGCTGTTGGACATGAGGGAAGCTTCTGGCATCTTCTCATAGAACCCACCTCTGTAGGCCACTGACACCAAAGCCTTGCCACACAAACCAAATACACAAGTTATCTAATGGCATGACAAGCCTTAACAGAAAAGATTCAATCCTTTTTTGGTGACTCCAACCAGCTTTCAATTGTTCCAAAGTTCATCTCCAGCCAAAAGCATAAGCTGTCCCAAAATGATCTGCACTGTTAGTCCAGTTCCGATGATTCCCATCACACTTTTGTTTTTTAAAAAATGAACAGAACATGGCAGGGGCCATGGCTTTGGTGCTGGACTGCTCTACTGATGGTGATGCTGCCATCTGGGTTTGTTCCAGCTATTCTAAATAGTCTTATGGTTAAAGTGATAGATTTCAGGAACTGCAGACAAGGGCACCTTGAAGACTTAAAGGAAAGACCACAGGAAGGTTCACAGGGACTGTGAGAAAACTGAGGGAGGGACAGTGAGTGGGAAGGAAGGGATAACACTTCATCATCTGAAAACGGGGGAAACATACTTTAACCATTGATCTGAGTGCTCTTAGTTACAAATGCCACAGGACCTCTCAGATGAGCTGTCTTCTCTCACCACTGCCTCCAATGAAAATCATCATGGAGCACTGAGAGGCATTATTTTGATGATCGTTTTCAACTGTCCAAAACTCCAGTGAATTAATTTCCATTTCAGGTCAATTGCACTGGAATTGTCCTCTGAACTACAGAAATTACGAATCTTTACCCATCAGAGGAGACACAAAGTAGTAAGGGGCTTGTATGTCCTTTGGAAGGGTCCGCATAGAGCAGATGTTTCTACAGGATTTATGTCTTTGTTTTTTCACATCAAAATGTTAATACCTATCTCCTGCTGTGGAAATCCCACTTTCAAGGAGCATACAAAGACATTAGCAGTCTCACAACTATCCTTGACTGAATAGCAAGTCACAAAAAAGGGCAAAATGGAAGGTGGGAATAAAACTACCAGTGCATTCCACTAGCAACAGAAGGAAATGTGAACATCTACACCTTCAAATCCAACCATATCCCATTCCCAGGAGCTAAGAGACTGACTGGTGCCTGCTGATCTACTCCACTGGCCTGATTAAGGAAGACATGGGCTAACACCTCCTGTGGCTCAGCAAAGTGTGGGGCTTTTGCTGAATGAAGCCGTTCTCCCACATGAAAGATTCCATTCTTAAATCCGAAAGAGCTGTCACTATTCCTGTGGCTTCTGACTGATCATCTGAGATACTAGTAGATGAATGCTCTCCAGCACTTTTAGAAGGCAGTAAAATCAAACACAGTGCACTGGATTTTAAATGCTTCCTGGCACTGAGGCATAAGTATAAGGAATTATATTATGAGAATATTTCAAGTGGTCAATTCAGTCATTTTTTTTGTTTATATAACCAAAAATGTTGCATTGCTAGAAATAAATGCTAGTGGGAGAAGACAACCATCCTTATTTACATTTTTACTTAAGAAAATGTTGATTCATTTCAAGATCAGATAAATACAAACTTCTTTTATGCAGTCTATTTGCTGATTCCATTCAAATTCTACATCTACTAACTTGGTTTAATTTCTCTGGAATACTTCAATTAGTTAAATGAGAGGAAAAATCCTCTGGTAGACATGCAGGGAAAAAAACCCAAAACCCATCCCTTTCAGCTCAGTGATTCTTCTAAAAATCTTGCTGCTTGTGCTCAATAATCATGGTTTGACTAAAATATTTTAAATTCTTATATAATTCTTAATTCTGAACAAATTTGAAACATAAAAAAAATTTTGAAAGGGAAATATTTGGAGACATAGAAGAACAAAAAGTGCTTTTTAATCCATAACTGTTAACAGAAGCCTAAGTTGCATGAATGCCTGTGAATCCTGGGCTCCCTACTCCCACTCAGCTTTACTGGGCAGATGGAGAGTTGCAAGCACAAACAGTGGCCATCACAGTAGAGCGGAGATACAAAGACACTTCTAGTCTGTGGAGAGACAGTGGAAATCCCTCAAGTTGCCAGCAGCTTCCTAGGCAGAGAGGTATCTCCTATGGCAGTCTGAAGCTGGTATGCTTTTGGGATCCCCAGTCCTGGTGTTAGAATGTGCCAAGAAGACAACTCCAGTGTTTCACTGGAAATTTGTTGAAAACAATGCCTTTTTGCAAAATAATTATATTGTCCTCTGAAAAGTTGTTCTGATAGAATCATCCTAACTATATTAAGCAACCTTATCTCAGCCTTTGTGATATTCCATGGGTATTTCACTAGTTCTGCTGCTTTTCACATCGGTGAAGGCCATTTTTACCCAATGTACAAAGGACGTCCAACAGTTCCATTCTGATTCAATTTATCTGTTATTGTCTTCTCCACTGATCTTCACCAGTGTTCCCTGGGCCTCTCTGCCTTGGCCAAGACAACACATCATCTGTGGAAGGATGAAAGTGAAGCTTTGGCTCATCAAGCTTCTACATCCTACTTTTTGCCAGCTCTTAATCATCCCTTCTTCTCCAAAAGCATGGAATGCATAATTCGTACCTTGTGACCAAACCTTGTGATCTATTAGTGAAAGTCTCTTATGGTCTTCTCAGAACATCTACCAGTTCCCAGGCAAGCTTTTTTCTTTCCCTTTTCTTCAGCAGAGGATTTAACAGCCTGTTCTTATCCCCAGAAGTTTCATCACAGAAACCTCAGCCTGCTATAACTGATGAAAGGGAATGTGCATCCCCTTCATGCTTGTAGGCATACCCCCAAGCACTTTTTCCCTTTAATTCCTACATACCATATGACCTGGCCATCATGTCTGCTTTGAGAGAGAACAAAGGACACAGTAGCCCTGTTTCAAACAGTCAATGTGATCTGTGGCAGGAAATAAATAGTACAGTATACATTAATCTTACTAACTGGGACAAAATTGATACAAGCAACACATGCCAGTTCTCCCCAATGCTACAAATGCAATGGCACATCATTTTTCTTCTCAGAGTCATGTTCAGGGTTGTGCTCACTCCTGTGCTCAGACAAATTCCAGTTAAATGTTGAAGAACCTCATTTCATCAGAGATGTTTCCTTAAGATGGCAGCTGGACCTCCTGTGATGTTGTGTTTTTTTTCAATTGGGAATAATGCAATGCCATGTAATCTGAATCAGAGTGGGCAGTGCTTAAACACAACCCTGTCTTTACCTTTTCCCCTCTTTGGCCATGGTGACTTGAAACAAGAAACTTCCCATTGGCATTAAGTAGGTGGTTTATTTAGACTTGGGGACTTCATTCTGACAGGATCAATTAAAAAATGGGGCATTATAGTACTTGGTACCATAAAACTCTAGATCCTGTGTATGTAGACCATGCACACAGTGGGCATTGCAGTTAGGCTTATCTGAAAGTACTTGTAGAATCTCCAAATGGTTTGGGTTGGAAGGGACCCTAAAGCCCATCTAGTTCCAACCTGCTGCCAGGACAACCTCCACTAGCCCAGGGTGCCCAAAGCCCCATCCAACCTGGCCTTGAACCCTGCCAGGGATCTGGGGGCAGCCACAGTTTCTCTGGGCAACCTGTGCCAGTGTCTCACCACCCTTACAATACAGATACTTGTAAAGTACTTGTTAGATGAGGATCCCACTGGCTTCAGCATCCAGGGGTACATTTGCAGTATCAGCACCATGTTGTTTCACACAATGAAACAAAAACACCCTATAGCTGATGTTCAGAAATCTTCTGAGGGATACCTAGTATCTTCATTGTAATGTTCTCAGTATTGTATGTCTCTGGCCTTTGCAGGACACTGTTACCTCTATGAAGTCTTTTGTTTTCTCATCTGTTCTTCCTCCCCTGAACTTTTAAGAGGCTCATTTAGTCAAGGCAGGACAATGAGCAGCTGTCAGTCTGTTTCATTCTGTTCTCCCTCCCACATTTTCCCCAAATTTGTATTTTTAGCACCTGTTCTCTCCATTGAGTTAAATCTGTAATTCACCATCTGCGTATACACATGTGTGTAGGGATGCAAGTCATTTTGAATCAGTCTCCATAGTGAGCTGAAAATTGGCAGCTATGAGACCTTGTCATTAAAAATGGCCTTTTACTGTAATTTTTTGTAATAAGCTCTGAATTAAATATGAAGTAGCTATTATAACTAAAGAAAACCAACTTATTTCTGCACATCCATCTTGCATCCATTAGGCTTTCTGCTGCCCCATTTTATACAGGGACATTTCCCCAGGACTCTGCCTGCTACCTCCTCCCCAAAGCGCCTGGCATGCCTAATTCATACAGTGACAAAAAGAGTTCTGGAAATCTGCTGGATTAGTAAAGTATGTGGAGAAATGGGTTTTTTCCCTGCACACAGATAAACCCCCTTCTGAAACAAACTCAGCAATACACATTAATTCTGGACCTTAACTGTGGTCTGGCACTTCAGATCATTTCCCTTCATGCAACTTGATTCAGGCTTACATAATTTCCCTCTCCTATCACCCCCCCCAGTGCACTGGTTTCTCTCTCAGGAAAAGAAATTCTGGAGGCCTCAGCTGTGGGATTCGTCCCACGTTATTGAGGCTGGGATCATCAAGGCAGCGCAAAACAGCCGGCAGGGATGGCACTGTCACCACTGGTACCTGATGTATAAAAACATCTCCCTGCTTTCCCTCATTGTTTTCCAGTAAAAGAAACACTCAGGCAGTAATAAGCAAACAAGGCATTTTCAGGCCGATTACATGTTGTGGGCAGATTTTCACACATTCTCTGCAATCATAACAATGTTAAAAAGTTTCTGGTTTGTTTCTTGGAAAATTTCAGCACAACGATTTCGTTGCACTACATTTTCAAACTGCTTTACATCTTTCCAAGCACTTCTGACAACAGTGCCATAAATACAAATAAAGGAGAGTAGTCTGCAGAGCCTTTTAACTCCTAGAGCAGAGCCATGCACCCGGCTTTCCTTGCTCTGCATACCAATACCACCCTCATTGTAATCAGATTCTGTTTTTTCTCCACCGGTGACTGATGCTGATGAGGTTTTTTGCAAGAGTAATGTCATTACTCACCTTCAGTTCCTTGTGCAAGATACTGCAAATAAACAGTCCACACACACCACAGAAAGAAATGTGTTTCTGGGGTAAGCGCTAAAAGCGTAAGCTCTTTGCACGTGACCCCCTCATGTAAAGACAAGAACATGACAAACATGTGCTGGGTATTTTGTCGCAGAGCTGAATGTGTCAGGAAGATCTGCTAATAAAAACCTGAAGGCCTGGACTGTCTTCTCATAAATTTACTGGGAGAGTGGAAAATACTGGTCCATTAAATGGTGCTCTGCTAAATTTACTGTCGACTGATTTCATTGTCAGATGACCTGGCTGTATAGAATGATATATAACCATATATATAATAACCATATATATAACACCATAAATACATATGTATATATGGTTAGATAGTTGGAAAAATACAAAATGACCAAGATCATGACAGTATCGGTATACAGAACTCTTTATTGCTGTAATTATGATAAAAAACGATTTATTTATTTTATTTGAACCACAACACGCATCTCAGAATGACAGAACTACAGCCATTAGCTGATAGCAAAGTACATGTACTCATGGCAACAGAGAGGTGCTATATAACTGCATTCTCATTGTAGTAGTAAAAGTTGTACAACAGGCTGTGTATATGTGTGTAGACAAGCCCTAGAAGTATTTTTCCTGCTCCTCTTTCATTACAGACATTTATATTGAGAGCAAATTAATATATGATTTGTTAAGTCAGAACAGCAGCAATTTGTTTTAACTTTGATCTTGTCAATGCCACAGTGACCATGGAAAATACAGACCACCAGAGAATTTAGGCTCTACTTCCTCTTTTACACAGAGCTGCTACTTTCAAATTCATTTTAGTCTTTTTATTCCATAGCCTGTGGTCCCAATTATTTAATCTAGAGGGTTGACTTTCAAAGCATCAAGCTCCTATTAACATTCAGGGAGAATTAAGCTCTTGACAGCTCTCATGTAAGAGACTAAATGAAAATGAGGCATTTCTGTCTTCCCTACTGCTACCAGAAAAGGTGCTTGTCACTTTCAAAAATCAGATCACTTCTAGTCAGAAAGACTTCTCCCTTTCAGTGGGGCAAATACGCTTAAATCCACGAGTCAAGATACCAAGACTCAAAAAAAATGTGGCTTCTTGCCTCATCCTAGGAACCATGGCACTTCGGAGCACTAACAGGGATGTCTGCAGAGAGGCTGTCTCTTCAGAAATGGTGTTTGGAGGTCTGGATACGGATGACAGATTGGGGAATTACTGCAGTCATCGTAATTAAGGTGACATTCTCCTACAAGGAGACATACTACTGCAAAAAGTTACAGGAAGGCTCATTTGGAAAATTAATCCATAGCGAGATTGGAAACTTTGGGCTAACAAAATTAACTTTCAGGAGAAGCAGAACAACAGTTTTGCAGCAGGAGACAGGACAAGTTGTTGGTTATTGAGACCATCAGTCATCAGTCCACAATGCACAATTTCAGATTAGGAAGTGCACTGTTGCTGAGCTCAGTCTGATGCTTATGCATATGCTAAAGAAGACACCATAAAGAGCAATGATAAATCATGGAGCCATTAAATTAATGAGAATTAAATTTGTGAGGAGTTGGAAAAGGGGAATGGATGAGAAGTGCAGATTATTTTAAGTCATCTTGCATACATAAATGCTGATGGGTTTTCAGGAGAAACAATTCCAAGTTGTGTTGATTAGAAATTATTTCAATGTGCCACTCTTCAGCCCTCCTGTAACATCCATATGGCTGTAATCTGCTTCAGGGCACATTTAAGGCTAAGCATGAGGTTCTCTGCAGTGAACAAGGCTCTAACTGGATTGTGCAGCTGCTCCCCAGCTTTCAGGAGGCTGGTGGGACCAGCTATGGGGTACCTATTGCTTTTACCCACCAATGCAGAATCGGGAATAGGTAAGGAACCACCTATGAGTACTCTTCAGATGACCTCAATTTCAAAACACACGCTGCTTATTCAGGTGGTTCTCCAGCAGAGATATTCTAGGACAGCCCATAACGTGCTGTGTTCTCCAAATAAGTATGTTCCCTATGGCATCAATGGTGGGGAAAAGGAGCTTTTGAAACAGATTTTTTATGATGAAACACAAAATTCCAAGCCAGGTGAATCAGATCTCCCTGGAGGTCTCCAGAGGCTTTCACATCTCCCCACTGATCATTTGAGAAAGGTGTTCATTTGAGATTTGGTTCATTGAATAACTGAGATTCATGAGAAGCTGGTGCCTAGAGCAGGCAGACAGTTGCTGCTCAGCCCACAGCTGCTGTTTTCCTCTCCAGCAAGGTTCATCTATTAGGGGAAGCAGTCTTTGCCTGGCATTGCCTACCCTTCTGCTCACCTTGTTATCCAGAATTCATCATGATCAATGATGCCTATCCAGTGCTGAAGTGGGAAGGAGGAAGCACAGCTTTGCTGCTAGGAAAACAGCAGACCTCAATACTTTTTTTGCTGTCCAATGGAAGTAGAATTTATTTGCTTCAGTATTTTTAGCTGGATTTGCCAAAACTAATCCCCCCCCTCCCCATGCTCCCTTTCCACTATTCTCCTTGTATGAACGAGATTTCCCTCTTGATCAAATGCATTTGTGAAATCATTTCCCATAAAAACCTCTCCAAGTATCAGACAGAAAATCAAAGCTCATGAGCCAAAACACGTTTTGCCAAACCTCATTACTTGGCCGGGGAAGGTGAGTGGGAGAGGATATTTTTAATGGAAGACACTATAATAATTTTTGAAAATACAATTTTTTTCCCTCTGAAAGCTCTGCCCAGCATGTCACTGACCCTGTGTTAAATATAAATAAACACATTTTACATTTCCATATCTCAGTAATTTTCTGAAGTGGAAACATTAACTTTCTGTGCATGCTTTTAACCTAATCACTAAAAATAAATGAGAAGAAATATATAGGATTCTTTTAAAATTGTTTTTCATCTTGCCGCAGTTAAACTCCTCATCTTGGAGGGATGGTACCTTTTGCCATCATTGTATCAAAATTCCACTCTGGAATGAAAAAGCAAAAAATACAACTCTGTGATTAATATATGCAGCTTGTGCCTTATTTCTCAAAACCAAATAATTACCCAGAACTTTTGACAGCAATTCTGAAAAAAAATCAGAGAAATCTGAACACATGTATTAATCCTCATCCCACATGTAATTTTCCTAAAAAAAAAAAAAAACCCAACCCTAAACCTCACAACCCTGCCAACTGCAGAAATGATTAGGTGGACATCTATCAGAACATTTGTCTTGCAGAAAGATCAAGTGGGTGCTTCAGTCTGCAGCGCTCCAGAACCACCTCTAACCACATTACTGGGAAGTGGACTATGAGTTATAAAAAAACTCAGTTGTTTCGGATTTGCATCAGGATCAGCAGTGTCTTGAAGACAGACAGACAGTAAAATACTGCCTTGCCATTAAGACCTACCAAACGCAGCATGGCCTGAGCAGGTACTGCAGGTGAAGCACACTCTGAAATGCTTTACCAGGACGAGCAAACTGAAGGAAATGCCCAGATTTTGTTTCACTAAGTCAGGATTTCAAGTGCTCATCTTAAGCAGGAAAGATTTCTACACACTTCTGGGATGGGAAGGAACTTTGTTCATTGTTGGTTTTGGTGGGTTAGGGCCAGGCAGGTGCTGTGTTTTGTTACCACTGTACTCTAAACAAAACTCCCAAAGAACGGACAGACTGATGTTCCACGTTCCAGTGGCAGGATGACTCTGTATGAGAATGAGATACATTTATTCTGCTGCTGAGATGGTCTCATAGTCAAAGACATTAAAAAAAATTAATACTTGGCATAGTCCTTCATTTCGAATGATTCTGATTTATCAGAAATTTCAAGAGATGGCATATAAAATAAGCATGTGTTAACCATTTTAAGTCAGAAAATCACCATGGGTGCCTGATACAATTTTTGTAGCTCAGTTATCCTACCTGGCTTCCTTCTGTTTTCCTACCCCTCCTTCCTGCTGTTGTTCCAGAGGATCCCAGGTTTCCTGCAGCATATCTGCCAATCCTGTGTGGATGTTTCAGCTAGTACAGGGCAGCTCAAACAGCATTAGAGCCTCTGTTTAAGCAGTGAAATCACAGCCTCCCCTGCCAGCAGTTATACATACGCACATATGCACATCCACAATGCTTCCATGATTAAAGCAGTGTGTCATCAATTAAAACCAGGTCACAAACAGCAACTCAACCATGGTTTGTTCAGTCTTGGAATGGTTGTTTATTCCGAAGTCATGAAGCTTCCTGTAAAGTAAATACCTTGAGAGTACAGTGCCATAATTACATGATGAATAAATGTATGGTGCTCTGCCTAATACAGTAAGAGACATACACTCACATTAGGGCATCCTGCTAATATAAAAGAATGCAAAGTAACATCTGAATAGCAACAGAACTCAGCAGCAAAGTATTTCACTTCTCAGGATTGCCATCAAGATAAACTGGCTAACCCAGCCCTTCATTTTTGGAAGGACGCATCCTTTCCATACTGCAACAAGGATTTTGCAATTTAACTAAATAAGTTTGAAATTAAAAACTATATGCCAGGCAAATCCTTATAATGTTTTTCAGGTATAACTGTCCCTATTTTGCCAGTAGGGAAAAAGAACATGGGATTCTAGAAAGAACCTTAATGCAGTTAGGTACCAAAACCTGAATTCTCCATGTTACTTCAAAAATCCTAAGCAGAGTGACTGGTTTATAAGAAAACTGTACGGCGATGTGGTAGACCCCTGGACTCCTTCCTATCCAATTCTTTTTTCAGCCAATGGTTTGCACCTACTCCTGCAACACTATAATTAAGGAAGAGACACTACAGGAAAATAAATTCTGCACATGAAAAAGAGAAGGAAAAAAACCCTCAAAGGACTCAGGAAGAAGAGTGGAAAACCCCAAATGAAAACCCCAAAGTTTTGGGGTTGTTTTGATCAATTTACTAGCAGAGCTAGTAAATCTAAGTGGTAAAATCTTTTCTTCATCTGATGGGAATTATCAGAGTCAAAGCTTATTGCTTACTCTTTGAAGATTTACGAGGCACGCAACTGTAATAGTGACCTATTTAAATCCTTCCAGCCAGTGGAACATAGCTCCTCTGCTGTTTTGGGGGGGGTGGTGGTGGTGTGTGGGGGGAGTGGGGGCAGCAAGCTGAAGCTACAAAATGGGCTGTTTCATATGACAAGAGTATGACGGGTAGGAACCCACTAAGTACTTTGCTTGTCCTTACAGTCAAGCCTGGGGGAAAAAGTTAAAAACGAAAGTTCAGGACAAATTTTGCTTTCTGTTCCACTTGGAAACTAAGCAGACATTTCTCTTCAAAGAACTGTACCACATCCTGATCTATAAAAACGTAGGAACAGATTGAAATTACATTAATGTAAACAGGCATCTCTGAAAAGAACATTGAGTACTCAAAATTGTGGACGTTTGTTGCCAGTGTTTTCCAAAAACTGCTATCTTGCACATTGTATAGAGAGAAAAAAGTAAATGCTGCCTTCCCTTTTAATACATTATTTTTTATTTCAGCTCTAGTGGGAAAAAAATATATATATAATTACAGAACTGGAAATTCAGAACAAGTCTTCTGGCCTCTTTCATTCTGGGACAGGAGTGATTGAGGGAAGAATGTGGTCATTAGTGAAAAAGTCACAACCTAGAACTATAGGGCATTCATTTCTTCTTATGATATTCTACATGTTAACGGAGATAACTAATGCTAAGACTTATTTCTTAAGAGACAAAGCCTGTGGCAGGGGGGTTGGAGCTCTATGATCCTTGGGGTCCCTTCCAACCCATGCCATGATTCTATGACTCGATTCTATGCAAAGTTGAACTAGTTTATTGCTTTTCTAAATTTTAGGGATGGCAACAATTTCATCTGGGGTCTGTATCTTCCTTCCTGAGATTGGATTTTGATCAGTTATTTTCTGTCTGTGCAGCACTCCGGTTTAAAGAAGACCTTTTACTAGTAGGATCACAGGCCAAGGTCTCCTCAGAATACTCATGCTCATATGAGTGTCCCCAGTTCTTGGACATTTGCTGTATCTAACCCTCACACAGCTACTGAGCCCCAAATAACTATCCATAGTAATATTAAAAATGGATGACATGTCTTTTTCTTTTCCAAGATAATTCCCAACTCTGTATCCTCGTCACCTCAGAAAACATTGTGATATAACATAAGTTGTGGCTAAAAAAGGGTAAATGCCTCATGGCCTCCCTGTCCTTGGGACACAGCTCTCTCATGGGAGGACTGCTTTGTGCCCAGAAGTCCACTGAACCCCCCACAGTTGGTTCAACCTTTGGACTCAGTTTATGGAGCAACCCAGGTCTAGACCCACTGCAGGTATTACCTTGAGGCTTCAGATGACAGTGTAGACTAGAGTCAAAGCTCAGACTGTGGTAGCATTGCTTATTTGAATAGTACTTTTCACCACTGAAGTTTGGAAAGGAAAAAACCCAAAGGATGCTTTGCCATTAGAAAATAACAGTTTTCACAAGTTGTTTCTGCTCTCCTAAAAACATCTTGGAAGAATTATTTTTAAAACAGACATGTTTTAGACATGTTAACATTTGCCAAGTAAAAAATATTTTTTCTGGGGGGAGGGTGTTTGTTCTGCTTTCAGCTGGGATAGTTAATTTTCTTCCTTGTAGCTGGTACAGTTCTGTGTTTTGGATTCAGTATGAGAATAACAGTGATAACACACAGATGTTTTTAACTGCTGCTGAGCAGTGTTTACAGCAAGTCAAAGACTTCTCAGCTTCTCATATTGCCCCACCAGCAAGAAGCTGGGAGGGGACACAGCAGGACACAAAGGGGACAGCTGACCCAAACTGACCAGTGGGATATTCCATAGGATATGACTTCATGCTGAACAAAAACCCCCAACAACCTGAGGGGTAGTTCTTAGGGGGCAGTGGTTGCTGCTCAGGAACTGCCTGGGCATTGGTCACTGGATGGTGAGCAATTGCACACTGCATCACTTGTTTTGTATATTCAATTACTATTATTATTATATTTATTTATTAATTTATTTCCCTTTCTTTTTCTTTCCTGTTAAATTGTCTTCCTCTCAACACAAGAGTTTTAACTCACCCTGCCCTGCCATGCCACTCCCCCATTGCAGTGTGTGTACATACACCCACACACCTCCACACACACACAGAGGTGCGTGGTGCTGGGTTCCTGGCAGGGGTTAAACCACAACAGTCCTTTTTGGTGACCGACATAAGGACCGAAGCGTTGAGACAATGTCAGATCTTACCAGAGCGTGTTAAACAAAATTTGTCATAATGATTCAGTGAAATGTAATAATGCTGAATAGATTGATGTAATTTGTATATTTTAAGAGTAGTCACCAAGGCTATGAGTTTTGATTCCAGCTTTCCGAGGCATCAATAAGTATTCATTGCGTTACTGTAGTGGTCACAATGCTGATTTATTTGCTGTCAGAATTGTCGCCCTTGTCCTCAGAGGTGTGTTATGTAACACCTTACTTAGTCCAGAATCATGAAAAACTAGTAAAATATTTTGAAAAAGTGCTCTGTCTCCCCAGCAATTCCAGAGACACAAATCACTGCAACGTGCTGGGGATTGGCCCATGCCCACCGAGTCCTGTTTATGGCTATTCTGTACCCTCAAGGGGAAAAGCGTGTCTCTGGATCTGATGACAAAAAGCACTGTAGTACTCCCCCCAGTTCCAGTGTCAAACCAGAGAATGTGAAAAAAACCCAAATATATGCAGATGGAACTGATGCACTGGTCCAGTCAAAATATCTGGTTTGGGTATCAGTTTGAGGAAAAAAATATCACAATTATTACTTTTCTGCTCAACTATCACAGACCAAGACAACCATTTCTTACCCATATGTGCTTCATCAAATTTTCTCTTTCAAGTGATTTGAAGGAATAAAAGGAAAGAAAAAACTCAATGGGATTAAGGGTTTCACAATCTGACACATATGGGCTAAGGCTACTTGTCCCAAAAAAAAGCTAATTAATAAGCCCAGACCTTCATCAAATATGAATCCTGGAAGAGGGTCTTGGTTGCATCTGAATCTCAATGAATGCTTTGCCTTCTGCAGCCCAGCAGCATCAGTGCCTCCTTCTCAAAGATGCAGAGCAGAACATATGTGTTGGGAGTTGTCTGCTTAACAGCACAATACTTCTTCTTTCCCTTTATAAACAATGAGCTCTCAAGCTCCCTGAAGCTAAGAAACCAAGCGAGAAAATATTTAATCAGTGAAAGGAGGAATTTATATGCAGTTGATAAACTAGGGGCTGTATGGAAATAGAGAATGTAATTGAAAAAAGCAACCCTTTCCATCACTGCCTGTTGTCCTGAAATGCCTACGTGAGAAAGCAGAAACATGACTTAATTTCAGTGAGGGCCACAAAAAACAAATCCCTGATTCTCATTCAGAAGATGACATAATCTCTGCTATGATGAGTTTTCCCAATTTTCTACACAGCTGTCCTTGTTGGCACTGCCCCATCTCTCATTCTGAAAATCATTTCCAAGACTGAGGTGCTGCAACCCATCACCTTCCTAAAGCTAATCAAAGCAACTACAATACCCCCACTGGACTGTGCACACAAGGAGCTCTATAAAGGCTAAGTTATGGTATGATTAAAACTGAGGACCTCTGCATGTACCACAGTGGTGTTTTCTTGGCTTAAGCGAAGCTTCTTGTTGCAACATGTGCTATAGAGAGAGAAAAGAAGAGCACAAAAGCAGGACTACGTGACACATGGATGTGATCTAAAGGTTAGAGCACATCTCTGGATAAAGACTGAGGTTATGCAGAGAGGAAGAGATAGATCTGAAAGCCCAGCTCCCACTAATCTTCCACACAGAAGGAGCAGACTGAGATTAATGAAAGCACCAATACATCCAGCTCCCACAGACATGATACTTCACGATCAGGTGGAGAGAGACCCTTTGCCAAGTTATATCTCAGCTATGATTTTAAGCTCTGCCTGGGGACATTATGTTTTTCCCAGAAATGGTGTATCAAACAGTTACAAGTACTTAAAGCTGTCAAAAAGAATAATGCTATAACCTAATCTTCACATCCTTATCAAATATTTTAACAGTTATTTATGTTGTTCTGACACAATAAAGGAAAAACACATCACTTGTATCTTTTCCACAGAGATTTTGCAATTTATTCCTCATGAACACTAGTACAATTATGTTCAGGATATATTGTCACTGGAAGCTGGCATTCACTATCCACATCTGTTCTGGGCAGTACACACTTCCAAGCATCTCATAACTAACGAGGTACAATAACATGCCCCTGTCCCCAGTCCCTGAACAACGGGCTTCTACAAAGCTACAGAAGTACAAAGATGTCCATACCCTCAGCTAACCACACTGAGACTGCTCTCAAGAGTCAGACTGGCTTATCATCTACACAACTCACCTTGGACATGACAGGTCTGAGCTCCAAGCTAGAAAGCGCACGCAGGCGGCTTGCCCGGCTGCACTGAAACCTGCTTTCATCTCACGCTGCAGACTCGATGTTCCATATTCCCTGGTGCCAAACTCTACCTTTAGGATAGGCTCTGACTCAGCACCGTTCAAAGACGGGAAGGCCACTGTTGTGACATGGCCTGCTTCTGACTACAGCTTATGTATCACCGCTGTGCTTCCCCCTAAACAGTTGTTTTCCTCCTTGCCTTAAACCTCACCTCTTCCTGGCAGCTTGCAGAGCTTCTGCGCAGCATCCCTAACCAGGCTGAACCGAGTGCAGCTCAGGACACGGTCCACTCAATACGCTCTCTGGTATTTTGCATTTCTCCTGATTATTAAATGGAGAAGGCAGCTCAGAGGCGTTATTTATTCAATTCAGAAGGAACCCGTTATCACTGTGTTACATTTCTAACACGCAAACACCACTACAGGGCACTAGGAGATAAACCGTTATCCCTGAAAAAGAAATGACATGCTCGTTTAAAAGCAAAAGAAATGCCCCGCTGCCGATGAATACATTCTTGGTTACAGCACAAGGAGGAAGTTTTTGCTGTTCCTCCCCCACCTCTCATCCCAATTTCTTCCCTAGGGTTGTAGAGTGTGAGATGAGCAGCGCGACCTTGCAATGACAGAATTTTAATGTGCGACTGGTGCACCAGAAGCAATGCAGCAGTGTCTCTCTTCTCAGTGCTGCTATGTACACTAGACATTTATGTAACGCCGCTTCTCATCCTCAAGGCTGTCCTTACCTAGGGTCAGCAGCAACGAACACAGAATTTATTTAGTCAACTGTCAAAGCTACTTAGAGTGAGCACTGAGTGTGGTGCTCGCCAGTGTTTTGGTGAATGGGAGTTAACAGGTAAAGCTTTTCCCAACCCTGAAGATGCAAAACAGATGCTGTTAGAAACAGGTTACCTCAAAAGAATCAAAGGTGCATCTATTTCTAACAAATTGCTTATTTGCAAGGTGATTACTAAAATATCCTGATTTTATTCTGTGCTTTAGCACTGAGTTCTGCAAAGAAAAGCAATGTCTTCACAGATATTAGGTCTAAAACCCCAGGGAGACTGGATGCACATCCAGACAATGGGGCTTGCTTGGAATTTTGAGAGTTGAGGAGCCAGGAGAAATGTCTCAATCTTTGCTCAGAGGTTTGAAATATTTAATCCTGTTAATTGCTGGCATTCATCATGCTCTCCTGCCCTTCTTGGTTTACTGCTCAATTGACAGCAGTTTACCTGAAGCTTCAGGAGGTACTCTTGGCTTCCCCCTCCTGGTTTAATGGTACACATCATTAGTAAGAGAGAGTGTAGATTTTGGACTGTGGGCTGGACAGACTTTGTCCAAATGAAGAAGAGACAGTACATACTTATTTTCTGCAAGGGCTGACACCCTCAGAAAGCTAAGGGTTCTGTTAAGAGGCAATTTACAACTGGGATGGGTGGCTTTCTCTGGCTTTCCCTCCATGCCCCTGTAACAATGGGACAGATCCACTGCTGTTGGTATGGTTCCAGAAGCTGTCTCTTACAAATATGATCCTTCTAGGAAATACAACACTTTGGACATGGCAAACCTTGAGCATCCACAGCAAGTCTGGAGATGTTCATACTCTCAGTATGTGCACAGCATTCCACCATACAAAAACTGTTCTCATCCCCCTCTTACAGCATGGGTGGTACAACTAGCAGGACACTAAAGCTTCACAAATACTCATCCAGCCCTCTAAGGAGCAGCATTTGTTGCTCAAAATGTTTGTGTCAGAGCTTTCATTATACATGTCAGCCCAGTACAGGACTCAGGGTTCAATCCTAAAAGATGATGGGCAACTAATCTACTGTACCTACAAAGGAAATTCCAAAGTTCCTGAGATTTACTACACTCAGTACAAGCACTCAAATATCAGGCTCTTTGTGGGAATGAAGAGTCTCATTTCAGCGCCATGCACTTCATCAGTGTATTACTACAGTGGCCTTAATGAAGTGCATCAACATCAGAGACAATGAAAACCCCAATCACCAGAGTTGAGTCCGCTTTGTTAAAACAATAAAAAATGGTTCTGTGTGTGAGGGGTGGGAAATCTGCAGACAAACCAGGTGCATAATCCAGAAAAGATCAGATCCAGCTTGTCTTAAATCACATTGGCATGTTCGTGAAATGACTGCCAGGCTGAAATGAAAATTAATCTCCCTAGAAGCCCTTTTATTTTTTAAGCAAGTAAACATTGTGTTTTGCTAACAGTGTCTCTTCTCTGACTTACAGGGCTTGAACTACTATAGACAATGTCTAATTAGCCTCTTGTCTGCTTCTTTAAGCAACATCTTGTCGCTTGAAACTGCAACCCAGTGCGTTAGTGTGGAGTAGAGGCTTTTCTCTTAGGCAGCTGTTCTAAAAGCTTACTTCTTATCAAGCCATCACTTCTCCCCTTTGTTAGGCTGCTGTATCTATCTGTACTGCTGTTCCCAACGGCCCAAAGCAGCTGGTTTGCCACTTGCATTATCTGCCCCTTATCAGCCAGCTCCAAATTACTTTCTCACCCATGTTCCAGAAGCATTAGAAGCAAAGGGATGTCTCTACACTTGCTTGCACTGAGCTGTGCTTACATCAGACCCTGTGCATGGATGCAAGCATATGTAGCATATACCTCTCTCACCTGCAAAGCACATCTGCTAACCAGGCAGGTACAGATCTGCAACCAAGGGAAGCAATAGGGCTTCAGTGCTGAGGGAGAAAGCCTGCGTTCGGGGTGCAGTGTGTGTGCAGCACGGTGCGGGGGGAAGCCAGTCTGCACAGTGCTTTCATACACATCTTCCCATCAGGCTTGTGTGGGTAGGAGTCTTTAGGGAGAGGGTTTATCTCTTCTTCCTTTACAGCAACTGTGCTTTAGTCTTTTGTGGCAGAACGATCAGCATTTTGCAGAAAAACAGTTCTGGATTAAATTTTCTACCTTAAGCAGCACAGTCATTGACGGTCTGTGGTACACACTGGTGTCATCTCCCCAGCCCAGGTTCAAGGTTGTATGTTATGATCGCTCATACTCCTTTCAGTCCTGTCTCCTAGAAGAGCAGTAAAAAGACCAAGGAAGAACTCACGTGCTATTAGGACCGTATGCTGAAATAAGGATGTGTTGCTCCAAACTCAGGGCTGGAATAATCTTCATAGATGGACAGGCTGTCCTGCAGACTCCGGAGACAAAGAGATGACTTCTCATCAGGCCTTCCCAGGCTCCATCAGGGCTCACATTTCCAGCTCTTTCCCACACAAGCGCAATCTCCATGCTACAGGAACAGAATTGCTTTGGTAAATCCGGTGAGTCCAGCTGTTTGCTGTGTAAAGCCTCAAGGCCCACACTGCTGTATGAGATGTCTGGACTCCCATTGCAGAGAAAGGGCTTGGTTTCCACCATGGCATGAAAACACTTCAGTTTTAAAGAAAAGTCCCAAAACATTTACGATGAATAAACCACAAAGATCCTGCTGAGCAAACACTGAGGAGTCTGCAGTGACAAGTGGCAGAATACATGGTGGAATCCTTATGAGACAGGCTGAGGGAGCTGGAACTCTTCAGCTTGGAGAAGAGGAGGCTGAAGGGTGATCTTATTAATGTTTATAACTATGTGAAGGGTGAGAGTCAGGAGGATGGAGCCAGGCTCTTCTCAGTGATGGCCAGAGATAGAACAAGGGGCAACAGGTGCAAGCTGGAGCAGAGGAAGTTCCACATGAACATAAGGAGAAACTTTTTCACTGTGGGGGTGACAGAGCACTGGGACAGGCTGCACAGAGAGGTTGTGGAGTCTCCTTCTCTGAAGACATTCAAACCCTGCCTGGATGTGTTCCTGTGTGATTTTGTCTGGGTGATCCTGTTCTGGCAGGGGGGTTGAACTATATGATCTTTCGAGGTCCCTTCCAACCCTTAACGTCCTGTGATTCTGTGATCCTCCCCCTGCCAGCAGACTCGCAGGACTCAGTTTACAGCATAAAGAGACACTGAATTACATAAATCCGGTTCATCTGTAAAGGCTGTCAGCCTTCACTGATGTGCCTGGCACAGAGCTATATTTTCATGTATGCCTGGCTTACAGATAATAAAGCTATGGAGTTTAAGAGGGTTTGGTTCAGTTTTTGCAAGCTGGAGGTGCATGCTCAGAAGCAGCAAGGTCAATGCAGTCCGTAGAAAGACCATGTCTATTAAAAACACTTGCCAGTCCCGAAGTCAAGTCACAGTCACTAACCCTTAAACTTTTCGCCCCTCTAAAGAGCATAGCTCAAGGAAATGGAGAAAAGGGATTGAAGCTTTTAGCCTGTCCCCAAACTCACCCTCACCCAGTCTCACAATTAACCATATCACAAAGGTTTGCACAAAGTAAAACACAAACAGAGCTCCATAGCAATTAGGCAGACCTTTTCGCTGCGGGTGCACTGAAGTGATCCCAAAGCATGAATTAAGCCTCGCAGCACCCTGGAAAAGTAGATGGTTCCGAGTCTGTTGTACAAGTGGGTCAGCTGAGGTTGGTGCAGGGCAAAGCAAGAAAGAGGAGGGACAGTGTGGCTTTGCCTGCGTCTTGATCTGACAGCGCTGCTGACCTAACAACAGGCATTTCACACACCTGCACTCAGCATCAGCTCCACTACAATGCAGAACAAGACCACAGCACTAGTATTATCATTTTAGTTTCAAAGTGCTACCTATAGAAGAGCTAAGCCAGAAAATGTAATCTGTTTTAGCACAGAGCTAACTACAAAATTAGCTGCTCATTATACAGTAATGGAACCAATATCCACCAGAGAGGAGACATGAAACCACAAACAACATCGTAAGTAGATGACTTTAAACTGTATTTGAAAACCATTAGATACTACATCCTAAAACAAGAGGAGAAAGATCACCGTCCGGTTGTGGCTGTTAAATGCAGCGGTGATTTCACTCATGCTCCCAGCTAACTGCCAGCCAACAAAGAAACCTGCAGTATTGGCAATATCCCATATCTATGCATTTTGCCATCAGTGTTATACTTATCATAAAACCCACACAGGCAGCATTAGAAATTAATCTTCATTATTAAAAGGGATGTAATCCTTTTCTGCATACCTCCTGTTTTAAAGTGATGGATGAACGAGATGCAATGGGAAAATAATTGCTACTCTAGCTCCTCTCTAGGCTACTCTAAGAATTCTCATCAGCTGGATTAAGTCCATCTCTGGCTCTTTCCTTCCCCCACTAAATTCCAAATTGGGCAGAGCTGGAGATGGGAACCAGACTCTGAGGAAAGTGTCCCCATAAGGCTTCACTGCTGCACCTCCACCCTGCTGCAGCTGAGGTCAGCTCCTGTGGAGAAGCTGCCAAGGCAAAGTCCAAACTCATTTTCACTGGTTACACGTACAACATGCCTGTACAACACCTACCAGACAAACACTTCTCTCTGAACACTGGTACTTGTAGAGCTCCATGTAGAGCTTGTGCTGTCAGATGAAAATTAGTGTCTTCCTTAGTAAAATAAATAAGGTCTTCACTGGGCAAGATGGAAACAGTACAGGGTGTTGTGGGAGATTAAGGGCCAGGATTTCAGCATGTGTAAAGCGATGCTCCCCTATTTAGATGCACCAAAAGGATGCATATTTATAATAGGTAAGTGTCTGATGGCTGATTAAATGGCCTCAGCAAAATAACATAAAGGGGGTAAAGAAGAAATAAAGTTGGATTGGCTATTGGATGGAGAGAAAAAAAAGTTTCTCCTCAGAATGAAGAAGTTTCTAAAGTGCCTGTTTCAACCTCTAGCCCTGCCATGGCAACTATGAGCAGACTGGAAAATGGCTGTGGGGAGGAAGGAAAGGAGAGCTTAAATTTGGATGTTTCAGGTCCTCCCCTTTGGGACATAGAGGAACCATACTGCAGCTCCTGCAAGGTTTCAGTCTCCACACATGATGCACAGTGGCACAGTAATGAGGGCTGTATTCTTACTCTGCTGTAGATCTGTCCTGATCCTGCTTTTGGTGACATCAGTGCAATGAAGTGTGAGTCCAGGGAAGGTACTCAAAAGGATCACAGTCAACCAAACATACTGGGGAACCTCTAAGATTGGATTTCAACCTGCTGCATTGTAAAATAATCAGAAAGATCATGTGAATGACTGCAGTATTTGCCATTCAAGGCATGTGAGTGCAGAATGAGTGCAACTTCCACATTGAGTGTGTGGTGTAATAAAACATCATATCCTGCCTTCTCCTGTTAATCACTTTTCTTGCTCCATCTTTCTGGCTGCATAAATCACACTTACTTTGCAAACTTACTGAATGCTGAATCGATGCAAGATAAAAGAGTTCTCCACGTAGAGCTGTTTGCTTGCCAAAAGGCTGGGATTTACATGACGGCGGAGCCTGCCCACAGGTACTACATAGTTATGCAGAGGTGAACTTACATCTTTCCCCATACTCTGCCCTCTCCTCCATGCAGAGTGGGAATATGCACATCCATTACAGAAATAGACTAGCACGAGTAGGACTCTGTATTTTAAATGCAGAATCCCAATTCTGCAATGTATAAATTTTTAATACAGAGTGTTTCCATCCCAAAGTCATGAGATCTGTATACCAACAAAAGCAACAGGTCCTTGTGATACACAATATTTTATCATTTGGATTAGTCTGGGGTTTGGTTTACTGATCGAGCTTCAGAGGACTGAAGTGGAAGAAGTTCAAACATTCCAAAGATTCTTCTTTCATCAGCTTTTAAAGCAACTGTGTCTCCCCAGCTTCTGTGCTTTTTAATTAACAGAAACAGCTCCAAAGAATCATCACTGACACAAATACTGTGTGAGTGCATTTGGCTTTGAGCATAAGCACTTATTATTTGTTGGTATACAGCTGCATCCATCAATTTCCAAAGTCTTAAATAATCATAAATAAGAAAATCTGTGCTATTCTTTGGTACATTTCTGTCTGTTTAAACCACAGATGAACTTTTGAGTTTTACAAGCAAAATAAATTGCACTTTTATCTTCTAGAGAGTCTTGCTAGTCCAATAGACTTTCAGCTGAAGGATTCTTTATTATACTCAAACCTTGTCCCATAAGAGTTGCTGCTGTTGCTCAGTTTATGAAGTATCTTAGAGATTTTGTTTGGTCCACAACAGAAAACTCCAATGGTCTTCCTGTTAAGAAAAAAAGGAAAAAAGTTATGACATTAATGATAATAACTTCTTACGACAGACAGAACTGGACTTTGGCCTCACTGTGTTATGCATACACCAACTATGTACAGATTTTATGGTGAGAACAGCTCCCTAGACCACCTGGTTAGTCTTACTAAAGCCAGAAAATCTCTCATAAGTTTCCCCTGCAAGTCCTACCACTTTTTTATTTGACTACGACAACCCCTAGAAAACAGTACCTCATCTTAGTCTCAACACACCAAGTGATGAAAAATTACTACTTCCCACTCCAATTTTTTCCATGATTAATCACTTTTTTCTTGTTAAAAATGCACCTCACTGTAACGACTTCATTAGTGTAACTCGTGATTTACACCGGCAGGAGATCTAGTCACTAACAGTGATTCGCTACACTAATGAAAACAGAGCACTACTAACCCATGATTATTTCTGGCAGCAGCAGAATAACTTTACTGCTTTAGTTTCACATTAGCATGCAATCTTTCCTTCAGCAGCCGTATCAGAAAGCCTTACAAAAAGCCAAACACCGAATACAATCCTTGTTCGTCACCCACAGCTATCAGCCTGGGTTCATTAGTTAACCTGACCTGACTTTCACGTCCCTCCACCAAAAAGTGTTCTGATCTCTGGTCACTATAAACACAGGTTTAAAGTCAGACTCACTGTCACACAGCACCTGAGGGCTCAGAACAGTAGCCAGCATCAGAACAGGACACATCCTCAATAGTGGGACTGAGGTGCTCATGATATTCATCATCCCCCTTTTTTAGGAAAGATGAGAAAAAGGGAAAGGAAGGAGCAAGGAAAAAGGATGTGTTGCTTTCTCTTCTGTATCATGACAATCAAACTTCCTCACCTTCCTGATGAAATTATGCCACTACAGAGAGAGATCTTAAAGATTTAGTGGGATGGAGAGAGAGTGAACACACAAGGTGGGACAGAGCTCTAGCTGTTGTGATCTACAGCATTCACCAAGAGGATGGAGACTTGAGTTCTGGTCCCTGCCTCCGGGACTGCTTCAGGATTTTATGCAGTGGTGATTTAATATAAAATATCTCAGCACATGCAGGATAATCAAATGCGTGGTTCAAAGCTGCCCAGGTATGAGTTTGGTGAGAGGAGGGAATTAACACATAGAAGAAATCCCTGACACATACTGTCAAGTGCATGTGCCAAATGTCAGGCAGCAGCTCAGGTAGCACAGCAGGTACATGCTGTACCTGTGCACAGCAGCACTGGCATCACCCAACTGAGGACCCAAATATCAGAAAGGATCACAAAGTTATGCTGGTATCTGCAACAGTGTCCTTGCACAGTCATCTCACAACACTGACATTAATTGCCTTCAATTACATCACCTCTGATATCAATCCATAGTACATATTCCTAAGTGTGCTGGGTTTGGCTGAGATAGAGTTAATTTTCTTCACAGTAGGGCTGTAGGGTTGTGGCTTGGGTTTGTGCTGGAAACTGTTGATAACACAGGGATGTTTTAGTTACTGCTGAGGAGTGCTTGCACAGAGCCGAGGTCTTTTCGGTGAGTGGGCTGGGGGGTGCGCAGGAGGGTGGGAGGGGACACAGCCGGGACAGCTGACCCTAACTGACTAAAGGGATATCCCATACTCTATGACATCATGTTCAGCATACAGAGCTGGGGGAAGAAGGAGGAAGCAGGAGGTGGCTTTTGGAGTAATGGCATTTGTCTTCCCAAGCCACTGTTGGGTGTGATGGAGCCCTGCTTTCCTGGAGCTGGCTGACAACCTCCCTGCCCATGGGGAGTGAGGAATTAATTCCTTGGTTTGTTTTGCTGGTGTGTGGCTTTTGCTTTATTTATTAAACTTTCTTTATCTCAACCCATGAGTTTTCTTGCTTTTACTCTTCTGATTCTCTCCCTCATCCCGTTGGGTCAGGCAGTGAGTGAGTGGTTGAGTGAGGGTTAGTTATTGGCCAGGGTTAAACCACAACAGTAACTTGTGCTTTTCTCACCCTTGTGTGTATCTATTAAACTTTCCTGTCGTGGCAGAACTCCTTTTAATGGTAAGGGGTGCTGCGTTGGAGGCTGAATTTGCAGAAATAATGAGAACGCTATCACTCGATGCTCTCAAGTAAGATTCCTTGGCTTTTGCAGAACCTGAACACTGTGCAGTGGAGAAAAATACTACATGAACTGCCAGCAAGAATCAGTCTTCTACCATGTATTTAATTGACAGAATTAACGTTGTTGGGTTTTTTATTAGTCTAATTAGTACAGACAACTGATAAATAAAACCCAACGTGTTCATTTGTCTCTCTCCTTTTCATTCCACATATATAACTAGCCCCCAAAGCACAGACATGTCTAAGAAGCATATACTGCCAATGTATCCTCATCCCAGCAACATCCTTCCACTTACATCCCACAGTTCACAGCCCATGTCTTCCCTCACCTATGCTCCCCACTTCCCAGCTTGCAGATACCTTCCTCCCAGCTTGGCTCATCCCTGGTTGCTGTGACGTGAGCAGGCAGGCAGCTGAAAGCAGCCACTACACAGAGCAGCACACTACTATGCCGAGCTGATGGGCTTTCATTGCATCTCTCTCATTTAGGTCAATGGCTCACCTTTCATCTTGTGAAGCCAAGAACAGGCAGCTAAGTATTGCCAAGGTGTAACGTCTGAAAATCCGATCAGTACTACTGACACGTTCACTATTAGGGTAACTGTGTCACAGGCCATTCTTTGTAATAATCATAAACATTAATATCGGATTTTACTAATTCAGAGCACTATGCAAGTAAGTCCTCAGTGTTCCTATGGGATGAGGAGGTCTTACAGCCATTTTATGAACAGCAGGAGATGAGGGAGAGATGAAACATTGTGCTACCTAGAGAGAACAGAGTCAGGACTCCAATTGTTCCAGTTTTAAATCCCACAATCATTCCTAGAGAGAGGTTTCTCCTCTACAGTTCATGAGAAACGTATCACAGTGTTCCATGCCTTTCTCTCCTACAGATATTCACGTCTTTATCTAGGTCAGTCTCCATCTGTCAAAAAGCACGTGTCCATTTGACCTGAGCAGAATTGAGAGACCGTGGCAGCCAAGGCATGGTGTAAGCTTTTCATCCAGGAGACAACTGAACAGAAACAAGGTTGCTGCTCCGTTCCCAAAGACAAAGCATGAAAAACAAGACCAGCAATTTATTATATAAATTACATCCTTGGGACTGCGGGTGTCATATAAAATACCAACAGTAGATGGCATGCGTCTGCTCCTATTAGTCCAGAAGAAAGAATCAGGAACCTGATGCTGGGTTGTCCCATGTCACACTCTGAAGGTCTGGCAAAGCTCAAACACTTACAAATGCACTTTGCTTATTTGGGACCCAAACAGCAACAATTCACAAACCACAAACCAATCAGATGTCTAAACCGATGAGAGGTTTGCCAGCTGCATGTTTATTTATGTGCAGTTTTTACTAAAATCACAAGACAAAAAGTAGAAAATATCTTGGCTGCCCATAAACAAACCCAGGGGGATGATTGCAAATACATGAGAAAGCCTTGAACACTGGCACCAGATGTTGGAAACAACTCTGTTGCCCTACTTTGCTATGAGCTTTTTGGGTATTTTGTTTTGGGTTGTTTTGGTTGTTTGTGGGTTTTTTTTTCGTCTCCATATTGCAGCATTGTTGTTTAGGTGGAAAGTTACTGAGAAATAAGAACTGAAATAAAGTTAGTGGGAGACCAGGAAATTGGACTGTAGAGAAAAATGGAAGTTCCTGTCTCATCCAGGAAAACAAGGAGAGCATCCACATACCACAGGACAAAGGGTAATGGTTTTAAACTAGAAAAGAAGAGATTTAGGTTGGGTATTAGGAAAAAAATTCTTCACTGTGAGGGTGATAGATCACTGGAACAGGTTGCCCAGAGTGGTGGTGGAGGCCCCACCCCTGGAGATATTCAAGGGCAGGCTTGACCTGATCTAGTGAAGATGTCCCTGTTTAATGCAGCAGAGTTGGACCAGATGACCTTTAAAGGTTCCTTCCAACATTAAACATTCTATGATTCTGTAACAGTGACATTTCTGTGGGATTACTGAGTTACAGGATGCACTACTGTCTATCATTTAATATGTAACTATGTTTATAGATATAGACCTTTATCTATAAATCCTGATAAAGGGGTGACAAAGGGTGAGGAAGCCTGCATCTTAGCAACTGCAGGATATTCAAGAGAGTCAGAACCTTATTTAGGTACTAAAAGATACTTTGTTTAGAAATGGTGGCACAATTTAAATGTAGAGGAAATGGCACTTGAAGTCTAATATGGAGTAATGTGATGGAAAGCACAAAAGAAAAAGCAAGTATGACTACCACTAATAGCTTCATCTATATTATGTGCACTTACTCCCTAGCAAGAAAGCGGCAGAAACCTCATCAATTTAATATTTTAGAACTGGATTCACACAGTTAAATAAAAAAGACATTAGAACGGAGCATAAAAGGTCAGTGGTCCTCTATGCAGAGGAGTCTGAGCCAGAGTCAACTTGCTCCTTTGACCTTTCTATTTCCCTTTCTTTCCCATTATACTTTGCAACAAAGACACAAATGTGATACACATTTGACCAATGTGAGAATCCTACTAGGGATGTCCTTCTGCAGCAGCCTTTGGGGAATCCTGGCAAGGGGCCCTGTCTACAAGAACCTCTAGGTCTTGAACCCAAGATACATACTGTCAGCAGCTTATGCTGCTGTGGGAATTGCACCTAAGGGGTTCAAACCACAGGTGCTTGCTTATCGCCTACGCAAATATTGTAGATGGAGATCCACAATGTTTGCAGGAGAAGCAGCTGAAGGCAGGAGTCTTACAGCAGCAGGACAACTCTTTTTTGGCTAGAAACTGCAGAATAAACAGACAGTTTCTACACAGAATCTTGAAGGCTATGGTGCCCAGAGTGAGATCATTTGCTTCATTAACTGCAGTATTAGTATTAAAGTTGACACCCCTAAATATGCTAATAAGCTAGAAGCAGTACATGCTAACATATACTTACAGTACTCAACTCTCCACCCAAATCATGATATATGTCACCCCTGGGAGCGAACGGCTAAGATTAGGGCATAAAGGGTGTTGAGGCAGTTACCCCAAGAAGGGGGGGAAGAAGAAATTGAAGACCCTGAAGAGGCAATCAATGGGCTGTGCTCCTTCTCCTCCATCCAAGACAGGGATGTCTTCCCTTCTAAGTAAGCACTTATGATTTCATCCTTTTGGTGAGAATACCTGGGAAAGTATTTTGCTAGCATTTCAGTTATAATCACAGTGATGTATTAGCACTACTGCAGTAAGTGCATTTATCAATGGCGATCCTTTTTTGTATCTGTCATTTAATAAACTTCCCATTAGTCTCAACTCTATGAAACTGTTTCAGTGAAAGTCCTTCAGGGGCTCTGACAAGCAACAATGCTTCTGATATGTGGGTTTATATAAACGCCTTTAGACATAAATCAAGTCTTGGACTACGACTGGACATAGCTGTACCTAGGCTCCTCCCTGAGATGTTTAGAAAACAAAGGGGTCCTTTCTGAACCTCACAACAAGGGCCTCCCTCAGCCACACATCAAGCTCTTACCCTTTACGTGATGACTGACAATAGAGAAACATACTGTCACTGAGAGTTTCTTAACAGACAGGGCTCAGTGTCCCCTAGTCATATCCAACCTCAGAAGAGTCAATAAGCCATGGGCAGATGTTCAGTGCAATAGAGGACACAAAGTTCTTGAGAGAATGTTCTGGGGGTGACCGTGAGAGCACCTCTGAACCTGGCGCACACAGATTACTACCAACAGCTACCGAGGGTGGTCATGCTGTTGACTTTGCCTGAAGTGGATCAGGGAAGATTCACATAATCCTTTCTACCACATCCACTTCTGAGGCATTAAACTGCCAGTGAGGGGGCAAAAGACTCAACCAATAAAGTCTGATCAGGACAAAGACATTCCAGTCTAATTGCATGTCTTCTCTGGTTTACAACTGTCTTCTTTTTGAACGTAACACTTGCTAACATAGTAAGAAGGCACTGCCAGGTCTTAACAAAGAATAAAAAAGTGCCAGGAGTCTCCAAAGACAATATATCCTCTGAATAAAAACAATGCAGGGCAGTCAGATTCTTCCTTGTGCATTCTGTTTATAAAGCAGCACTATAAATCATGAAAATTATAGCAGAAGTCAACAATCTTAAAAAATGTAATGTTATATATAAACCCAGGATATATTGCAAGTGAGATATTGCCACGAACAAAAACATATGCAATCTCTGTGCAGTGAGATAGAAATCTATTACTTTTATTTTCTGGGCCACTGAACATCCCAGCTGCATGAAAAGATGATCTGTTCTGAGTGTTAAAAAAAGAAAAAAAAGAAAAGAAGTTTCAGTTTGTACAGGCTATCCCTCACAGCACAACATCAGCTAATCTCCACATCAGCAGCCTAAACATTACACTCTGAGATAAAATGCAGAAATATTTCCATACAAACAGAGCTGGGCACAGGTAACATCTCCACCCTTCCAACTGTGGCATCCTTTCAGCAGACTGGTACTCACCGCCTGTTACACTTTGCGATTTCATCAAAGAGGAGTTTCCACCGGGGTCGTCCAATCAAAAGCCTGGAGTTTAAAGCCTGATATTTTTCACCAATTATTTTCTGCAAGAAACAAAAAAAAAAATCCATTCTGCCTGATTTGCAAATTGCCTCACATCACCCAGGGCTCCCATTTCTGACACTGGCTGACTTACTGTATCGCTGAGGTGTAAAACTGAGCACAGGTATCAGGCAGTTGTGATTAAAACTGCAGCCATTTCATGCCCCGATACCTCCACCAATGGCTCTCCTTGGTGTTTGTTATACATTGTTCCTCATGCAGCTGCTCATTAATCTCCCCATTACTTTTAAACCAATTTATTTAAGCCATAAAACAATAACCACACTCCTATTATTCATTCCCTCATTGGCTTTTAATGCTAAGTTGGAAGAAACACTGTTTATCCAAAAATCATATTTCTGTCTGAAGCCTTTTTTTTCACTTTGTACAAGTAGCTATTAAGATGACTAGGCCTGAAAAAGTAACAAGGCAAATTTTACATTTCTCCCTGAGAGTAGCTTGCCAGCTGTTCTGAGCTGCTGTAACAGCAGAAAGCAGCCAAAACTGCTCCCTGGATGGATCCCAACCCATTCCAGCAGTGCTAACTCACCAGAATTTCGATAAGGTCAAATACCTTTCAATTGCAAGACATTCCCTTTCTCTGGTTCTCTGTCCTGATCAGACAGGAAGGCAGAGAGAAGTTTCATCTCATCTAGGTTCCCACATTCACTGCTGAATGACCTGAAACGTTGCTTGTAGCAGAGCAAACACTGAGCCTCATCCTCCACTGGCCTTTTGCATTCAAGAGGAGGCATTTGTTAAAGGATGAGCTTGGGTCCCTGTTGTCACAGAGGCACGTTACTTTTGAGTGAAAGGAGCATGAAGTTCCCCAATTTTGGCAGTAGTCAGCACTTTGGACTAACATCAGTGAACACATAAGCTGTGTGGCAATGGAGAGTTGAGTTTAAGTCTCCCCTGAGAAATCATGAGGTATGGTTCATGCCAGCTTTGTTCAACAGCCACAAAACAAAAGCGAACTTAGACAAAGACTTAAAGTTGACTTCATTAAATTCAATAGCTGCTTGATACACAGAATTAGAAAACTTGCTTCAAATTGTCTGTTATTACTGTCTTGCTGTGTCACTGCGACAAAGTTCTCTTTGGGTTTTAATTTTAACCTAGCAGTTACATACCAAGTTCATCAATTAGGTATATTCAAGCAGCCTATTGCAATTGACATATGTCATCCAGGCATTAAATCTGTGGAGCATTATTCATATCTACTGTAGATACCACATCATTTAGACTACTGGGTAGTGTTCTTATCAGAGCTGTGAACGTTACGCTACGTCCACCTGATACCAGGCAGATCAAAATCCTTTGGGCATGGTTTCTCGCTGCATTTCATGTTAGGCTTGGTTCTGGACCCACTGCAGTCCACGGAAAGCTTCCAGATGCTGTGGGGTAAAGAATGAGGCCAAGGGTCGTGTGCTAACTAATGCAAAATGAAGACAGTCAGTGTAAATAGGTATGGGAGATGCCAAGAACTGGGGAATTAGTCCAGCTTCGGGGTTGGTAATACATGACAATTCAGTGTAATTTCCAGTCTCACACATCAGGAAATCTCTAACTTCTGCCTATATTTGAGGAAAAAATTAAAAAAAAACCTTTTAAAAATAGCTATTTTCTCTCAAAATATTAATCTGAAAAGAGGATTTGAGCTTGCAAGGTCCTAGACTTATTATATTCTGATTCTTAGCCCAGAAATGAAGCATATTTCCCATCAAATACAGCCAACTGTCTGGTCTGGGGCCTGCCCTGGAAGAACCTCCTTCCTAGAAAAGGAAGATATGGATTTGTGCCCACATCTAATCAAGTTAAGGCTACTTGTCTAGATTCTCTTAATGCTGTGGGGATGGACTTGCTCTCTTGCCCTAGTAATGAATCAGTCATTTGAGTTTATGACCTCATTTCCTGCTTTTATCATCTGCAGTAATTCCCTTTTGCCTCTGACTGACAGTTTGCATTGTCTACTACCCCAAGGTCTAGTTAGGTTTATAAACAGCATTTAGCCACATACCTGTATTCCATCTGTTTGACTGAGGTACAGCTGGATATTTATATAGTCTGGTCGATTCTCCTGCCAAAGCTGGGAAGATGATAAAAACAGCTAGTGAAATAATATCCCTTCTCTTAATGTAAGTGTAAAGTCACTTCTGCCTACTGTCCTGAAGGACGTGGGTTTCAGCTTCAGTGAAGTAATCTTTTTAAAGAAGAAGAAACACTTGCATAGCACACCTCTGTGTACTCCAGAATGTTGTGCATCGTGCTGCATACAAAATGCTATTTTAGGAAGCTAAACTGCTCTTAAAATCCACCTGAAATTGTAAGTTCCTCTCCCTTCTCAAGCTGTCTACTAGCCAAATGGCTAATGGCGATTCAGGTTCCCCAAACTGCACGTTCTTCTTCCATTTCATGAATTTCACAGACAAGTGTACAGACTACTTGTGGATGGCAACACTGTGCAATAAAATACCACTGAGAGTGGTTTGTGCAGCTGCAAGAACAAAAAGGAGTCTGGGTCAGGTAGCTGAAGCAGAGGTACTGCTGAAGGTTGCTTGCTTTGAGTAAGGCTGCCTTTCTCTGTTGTATGCCAGTTATGATGTGGTGTGGATATACCCTGTGTTTATTAAGTTGTCAGCATCCCTCCAAGAAACACCCGTTACCTTGTTATGCAACATACAGAGCAGATCTGCGAACCAGCGGAAAGATTCAATGTCCCTGCACACCCAAATGAAGTAGAGTCTTCTGAGCTTGTAGCATTTCCAGCCGTCACTTGAAAATAAAATGCTTGGGTAATTAAAAATCGTCATTTAAAAAGGAAACATTAATTAACATGCTTTATATTCATTAGTAGAAATGTGATTTTCCATTAGAAGCCAACGGCTAAGTTGTTCTTCATCCTATGACACATCAGACACTGAAATGGCCAATGCAACCCATTAGGATGATCCTGAGAATATTAAATCTCCAGCACAGAGCTAACACTCTTCACAGATACTGTTTCTGCATTAGGAAGTTGTCAGCTATAGAGATGATTTGGGCTGCAAATATGGATTCATGCATCATCATCAAACTTTTATTTCGAAGCAAATCGGACATTCTGAGTTCAAGTGTATTATGTCAATTCTTTATTAGGTTTACAAAGCGACCCATAAGAGAAAAATATTGACAAATGCAATAATGTCAGGACCTAATTCTGCCTTTATATGTGAAAGGCTTTGGTTGATTATAATTAATACCCCAGCAAAATCACAAAGACTAAATCAAATCAGTGCTCCATTGTGTTAGGGAACTGTGATATATTGCAGTCCTCAGAAAACGCTGGTGAGGAAAGTGCAGATTCCAGCATTGCATTTAGAAAAACAGGACTCGTGTCAGATTTTTAATGCAAATAAAACACAAATATAGCACAAAGGAAGGACTGGAATGAACTGGGACAGAAAACAAAAGTGAAAATATCTTGATGATTAATGAATGCAAACAAAAAAACAAATATCTAGGAAGTGTCTTCTTAGCTGGCCAGTGCTGTTTACTGTTGTTGATTACAGAAACAGCCAGTGCACAGCTTGTTTCCTCTTTTTCCTCCTAAAATAACTTTCAGATGGAAACTTCAAATGTTACTCCCAGAGCCAACCCTAGTAGAATAGTTTCATGATACATCTCACCATACCCATTGTGCATTATTTCAGACTCTAGGGTTGCTGGCATATCCATCAAGAATATTGCAACAATAGGGCTCCAACCAGTGTCTTGCTTAACTGTATCCCTAACCTCCACTGTAAGTCTGAGGAGCAAGGATGGAGACATTCTCAAGCAGCTTATAAGGTCTGAGAACTCACCTTCTGTGTAAACAACCCCCAGAGAAAAAAAAAGTGCTGTAAGACTGGAGAGTACACTGTCTTTTAAATCCTGATTTCAGCTTTTTGATTTGTGAACCATTGACCCACCAAGCAGGATTTCCTCCATTGCTTTTTTTCTGACTGTCTATACTAAGACAAGCCCACAGGAAGGGCCACAATCTGATCAGATGTGACAGGATAACTATGAGCAGTAGCAAGGAAAACAAGCACCTCTCAATGTAAAAAAGGGATAAAAGAAGAGAAAAATGCAAGGCATTTTGTATTGAATTCCTGTACCTCACTAACAAAAGGCTGCTCTCAGGGATGAAACATTGCAGCTAGACAAAGAGGCTGGACTGGGAGACTTTGCAGCCCCAGGTTAAGGGGCTGGAGGGCAAATCCTCTGAGGAGTGGCTGAGGGAGATGGGGGTGTTTAGCCTGGAGAAGAGGAGGCTGAGGGGAGACCTTATCACCACCTGCAACTACCCTGAAGGGAGGGTGTAGAGCAGTGGGCAATGGTCTCTTCAGCCAGGTGACAGGATATAGGATAAGGGGAAATGGCACGAAGCTGCACCAGGGCAGGGTCAGATTAGACATTAGAAAAAAAAAAATTCTGAAAGAGTTGTTGGGGCCTGGAACAGGCTGCCCAGGGAGGGGGTTGAGTCACCGATCCTGGATGTGTTTAAAAAAAAGGGTAGATGAGGTACTTAGGGATATGGTTTAGCACAGGACAGGAACGGTTGGACTTCACGATCTTAAAGGTCTTTTCCAACCTTGTAATCCTGTGATGTCAAACATAGATTTAAAATAGCACATCAGGTACATATGCCTGTGTCTACCTCCAACAGTATATATTATGCAAGGAAGGTGCTATCCCCCATTACAACCAAGCCCACATGTAGATAAAGCTTCTTGTGCATTTCTGTGTTACCACTGCCCATAATAACAGCCATTATTTACAGACCCTTCTGCAGGAGAGCCACTAGCTTTCCTTAATGTAAGTCATTTTCTTAGAAACAGGGCATAGCATTCAATGGCTAAGCAGGACCAGGAATTAAATGATGTACAACAGGAACACAATTGATCAGGAAACAAATTACTACAACGACAGGCTTTTGATCTGTTGTGTCCTTGACACAACAGGAGTGCTCCACATCTTAAAGCAGTTTGCATGTTACTACCTGCTAATTTCTGCTTCTAAGCCAGAACAAAGACAACAGGCAGATCACCCACTCAGTCAGTGCTTTGTGGATGGTTAAATACTGAGAAGGAAAGAAGGGTAAAGCTGCAATTCTCCCCCCAAATCACAGAACAATTCCCCTATATATTGTACAGGGCCCAAGGGGAAGATTGGGTACAAAGGCAGGTTGTGGGATTGGCTGCTTGGAAGCCAGTTTATGGCTTTATCCAGATAAATGGATATGCAAAAAAGCTTTTGGACACTAACCTAGTGTCTAGGCAAGTTCCTACGGCCTCTGATAGCACACTGGTAGAGGAAAACATTACTTGCTGCTGGCCCACCATTATGATCTGTGACATTTTTGCTAAGCACTGTAAGGATAATCTATCACAAGGAAAATAGCCATCTTATCCACCTGGGCCCCAGGCTTTCAGCCAAAATGTACCTGTGTTTCACATTCCTTCAGGAAAAGAAAATGAAGGAGGCCAAGTTGGTCTTTGATGAGTGCAGCACTATGAGACAGGTGGGGCTGACAACTTTCAGAAGTGCTCAGCACTGGCAGGTCTAGCCCAGATCAAGGCCAGAAGAATGTGTGCAGCATCTAAATTCCAGGCTTTAACCTCACTTTGGAGCTAAGGCCATCAGAATGTTCATCTTAGAACAAATGCTTCAGTCGCGTATCATAAAACCCTTCCAAAGCCAGCTAGCCTTTCAACACTTTAAGGAAGGCTTGCTGCTTTGATCGTCTCTTTACACTGTGCCTATGAAACAGGGGTGCTTAACCTGAGTGGAGCTCTTAGCAACACTTTAGCAAAAAAAAAACCCACAACCTGCAATAAAAAAATCAATAGCAATCATAAAAGCAAGCCTATTTCACACAGCACACCATTTGGTAAGAACCATGTTGCCAATGGGACAGAGAAATAAGAGGTGAAAGGTTCTGTCTGAAGAGAATGTCAAAGGCTTTACATTTAAAAAAAAAAAAGCAAAAGAAGGAAAAAAAAACCACAAATAAAAAGGCATACCTACAATTTAAACCTTTCAAATGGAGTTAAACATCCAAACACTATCTGAATCCAAGTTGATCCCTTTCCTTTAAAGCCTTAAGCTTACACATTTACAGAAGTCAAACAGACCAGGCGAGCTGGCCTGCATTTCCAGGAGAAAGACTGTCACAACTTCTTGACTCTCAAAAACTCACTATTATAGTCCATAGTCCATCTAAGACGGGCCTAGAGGAACAAGTCTACCTGAAGAGCTGTATTTATATTAACCACAGGCTAAGCTGGCAGCGGGATATAAAAGCCAGTGACACTGTTCCAGCTCTGCCACAACTCTGCCACAACTCCTTGTGTTACAAAGACTGTATGAGATGATTTATGCTCTTTGGCAGACATCCCAGTCCCTGTCCTACCTCTCTCCCAGGAATGGGGTTCAACAAGGCCAAGTGCAAGGTCCTGCACATGGGTCGGGGCAATCCTAATCATCAATACAGGCTGGGAGATGATGTGATAGAGATCAGCCCTGCAGAGAAGGACTTAGGGGTGCTGACAGACAAGAAGCTTGACATGAGCTGACAATGCATGCTTGCAGACCAGAAGGCCAACTGTATCCTGGGCTGTATCAAAAGGAGCAGGTCCAGGGAGGTGATTCTGCCCATCCACTCTGCTCTCCTGAGACCCCACCTCCAGTACTGTGTTCAATTCTGGTGTCCCCAACATAAGAAGGACATGGAACTGCTAGAATGAGTCCAGAGGACAGCCACAAAGATGATCAGAGGGTGGGAGCACCTCTTCTATGAAGACAGGCTGAGAAAGTTTGGGCTTGTTCAGCCTGCAGAAGAGAAGGCTCCAGGGAGATCTTAGAGTGGCCTTCCAGTACCTAAAGGTGGCCTACAAAAAAGCTGGGGACGGGCATTCTAGATGGGCATGGAGTGATAGGACAAGGAGGAATGGTTTTAAATTGGAAGGGGGTAGATTTAGATTGGATATTAGGAAGAAATTCTTCACTATGAGGACGGTAGATCACTGGTGGTAGACCCCTGGTTCCCCAGGTAAATGGTGGCTTCCCCCTCCCTGGAGGTGTTCAAAGCCAGGTTGGATGGGGCCTTGAGCAGCCTGGTCTAGTTAGAGGTGTCCCTGCCCATGGCAGAGGGGTTGGAACTTGATGGTCTTTAATGTCCCTTCCAGCCCCAAACCATTCTATGATTCCGTGAATCATTCATGTTTTGTTAATTGAATTTTTTTAATACTCTGAAAGTCTTTCTAACATGCACTACTATGGTAAATTGGAGGCAGGGGCAATGGCTTTAAAAGGCTTAAGCTCACTTACAGCAGTGTGTTGAGTATTGACGCAAATGGTGTAACTCCAATACCTCCAGCCACACACAGGCTGACCTCATAGTTCAAGGATTCCTCAAAGGGACTTCCAAAAGGTCCATCCACAAACAGTCTGCAGAAAAAGAAAAAAAAGAACACTTTCAGAGAAAGCTGCTAAAATCTGAAAGAGGAAAAGAAAAACGTCCTGGAATTAAAACCCTACAAAGAATTTATTTCAATTTTGTATTAGTCTTAGGATGCAAAATGTGAAGATCTTTTTCCTGGAAAGGAGATAATAACTGTACAGGTGGTATGAAAAACTGTTACATAAAAATCTCTTGGCACACTCCATGATTAAACAAGCTATTTTTTAATCAAACAAGTGGAGGTGACTACATTATGACTGCCCTTTGTGTCTGATATTAGAGGGCAAAGAAAGTGCTGCACTGGAAACAATAACAACTTGGTGGGTCACACACAGGAAGAAAAAAAGACTTTGGCTAGACCGGCCAAGGAGGTTCATCTCTTGGACATAAGAAACAGTTGAGATGGACAAAGGGTTAAAAAAATTTCCAAGGACCTCCAGAAAATGAAGAATAGGTGACACACACCTATCCTGCAGTGCACAAGAAGAACAAATTAACTTCTGTTTACTCCACTTTCAGGCCCTCAGAAATGTGATCTACTCCAGTCATACAGGATACGTGAAGAGGAGGAAAATCAGTGCGTTGCACCCCTTTGGCTCATGCCTCTCCTTACAGTTTTGTCTATCTGCTTTTGAAGATCATTTAAAAGACAGTTCCATTTCCAATCCATTCTGAGTATTTCAGGGACTGACAGAACATCAGTTGACTGTAATTTAATAATGGGGCCTTAGGCATTTTTGATGGTTTGATCTCGAAACTTTTCCTATATTGATGAAAGTCTTATCAAGGTCATCCATAGACAGCTGAAAATGTATGGGCTGTAATTTTTCTAGTAAGATTCACATAGTCCCTGGAATATCAACTGCGTATCTTAACTTCAGCAATAGATTCACCATTACAAACTATTATGAAAAGAACTTGAACGGTACATTTAGTCAGGGTCCATTCTGTGTATGAGTGGATCACTGCATTTCAGTTAACTGGTGAACAATTTTCTGGGACCAGCACTGTGTTCAGTAGTTCAGTAACTAGATATTTGCTCACAGAGAAGCTGACTGAGATCAACCTTTGGCCAGAGTCCACAAAAAAAATCTCCAAATGTATTAGTTTTATAAACACACATAATGGTATTATTACACAACTAAGCTAGGCATAATTTACATCTAACAAAAGGGCATAAGCTTCTCCTTCATAACATTAGGCAGAGAATTAAAGGCAGTAGAGATATGTCTTTCTCCAGACAAAGCCTTCCAACCCTCACTAGATTTTTCTCTTTTGAGGACTGGATCCGAGCCACAACTTAGTATCTCACTCCGATCACATTTCTTTCTGTTTTGTGGTCTGAACCTTGGCATCTTACCAGTCGAGACAATGTCTCATCTGTGTGTCCTTGGCCAATATGATCCTTTCTAGGAAATATCTTCAGGACCTCTGCTATTGCTGACAGCTTTTGCAGCCAGAGAGAGGACTGAAAAGATCTAAGAAACCTTGCAGAAACCAAGGTCAGTGAAGAAGGAGGGGAAGGAGGTGCTCCAGGCACTGGAGCAGAGATTCCTCTGCAGCTCCAGCAGAAGACCCTGGTGAGGCAGGCTGAGGCCCATGGAGGATGATGGTGGAACAGATATCCACCTGCAGGCTGTGGAGGAGCCCACACTAGAGCAAGTGGATACACTCCAAGGAGGCTGTGATCCTATAGGAAGTTCATGCTGGAGAAGGCTCCTGGTAGGTCCTGCAGCCCCGTGGAGAGAAGAGCCCACGCTGGAGCAGGTTTGCGAGCGGGACTTGTGACCTCATGGAAGGGACTCACACAGGAGCAGCTCATGAAGAACTGCAGCCCATGGGGGTGACTCTGGTTGGGGAATTTCCTGGAGGGATCCCAGGTGGAGCAGGGGTAGAGTGTGAGGAGGCCTCCCCTGAGGACAAAGGAGCTGCAGTGACAACAGGTGATGAACTGAACTCGATCCCCATTCCCTGTTCTCTTGGGGGTAGGAGCTAGATAAATTGTGAGTGAAGTGGAGCCTGGGAAGAAAGGGGTGGGGGGAAGGTATTTTTGAGATTTGTTCTCATTTCTCATTGCTCTACTCTGTTTTACTTGGTAATAAATTAGATTATTTTTTTGAGTCTGTTTTGCCTGACAATTGGTGAGTGACATCTCCCTGTCCTTATTTTGACCCACAAGCCTTTCATTATATCTTCTCTCCCCTGCCCAGCTGAGGAGGACAGTGATAAAGTGGCTTTGGGAGGCACCTGGCCTCCAGCCTGGGTCAACCCATCACACTCACTGATATTCATTATTAATAAAACTGCAACCTAAATATGCATATTCTAATTTCTGTCTTTGTATTCTGAAGTCACTGTGGTAATTCTAAGAATGTTCTCTTGGAGAACATAATTTCACAGCTTTTCAGTATCAAGGATGCTACTACCAGCATGATGAGAATATTTAAAAACCCACCTATTCTCCTTAGTTAGGACAGATAAATTCTTTTGCACAATGGGGCCAAGAAAAATTTAACCAGACATGTGCATACAACATAAACAGATATTCAGGTATGTTATCATTAAATCATTATACACCATTTGCTTAACAAGGGTTTATTTTCCACTAATGAAAGGATACCACTGCTGGTGCAGAGTGCAGCAGGAGCTGCTCTAAGAGATCTTCTAAGCACTGCACTATGATTTGACTGAGGAGGTAAAGGAGTGTGTCTTTTTAAGTAGGTAAGAGGGGACATATGTAGAGAAGTGGCTCATTACTTTGAAAGGAATCTGGTCCATTTTGAGGTAAGTCCACAAATGTCATAGGTCTCAAATACATATCTTTAACAGATATCCAATTTTGGGATCTAAGTGCAGGACTAAAAGGAAAAAAAACCAAAAAAATACTGGATAATGAAGACCAGCAACTGAAGTTCACTGTCATTCCTGGCATACCTCTTCTACATATGTTAGGCTAATCAGATCCTGCCTTACTGGTAAAACCTAGAGAACAGCTCCTCAAGGTATGAAGGCAGTAAATCCAGACCTGAAGGAAATTCCTTGCATTTTGCACAAGCAGTATTAACTTTTACTTGGACATACAATCTTACAGGCAACATTTCTGGGGGAAAACACAAGCAAACAAAGAAAAAGCAAAGTATCAAAGCAGATTTTTCCAGAAATGACCGCAGTGGATGTGACAATAGGGGTAGGGGTGACACTCAGCAGAACTGCTGGAAGCCAGGTGCCCCTCAAAGCTGCTCCATCACTCCCCCTCCTTTTTGCTTTTTCTTTGTTTTTGTGCACAGCCTTTTTTTTTTCCTGTATTAAACTGCCTTTGTCTTGACCCACGAATTTGGGGTTGTTGGTTTTCTTTTTTTTCTTTTCCTTTTCTCCCCTCCTGGTCGTACTGAGAAGGGGACTAATAGAATGGCCTGGTAGGCACCTCGTATTCGGTATTGGTTAAGCCACCACACTAGTTGAGGACTATCTGAAGCATGCTTGTAAATCTGATCTCTAAAGGGATTAAGCAATTCCTGGAAAGACTGAGTGCTGCTGAATACCACTGACATGATCAGGAGTTGAAACATGGCAAAACTAGATCTGGTCACCACAGACCAGTCAAGGGCACTGCATAATTCCATGCCAGAAATTCAAGAAACAGTCTTTAATTAAATATGCATTTTGGTCAGATTGCTCCAGTTTGTGGCCCATTAGCCCCTGCCCCATCTGGCCTGCTATTTCTATTGCCCACTGGATCTTTCTCTGAGGCAGTAAGGAGCAGTTGTCAGGACAGCAAATTCAGTGAGAGGAGCCAAAAGCCTCCTGCTGTGCCTGCATGTGGCCCAGCACAGAACAGCCAGAAGTCACTGCTTCCAAGTGTGAGAAATGGGAGGAAAGTGGAGAAATATTGCTACTGCATTAACCCATTCCACAAGACTGCTGGAAAAGCCTGATTCCAGGGATAACATCATCTCCCTGGATGATTTTGTTGGATGTCATAAACACGCGCTATTTAATCGCGTTATGGAGGTAATTTATAACTAAAAGTAGTTGTGATGCCTCTCTAGAAGCAGCCAATTAGGAACTGATCCTTCTTTCATTCAAGTCAGCGGAAGAAACAAACCTCCTAATGCTGTATCAGGGCTGTGATGAACAAAGAAGCGATTCAGTCATGGACTTTTGCAGAGACTGTGCAACTTTCACTTCCTGTCAACATGTCCCTCCTTTTGTTTTGTAGTGCTGTGAAGTTTTTTGCATAAAAACAGTTCATTATTGTAAATGAAATCTCACAGCGCTCAATAAAAAAGACAAGCAAGCCAAGGGGGGTAAATGACTTTTTGTTTCTTGAGTTGTGCCCCAGATATATTAGACGATGATGCAACGCTCTTCTATCCCCCCCAGCTTTAATTTAATTAACATGAAGGAAGGGAATGGAATTTTACTAGAAGTTTAGAAATTTCCCCTTCAGGCTAACTTATTCAAATAACAAGTTGTTCTTTTCACATGCACTTATTTCTAGTCTTAGGAGTGCTGCTCTCAGTTATTCTGGCACAATTTCTTAGCCCACAAATGGGGAAAAAAAAAAAAGCTCCTTAAAGTAAAACCTGTCACAAAAAAAAATATCAGAGCACATTATTGAAAAGCATCTTACAGATAGGTGGTAAGCATATTTTCCATTTAAAGCCCACTTATGTTCTGCAGTAGGAGGTAGAGAGATTTTCCAGCAAGCACCAAGATAGCTTGTTCCAGTGCTGGGCAATGTAACTGCACTAACATGGGGCTGTCCCTACACTAAGGGAGGCTGTCTCAGGGATGCAGGCAGCTGTACAGCTTTGGAGACCCAATTTTCTATTGTCCATAAGGAATTGCACAGTGATGTGTGGAGACACCGGCCCACTGTTGGACTTGGACCTCAGTGCCACGTTTTACTGCAGGGTGTAGGTGCCCTTAAAAAAGTTTAATGCTTATCTTGTACTTCACTAACCAACTGTAAATGCTGATATTATACTGCAGCTTTTTTCCTAGGCTCTTTGGGAGCTACTGTGAGACATTATCAGGGATATTAGTGGAATAACAGATGGGTAAGGGAGTTAATTCAAGTGCTTGTAGGAAGTTTTAATTAAAGAAGTATCAGCATTTGCAAGCTGAACAAAACACTCGGATAAGAAATACCGCATAGAGCACAGAAAATGAAGTCCTAGTCTGACTGCAGTTTGTGCAAATCTCTTACTAATGTCAACAGAGTAAGGATTTCACCCAGCAGTATGAGATTTTATATCCTTGGAGCAGTATTCAGTTTGTTACTGAGACCCAGGTGTAGGTGTCTTTGTGTGAGCATACTGATTAAGTCCCTGATACAGTCAAGAGATGCAGACAATACAGTTAATGTAGCTTAGAGAGAGTTTCAGGATGTGATGAATTGCCCTCTATGTCTACAGACTGTACTGACTCAATTAACAGGACCATAGAGATTGGTGTCTCTCTGGAACAGCTGAAGGCCAAGCAGAACTGAAGTGGCATTAGACACCTAGCCTGAGGAATCCAAATCCAGATCTGTATCTCCACTGAGAAAACAGGACCTTGGTACCTAGCTCACACACAGGCACCTACATTTAGACATCTCTAGCTGGCACTAAATCCCTTCCATGACATCCTATGAAAAGCCCATGTCATTGACTTCACTGCGGTTTTGATCAAGTTCTCCAAAATCAAAACAGTAAACCCTCCCCACACTTGTTCTTTATTTTAACTTGTCCTACTAAAACCATATGTATCCATGATGGATACAGCCTCAGAACTCCAAGGAACCAACTGCCTGATGGTTGCAACACTCTTCTTAGGTTCTTCTGCTTCTGTAATTCTCATGCACCAGAAAGATGCCATCACCTCCCTCTGATAAACCACAACACAAGCCTCCACCCCCACACTATAAATATTCAAACAAGTGCCTTCATGTTCCTCCCACACTGCCCTTCATGCCTGGGAAGAAATCCCTGTAAACATCTGCAGAGCTATTTCATTATCTCCCTTCAAATTCCTTTTTAAGACTCCTTTCCTCTCTAATATCTGAAAAAACCAACAAACCAGAAGTTGGCAGTACTTAGGCTGCCGACATGCTCGCTGTTGCTCAGCTGTATTCTGGCCCAGTACCGTCTCACCAATTCCCTGAATTTTGCTGTCTGATTTTATCCATCTGTTATCTCCTGCTCTTTTAATTTAAGTTGGTTTGGTCAGGACAGTCCCTGAGCTGTGTGATTGTGTGTATCAGGTTGGCTTCCTGATGCATGACTGGTTCTTCAGGGCGCAGGATAATACTGATGAATAAAGAATTACTGGAAACCATCCAAATCTGAAACTTATATCAAAGGCAACCTTTCATATGGTAGGCTTGCAAAAAGCAAACTGAGTACAGAAGTGTTCCAGACCACTTTGGAGTCCAAGGCTCAATACACAGTTTTCAATAAAAACCTAACTGCAACAAATTATATGATTTGTATTTTTCACAGAAGCTGCACTTACTCTTATTGAAGATTTTAAACTATTTTTCTGCAGCAAAAATCAGGACAGACACTTCATCTTTTGAAGTCAACATATGACACTTCATGTCATTATTTAAACCTCAGTTAATGAGTGTACACTCTGACACTATTTCTCCAGAAGGAGTGTGATTGCTGACAGCCTTTTACAGAGGAAGAACCACCACTGAACAAAGCACATCATCCTTGGTTTATATGGATTTCCGAAACTATAATGGCTTTCAAAGTTTAAAAGTCTAACAAAATGTGACATTTGGCATGTGAGATGAGAGTTTCCCATGTGGTCTCCTGACACTGTAAAGGATGATGTTTTCATTAAAGAAAACAGCAGCCCCTTAGACATGTAAGCTTGCAAAACCCAGTGTGTCCAATTAACTTTCTATACTATTTTGTGCCAGATCGCAAAGTGTTATGTTTCCAATTCAGATTTCATTAGGCATTCTCTCTTTTTTTAACAGTCTGAGTTTATTTTCTGATTATTTGTATTTTTCCCCTTCAAAATCAAATATGTTCTTACAATAAGTACCAGAGTTTGTAGAAGTTTCCTTCTCCCTTCTACAGAAGTTGCTTCCTTTATCAGCTGGTGAAACATCCAATTATAACAATGCTGATGGCTCAAAACCCCATAAAATCAATTAGCATTAGATTTTCCTCTCATAGAAACATGCCAAATTATCATTATTTTAAAAATTCTAGAAAAGTCATTGTTGTTAGTGCATCTGAATTCCACTTAATTCCCTCTGGCTGGGCAAAACAAAGCAAAATCACCTGCTCTTCAGCTTCTTATACTCTCAAAGTCCCAGAGATGACTGAAGGTGAATTTCCACTTCTACATCATCCTTAGCAAGAGAAAATATGTTGAAGGCATGATGACAAGGGCAAGAAAGCAGAAAAACCGAGCAGGCAACTGCATTTTCATAGATAAGGCTCTTTCTGTAAAACCCATCATTTTGTATGAGACACAGTGACCCACTCCAGGTTCATGAAGATCCCACTGGACTAGGCTGGAACACTACAGCAGTACAAGTTGTACAACTACCTATGGGAAGGGGGACTTGTAGCACAGAAGTGTGGAGAATGAGGGAGGAAAAAACCAAGCAAACTATGAATGTAAATTTTAAAAAGTGTAGAAACGGAACTTTCACTGGAAGCAACAGAAAAAAGATTTGTACAACTGGCAGACACGCCTCTGAGAAGGGCTCTTCCCTGGTCAGGAGTCCTACAGCAACCTGAAGGCAATCTCTCAGGCCAAGATAATTTTCCTCAGAACTGAACTACACATTCTAAATATTGCCTAAAGTATTTATGGAGAGCCCATATTTCTTATTTCTTAGTGCTATCAGAGGAGAGAAGCAACAGTTTGGACCATTCGCCTCATGAAAAAAGTCTGTAAAACCACCATGAGAACTACAGTCAAGTATAATTATGCATTCCGACAACTTTGTTCTTTGAAAGTATATGCACTTTCTGGGGTCAATATTATTAATTAATGTTTTATTAGTTCTTCTCCATGGCAGCCTTTGTGCATTCATTTTTATGAAATGTTTCTAAAATGTATTCCTTTGATTAAATATCACACATGATTTAATTTTACTGTAACAAGAAATCCAATTTTCCACTTATTTCCTTACCAATTACAGTATCTATTTTGTGAAGTGCCTTGCCTCTCTGTAAACTCGTTTCCTACCAATTCTGCCTCAGTGAAGAAAGTCAAAGAAGAGTACTTTACCAACTGTACCACCTGTTGTAACTCACCTTGAAAATTTAGCTTGTTATCTCATTAAGCAATAAGGTGCTACAGACCAGCAATGACAAGTACGTTGAGTGTGTTGGCCATGTATCTCCACAGCTCATTCGCTGGCAGAGTGGTTAGCTGTCCACCTCATGGCAAATGGCATTTCTGCTTTAGAGTAGCTCATTTCCATATTTGAATTTTTGTTTATTTATGCATTTACAGGAAGCTTTTTCTTGTCTATACCATTCCCTTTGGTGGTCATCTCAGAGTTGCCATGCATCCTTCTCAAAAGCAGTGCTGATACTAGCACTGAGCCTACTGCCTCACTTGGCAAATCATACTCACCAAGACAGGATATCCCATGTCCCCATGCTAGTGGAAATAACTGTAGCATCAGTACCTTAGGGTCCTATGGGATAGCTTAAGCAACTGAAGCATACCTGTGCAATATATTAACCAGTGCTGGAGGTCTAACACAGGTATTTTCAAGTTAAGTAAAAGTCTAAATGGGAGTCCAGAATTCAGGAAAGCCTGACAGTTAGTACAAACAGCAGTGGGATGTGTAGTAGTCCTCAGCCCCTGGCAGCTGCTTTGCACTTACAAATACGCTTGCGCGGGGAGGGTGAGCATATTATACCAAAGGTCAAAATACATTATTTTTTATGAGTAGACGAGGGGGAAGACAATGACCACTCTAACTAGACATCCACACTGCCAGTAGGCTTTCACAGTCAAGCTTTAATACACCTTAGGGTTGGGGAAAGAAAAGTTTGCATCAGCTGCCAAATACCAAGGAAGACAAATGAAAATCCCAGCTAGGTATCTGCAGAAGCAAAAGGGGAGGAGAGAAAAAGCTGACTAGAGTGCTTGAAGATTTAGTTGGCAGCAGGTCAATATTAAGACAAGGCCAGGCAACTTCACAAGCAGCTTTTGCAGGCTAAGACTAGGACCCTTTGGACTAGACTAAGTAGAGATGAAGAATTCAAAATTAAAAGAATAAGAGGGAAAAAGAAAAAAAAAAGACAAATTGCACAAAAAAAAGTTCTGCAGCTGAAATGAAGTAGTTGATCCTACAATCAAATGGGATCCCAAATATATAGTAAATCTAAGAACAAATATGCTACCTAAAATATAATCATCCCCCAAGAAAGAATCTTCATGTCTCGTTGCTGACCCTTAAGCAGTACATTTGGGAAAGCAAAGTGTCTTAGTTCAGTCACAAGCCCATCTCTTCTCTGGAAAACTCTCTTTGGAAGGAAACGTCTCTCACTGCTACAACTCCTTTAAAGCAACATGCTCTTCATGAGCCTCACATCTTATACGGAACAGCAAATGTGCCTATAGGACTAAGTTCCCTTTGGGGAAGCTTCATGAAGCAAATAGTTACTGGTCTGGGGGGTTGTAAAATATCTTTGCTTGGACTTAGTTGCCAGGAAGTCTAGAAAGAAATTCTCTAAAAATTGCTCAGCCAGTTGAGGAGTGACGTATGCAAGATAATGAAAAAGCAACTTCAAATGGCTTCCAGATGTTCCATGATGGTCAGACAAGCTCATTTCCTTAGGCAGACAGTCTCTTATCTGGAAAGGGATACAGAAAATTGGCAAGGCCAAAATGGAAAGGAAGAACACCTGCCAAACACTAGAGTAAACCATACATAGTCAGTAAAATGGCAGATTAAGGATGAGATCATTCAAGTTAGAGAATAAATTTCTGAATTTAACTTAAGCTTATACATGAGTCTGCATATAGATCCACAGGACGAAGCTTATCAAGCTACCAGAGAACACCCTGCATTACATCATAGGTGAGCTTAATCCATCTTGACCTCTTCAATCGTTTTTCTCTGAATATGTTCCAACTTCTTATTTCTGGGTTTTCAGAGTGGACAAACCATCTTGTCTGCAGTGTTTCTATTTCAGTCCTGCCAAGGTTCTATATAACGGCATCATTATTCATAGGTGATGGTGTAAGTATTATTACTTTTGTAGACATACAAAGATGCCCCTACCCTATACAGCACTCCAGCCCCTTCAGCTGTTCAAAACAAAGAATTTTTTATCCCTAGAATTTTAAAATTTCTTCAAGTTCTTACCTTTCTACGTGCTGTAAGAGTATCCAGAATAACAGACAGAGTTTTTATTTTTCACATCTCTCTGAGTTTTAAGAAGCTGTGACAGAACAAGTGAACCCAAACAAGAGAAGTGAGCAAGCGACTTGGTGAGAGACACAGAGAAAGGAGTACTGTTTAAGTACTTCAGGTACGTAATTCCTCTCATAACCCTTCCTATCCTTATTTTTCAGAAGTATCCTGAGGGTTCCAGCCCACTGGGTTTGAGACACTGCTGTAAGGCAAGGTGTTAGTGTAAGGCACTGGAGAGAACAGAGGCTGGACATCCCAGCAAAACAGATCTGGCAGAGTCACAGTTGAAGCTGAAGGGGCTCTTCCAGTAGGTCTAATACCAGTCCCTATTGACCAAATATCCTGAAACTGCTCTGCAAATATACAGAGAAAACACACTGTGTAGCACTGGTCTCATTGCTCTAGAGAGACACAGTAAGTTCGACTCGTGGAACTTCATGCAGAAAATCAGTGTCCTGCAGCTCCACACCGGTCAAGCTGATCCCCATCGTGTTTGTTGTCATTGCGAACTGTAGATCACAGGATTGTGCCCCAGGTTTGACCTCAAATGCCAGTTTTGATCAGTCAGAGAGGCATAAAAGCCCTGCCTTTTAATCCCATCTCCCTCACGCTGATCCAGTGTCATTTACATCCTCAGCTACGCTCTTCCTTTTGGTGAAACCAGTAGCAATACCTTCTCAAATCCCTCCATAATATTGGAAATGATTAATTTAACAGCTATAACACTCTGATAAATGCACCCAAAAGGCTGCTATAAAGCATTAAGTATGGTCCTAACACTTCTCCGCCAGACCCATGTCATTATTGATGATAATAATTGCTCTTGTGTGAACTGTCTGACATTTCTGCTATTCCAACTCACGTCCTTTTTCTTACACCCACCTCTTAAAATTTGCCATATCATTAAGAAATTTCAATCCAATTGCTCTGAAATATGTTATCCTCCCCAATCCAATAGCATTCAAGGATTTAATTAACTTGGTGTTTATATCTCCCTCCTTGTTACTCATTACTTGTTATTCTGAAAAGAACAAGTTCCAAGATGAATTGCTGCATATTTGATACCTCATCCCTTTAAAAACTGTCTACTTAAGAAATATTTGCTGTTTACTACTGGTCAGCACTGACTTTGTTTATTTATTTGTTTGATTATTTATTTTAATACACTGTGCTATATTTAGACAATACTCTGCTGAATACTCTATGGAAAAAAAACCCCAATCTGATTCCACGACAAATAAAATGGCAAAAATACCACTGATTTCTGTAATACCAGGATTTAATTCTGGAGGTCTGAAAGGCATATTGCCAAGCAGGTATCCACGGTACAGAGCATATATATATATACACACATATATACACAGACACACATATATATATATGTGTATATGTATATATAGTATATGCATATATATACACACATATAAAAATCTATATGCACATATATATTATATATTTATTATACATATGCACACACATATATTTTTATATATATTATACATATGCACATATATATATTTTATATATATATGCACATACAATATATATATATACACACATATATATGTATACACGCATATACCTAGCCTACTTTTTACTATTTACCTATTGTGGTACTTATATTTCCAAGCAAACACACCAGGATACAAGGAACACACAACAGATGAAATCCCAATTCTACCAAACCTCACTTTTTTCAAGAGCTCGCTCTGTATCCATCAGCTGTGATCAGTGGTTTAGGTGTTCCACATACCATCTACTTTCTTTCTGTTCCCTTAATAACTGGATTTAAACAAACTGTAAAGTAAAAATTGGACTGATGAGGAATACTTTGTGGTTCATCCTTTCTGAAAACTGTGGGTTTGTTTTTCCTAATTATTTCAGTCATCAACCATTTGCTAAACACCACCATGTGTATTACTGCCACATATACTGTGGAAGTGCTCAAGGTCTTTTCCCCTCTGTAGTGACGTTTACAAAGAGCACCAGGAGGAAGGGTGAATGCAGCAGGGCTGTGCTGGGATCTAACCCACTATCTGCCATCCCCTCCTTCCTTGGGCAAGTCTGTGCAACAACATGTGACAGCATCTGTCTGTTACATGGGAACAATTACATTTCTCAAACAGAGAAAAGCATTGCAACGACGGCTTCATTAAAAGGCCATGAGGCCCACAGATGCATCTGTATTGATGGTTATAAACACCATCAATACATGGATCACAGTCCTCAAAGAGTGAATAAAAGGAAAGGAAGGACAACATTACACAAAGGACTGTTTCTAGAAATACACTGGATCATGGTTTACTCTGTGTAACTGATGGCTTTTATCTGCAGACGTGACTAATACACAGTTTAAAAAAGCGTAAGCAATAGATTCATATCTCACTGGAGAAGTCTTGCCAAAACAAAGAAATTAAAGGAAAGGTGAAGATGGCTGTGGATAAGGGCACCAGCCCTGTTATTTCCCTGTTAATTCTATTTCATTAGTTTGGTAAACCTTATATGACAGCACTCATACTTGACCACACAGGGGTTTTTTTAACACCAGTGACCCAGTGATAATAAAAGCATTCATGATTTAGAAGCACTTTTGGTATCTTTTCTCCTATGAAGAAGTTTTATGGTGCAATGCCTTGAACTTTGATCCTTAAGTGCAAAGAAAAACAGATCCCCAGACTCAGCAAAATCAAGACACCCTTTTTCCTTTTTTTTTTAAATAAAAAAGGTACCTGGCCTCCAGCCTGGTTCAACCTACCATACAGATGCTATTCTCTCATGTCACAATCTGAGTACAGTGACAAATAACTAACAACAAAATTAATCCAGTGAGGGGGGGGGTTCATCCTACCATGTAGAGCTGGCATAGCCAATGTAGAGATAAATGGATTTCTTAAGCTACAGTTCTGCTCTTTAAAGCTGCTTGCAGCCAACCTGCTCTATTTTGCTATCTAAGTACTTGAGAGACCAAGCTCAAATTTTGATAACCACTGTTTGCTGCAATCACTTAAAGTGAATTCCTTAACTGTACCAAGAGATAAGAAAGGTTAACTATCAACTGCTGTGCAGCTAGTTATTGCCATCTAATAACGTGAAAGCAAAATGCAGATAGAGACAAACACACACAAATGCAGTCAAACAGCAAAGTGCTGCTGCAGATAGGCCAGTGAAAGCTAGAAAAGTTTCCCACCTCAGAAGTGCTCCCTGTGCTGACTGTGAAAGATGAAAGTAGGGGCTGATTCCTGAGGGACAGCCCTTCTGCTGCAGTTAGGGCTTGAAATTAGATGAAGTGCTTACTAATGGCACCATGGGTGAAATAAGCCTTGGAGATGCCAAACTCACAGCCTGTTTTCTCCTCGGGACATATCAATCCACAAATAAATTAACAAGACATTTCTTAAACCCTCCTCCCTAACAGGAGACAGAAGGAGCTCAAGCTGTCCATCAATACCAGCATCACTTGCCTGTCAGGGAAGAGAATTGCCCAGAGGCTCTCATTGCAATGCAGCTGAACAAGCTCGTGTTATTTTGCTCTGCTGAACCCATAAGGTAAACCTGTTCTTTTGAATTAAGGTATCCTTCTCCATGTAATGTGTTGACTGTGCAGAAAACAGAAAGCTACATCTGCCTTTTCTTCCTCCCTGCTCTTTTTCCCTCCCTCCCTCCCTCCCTCCCTCCCTCCCTCCCTCCCTCCCTCCCTCCCTCCCTCCCTCTACCAATCAGACCAAACAATATTCTGCATCACTGCTCCATTCCAAACCATTCAGAAAACAAACTCAGAGAGGTATTCCTTCAGTTCACCAGTTTCACATAAGCACTCATGTCCTCTTCTTGAAACAAAATTGGGCCAACGGAGAGGTTGGCATGGAATGATTGTCCTTCGTAAAGAGTTTGTTCTTTCTGGAGAGAAAGCAGCATGCATTTCACTGGAAGATAACTGAAATAGGTAAACAACTCCTCTTCATATCAGTTGTGATCCTTCAGGACAGTGCCCTTGCACTCAGAAACACTGGTACAGCCAGTGAATTGACTACTGTATCACCCTAACTAATGGATTTTGGTAGTTACTGGTCTTTCTTGCAGCTTATACTAAAAAATTATGGAAAGCCTGAGTTCAATTCACAACTCTGCCAGATTTTATCTTATACCAGCTTGAACAAGGTGCCAAAATAGCATTACATCTATGTGATCTGTCTCATCCAAATTGAAAATATACAGAAACATAGAATGCTTTGGGTTGGAAAGGACCTCAAAGATCATCTAGTTCCAACCCCCCATCCATGGGTAGGGACAGCCTCTACCAGACCAGGTTGCCCAAAGCCCCATCCAACCTGGAGTTAAACACTTCCAGGGACAGAGCATCCACAACCTCTCTGGGCAACCTGTGCTAGTGGCTCACCACCTTCATAGTAAAGAATTTCTTCCTAACATCTAATCTGAACACACCCTCTTTCAACTTGAAGGCACTACTCCTTGTCCTATCACTGCACTCCCTGGTGAACAGTCCCTCTCCCACTTTCCTGTAGGATCCATTTAAGTATTGGCAGGCTGTAATTAGGTCTCCCTGGAGCCTTCTCTTCTCCAGGCTCAACAAGCCCAACGGTCTCAGCCTGTCTTCATAGCAGAGGTGCTCCAGCCTCCTGATCATCTGAGGATGAAGCGCATGAAAATGTATGGCCCAGTTCTACCATCATTTCTTTGGCCTTCCTCTGGTAATAACAGTACCATGCAATGGAGAATTGTCACCAATCCCTAACAGCATAAAAAGCATGGCACAAAAAATAAACTACAAATAACTTTCAAAGTCACAGAATCCCATTGGCAAGGACATTACATCAAGCTGCTCAAGGCCTCAGCCAACCTGGCCTTGAACACCTTCAGGGACAGGGCAACCACCACTTTCCTGGGCAACCTGTTCCAGTGCCTCACCATCCTCATAGTGAAGAATTTCTTCCTAATATCCAATCTAAATCTACTCCCTTTCAACTTAAAACCATTACCCCTTGTTCTGTCACTCCATTCTCTTCTAAAAAGTCCCTCCCCAGCTTTCTTCTAAACCCCTTCGGGTACTAGAAGGCTGCTGTAAGGTGTCCCCAGAGCCTTTTCTTCTCCAAGCTGAACAAACCAAACTTCCTCAGCCTGTCTTCATAGGAGAGGTGCTCCAGCCCTCTAATAATCTTTGTAGCATCCTCTGGACCCGTTCCAACAGCTCCATGTCCTTCTTACCTTGGGGACTTCAGAACTACTCCAGGTGGGGTCTCACAAGAGTGGAGTAAAGGGGAAGAATCTTTTGAGAGGGGATGCAAATACTTTTATTATGGAGAAAATACTGGAAATAAATGCCTGCATTTCAAATATAGTTTAGGAAGCTTAATCTATCTATCTATCTATTAAAACAATGACAATTTAATCTGTTTTAAGAGTCTTCAGAATTGGGCTAGCAGAGGGAAAGCAAAGAAATTAAATCTTCTGTGCTGATTTGCCAAAAAGAGGAATTAAGTTTATCTTAAACATTCCAATATTAGAAATCACTGACAGTGATGTATCTGAAGAACTGTGTTATGTCTTAAAGACATAGTACACAGTGAAGGGAAATACAAAGTTGTAATATTCTTAGGTAACATCTCAATGCAAAGGAAAGCAAGGTCCCAGTTCTCAGAAGTGCTCAGGCATTCAGCTTTTGTTAGGCACTTCTCAAGTATTTTTTCTGAGAGTACTTTTTGAAACCAGAAAGAATAGAGAATACAGAGAACGCCTATACTGACAACTGTTCAGGTTGTAGTATATGTTCCTGTTTACATACCAGTCGAGTGGATCTGGGGTAGGAGGACTGACCCTGTTCCCATGTGGTTTTTTGGAGCATGGAACAATTTTGCCTTAGACAAGCTCTGAGAGGAATGAGGAACATTCCTTGCAGTGTTTTATTCAAAATTAGGTTCAACTGCACACAAACTTAATTTAAACTTTGTATTACAAAGACACCTTGACAGAAATGGATAATTAAGTCATAAAGCAAAGTGTTACATGAAAGCCATTAGGCTCTAAAGCAAATGATTTTACTATCTTTTCTTTCTGGTTGGTGCCTGTAACATAGCTTCTGTCATTGCTTTGGGGAGAGAAAAATGTCAGTACATTCATGATACCAAGGAAGAGCATTGCTGGTCACCTCACTCGACACATGTAGTGCCTCATTTTAGGTGTAGATGCTTAGACTGGTAATTTTCCAACAAATCTGTAACCTACAAAATTCTCATATTAAAAAACAACAGCCAGGCTCTCTGAATATCATCCAATTTATTTTCTCCATCCAACAACTCAGTACGTACCGTTTAGTCACACAGCTTTTGTGTTAGTGTTAGGTCTTATCAACTTCCATCTCCAATTCTGCTCATCAACAGCCACAGCTAGCTCATCAGGCAACACTCAGAAAGGATTTGGCAGCTAATATCATGGGCCATTGCTGTTTGTCATCTGCTAGCTGTCTGGCTGTTCAAAAGCACTTGTGATTCTTAAAAACCTCTTGATGTGGTCATAAAAGACCTTTCCTTGGGGCTAAGCATGGGCCACTGAGTACAATCTCCCAGCAGCCAACTCCCATCCCCATGACTGATGATGATTAACAGCTGGAATAACGTACTATAGGATGGGAGGGATTTATACTACAATCAGGTTTTCAGACTTTTGAGTTACTTCTTAGCTACATTCTAGCCTAGATGCTGAGACACCTTCCTCTACAAAATGTGGTTGACATACATGTTTACTTGGGGATGCTCAATTCAGGGTTGTCCAGATCTCTTACCGATTTCTCAGAAGAGACGGGGGAGCTGTTGGATCAACCTTTTGTTGTCCCTGACTGTCACCAAGAGCTTAAAGCCCAACTTGTTGCATGAAAAAGAAGTCAGAATTGAACCACTCCACCCCAACTGAAAGCTTGTTAGAACTGCAATGTAGGCTCAGGCTCTGCTGAGAACAAGTCATCCTTGCCCATTTTATGCCAAAGTAGAACACCTTAACTGTCTCCTTTGGCTTGAATGTCTATGCTCCCCTCTGCTCTTACCCAGAACATATACTTGCTGTTACCCCAGGGGAAGCAGCAATGCATGTGGTTTTCTGGCATGAAGAGCAACTTGGGGTACAGTTCAGGCATTCATCGAACAGTCTCCTGCTTCCTCAAACCTTGTTTGGGGAGTGGCCAGAGAGCCATGAATGTTGCTAGACTTCTGCCCTCCTTAAAGAACAGGAAATATAGGTTTTATATGTCTTACATGAAATATAAAGAAAGACTTGGTAGGCAATTCCTTTTTCTCTCCCAGTTTCTTTCACATATTCAGAGATATAATATTGTCCATTTTCACCTTTATTCTAGTTGGATTCTTCCTTCTCTCCTTTTTTCACCACAACTCACTAATAAAACACCAACTAAAGATGCTTCCTCCTTTAATAGGTTCTATGAAAGAAAACAGCCTCCAGGGTCCCACACTAAAAGCACGGGGCTAGAAATTAAATTGCTAATGTGCAGGTAGGCGTACAGGAGAGAATGAATGATGCTGTTCCCTTTTATCCATAGAATCAAAGAGAAAGTCACTACTGTCAACAACCACAACTCTTCAGCACTTGCTTTTCCTTTTCAAGAGCCTGGTGCTTGGATTTCTGTAACTATGGTAATTGTGAAACTATTTTTTAAACTAATACAAGTCATTATTTTTACAATGTTAAAAACTGGATATAAGGCCAGAAGGGATCACTGTAACTCTCTCTTGCATAATGAATTAAAGAACTTCACTAATAACTTCTTTATCAAACTACTAGAAATTGTGTTTGAGCTGTTTAAATAAAACACCCTTCAAGGCACCTTGTGGCAGGTAATTTCCCACAGTCTCACACTTCTGCTCAGAAGCAGACAGGTATGTATCAATTAAATCGACAGACTTTATCAAGAACCATGCTCCATCTCCCAAATACTAGGATGAAAAGCAGCCTTAACGTTTGAACTGATACCATTCACTTTGAACAAAGCAATGATTTAATCTTCCAAACATTTTGAGACATTGAGGCATCTTTTATTTTTATGCATCCCTTTCCTCCTCTCAATGGGGAGTATTGCAACGTTTTGTATAAACCAGTTCATGACTGTGAATGTGCCACAACTGTGCTATGCTAAGCAGAGCTAAGTTAGACCCACAATCGAGACTGCCTGGTACTTAACACGGAATATCTCTGCACCCAGAGCTTCAATTCTGCATGCATGTTGCTGCACAAATCTCTCAGGACATGGTTTTTCTCCCCACATTTTACTGCAACTCAACAGGATACAGGTTTTTCCCCCACATCTCTCTACATTTGAAAGACTTGTACTTGTTTCTTCAAACTTTTTTATGTTTCAGGTCTGAGCCGCACTGAAGTTAGCGGCAAAATTCCCTTCAATTTTAAGGGGACCAGTTCACCCTGTGGTGCTGGTACTGGAACTCAAGGTCTTTGGAAACAGCACAAAAGCGTCTTTATTTTGTACTAGAAGTAACTGGGGCATTGCACTGATACTCTCAACAAATATAGCCTCTGTCTTGAGGAATTTATGATCCCATTTGAGTTTAATGGGCAGTCCTAAATATTTCAAGATATTGACTTGGCCTTCTTTGATATCATGTGGATGTGTCCACACAGGTTTTTGTAGGATCTGAGCCCAAACATGCCGTTATACCCTTTCTTCTCATTTTCATTATGGTTTCAACAAAATCTAGATCCAATATATGCATTTTTAGGGACATGATTACTCCTGCAACATGACTGCTGTTTTTTATAAATAGCTACCAGCCTTTGCCCCATTGTCACTGTTGTTCTTACGGTTTGGTAAAAAACCTAAATGACAGGAAAATGCCATTTACTTATAGTGGAAGTTTTACCATCATGGAGTTTAACCCTGCACTGTTCTGTGATCTGATACCACATTCAAAACAAAAAGATAAAGAAAAATAGAGACAAAATCCCAAACAACTAAAAACCACTATAAACATTCTTCTCCATAAACAGCTTTCGTTTCTTTTAAATGTTATTACTGATTCCTCAAGCAGGTATCACTTCTTTTTTATCAAATAATCAAAATTCTCTGAGACTCAGGTTGTTCTGGGGGCTCAGTGCTGCTGGGGAGACAGCTTCTAGCCTGCATTTTGAAATAAATCTTGGAGTACTTCAAACCCAGTAATTTTCATGCTTAATGTACAATGCTATACAAAGCATTTAAAGTGCCTATGTGGGCACTTCTGAAAGGCTCCCTCATTTGGCACTTTCCCATCTGATTTCAGCAACATAGGCAGGCCACGTGTTTTTGCAGTGGAAAACGGGATAGATGCTATTTTAGATGAGAGAGCCAATTGCACAGAGTTGAAAAGACAGTAGAAGACCTAATTTCTATTTCTGGCCTTGTACCAAGGATAGTCACTCCTGGATGACACCGGTAACTCACATCAGAGACTTGTGCCTCAGTTTCTTCTCCATAACAAGAGAACACCTTTTGTAAAGCACTTCAAAGAAAGCCTTTTATAGAAAATCACTCCATTGAAGTTTTCCACCTCTTTTTAAAGTTAAAGCTTTCCTTGCCTTTACAATGAAGACTGACAAACACATAGGTCATGATTTTTCCCCCTGTTGAACACCAAGGAAGATGTTGCCTTTATTTCTAATGTAAACTGAACCAGGTTTCTGGGCTATGACCCTGCTAGCTGCTGTGGTGTGTGCTTACATCTGGAATTCAGGGAGAATCTCAGCAGATGCACTGTGTGGGAATCGTTACTTCCAGAAGTCACAATTCACTACTTTCTCTACTTCGAGATTTGAACACAAATATTTCCCTCTAAAAAGAAAACTGTTCTGTTCTCACAACAGTTACAAATAAGATACAAGTTTTGTTAACTGGGTATTATTTATGAAATATTATCAGTTTCTTGGCTTGGCTCTCAAACTGTAGTAAACTGGCGTGGATCCATTACAGATCTATTATCATTAAAATGAGTAGCAATAGGAAACCAGATGGCACAATGGTTTAGGGCACTAACTTTCTGCCGCCTATTTGTCTAGACTACTCCATGATGAGAATCAAATAACACCATTTGGCTTTGTTTGAGCTGAAACTTTCAGCAGCTTTTCAAAATGACCTTCAAAAATATGTATTTGAAGACACACACACATATATATAAAAATCAAGATCCTGTATTTTTTAGGGTTTTGTCGCAGCAAAATGACCAGGACTTTCATGCATACGCAAAAAGACTAACCTAATTTACCAATACATGCCAAAGAAAGGTTTGTAACTTTATGACTGATGGAAAACAAATGTATTTGGAATACTCTGCTATTTCACGACATCTGCTAAGTTCTAAGTTCATTTATTTTTCTCCTAAGTTCAAGACTTTGTTGCTGCATTTAAAAATAAGACAGTGTTCAATTTATATTGCCTCCCTGTTTGACTCCAAAGAAGTGCTGTTATTTCTCTGTATGCACATTATGAATTATTTTCTTAATTCCTGCCCAGGACTTTTTTGTTTGTTTGTTTGGGGGTTTTTTGTTGTTTTGTTGTTTTTTCTTTGGTGGTTGGAGGGTTTTTTTCTCTTTATTTGGGGTTTTTTTAAAGAAAACTTTGGAAAAAATTAAAAAGAAAAAATGAGTTATTAGAACAAGACCTTTCAGACAAGCCTTACCCTGAGAGAAAGTTTTATTTATTTAATTTGACCAAGAGAAGGGTAAGTTTTTTAATGACCTCCAAACTCTTGTCATTTCAGTTGGTATAGGACTTTCTTGTTTAGCAGAAAACGGTATAGTGAGATGGCAGAGACTGGAACTTGAAGCTAAAGAAATCAATGTTAAACATTCCTGCAGTAATTAACAATTGAAACAAGCTGATCTAATGGATCAGCTGGAGAATAAATGTTATGAGGAGTGTTTAGTCCGGAGGAGGTTGAGGGGAAACCTAATTGTGCTTCACAACTACCTGAAAGGAGGTTGTGGAGAGGTGGGGGCTGACCTTTTCTCCCTGGTGACAGGTGACAGGATAAGAGAAAATGGCATCAAGTTATGCCAGTGGAGATTTAGATTGGATATTAGGAAAGACTTCTTCCCAGAGAGGGTTGTTAGGCATTGGAATGGGCTGCCCAGGGAAGTGGTGGAGTCTCCATCCCAGATGCGTAGTACTGAGGGACATCATTTAGTGGTGGTTGGCAGGTTAGGGTGATGATCTAAAGGGTCCCTTCCAAGCAAGACAGTTCTATGATTCTAATGGCTTGTGAATTTTCCGGTTTTTAACATCTCAATTTAAAGACTAGATGTCTTTCTAAATTCATGCTCCAGTGGAACTACAAGCCTGCTGCAGGGATTATCAGGTAATGCTCTATGGCTTATGTTAAGCAGGGACTCAAATTAGCTGGAACATAACAGCTCCTTCTGTTCTTAAAATCTGTGAATCATCCAAGAACTTTTACACCAAACCCACAGTAGATAAGAATGAAGACTGCAAATATTTCTGAAGGGGGACAAAAAAAGCATATAATCCATCTAACAACCTCACATATATATGTGAGGATTCCTGCAATATCTTTAAGTACAGCTCAATTCTCAACTCATTTGTATACAGGGAAATTTGCTAACAAGCTGTAACCCCCCTAGGATTTCTTGTGCATCCCTCTCAAGTGCAGTCAGCCTCTCTTGTGTCATTTTACCCACCAACCTAATTCCTCACTCTCACACTTCTTTTATCCCTTCTCTTATCATTCTGTGCTTTGGGGATTTGTTTTCTTTTTTTAACACTATCAGACCCCACTACAGGAGACACTTCTCTCTAGTCTCGCAAGGCAATTGTTCATCCTTCCCTTGCACAAACAATACAGATGGCCAGGAGTGGAATGCAGTCAACAGGAAAAGACCAAAAGGCTCTGGCCAAGTGAAGCAACAAAACCCCCTGTCACACCCTGGACCCTGCAGCCCAACTTCTGAACAGAGTAGTATCTTCTTCAGAAGCAATCCTCTGTAACCGGTGTCAGCACTTCAACAGTTCTTGCATTTTATGAGTAAATCTGCATGATAAGATGGTAGGAGCATCGTCAGCAAAGTGGGCGACCAAGGAAAGTATGAGCTTGGTACCAACATGAGAAAAGCTCCTGCAGAAATGTGCTAAGGGTGAAACTCCGAAAACTTCTTTCTGAGATATAGGAGCCCTAATACTCACTGTCAAAGTAACGAGTCAGGATAAGACTCATTGCAGCAAGCTTAGCTTGTTGACAGGCCTGATCACGTTGGAATAATTTACCACGGTGACTTCAGCATGCTCATGGAGTAAGGGGGAGAAAGAACAAGCTGCAAGTATGTCTGCGACTTGGTTTGCGGTGCAGAGGCTCTACCCCTGTTGGTACACTTGGAGGCTGCTATGCACCCCAACCCATTTGGCTGCCCACAGCTGCAGGTTTATTCTTAGTTTCAGGTGTGCAAATCCTCACAGATACAGTAATGGCTTCATGTCAGCTAGGAGACAGATCTTCTTAAAACATTTTTCTGGATGCATGGATGTCCATCTGAGATAGATGAGGGGGGTCTAGTGATGTCTGATTTCTGAGCCACACACTTCACACTCTGACAATCACTTGCAGTATCAAAAAGACTGACCTGGTCAGCTAGTTCAGACACCTGTGACTATGCACAGTGCCATATGTTTCCTTAGGATGTTCCACTGTAGAAATTCATGGGAGAACATACTTCCACATTCCTTCCCCAATAACTACAATTTTTCCAAGACACGGGTACTTTGTCATGTGAGCAAAGTGTAAGACAAAGCCAAACTCATTCCGCTCTGCAACCTTGTAAAGAAAAGTGAGAGGACACATGCAGCAGGTTGGGCTGACTGGATGGATGCTGTACTCATGTGCTGGCATAGTGCTGAGTCTCAGCCCACAGACCATGATTAGAACTGGTGCCCATGATGCCACACTATTTGTGGACACACAGTGATAAGTCGAGGAAGTACCATGATCTGCCATGTGGCTTTACAAGCCTGAACCTTTGTGAACTCAGGCCTTTCTAAAATCTCCTCCACATCTCAGATTAGGTATTTGCTCCTCAGCCAAGGCAAGACCAGTAGAATAAACTCAGGTAAATGCAAGGTAAATGCAAATACTCTGCATTTCTCCCTGCATCAACCTGGAATACATTCTTTTACACATTTACCCCAGCAAATCCATAACAATTTGCATACTTATTCTTGACAAATTCTTCCAGCCATTCCAGCATACAGACATCTTCTCTGAGAACAAGCACATACTCAAAATTACCCTGATGCTCCACAGGAAGGAGTTCAGGTCTTAATATAACAAATGTATAACAACATAGTTCAAGCCAGAACATCAAGGTTTCTGTGTTTCAAAACCTGGTGGATTACAGCTTGTTCATTTAGCCTTTAATATTTATTACTATGACTGACCACCCTGAGAGATGCTGGACATCTTCCTTTCTAACCTCCCTCCATGCAATATGTGTCTGAAATAAATGCAAACCTTTGTCCTTCCTACCTACTAAGCCCTGCTTAGCCAAGCTATTCAGCGAAGTCATTATTAAAATTTCTCTATTTTAACTTTCCATATTCTTAAGATTTCCTTAAGCATTACAAGCTCCAGCTTGTGCCCCATGACAACATCTCATTAAAATGACCTTGCTACTCAGATCCTTATGTAGCACAAGCAGCCACTGCTCAGCTAAAGTTAATGAAGGATAACTGATTTGTGAGATGTGTCTATTCATTATCTTCATTTCTGTTAACTGACCTTTCAATGAAAACAGCGTAGGGAAGGGAAAAAATTGGCATGGGAATAAGAAAAAACATATTACAAAGATTAACAGGTTTTCCACCTCCTTGAACACAAGTATTTCACTTGAAAGACAACCCCTAGGGAAATCAGGACTTGTCAACAGCCTTTAACCAGTTTCTAAGTCATAGCATCATAGAATCGTTTAGGCTAGAAAAGGCCTTTAAGATCATCAAGTCCAACCATTAACATAGCACTGACAAATCCACCACTAAACCATGTCCCTAGGTTATAATAAATGAAACATTTCTGCAACAAGAATAGATTTTCACCAATTAGTGATGCTATTAACATAAATCTTTTAAGTAAGAATCACAGGATGACGCCCACCTCTCTACAACCTCCCTTCAGGTAGTTGTAGGTGTTGATAAGGTCTCCCCTCAGCCTCCTCTTCTCCAGGCTAAACATCCCCAGCTCCCTCAACTGTTCCTCATATGATTTGCCCTCCAGCCCCTTCACTAGCCTGGTTGCCCTTCTCTGCACTTGCTCAAGGACCTCAATGTCCTTTTTATGGTGGGGAGCCCAGAACTCCACACAGTACTCAAGGTGTAGCCTCACCAGTGAGTGGAATTGGCATGAAGCTGCACCAGGGCAGGGTCAGATTAAATGTTAGGAAAAAAAAATCACTGAAAGAGTTGTCAGGGCCTGGAACAGGCTGCCCAGGGAGGGGGTTGATCACCATCCCTGGATGTGTTCAAAAAAAGGGTGGATGAGGTACTTAGGGATATGGTTTAGCATAGGATGGGAATGGTTGGATTTGATGATCTTAAAGGTCTCTTCCAACCTTGTGATTCTGTGATCCTATCACCTGTCACCTGGCTGAAGAGACCATCACCCACCACTCTACAACTTCCTTTCAGGTAATGGTAGGCATTGATAAGGTCTCCTTTCAGCCTCCTCTTCTTCAGGCTGATCATCCCCAGCTCCCTCAGCCGCTCAGAATGCAAACTTATCTTGAAATTAGGTGAAAAGTTTGGCTGGTTTTGAATATTAGAGGGATCAGTCAATCTTGCCAGCCTGAAAATATGTATCATTTTGTGATACAAGGCCACTACTACTTCAAATTGCAATCCATACTCCATAGTATGAGCTAGTTGTTGCATGATCTTCAAAGAGCTGAAGTTTCTGTTAAACATAACACAACAGGCACTCATTCACCCACAATTCTGACAGTGGGTACCACTGCTAGTAGACATTACCTGCTAAGAATGCTAGAAATAAATAGAATGTAAAATGGGAAGTCTGACTCCTCAGGAATGATTTAAATAGAAGGATGTTTGTTCTTTGAGGAAGCACAATAAACTAGCTTCTCAGAACAGTCTGACAGTGTCCATACCATAAGTGAAAACATCTAAGCCAAGCAAATATTCAACTACTGTGGAAAAGTAACTGTTGCAGTGCTCCAAAGGGTGAAGACAAAGGAAGTCCTATTCAAACAGACAGACCAGTCCATCAACATAAGCTGTACGCCAGTAAAACAGTGACAATGTATGAGGCAAATAATAAATTCAGGGGGGTATTATCCTGTGTCTCTTGAAGTCAAGGCAAAATTTCACCATTTTCAGATTCAGGATTTCACCCTTAAGTGATATTATTGAGTATTCACAGTGAGGGGGTGGCTGGTTTTCACATTCAGTCTTTCTGGTTCTTGCTAGCTTTTAAAGATTTCAAGATTTTAAGAGCTGTATCTAAGATTTAGCTCCACTGGCTTCTTATGTATTCCAAGAACCTGGTAATCATAAAAGTTTAAATAAATAACTTTGCTTATTTTCATTATGATTCCTGGATTTGCTCCAGACATTCTTTCTTCCATCTCATCCCTCTGTCCATCCTGCACTAGCCTTCTTTCACTGCTCACTGTGGTCATGATTAACACGAGGACTCCTTCTTTTTCTTCTTTTCCTTTCACCATTTCTTTCCAAGATTTAGCTGAGAGTGACTACTTCTCTTAATCAGTATTATATCAAGGAGCTTTTATTGTTTCATTCCGGTATGCCACTTGAGAGAAGAGAGTAGGTTTTGTCTGGGATACTAAATAGATGCAAGACCTCCTAAACACTACTCTTTTGGTTTGCCTATACATACATCCCTAAAAAGGGCAGAAAAATGTATGTTTTCTAGTGCTTGCAGGCTTCCAGAGGGGAGCCTGTTAAAATCCACAGGAATCTGTCACCATAAATGATGGAATCCCGCAAGAGAAGCGTGGGGATTAGCCCGACAAAACATCTGCCCATGTCAACACAGTGTCAAGTGAAACAAAGCTCCACCAGACACTGATCCAGGCAACTTAGTGTCTAGACTCCACCACCACCTCCCTGCTGACAGCTGGGCATACTTGCAAAGCACGTCTGCTTCTCCCTGACACCGCTGAAAGGCTGCAAAGCTAAGTGTGGCTCCCTGACAGCTCTGCTGTAGGACTTCACACCAAAAGCATGTACAGTGCTATAAATGCTTCACTCTCCCTCACTGGAAATAGGTAAAGATTTTAGTTCTCCCAAGAAGACCATCTTACTTACTTGGGATAGCGCCTCTGCTGAAAGATGGGAAGAATCTCTGTATCTTGATTTGAATGTAGAAGGAGTAAATCCCGAAATCTTTCTGTCAGGACAAAGAGAAAAAGAACAAAAGAAAAAAAACAAACCCAGACTGTGACTCTGCATTACAAGTTCAGGCCACAAGTAAGCAAGCAGTAATTTCAGTGAATTCTCTTCTCCAGTATTATTTACCAGAGCACAAAGCTAAGTTTACAGAGAATACAATATATATATATATATTCATGCAAAATTGCTGCTAAGACTAGAAATCACTGTTTCCTGTAAAACCTTGCATTACTATTTTAAATTACCTCTTTTTTCAAACAATATTGAATGCTGGTAGTGCTTACAAGCTTCTGAGGTCTGCATACAGGTCTTCTGGGTACCGTGAACAGACAGCCATAAACAGTCCCTGCCTTGAAGAGATTAGTCTAAACAGAACGGAGGAGCAACTAAGAATATCCTCTAACACTGGAATTACAGATAAGGAAATCAAAGGACAGAAAATCAGCAGAGAAAAAAATCTAAATCTTCCAGCTCCAAAAATGAACCATGGCTGTTTTCTTAGTTCTTACAGGTTAGTAGTATATGGTGGTTTTCTTAATCAGTTTTATGAACTGATATGTTATCATAACTAAACTCCATTAATCTGGATACAATTCTGCAATGCAGTCTCTAAAATGGAAAAAAACCCAAACCCAACCAAATCCAAAGCCATACTTTATAAAGTTAAAATACATTGAAGAAACCATACTAAATTGAGAAGAAAAACTCTCTTGTTGAGGGCTCAGTTTTAAAGGTCATTTGTCTCAGATGGCCTGATCTTGTCTTTAACCAGATGGCTAAGATACACTGCAAACATCTCAGAGATATGTTATACAGCACAGGATATGTTATATAGTATAGGATGGGAATGGTTGGACTTGATGATCTTCAAAGTGTCTTCCAACCTTGTGATTCTGTGAGATTAAATCAGGATCTGTCAGTGAAGAAACAAGGACTGATACTTAGTATTCTCGTTCATTTATTTCTACGCTTCTTCAGATTCCACTTTGAAATACTCAAGCCCTTGTACCTGGAAAATTCTTACTGAATCCTCACAATGTAATTTAGCTTTCCCTGTATAGAATAGGGACAGAGGCTGGATGTGGTCTAAACCAATAAATACTATGCTGTAAAGATGGAAGTGAAACTCCATGTGCTTCTTTCAGGGAACAGCCTTCTCATTGTCTTGACAAAAAAGCTTGCCATGACACCTACTTCCTGACCTCTTCTTGATCTTTTTAAGAAGATGCAGCAATTTGCCTTCTTCCATGTCGTCTTCTCTGGTCTTCTGGTACATGGCAATATGCTGTATGTGGGCATGACCTACCATCCTTGAAGATGATATGCTATGATCTTCAAATGCCACAAGAACTGAAAGGCATGAGGAAGATTTTACTGGTGAAAACCACGCAACTCTGTAAGAGTGAGTATATTAACTTCAACCCCACCTCGGGAATCACAGAATGTGTAAGGTTGGAAGGGGCCTTCAAAGTTCATCTAGTCCAAGACCCCTGCAGTGAGCAGGGACATCTTCACTAAATCAGGTTGCTCAGAGCCCCATCAAGTCCGACCTTGAACATCTCCAGGGATGGGGCCTCCAGTATCTTTCTGGGCATCCTGTGCCAGTGATCCACCACGCTCATAGTGAAGATTTTTTTCCTAATATCCAACCTAAATCTCCCCATTTCTAGTTTAACAGTTACCCTTGTCCTATTGCTCCATGCCCTCAGGAACAGTTCTTCCCCAGCTTTCCAGACACTGGAAGGCTGCTAAAAGGTCCTCCCAGACCCTTTTCTTCTCCAGGCTGAACAAGCCAAACTCTCTCAGCCTGTCTTCATAGGAGAGGTGATCCAGCCCTTGGATCATTTTTGTGGCCCTCCTCTGGACACGCTCCAACAGGTCCATGTCCTCCTTGTGTGGAGGGCTCCAAAGCTGGATGCAGTACCCCAGGTGAGGTCTCTCCAGAGCAGAGGAGAGGGGCAGAATCCCCTCTCTCGATCTGCTGGCCACACTTCTTTTGATGCAGCCCCGGATGCGGTTGGCCTTGTAGGCTGCAGATGCACAGTGGTGACTCATATCCAGGTTCTCAACCACAAGTACCCCAAGTCCTTTTCCTCAGGGCTGCTTTCAAACACATCATCTCCTAACCTGTATGGATAACAGGGATTGTCCTGATCCAGGTGCAGGACCCTGCACTTGGCTTTGTGGAACCTCATGAGGTTGATCTGGGCCCACTTCTCCAACCTGTCCAGGTCCCCCTGGATTGCATCCAGTCTGTCTGGCACACTAACATCACTCTCAGCGTGGTGTCATCAGCAAGCTTGCTGAGGGTGCACTCAAGCCGACTGTCAGTATCATTAATAATGGTATTAAATAGCACTGGTCCCAGCACAGACCCCAGAGGTGCATCGCTTGTCACAGTCTTCCATATGGACTTGGAGCCATTGACCACCACCATCTGGATGCAACCATTGGGAACCTCCCAATGCAACTCAAGCTGGAACCCTTTATAAAAAGGCATTGAATGAACAACAGCCTTTGTGTGTAGCTGGTGGAGGAATGAGACAAAGTTTTCAATGGCAAACACTGAATGATAGCACTTCCCTCCATGACTTCAGGGTTTTCAACCTCCACTAGCCCAGGTTGCCCAAATCCCCATGCAACCTGGCCTTGAACACTGCCAGGGATTCAAGGGCAGCCACAGCTCCTCTGGGCACCCTGTGCCAGGGTCTCACCACCTGCATTGTAAATAATTTCTTCCTAATAGCTGATTTAAATCTACGTTCCTTCTGTTTAAATTCATTAGCCCTTGTCTTATCACTACACTCAATATTAACAGTCCCTCTCAGCCTTTCCTGTAGGCCTCATCAGGTCCTGGAAGGCTGCTCTAAATTCTCCCCAGAGCCTTCTCTTCTCCAGGATGAATAAGCACAACTCTCTTAGCATGTCTTCAGATCAGAGGTGCTCATACCATCTTCATGGCCATCTCTAGACTCACTCCAGAAGCTCCATGTCCTTCTTGTACTGGGAACTCCAGAGCTGCATGCAGGACTTCTGGTGGGGTCTCATGAGAGCAGAGTGAGGGACAGAACCACCTCTCTGGACCTGCTGGTCACACTGCTTTTCATGCAGCCCAGGACATGGTTGGCTTTCTCGGCTGCAAGTGCACATTGCCAGCTCATGTTGGTTCTCATCCACCAACACCCCCAAGTCCTTCTCCTCAGGGCTGCTCTCAATCCAGTCTCTGCCCAGCCTGTAGTTATACTTGGGATTGTTCTGAGCTGTGTGCAGGACATTGCACTTGGCCTTCTTGACCTTCATGAGTTTTGTGTGGTCCTACCTCTCAAGCCTGTCAAGGTTCCTCTGGATGTCATCCCTTCCCTCCAGCACGTTGATCGCACCATACATCTTGGTGTCAGCAGCAGACTTGCTGAGGGTGCACTCAGTGTTATCTTTGGGATGTTCTGATTTATTTTTTTTTAGGACCTACAAACAGGTGTAACAGCAGTGCAAACCATGGGGAAACATGCTTGTCTTCAGATCTGTACTGCATGAAACTACATTACATGCATGTGAGTGAGGCTGGTTTGGCAGACCTCGCAACAGAACATATCTCAGGGAGAGTGCATATCTGTCCCACTCCATTGTTCTGTCTGAGAAGGACAGCACCCAGGCAGTCAGCCATATTCCATCTCTAACCGCTACTCCGTGACTCTACTGCTGCCCTTTCCCATTGATCCAGGCCACCTGGCTGCACTCCAGGACTCAGTCCAACAAGCCGTGATCCTGAAGATATTTTGAATAGTAATGTGACAGGGTTGGCCTGTACTGGCGTGAAAGCAGCCAAGTTATGGCATCTGAAATTGGCCCAAACAGCTTCACTACTGGATCTTGTTTTAGTTAACGTCAACTTTTGTGTGGTTTTTTTTTTCCCACACTATGGCAAATTTCCCAGGCAGATGTATTTTCACCATATGACTTTACTCATTTTTCCATGGCAACGTGCTATATGGTAGTGTTCCACCTCATCTCACATGCATCCTATGACTCCTCCAGCACATGTAGCCTCCACATCCCATAAATCCTCTTAAGAGAAATGGCAAACTGAACTGAAACATTTAGGATTAATTTGTCCCACAGGACCATTATGTACATGCTTCACCCTTCAGGTCTATAATATTCTCATATTACATATATGTGTGCACAGCACAAGTCATACTTGTGCAAATGACACTATTGCCTTTAAGTACTTTCCAGCAAGGTGATGAGGGAGGTGATGAGAGCTTCGGCAGTTACTGGCAGAAGACAGGTAATTTTGGTGCTCTTACAAAAGTGAGTATCAGAAGCCTGATTTTTGATATGAGAAAGCTTTTCAATTTGCAAGAAAATAAAATCACAATTTACTTTCCAAGGGGAGATTTTTTTTTTTTAAAAAGACTAATATTTTCTTCTAATTCATGCTACAACAATAAATGCAGAACCTAACAACAGATGAAACTAATCATTTGAGCATTTTACATCATTTTGATTTGCAATCACTGCTTCATCAGTAGAATCTATCCTGGGTTTGCTTAGAATAGGGTTAATGTTCAGCAGAAGCTGGGAGGGGATGCAGCCAGGACAGGTGACCCAAACCATGGTATTCCATACCATGACATCATGCTCAGTATAACAGGGGGTTTATGTGGGACAGATGGCACGGCTCCAGGACATGTGCCTTGGGACTGGGCTGAGTTGTACAGCTGTCAATGAGAAACTACACTTTGTATCACCAGTTTTGTATATTCTGTTGTAAGTCCTGTTGTTCCCCTTTCCCTGTGCTGTCCCAGTAAACTGTCCTCATCCCAACCCACACGGTTTGCCTTTGTTTCCCTATTCTCCTCTCCATCCTGCCTCGGTGGGGATGGTGGTGAGCAAGTGGCCCCATGATGCTGAGCTGCCAGATGGCGCTGGACCACAACTGAACCAAAACAAGTCACAGGATCACAGAATGTTAGGACTTGTAAGGGACCTCGAAAGATCATCTAGTCCAACCCCGCCCCCGCCAGAGAAGGATCACCTAGGCTAAATCACACAGTAACACATACAGGTGGGTTTGAATGTCTCCAGAGAAGGAGATTCCACAGCCTCTCTGGGCAGCCTGTCCCAGGGCTCTGTCACCCTCACAGTGAAAATATTTTACCTTATATTCACATGGAACTTCCTATGCTCCAGCTTGTACCTGTTGGCCCTTGTCCTATCGCTGCCATCACTGAGAAGAGCCTGGCTGCATCCTCCTGACACTCACACTTTACATATTTATAAACATTAATAAGGTCACCCCTCAGTCTCCTCTTCTCCAAGCTAAGGAGGCCCAGCTCCCTCAGCCTGTCCTCATAAAGAAGGTGTTCCACTCCCTTCATTATCTTGGTGGCCCTGTGCTGGACACTTTCAAGGAGTTCTATGCCCTTCTTGAACTGAGAGGCCCAGAACTGGACAAAATATTCCAGGTGTGGTTTCATCAGCATGGTGGTCTCAAGTCACAAACAATCTTATCATTACATGGGTCATTTTAGATAGACATCTCCCAAAATCAAGTCTTTTTCAGCACCTCTTGCAGCTTAGTATCTGAAATACAATGCTTTTTGTATAGGTCTTGCTCTCATATGTTAATAAAACACCAATAACATTTATTTAGCCAAGTTTTAAAACACTTAATTCTGAAAATATGCAATTATCTCCTCTGTCCCTCATTCCATCCCTGCAATTTGCTGTACTAGCTGGTCTCCCAGTGATTTTTTTACATTGTTCTGAGATCAATTATGCCATCGATTGTTTTGTCACTGAGTGTGACACAGCCGCCGTTGTCTCACTGGCTCTCCCACAAGTCTACCCCCAGGATGAAGTTCTCACAGACCACACGAATGGTTGTATAGTCACGTCTTATATTCAGACTTCTCCTTCTCATGCTGAGTGTCTCCACTTTTCCCTGGCTTTCATTTTAAGCATACGGTTCCCTCCAATTCCTTGATCAGTGAGAAGTCATTAGTTAAATGTAGGAGTCTCACTGGGATCATATATGTTTAGCTACACGTGTAGCACAGTTACCCGTGATGACTAGGGGATTGTAATAATCTTATGTCCTGTCCTCCTAAAACAGGAAGGTTGTAGACTACACAGGAGAAGAGAAAATTTGTCATAGATAGCTTTAGAGATTTAACATGTCCGCTCACATAAACCTCTCTTCCCTCTCATCTGACTCTTCTTTCCTCTTTGTCACCCTTTGTTCCTCCCTCCCTCTCCCAGCTCATGCAAGTCAGCCAGTGGACTCTCAGTAAAAATGCCCACTAACATCTGTTCTGACAAACCAATTACCAATTTACAATGACAGAGGTATGCATATCAAGGGAGATTTCCCCCTTAAAATACATACAGGTTACTGTTGTTATCGAGTCATAATGGGGTTGTGCTCAGTACAGCGACTAAATGAAAATGCCAGAAAAATGTGAGGAAGAGCATGTGCATGGATGTGCTGAAGCCCATTCAAACTGGTGAATGATACACTACCAGAGAGTTTGAGAGACAAAAGGAAATTTTAACATAGCATTTTAATATCTGGTGCTCTCAAAGCAAAGAAAAATAATTTTATAGAAGATCCTTGTGTATTATTCACACACTGTTGAAAGAAGTACCATGGCACAGGGAGCGCTGGCCTTGTTTTTCGATGCTGCCACCCCCCTGAAGATCTTACTGTTTTAGCACTTCAAAGATGATGCCAAAGTGATGTGCCAAATGTCACATACTGCAGTTTTCCAGATCAAGTACAGAATCACAGAATCTTACGCATTGGAAGGGACCTTTGGAGATCTATTCCAACCCCCTGCCGGAACAGGATCACCTCCAGCAGGCTGCACATAATCACAGAATCACAGGTTGGAAGGGACCTCAAGAGATCATCAAGTCCAACCTGAGGATCACATGCAGGCAGGTTTCGAGTCTCTCCAGAGAAGGAGACTCCACAACTGCTCTAGGCAGCCTATGCCAGTGGTCTGTCACACTCAGAAGTGTGGACTTTTTTCCTCATATTGATATGGAGCTTCCTGTGTTCCAGTTTGTGCCTGTTGTCCCCTGTGCTGTCACTGGGCACCACTGAAGTGATTCTGGCCCCATCCTCTTGACACTCCCCCTTCTGATATTTATAAGCATTGATCAGCTCTCCTCTCAGTCTCTCCTAGGCTTTCTCAGCCTTTCCTCATAAGAGAGATGCTCCGGTCCCCTAGTCATCTTTGTAGCCCTTCACTGGACTCTCTTCAGTAGCTCCCTGTCCTTCTTGAACTTGGGGAACCCAGAACTAGAAGCAGTAACACAGATGTGGCCTTACCAAGGCAGAGTAGAGGGGGAGGAGAACCTCCCTCAACCTGCTGGCCACAGTCTTCTTAATGCACCCCAGGACAACATTGGTCTTTTGGGCCTTGAGGGTACATTTCTGGCTCATGGAGAGTTTTTTGTTCAGCAGGACTCCCAGGTCCTTCTACACAGTGCTGCTTCCCAGCAGATCAACCCCTGACCTGTACTGGTGCTTGGGGTTATTCCTCCCCAGGTGCAGGACCCTATGTTTGCCCTTGTTGAATCTCATTTGGTTCCTCTCCACTCAACTCTCTGAGTTCCAAGGGTCTTGAGAAATCAAATTCCTGCTTTTTCCGAGTCTGATGGGTCTGTACATATGAGGCTGTAGCAGTACATAACTGAAGTCTGAGATATTACTGTTTTGTTTATCCTAACCATGTTTTACCCAGCAGCTTCGGACCACTCAACCTCTAACAAAAACAGGTTGAATTGCATCCAATCGACTCAATTTAGAACACTGTAAAACTAATGGTAATTGCTTTTAATAGGATAAAGATTTTAATATGAGTTTTTTAATATGAGTTTTATGGATTATTTTTAAAATCACAATTTGTAAGAATAAACAGAAATGTGATTAGAAAGCAACCAGAGAATGGGAGATCAGAATAGCATCGTCACTTATAAAGTACAGAGCACTCTGGTCCCGAATCCTTGCTGTCTACCGAAAGGCCTATCCATAGGGTTTGGATATTTCACAATCATGTTACTGTAATTACCTGCAGCCCTTCTGCATTCATTGAGACACACATCTCAGTTCCACATTTTGCTACATGGACACTCACAATCCCTGTAATTAAAAATCTGACTGGTTCTATACAAAATGCAGACTGGCCTGGAGCACCTTCTGTGTTATGAATTGCTCCTCAGCACCTTGCAATCATTTGAAAAATAAATTAAAAATTAAATCAGCTTTCTTTAAATTGCAATGGGTATTTCAGACCCACTAATCTGACTTGTTTTCAAACTCTGTAAATTTGAAAATGCTGTCATAAGTGGTTCCTAAGTGCCTTGTAAAAAGAGAAAGCATTTAGGAGGAAGTCTGTGCCAGTTATGGGCTATAAAACTATGATGAGCAATGAGATGGCATAAAACTGAAATGTCTAATATTTTAGTTTGATCTGTGGCTCATTAATAGCCCAAGCTTTTTAAGTTAAGGAAGTATAGCTTCTCTCTTCCTGAAGAATCAGTGCTACACATATCCTCCATCAGATTAAAAGGGGAGGAACCAAAATGATGAGATAATGTTGATGAGCCTAAAGTTCCAAAATTATTACATCATAAGCCTTGGGACTCCTATAAAACATACATATTTTGCTGATACAAACAGATAGGCTTTTTGAACAGTTTGAGCTTACACATTCCTGAGTCCGTTAAGCCTCAAGGAGTTTAATTCTTCTGGTTTTTCACCACCATTTTCTTCCATCCTGATCAGTCATTTGAAAGACTAATTAGAGCCCACCATTTACACAGCTAATAAAAACTCAGAAAGTTGAAAACTACATTAAAAACCTTTGCTGTTTATATTTATTTAAGGGAAATAGAGAAACTTCTACAAAAATTCAACTGGTCTCTTCATTTTCTACTCCAGGTAAATAAACAGCTATCACCTTTCTGTTCAACATTTCCTTTTGCAGGAGTTTATTTAAGGAAAAAGAAAAAAAAATAAGGAAACCAACTGGTCATTACAAAGGTCAGCAGTGAACCTTCCAGTCACTCTGGGCCTACAGAGCTGTCCTTTCTTTGAAGAAAGCCTCTGTACACGCTGCTTTCCCTCCTAACCCACATTTGTTTCCTAAAAAGTAGTCATCGCCTTCCCTTTCTCTAGCTGTGTGCTCAGCAGCTGGAAATCATTCTCCCTCCCTGATTCTGGCATCAGCACATCCTTTCCCCGCTGGAACTCTAGGTGCTTCCTTATGTTTTTAAAATGCTTCACCAACTATGGCAAAATTAGCTTGGACAGATTTATATTCAACTAGACCTCCCTCACTCACACTGCAATCACATATACTGCATGATTTATGTGTGTATGCCAATCTATCAGCCAACAAAGAAACCCTAAAAGGCAGTTCCTTGTACAAGGTGCCTTAAAAGGTTCGAAGATGAGCGTCGGGAACACAGGGAAAGAGAGATGCTGAGGACCATATTCAGGCTGCATTTTGAACGTCTAACTTGATAGAACAGCAGTGAGTGACCCACACTGCCTGGTAGCCACACTGCCAGATTGAGGATCCCTATGTAGCCAACAAAGAGAGGTGGGCATAGCACCAAAATTCAGCAGCCCTGATGTTCAAAAGTTAGAATTCCTTCTGTCGTTACACAGCAACTCCCTGGCAGAGCTGGGGAGCAGCTAGACTGCTGGAGTTCAAAACCAATGTCTTAATCAAGGAACTTATTTTTTTTCTCAGAGGTATTTATTGAAGACTGCTTTTGCCATGACAGAAGGAACTCTTCTCTTCCAAAACTCAACACTTACAAATTGCAGCAGTTAAAACAGGGTTTGGAAACAACACCAAATGGGAAGTTTAACTTTAAAAAATATCCTTGCACGTACATGCTCTGAAGCAAATGTTATTTATGCGGATTTATGCTGCCTTTGGCCATGAAGGGTTGTACTCTTTCACAACATGTTGGAAGAAATTATGAGGCATTGGTATATCCATTTTTGGTTTTAAGGTAAAGTTGTGACATTTGATCTAAAAAGTCCTTACATTCACTAAAAAAAACCCCAAAACCCCTCAAATTATGCAAGGGGGGGGATGCAACTGGTTCTGCCTTTGTAACTGGTAATCTGATACAGAAACCAGAGAAAGCCCAACCTTTCAAAAGCTACGTGGGATTTTATGGCTGAAATGGAGCTACCATTCAGCTGTGTGATTACTGCAATACTATCCAGCACTGCAGAGCTCCAGAGGGTGTGCCTCTACAAAGCCCAGCAAAGGCGCCATTTGTCACGCTGCACTGAGTCACACTAAGGGCCCTCCGACCCCCAAATATCTCTCTTCACATGCTGCACCTATGGAAGCAGACCCTGCTGCTGGCATTTTCCCAGCCTCCAACCATTTCTATTTCAGCAGATGTCCTGAGCCTAAACCAGTTTGTCCATTAAGAAATGCCCTGACTTCTCCTTAAAGCACTTGCCCAGTCCTGCATGTAAACCTCTTAATCTATCCCACATCCTCTGACAAGCAGTTCCATAAGTCCCTCACCTACTACATGAAGATACATCATACATTTGGTCCGAAGCAGTCTTGCTGACTGTATTTGGTAGCCTAAAGTTCTCATCCTGGCAGAAACCATGAATAGTCCAGCTCTGCCCACTCACTCTTGCACTGCTATATATGATTTGGTACACCACTGCTATATTCCCTTAATTTATATCTTTTACAGACTAAAGAGCCTCTGCATACTCAGCTGTCCCATGTTTAGAAGCCCTTCCATGCTTCTGATCATCTTTGTCATTTCTTCCTGAACACTGTCCAGCATCCTGTCAGAGATGAGGACCAGACCTGCATGCAGGCTTCAAGTCCTCAGAGCACCACAGAAACTGCAGTGACCTCTTCTGCTTTATTCTCTACCCTTCTGGTAATTTTTCTCTTTGTTGCTGCTGAGAACTCTGCTGATGCTTTCATGGAAATAATTACCATAACTCCAAAGTGTTATTCTTGGGCTGTCATGGTCACATCATCTCCAGCCATGTGCCTTACTTTGTCACCAAATATATCAAACATCAGTATGTACCCAAATGCATACATGCACTGGTATTTTTAGCCAGGTCTATAAATAGGTTCATAAGAGCAATATATTTTATACATGTGAACAAGTGATAAGAACTTTTCACTAAACATATTTAAATGGCAGACACAAAAATAATGGTGTTAAGCCCATCCAAGACAAAAGTTCACTATCGTAACAAAACCACCACTGGTCACTGGAAACTCATTCATGGGATTTTGTCTCTTCGTATTCGGTCTCAGTTTAGACCATAAGCATGGGATCATTTCACACTCTTACTAATACAGACATGGTTTCATTGGTACACTCAAACATGCAAATAAATTACTGTATCATAACACTGCAGAATCTCAGAACAGTTGAGAGTGGAAGAGCTCTCTGGAGATCACCTAGTCCAATCCCCATGCTCTGAATGGGGTCAACAAGAGTAGGTTGTTCACAGCCATGTTCAGCTGAGTTTTCAGTTATCTACACAGATGGAGACTCCACAACCTCACTGAGCAACCTGTTGCTGTGCCTGACCACTCTCCAAGTAGAAAGTCTTTTTTCTTACACTTTAACAAAATTTCCTGTATTTAAATCTACACCTATTGCCTCTTGTCCTGTCTTTGGTCACCACCAAGAGCCTGGATCCATCTGCTTTACTCCCTACTAAGTAAAAGCAGATAGGACAGTAATTTTGGAGAGAACAATACAGGCTGAGAGATGATGAGAGCAGTCCTGTGGAAGGACTTGGGGCGAATGATGGACAAAAAGCTGAACACAAGCCAACAATGTGCACTTGCAGCCCAGAAGGCAAATCACATCCCGGGCTGCATCAGAAGAAGTATGGACAGCAGATTGAGAGAGGTGATTCTGCCCATCTACTCTGCTCTGGTGCGACCTCACCTCAAGTGACTGTGTCCAGCTTGGGAGCCCTGAGCACAAGAAAGACATGCACCTTTGGAGTGGGTCCAGAGGGGGTTACAAGGAAGATCAGAGGACTGATACACCTCTCCTACGAAGACAGGCTGAGAGAGTTGGGCTTGTTCTGCCTGGAGAAGGGTTGAAGAGACCTTAGAGCAGCCTTCCAGTACCAGAAAGGGACCTACTAGAAAGTTGGAGAAGGACTGTTTGTAAGAGCACGTAGTGATAGGACAAGGGGCAATGGTTTTAAGCTCGAGGAGGCTAGGTTTATATTAGACATTAGGAAGGAGTTTTTACTCTGAGGATGGTGAGACACTGGAACAGGTTGCCCAGAGAGGTAGTGGAGGCCCAATCCCTGGAGACATTCACGGTCAGGCTTGATGAAGCTCAGACCAACCTGATCAAGTGAAGATGTCCCTGCTTACTGTAGAGGGGTTGGACTAAATGGCCTTTAAAGGCCCCTTCCAACCTAACAGATTCTATGATGCCATGAGACTTGGATTCAAGATCTAATCAACCTTTCCCTGTGCAGTATAAGGAGCTATGTAAAGCTGATTAGACTGCATTTTATCTTCAGCCATTGTTCTTGGGGATGGGTGATGTACAAAACACTTTGTATACCCAAAACACACAACAGGCCAGCCTTGTACAAAGCACTCCTACAGCTGGAGGCGAACACTAGTGGATTTGGGCTTAACAAAGGATTTAGCTATAGACACTACCCTACAAACACAGCTGTGCATGATGTTGCTATCACCGAGGCTTAACTAAGGTTTGTAAGGTGATTAAGCATAACTTTTACTTTCTCACAGTAAGCCACGTGAATACCTATATTGAAGGCACTAAGTTGTTTGCAAGGTCTGTGCAAAGGGCCAAAGGAAGAGCTGAAATACACCAAAATACTTAGTGAACAGGACTTGGACAAAACAGTGCTGATATACACCCTGTGGGAGAAAAGCCTGTCCAGCCAACCACTTAGCTAAAATAAAAGGCTGGAAATAGCAGCAACAAGTCTCCAAATAAGAAACAAAAGAAGAAATAAGGTATTAAGTGACTCTACTTACAAATGAAAATAATTCCTCCTGTGTTTTCAGCTGCCTGTGTCTTCCAGAGAACACATAGAAGTTCTTTTCTAAAAGCACTCCAAGCACTAGTTGCACTGAAGTATAACACAGGATAAAGTGATCAGAGCTCAGCTGGATCCTATTTTCTATATAAATTTTGCTAGACAACTGGGGATGATCCATCCAAAAATGCACATTTTTTCCAGAGATATAATCACATCTGAGGCTCCATTTCTTATAACGTCTCTCAAAGGGCAATATCAAAACCTTAGCAGGAAATAATTTGAATGACTGGCAAATTAAATGAGTCATTAGATACTACTTTTTTTTTTTTTTGATAGGTGATAAACATAATACACACAAGTGTATCAAGAACTGCGTTAAACTTTTGGTTTAATTCCACCCTGCTGTGACCAATTTTGTTATTTCTTTTTACATTTGAATTAGATAAGTTGTTCCTGAGAACTTAAACCAGACCACTTCCTGAATATAAACTACTATATATAACCTAGTCTGGGTAGCTTTCCTTTACTCTCAATTAATAATTTCTCTAAATACATTTATTTATTGACTTAGTAATATCTCTCCTTAAAATATGCTGCAGTATTTTCTATCACATTGTCACCTCCATCTTTCAACTACCACTATGTTATGAATGTAATGAAATACTAAATAGACACAATGGTTTTGGGTGGGAAAGGACCTCAAAGCCCATCTAGTTCCAAACCGCTGCCATGGACACCATCCACTAGACCGTGTTGCCCAAAGCCTCATTCAACCTGGCCTTGAACCCTCCCAGGGACCCAGGAACAGCCACAGCTTCTCTGGGCAACCTGTGCCAGGGCCTCACCGCCTTCACAGTGAAGAATTTCTTCCTAATATCTCATCTGTATCTACTCTCTTTTAGTTTAAAGTCATTACCCTTTGTCCTTTCACCTCCTGCCCTTGCAAACAGCCCCTCTCCATCTTTCCTGTAGCCCCTTCAGGTACTGGAAGGTGCTATAAGATCTCACCAGAGCCTTCTCTTCTCCAACCTGAACAAGCACAACTCTCTCAGCCTATCTACACAGGAGAGGTGCTCCAAACTCTCAAGTAATGACACCTTCTCTGTCTACTGTTACTACTAAAATCAACAGAAAAAGCATTCCCACTATCCTTGAGTGGAAGAGAAAGTTTGAAAATGTTACTATGTAATACCACATCGATAACTATTTTGTAGAACAAAGAACCAGTGGCTTAACAGGATTTAGATCACACAATTCCTCACACATCATTTAAACAAAATGGTTCGCATTGTACTTTTCTGAGTTATTTTGCCAATTATATATGTGGAAGCTGTCGTTAGATACCTATCTTTTGATTCTTTCTGTTCCCAATCATGAGCTGACATATAGCAATGCATCGATGTACTGTCACTAATCCAGCAACACAAGATGGCACAGAAATGATAAAATACTCCCCATGCATCAACAGCACATGCTGTTGTTGAGAAGTATGGAAGAGTTTTATAGAACTTTTTTTCTAAACATTTTTTTTTTTTTAATTAATGAAATGTTGCCTTATTTGGAAACTGCACTAAAACATTTTGTTTGTTAATGCTTGTTAATGACAGGACACAATTAACATAATCCCCTCAACCCATTAAATAATGCAAACATCAAATAACAGAACTCATAAATATGTATTCCTTTATTTTATACATTTTGCCTCTTTTAAGCCAGTTACAGCTAAATTCAAGAGACAGTCAGCTCACACGGTGTAAGCAAAATCCTTGAGGGAAAGCCCTGCGCCATCAGGCTGGCACCAGCCTCTTGGAAAAGCACAGCAAACCATCACAGCTTCAGCTTTGAAAATCTATGTGGGTGTCTGTGGCATTTTCCTTGAGGAAACAGCACTTATGGAATGCTTAATGAATAAGGGAATGTGTTAAATTCATGGGAAGAGATAGTCCTTAGAACTGCTTATTGCAATGAAGAGCACAAACTGCCCACTGATTTATTTTCATTTCACAAAGTGTGAGGAGGCTTCTCGGAGGCTGTAGGTGTGATAGTTACCATCCACAGTACTGTAAAATCACCATAGAAGCCATTTCAGCAAAACTCAAAATAGCCAATAATCACAGAACTGGACAAAATTTCAACCTTGAAAAAACGTGTCAACGACCCTTGGTAAATGCCACCCAGCACTGAGTCCCCCCCTTGTGCAACATGCATAAACACACAAATACACCCATTTGGATGCACAGACCTTTTTCCCTGTAAAGAAGCATTCTCTCTTACTCATGATAGTGATATTTACTATAGCATAACTTAAAATTTTCTAGTTCCAGGTGAGTCACAAAGTTTATCCACTCTTTATAATAGAATCACAGAATCTCCTGAGTTGGGAGGGACCCATAAGGATCATCGAGTCCAACTCCTGGCTCCACACAGGACCAACCAAGTCAGAGCATGGGACTGAGGGCATCATCCAGATGCTTCATGAACTCAGCCAAGCTCAGTGCTGGGACCACTTCTCTGCGGAGCCTGTTCCAGTGCCTGAATCCCCCTCAGTACCGAACTTCTTCCTAACACCCCACATAAACCTCCCCTGTTGCAGCTTCATACCCCTCCCTCAGGTTTTAGCAGCTTCTACATACAGAACAGGGTCCCTTCAACACAGTGATACTATGCACAAAGCATTGTCCAAATTTTACTCTCTACAGATGGTCAAACATCTTCAATCAAAACGTTGTTTTGATAGGATAGGGAGATTTTAAGAGAAAAAAAAAATCTGTAAAAATTACAACCAAATGCTTCAAGTTGAGGGATGTGTGGTGGCACATATGTATGTATATATAAATAAAATACAGCACTTCATGCAAGCCACCATGGACTTTTCTCATGTGCACATCTCTTTTCCCAGTTAGAGCTGCCAGCCGGACTGTATCTGCCGCGACGCAAGTGCTTTCCAGGAGAGAGTGAGACCATAGCGCATTACAGCAAATATACCCCAAACCGGGAACCCAGCCAAGAGATGATAAAGAACTCTGGAGACATACAAATCCTAAGAGGCAGTGAGGAGAGAATTTACAAGTGATATTTTTGGCTTTCAGACTATTTTTGACCATATGAATTTTTTGAGAAACAAATGACATCTCATGGAAAAGGTAAATCAACCTTTATTTTTTTTTTTTTTTTTAATGGGGGACACACATCTTCTACTCAGTTACTAAGCAATTTTATCACTCATATTTCTCAAGAAAAAAATGCTTTAAAGAGTAAGAGGGAATGTTACTTTATTCCCTGCTCTCTGCTTTGACATTGCTTCCTCTCTGTCAGACCTGCTGAAGGCACTGCATGCCTGTTTTTTCTGGCTGTTTCAGCTGATCTAATAAAAGATATTACCTCTCCCTATAAAATTTGCTTCTCATGGAGTATTATTGCATTACAGCGTACTTTGGTCTAATCTGCCACAAATGTGTACAAACTATATAAATACGAAGTATCACGATAGCCTTTTGAAACAAGCCCTGTCGCTTTAGCCCCGTTCTGAGCAAAAAAGCACTTCAAATAAAGAAAGAGAGGAAGAGTGAGAGCATGCCAGAGCTGCAGAAATCTGGGTTATAGTGTCAGTGAAACAAAATACACGCTGCACCCTGCCCATCAGCTGCTGCTCTTCATACCAAAGTGCCATTCATGACTGATGTGCCAGACTCTGCTCCGCGTACCACAACACACCGGGCTGCAATCCCATTCACATTTTGGAACGTGATTTCCAGCCTATGAATCGCCTCCTACGGTTTCTCCTCACCATGTTTCAGCTAATACTGAGATAATAGAGTTATTTGTCTTGCTAAGAAATGGCACGTTCGGTACATAGCAACCCCCATTTCAAATTCGGCTCCAAATTCCAATGCACTAGCAATCAATTCACCTTGCCATAAATACAGTGTTTAAGGCACTTCTGCCTCACTGCCTTGTGAAATTTCAGAATCTGACAGAAAGAAGAGACATAGAACCACAGAATGCTTTGTGTGGGAAAAGACCTTGAAGACCATCTAGTTCCAACCCCCCGCCATGGGCAGGGACAAGTTCACACTCGGCCAGGTTGCCCAAAGCCCCATCCAATCTGGCCTTCAACCTGACATCACTTCCAGGGATGGGGCTTTCACAACCTCTCTGGGCAGCCTGTGCCAGGGCCTCACCGCCCTCACAAGGAAGAATCTCTAATATCTCATCTAAACCTTCCCTCTTTCAGCTTGAAGTCATTGGCCCTTGTCCTATTGCTACACTCCCTGGTGAACAGCCCCTCTCCCACTTTCCTGTACGACCCCTTTAAGTATTGGTAGGCTGTAATGACATCACCCCAGAGTCTTCTCTTCTCCAGGATGAACAAGCTCAACTTTCACAGCCTGTCTTCATAGAAGGGGTGCTCTAGTCCCCTGAACATCTTCATGGTCTCCTCTGGACTTGCTCCAACAGCTCCATGTCTTTCCTGTACTGGGGACCCCCTGAGCTGGATGCAGTAAATTGAGGTTTAATTAGAAATTAAGGTAGTGGATTGACACTGACAAAAGGATGCCTTCATATTAAAAAAAATGTTTTGTACTGGCAACACTTCAACAGCAATATCATGCCAAAAGGGAGCAGTAAAATATTTGATGTGTAAACACAGGGAAAATATTATGTGACCATGTTATTTGGTCATGATAACATTGGCAATGTTGTGGGAGTTTCCAAACAGGAAAAAACAGTAAAAGATTATTACATCATCACAAAGTCAAGATTCATTTTCACATGCAGCACAGAAAGAACCAATGGCTATCCAAAGGTTGAAGCTGAAAAACCTGATGATTACTTCAACCCCAGGTTTTGGTTTTGGCTTAACTTCTACACAGAAATTCTTATAAGAAATTCTAAAATATCATGCAGGAGTTGTGGGCACATAAAATAACTGTCCCCTCTGATCATAAAGTTTATAAATATCAGCAGTTCCAACAGAAGTTTTCCCTATTCTTTTTTATGTTCCATTTGAAATACATTTTCCCTAATCAACCACAGCATTTTTACAATCTGTTTGAAAAGGATCCCAGAAAGAAACCTTTTAAAATCTTTAAAATCTACTTTTAAGATAGTTTAACTTGCAAATGTTAGTTAAACTGTAGTAACTCGGAATTCTACGTATGAAGAGGGTCTGCTCTTTTCTTCTGCCCCTGAGGGAGAAGTTTCAATGAACTGAGAACAAAACAAGAATATGTTTTGGCAGGGAATCTTCAGCAAACCATGACTGGCATATAGGAGAGTACACTATTGTCCTGAGGGGAATGCAGGCATACATGAAGACCCAGCATTTTGCTATGAACTCTCACTTTTTTCTAGAAACCATTACACACCTCAGCTTGTTAAAGGTGCTCACACAAAGAAACCAGAGAAGTCCAGTCAGACTTTGGATGTTCATTGCTTGAAGCAGCTGTGTACCTCTGCACAGAAGCTCCCACAAGAAAGAGACTGCCCTAAGCATCCCTAAACAAAGATTAACAGAAAAGTGGTGAAACATGGGCAATTCCAGAACCGCAACTTTGCCTCTTTAAATAGGCAAAGGCATCATGAGGGTGGTGAAAGACTGGAACAGGTTGCCCAGAGAGGTGGTAGCAGCCCAACTCCTAGAGATATTCAAGGTCAGGCTTGATGAAGCTCTGACCAACCTGATCTGCTTACTACAGGGGGGCTGGACTAGATGACCTTTAAAGGTCCCTTCCCTTCTAATGCAGTCTATGATTCTATCATCGTACAACTAGTGGTTAGAAAACCAGAAATTTGCCTGTCAGTCCATTCAAATACATGTCCCAAAGACTGCCTATCTTGTGACTATTTTCAAAGTAGAGAGTAGCTTTTTGCCTTTTTTCATTATATTTAGGTCCCCATCAGCTGCTACATATTTCTGTGCTCCACAGGTTTCATTCCTGCAGTTTGTAAGGGTGCTTAGAACATCTGAGGCATGGCAAGGAAACCTTCAACTTTATATTCTTGGATCAGTTCTTTACTACAGCAACATCCTATGCATATTATACCAAAGGATAAAAGTAACATGCATCATTCAGACGTAATTTTCTATAAGCATTGCCTGACTAAAAAGAGCGTGGGATATGCAAAAAGGTGGAATTTTACAAGTAACCTAAGGGGGAAATTACTCCAAGGCAACTTTCTCACCTAAAAATCTTTGTTCCCTGTAGAGGTAAAACTCATTAACTGTTCAAATCAGAGTTGACCCAAGTTATGCTGGTTTTGGTATTAAGTCAGCTGGAGTTCAGCTCCAGTCAGCTGGAGTTTACTAACATAAAACAATCCAGGTCTGGAGCCAAAAATTCTCATGTGTTCACCTTCAGCACTAATTCTTTAATCAGAGAAAAGCTCTGAGCCAGATTTCAGCACTGAGACAGCAAACTGAATCTGGTCTCCACTTTCTCCACTCTCTTAAATCCTGCCTTTTATTCAACTTGTTTGCAGTCATAAATATAATTAATAAGCATTAATGGCAATGAGGAATAAAACTGGTATTCCTTATGGTACACTTTGGCTAATTATATTGCTAAGGCATTTATACCTCCCAGTAACGTAACAGTATTACTTTTATTACTGATTTCAAATTACATAAAAAGAAACACAGTTAAACCTTTTAAGCACTCAATTTTGATATCTTCCTCACAAGTCTTGAGTAAGATTCACTGACAATATAAGAATCAATAACCACAAAATCTACCAGGAAAATAACATCTATCCCACCTTCGTCTTCTGCTTCCAAAGCCACACACTGATTTTGCTGGGACAACCAACAGTATGACATCATAAACGCCTTTCCACACTGCAAGAAATCTCATGGAATAAATAAGTGCCACAAAATATGTGTTACCGTGGAATGAAAAAAGCCCAAATCAAACAGAGCTTGAGGTAACAGCAAAAGAGTTGACCAACTGTTCACCCCCAGTGACTTAGATTTTGTTAAAGAAACTCTGAAGCAGATATAGTGATCCTGGGACAACCTTGTTCCATCTTGAGGGAAGACTCTGTAGTCTTATTATTCCTTCTTGTCATCTTCCGCTTCACACATTCCTCCAGTCTGAATCAAGATCCACTAAGAATATAGTAGATACTGACTGAATGATCCACTACTTCAATATCTCTAAAACTGTCCCTGGGGTTACTGAAAATAAAATATTGCTTCTCTGCTAGCTCCTACGCCCACTGATAAATTCCAGCTAAGCACAGCAATGTAGAGTGAGCTTTGGGATACTTCAGGCATTCTCTACACCATTAGATGCAAGGGCTTAACAAGGTCATGGAGATACTCCTGAACAATTTGACAAACCCTCTCAGTCCAGCAAGTTTAGATCTTTCTTCTTTCAGAGTCCCTCAAAAGGAATGTTTCTGATGACCATGCCAACACCCTTAATCAGCCTCCAAAATCCCAAACCACTGTCTTAAAGTGTCTGTCTGTTTAAAAATAAGTAATTTGGTGTGTGTACTCTTTGCTGTCTTGGGTTTCAATCCATAGGAAGTTAAATGAGATCTATGCTTTCATACATGTGCCATGTTCTGAAAAATTGTTGGCTTCAATTGAAAAAAGGGTTTGGTTTTTTTTCCACCTGGAAATTCCTGCTCTGGATCTGGACCTTCCAGAAAAAGGACTATGGAAATATGAAACAAAAATTCCCATCACACTTCATCAGATTCGAATCCAGGCAGTCAGTATCTAAATGACCTAGTGCCCATGTATATCCTCATCTCTAGCAGGGAGAATTAAGCAAAGATACATTTTTCCTGATGAGACCTAGAGTTTACTATGGTGATGCAGATTGGTACCCCATGACCTGTCAACTCTGGCTCTAGCCACAGAGTTCTCACACACACCAACACCTCCTGTTGCCATGGTATTTGGTTAAGTATAGGACAGAAGTCTCAGACTTAACGGGTGGTATTAAAAGTGCTCCTGTGGCACGCCCACAATCAATACTGTGCTGCTCAGAATGGTGGACAGGTCCTGTGAACGTCTCTAGGATCATACGCTGCTACACAGCATGATGATGTCATCACATGATAAACATTTCTGTAGAGTGCAGAATAGCAGCAGCATTTTACACACGGGCTCACATCAATTTGCACCAGCAGCACACTGCAACCTGACAGCAGCAGTGTTTTATTGCCATAAGGCATGCAGTTTGCCTTAAGACCTCTGAGTGCTGTGTATTTGTTCCACACAACAACATGCCGCGTGGCTTGAGAAGTCTGTTATTTCGGCATCATCAATAACACTTTCTGTCTCACACCCTGAAGTTTGTCTGGTGAATGAGACACATTGTCTTGATACACTGCCATGGGGTTTTTTCACTGCTGACAAGTGGCTGGACATGAGGCATGGCCTCCGGCCTCTCATTTTCCCTCTGGAGGTGCCAGATGAAATGTCAGTTTAACAGCTAAACAAGCAGTAATACTTGAGGCAGCAGCAAGGATGGAAGAAGCATAAGGCTGATAGATGACAATGCTGAGGACAAACTAGACAGTAAGTGAGACCAAAAAAAACCCCAACAAAAACACAAACTTTCAAAACACCTTTCTGTAAATACTAAGCCAACAATTTTTTAAACACTGAAAGAGAAATAGGTGACCACAGATAAGAAAGAAGCAGAACAAAACAGGTGTTTAGAAGGAACGATACTAACAAGATTAGCTTGGACCTCACAGCTCTGATCCATGCAAGAGCCACTGCGGGGACTTCAGTGTCAGTGTCAGGTTTGAAGTTGCATCCACCAGCTCATCTGCAGAGGACAATATGCTGACTTTGCTCTGAGCCACAGGGCTAAACCAACCTGCAGGCCTTCATGTTTTCAGTTACCACAGACCAGCCACTGTAAACCCATTATAATTTGGGTGTCTAAGTCCTGACAGGCTCACTGAGCTGTGGTCTACAGCAACAGGTATCAGTCCTGTAAATTGACAAAATAATTATAGCTGCAGTACGAGCTACCAAATTGCCACGGAACACTTCCCAGATACAAAAGTGCTGTCTTAAGTAGTCACGTCAGCACAAGGATAGTAATTGCAAAACTGTTCTTTAGGAGATCTAAAATAGCTGTGCTGCTGCTCACAATACCCAGTGCACATGGCAAAAGATGGAAAAATGTATTGGGTTTGCATGGCAAGGTTGGGGAGGAGGTGGGGAGAGGAGCGGCTACAGAGGTGGCTTCTGTGTGAAGATGACAGAAGCTTCCCCCATGTCTGACAGAGGGACCTGGACTGGAGCATCTGGTCCTGAAAGTCTGAACTGTGTGGAAGGGACCTACACTGGAGCAGTTCAGTAAGAACTGCAGCCCATGGGAAGGACTCACATTTGAGAAGTTCATGGAGGGCTATCTCCTGTGGAAGGGACCCCAGGCTCTTGCAGGGTAAAGGTATGAGGAGTCCTCCCTGTGAGGAGAGAGGACCAGCAGAGGCAAGGTGTGACGAACTGACTCCAACCCCTACTCCATCCCCCTGTGCTGCTGGGGGGAGGACGGAGAGAAGTGGTGAGCAGAGTTAAGCCTGGGAAGAAGGGGGGGGCGGGGGGGAGGTGTTTTAAGATATTTTTTCTCATTTCTCTACTCTGATATGATTGGTAATAAACTAGATTATTATTTTTTAAGTCAGGTCTGTTTTGCCCATGAGGGTAACTGGTGAGTTATCTCTCCCTGTCCTTAGGAGCCTTTCCTTATATCTTCTCTCTCCTGCCCATCTGAGGAGGACAGTGATGGAGCAGCACTGGGGGGCACCTGGCCTCCAGCCTGAATGAACCCACCACAAAAATCATGTTAGGAACCTTTGCATGGGAAAAATCACAACTAATTGTCAATTAACTAACTACCTCTAAGGTAGCAATGCATATATATAAAGGCCGCCTTTACAATCACAGAATCACAGAATATTAAGAGTTGGAAGGGATCTTGAAAGATTATCCAGTACAACACCCCTGCCAAAGCAGGATCACCTAGACTAAATCACACAGGAATGCATCCAGGAAGGTTTTGAATGTCTCCAGAGAAGGAGACTCTCTGGGCAGCCTGTCCCAGGACTCTTGTCACCCTCACAGTGAAAAAGTTCTTCCTTATATACAATGAATTAAGAGAAAACAATGTGCTTATGGCCTGGATCTCCTCATCCTAAACTGGACAGATACACAGGCCACAGAGCTACAGAGGGAGCCAGGTGAAAGTATACACCACACAGGCATCCAAAAGATTCTTATAGTAGTAAGAGTACCTGTGCTTTCTGTGATGAACATGAAAGCTAAGCACAATAGTTACTAATACCACTGAAACACAGATGAGAAATGAGAGAGGTCAGACTTCTATTGGAAATTTATCTGAAGGATGCTGCTGCCTACATAATGGGAGGGAATGTTGTGCCTTCATCCAAGTCTGCTTCTGGGAAGGGCAGGTTTTCAGCTATTCTAAGCTCAAATTGCACCATTTGATTTCAGTGGTGCAAGAAATGTACCCCTTGGGTGTCTGGATTACTGCTTGGTTTACAAAGACTTATTGCTTCTGAGGTTTCTTTCCCTCTTTCTTTCTTTTCTACATTATGATTTTCAGTATTCAAATAGTTGTTTTAAAAAGAAATTAACAATATTGCCTGGAAATCTACTAAATATCTCCTCCTATGCAACAACCCCTTATTTCTTAAGTGACTGCATCTTGCAGCTTCTTCTATTGGGCATCTAAAATGATCTGCACTGGGACATGGGCAATTATATTACCCCTTTTCTCTTGACATGCAGCTACGTTCCCAACCTACAAAAGAAAGTCACTAAGGCCACAAGGTATTAAATTTTCAAAACCTAAGACTCTATTAGAGACCTGACCTGAAACCTAACCTGTAGAATTGGTTTTCCCAATATCCCAGCTGAAGTCCTTAAAGCTAATAAAGTGTTCCTCCACATCTCCTGGGTGTAAGGCAGTGGAAGCTGAAGCCAGCGAGAGGAGAAACGTCTCGAATTTCTCTGCTTTTCACAGCCTATCTGCACACTCCTTGCATCTTTTTAATTTAAGCTTGTAATTGAGTTCCCTGAAGTAAATTGTTAACTGTCTTTGGTGTCAGATGTAAACTGTCAGGAATGTGAAAATGTTCTACAAAAGCAAATTTTAATAAATAAGATAAAGGCTGAGAGAACTGGTCCCGAGAAGAGCTTGAATGACAGTACGGCGCATAAAAACTGCTCCAAGCCAATATCCTGTCTGCAGAAGCAGTCGTTAGAGCACGCTTAAAAAAAGATAAGGAGAGGGTTCAGAGGAGCCACGAAGATGATTAGAGGGCTGGAGCACCTCCCCTATGAAGAGAGGCTGAGGGAGCTGGTCTTGTCCAGCCTGGAGAAGAGAAGGCTGCGGGGGAACCTCATTGCAGCCTTCCAGTACCTGAAGGGAGCTTATAAGCAGGAGGGGATTCGACTTTTTAAAAGGATAGACAATGGCAGGACAAGGGGGAATGGATTGAAGCTAAAGGAAGGAAGGTTTAGATTAGATCTTAGGGGGAAGTTTTTTACAGAAAGAGTGGTGAGGTGCTGGAACAGGCTGCCCAGAGAGGTAGTGGATGCCCCGTCTCTGGAAGTGTTCAAGGCCAGGTTGGATGGGGCCCTGGGCAACCTTGTGTAGATCCAGGCCTGAGGTTGGTGTTCCTGTCTGTGGCATGGGGGTTGGAGCTCTATGATCCTTGGGGTCCCTTCCAACCCATGCCATTCTATGATTCTATGAACACAGCAAATATAATAATCCTTCCTCAAACAGTCAGTGGATTAGAGCCCATTAATTGTCACAGGGCTTAAGGGACCGAGTGAGAACAGGGCTCCATGGTACAGATGCAGCATAAAGGATTGGACAAACCACCTGCTCCTCGACAGCATGTGTGACCCCAGGAGAGATATCCCTGTTAGCAAAAGTAATACCACAAACAGTCTCTGTTATATGACAGTGTCCTGAATCTCATACAGTCCTACCTCTTAATGGAGAATATAGATGCTGAGTTGGGATAATAACATTGAAATGCTAATAAAGAGCAATTCATGCCACAGAGGCAACCAGAAACTTCAAAGGTGACACTTCTTTTGGAAAACTCATTTAGCTAGCACTTCTCCACTACTTGTCCCAATAGCCTGGCATCATCTCCCAGGTAGGAATGATGCTTAACAATAAAAGAGCCATCATACTGGAGCAGACAAGAGGCTAATTAGGCTCAGAATCTGCCTCTGCCTGACCAACATCCTATACTTCAAGCAAGAATAGAAAATCAGGGTGATTATGGAGCATAGGTGTAGATGGCACTGCCCTCCCAATCTTTGCCTATGAAAGTTGCAGTGACTTCCACAGCCAAAGTATGCAGCCGAAACAACAAGTTAAAGAGTTATTTATGGACTTACTCTCCCTGATTTGGTCTAATCCCTTCTAGGGCAACAAGCTCATTTGACTCAGTTCCACAAACACACAAGCTGATAGAAATTAACACAGAAAACATTTCTTGGTAAGAAATGAACAAGATGGTGTTGTGTATTTGTTCTCCTTACAAGGAAATGTTATGCTGTGCAAAAAGAAAGTCTGTCACCGAGGAATAATGACAACTATCACTTGAGTATACAACTGTCACAGGGAGCAGCAAATTACCATTCTCCTCCGTGGGGAATCCTGGCTTACACCCCTGGTCTGGAGGACATTCAAAGAGCAATGGAAGAGCATGGAAGAACATGAAAGCAGCCTGTAATCTCAGCGTACCACAGGCGTTAATTAACATGGCAGCCATCCAAACTGCTGGCATAAAAATCCGCTTATCTGGGAGCTGCACATTTCGGTGTTTCTGTGGACCCTACTATGCACAGAGGCACGGCACTGCACAGGGGCAACAGGGAGCGGAAACGTAAGGAAAAGAGGCAGAAACGGAGGGAGGCTGGACATTATGACATTGCAAATCAGAAGATCTGTTAGTAGTCAGAAAAACGTTATATTTTAAGAAATGTACATCTGAATAAAGCAGGGGTTTCATCAAGGTTGTAACACAGACAACTCTGGGAGAGAGCAAGCTTGAACAGTCTCTAGTGAGAATACACCGCAACCGAGGTGCGATCATGCTGAAGCCAGAAAGGGGTAACAGTTCAAGTAAAGGTATTTGGCTCTGAAAAGGAATCGGTTTTCTACATACCTGTCCAGTCTCCTACTACTTTAAGGTGGACCCCAAACGTTGCTTTGGTATCTGTAGGGCACTAAAAATATTAAATATATTTAAGGACTGCTCCCGAGTAACAAGGAAATAACAAAATGCATTCAAACCACAGTTGTTAAGACAGAACCTGGTGTAAATAGGTCATTCCTGAGCAGACATATATGCACCTACACCCTTCAAAAAACAAGTCTTGCATCAGTAGAGTTCAGGAAGCCAAACATGGCTAGGTCTTCACTTTAAAAAAAAAATCTTAACCTTTTCTTCTGGTCACAGAGGATTTTGGGACAGGCTTATCTGGGGGTATGGTTTGGGACAGCCACTTCACTAAGCATTACTCAGTGGTGATACCAACTGAGGATACAACGGTACAGAAATGCTATTGACACTTATTCAAAATCAGGAACTGTCACATCACTTCGTTATCAAAGTGCTTAATAGACTTCTGGTTCCTGAATGTCTGGGCAGATCTTTTCAGGCTGATCATTTTCACAAAACTGACACCTTCTTCTAAAGGGAAACAGACATTTTGCTGCAATTCAAAGTTCAGGAAGGACAGGGAACTACTTGAAAAAGCACAGCGCAGGTCCACTAAGATGGAGTGGAACATCTTCCTTATGAGGACAGGCTGAAGGAGATGGGTCTCTTTAGCCTGGAGGAGACTGAGAGGTGACCTCATAAATGTCTCTGTGTAAAGGGTGAGTGTCAGAAGGACATAGACAGGGTCTTCTTAGTGATGTCAAATGACAGGAGAAGGGGCAGTGGGTGCAAGCTGGAGCATAGGATGTTTCATGGGAATTTAAGGAAAAACATTTTCACAGTGAGGGTGACAGAGCTCTGGGACAGACTGCCCAGACAAGCTGTGGTGTCTCCTTCTCTGGAGACATTCAAAACCCAGCTGGACAAGTCCTTGTGTGACCTAATCTAGGTGATCCTGCTCTGGTGGGGGAGTTGGACTAGATGATGCTTCAAGGTCCCTTCCCTACCTCTAACATTCTGTGATTCAAAGAGCTTTGAATTTACAAAGGAAAAACACCAGATTGCATGGAACATCATAAAAATTACTGTAGCCACGATTCTCTCAATCTGCACCTATGACCTCACCTCAAGACAATTTACTTGTGACTGTCAACAGAGGAATAATATTATTCAGTCTTATCTACACCACAGTATCTAAAAACCTCCAGTCAATCCATGACAAAGGTCTAAAGCCCCCATATCTGTTTTGTTAATTGTTACCTACAGATTTCAGATGCACTGTCCGTACCAGCTTTTGCATGTACACCAAATGATTTCACATGTAAACAAGACAAGCAACTGCTCCTTACAAAAAGACCTATCACTTTCCTTCTATAAGCCTATAGCATTGGTTTAAATTTGATAGAAGATATTACTACTGAGTTTTGATTCCCTTTTTAGAACCTGTTAATGACTGATGACACTCCTCTCTCTACTGCTGCTACATACAAATGTGAATTTTGAGGAAAGGGCTGAAATTCAAGGAACACCTCTTTATTATAAATACAAGAGGCCCAAGTAGTGAATCCAAGCACCACATAATCATCCACCATGCTCGTGAGGACATTTCTTGGCTCTGTTTTGAACCATCGTCATTTCCGTTCCCAAGACAATCTGTTGCACAGTGGGAAACCACTGGCCTCAGATCAGTTCCTATCAGTTCCTTATTTAGCAGCAGACACAGATAAGTTTCAGTATTCTCTACATCTTGGCACAAGTAGAACAGGGAATATAATATCCTGGCTAGTCATCCCATTTTCCAGAAGGGGAAGAGCATTCTTGTTAAGAGCACTGATTACTAAACAGACTCATATTTAATTCCTTGTCATCTCTAAAGTGTTCCTATAAAAATTTGGAACAGATACTTAGGGTCCAAATTATTTCAGCAAGTCTTAGCCCTCAAACAAATGGCATCAAGGATGGGATGCAGGCAAACCTCACCCAACAAGGCCAGTATTTGCGGTGGCCAGTTACAATGTGTTCCAACAAAAATATCAAGACCAATTCTCCATGTACAAGTAAGCAAGCAGCTTCTCTGCTAGAAAGTTGTGTACTGACAGCAAAAAGAGCTGTTCTCCTGGGAGCTTCTGTAAGAGCCTTTAGCAGAATTTATTCTTCAGTCTAGGCTGTCACAGGCTTTTCTGTGTTGCACAGGAGGCTGAGTGATTTTCTTAGTCCAACTATACACAGTCCCAGTTCAGCACATCTACTATAAAATTGTCCGTCATTCCCTCCTTCCATTAAAGTTAATGGCAGAACAGCCCTTGTCTCTGGCCAGAATAAGTTCAAACCTGTTATCTTTTACATTACCCTTGTGACTAACTCTTTTCTGTACTACTTTGAAAAATTATCCAATAAAAAAAGAGATTTATTTCTTTAGACCTTAGGAAGCCCATTTTGATACTGATAACTGGGTATAAGAGTTCCTCAGAGAGTTCTGGAAAAATCTTTTTGTGCTGCTAAATCTTACCAGAAGAAACATGCCCATCTAGGCTACATGGGATGAATTTCCCCCAGTTCAAGAGAGCAAGATTGTAGGTGGTCCACCAGAAGACCACAAAGACAATGAAAGGCTTGGAGAACCTTACATACAATGAGAGGTCAAAAAAGGGAATTTGCTTTTGAAACCCACAAAAGAGAAGGCTTGGGCAAATCACTGTCTTCCTGAAAAACAGCTACAGAGAAGATAAAGGTAGTCTCTTCGTCACTGTGCGTGATGAAAGGACAAGAGACCAGGGGCACAGGGGAAATTACTTCTGAATACATAAAACCAAAATATTATTCATGATGGAATAGATAGCTGGAAAAATGGTGCAATTTCTCTTGTTAATTCAGCTTCACAGGTCCCTGGGTAATATAATCTGTAGCCCTTGCACCAGAAGGCCAAACCAGACAAACTCCAGCGGCCTCTTCTGACTTAAGACTTTCCTATAGACCTGCAATTTTAACTTTGAAAATTGTGTTTATGTTTTTACTGCACAGAACACTTATTTTCTCCCTCTCATCTCTGTAAACACAATTAATTCTCCAAATTTTAGCTGTTTCCAGACCGTTACGGAATATGTTGCAGAAGTTTAAGAAAATACTGGTTTTCAGAAGGTTAACCATGAAAGTGGGTACACTTTCCTGTGTTACTAGCAGATGAAGTGTAATGAAAATATCCTCTCATATATTTAACCTCCTTCATGCAGTCACACAATCACAAGCACCTCTTGAGACTGGCTACTTCAATCCTCTTACTCAAACAGAGTCTGTGAGAGCAGGTGGCCCAGGACAGCATCCAACTGCACTTTGAACGTCTCCAACGATAGAGACTCTATAGCCTCTCTGGCAACCTGGGCCAGCCTCACAGAAAAAAATTGTTTGGTTTGGTAGTTTTTCCTTCTGTTCAGATGGAAGTTTTTATCGTTCAGTTTGTGTTGTCCTGTCATTGGATGACACCAAAAGAGTCTGGCTCTTCACTCCTTCATTGGTTCCAGCTCTCTCAGCCTCTCTTCATAAAAGATGCTCCAGTTCCTTAACTATCTTTGTGGCACTTTGTCCTCAAATATGTCCATGTCCCTCTTCATTGTCAACCTGGTGTCCACCAGGACATCCTGGTCATTCTCTACTGAGCTGCTTTCCAGCCAGTCAGTTTCCATCATGTACTAGTACATGGGGTTATTCCTCATCAGAGACAAGATTTGACAACTCCCTTTCATGACCTTTATGAGATTATGGTCAGCCCATTTTTCCAGCCTCCCAAGGTCTCTCAAACGGCAGCACAAACACCTACTGTATCAACCACTCTTGCCAGTTTTGTATTATTTGCATATTAGTACTGACCCTTGAGGTACATCACTACTGACCAGCCTCCAGCAGGTCTTTGTACAAGTGATCACAATCCTTTCAGTCTAGGAGTTCAGACAGTTCTCCACCTACCTCCCTGCCTATTTATCTACTCCCCACTTCATCAACTTCTGTATGATGATTTTATGAGAAACAGTGTCAAAAATCTTGTGAATTATGATGCCCTTGTTCCCTTATATATCTGTATGTCTGATCACCTATTTCACTTTTCATTTGCCATTATCTTATCTTTAAAACCATGCACAGCTACACACTGCTTCAAGATCCTTATTACGCTCAGCTCATATATGCATTTAAACTGACATCTATTTATGTTCTGTTGGGACAACCAGCAACTGAAGCGCCCTCCTGAACTGGAAACCAAGAGATCAAGCACATGAGCCTTTGTCAAATAAAGGCATACCAAAGTGGTCTCAGCAATGCATCATGTCCTCTCTGCTGCTGTGAACAAGAACTATTACAATTGTTTTAAAACATTTTTGCCAAATAGTATTGGTATATCTCCCTCCTTTTGTTAATCTGGGAGCCCTAAGAAACAATCCGTTGACTATTAACTGTAATATGGCAAGAGCTGAAGACAGCCCCTTATTTTTAATTTATTTCCCAGTACACTGCCCACAAGAAAATTCTAAAGATTAGCCAACCTTGAAAAACAACACCAAAAAAATCTTTCTCTTTGTTTCTTTTCACAGATTCATAGAGGTTGGAAGTCACCTCTCGAGACCATCTCACCAAACCCGCCTGCTAGAGCATAATTACCTAGAGCACATTGCACAGGACAGCATCACAATGGGTCATGAATCTCTCCAGAGCAGAATCCACAAGCTCTGTGGGCTGCCTGTCCCAGTGCTCTGTCACCCTTACAGTAAAAAAGTTTTTTCTTATGTGGAGATGGAACTTCCTGTAATCTAGCTTGTGCCAATTGCCCCTCATCCTGTCACCAAGCACCACAGAGACGAGACTGCCCCATTCTTCCAGGCACCCACCCTTCTTTACATCATAGAATCACAGAATGACTAGGTTGGAAAAGACCTTTAAGATCATCAACTTCAACCATACCTGTTCACTAATAAACCATATCCCTAAGTACCTCATCTACCCGTCTTTTAAACACATCCCAGGATGGTGAATCAACCACTGCCCTGGGCAGCCTGTTCCACATCCCCACAACTCCTTCAGTGGAGAAATTTTTCCTAACATCAAATCTGAATCCACCCTGCTGCAGCTTAGTGCCATTTCCCTGTGTCCTATCACATATTACTTGGATGAAGAGACCATCACCCACCTCTCTACAAACTCCTTTCAGGTAATTACAGGCAATGACAAGATCTCCCCTCAGCCCCAGCTCCCTCAGGCGCTCATCATATGATTTGCCCTCCAGCCCCTTCACCAGCCTGGTTGCCCTTCTCTGGACTCGTTCAAGGTCCTTTTTGTACTGAGGGGCCCAGAACTGGACACAGCACTCGAGGTGTGGCCTCACCAATGCTGAGTACAGGGGCACAGTCACCTCCCTAGACCTACTGGCCACACTCTGATACAAGCCAAGATGCCATTAGCCTTCTTGGCCACCTGGGCACACTGTTGGCTCATATTCAGTCAGCAGTCAACAAACACCCCCAGGTCCTTCTCCGCCTGGCAGCTGTCCAGCCTCTCTGCCCCAAGCGTGTAGTGCTGCACGGGGTAAACAGTATTTTCCAAACAAGTAAACCACTAACTTGAATAGTTTACAATGTGAAGGGGCATTAGATGTGACCTCTTGTGACAAGAGGTCACAAGCCGTAAGTTTTTCAGAAGTTCTTTCTACCTTTTAAAGAGTTAAATGAACCCCATTTCCCACACTCATTTGATTAATATGCTATGGTACAGAAATGAACCATGGCAGATATGTTAATCTTACTCTAACTACAAGCTATGTACATCTTTAAAAAGTGAAAGATTTTACAAGTAGGATCATCCACACCAATATGGTTCTCTGCCAGCATTTGGCCATCCTCCAAAACCAACTGAAAACCAAAGGAATTCTGTTAAATTCAGTACACCCCTGGATTTACACCCCCAGAGAAACCAAACTGTGTTCTTAGCATTGGAAAGTTGGTAATTTCCTCAGAGCTGTTAATCACCTACAAGCAAAGTTTTTTATTTCTTTGTATGGCTTTTCACATTCCAAACATTGAGAATATTTTATATGTAGATAAAATTTATGGAATACAGATTATTCTATATCTTGATGAAAAAACAGCTTTCCATAGATCTTTTTTCTCCCACTTTTTTTCTTTGTCAAGCTAACTTTAAATACAAATGCAAATTATCACTTGGGAATTTGCAACAATCCCTGGTGAAATTTATGTTTATAGACCACCAAATTAATTACACTCACCAGCAGCTGTAGCTCTACTATTTATCTCTAAGATGAGATAAAATATATAATTTTTAATAATCTTAATCATTCAATTAATGTTTAATGCACTACTAGATTAATACTTACATGAAATGCATTTTATTTATCAGTTTTACATTGTGGGCATGATTCTCAACTGTCCTCTATGCCTTGCTTTTATAGCAACACAAAGTGAGTGAACTAATTACTGTTAGATTAAAACTGGGGATGTTTACCCTGGAGAAGAGGAGGCTGAGGGGTGACCTTATCACCACCTACAACTACCTTAAAAGAAGTTGTAGAGAGGTGGGTGATGGTCTCTTCAGCCAGGTGACAGGAGATAGGACAAGGGGAAATGGCACAAAGCTGCACCAGGGCAGGTTCAGATTAGATGGCAGGAAAAAGTTCTTCACTGAAAGAGTTGTCAGAATGTGGAACAGGCTGCCCAGAGAGAGGGCTGAGTCACCATCCCTGGATGTGTTTAACAGACGGGTAGATGAGGTATTTAGGGATCTGGTTTAGCATAGGACAGGAACGGTTGGACTTGAGATCTCAAAGGTATTTTCCAACCTTGTGATTCTGTGATTATACTGGTAGTACTTTAAACCCACTTTATATTGGTATAAAACAAAAAAAACCCCAAAGCTACTGGGGTCAATGAGCAGTGCAGAAATCTGTGCATCTGAGAGTACAACACACAGCAAACGAAAACTGTGTTATCAGCATCTCTGTTTCCAGTTTAGAATACTTGAACTATTTAACATCACTGGAATCTACTCTCAGTCAGGAATCCTGCCCAGAACAAGAAGCAAGACAAACCTGATTGAAATAATGAATACTGAAATTGAATTTTACAATATTTAATATTGTAAAACACACCTTTTAGACCTTGAGGGTGCAGGGATTTGGGGTAGCTCAACAGTAGCAAAACAGCGAGAAAAGAGAGTTAAATCCTGAAATTTTCTGGTTCTTCTGTACATTGCTACCATAAAACTGGAAACTCTTTAGAGAGATATTAGGTTTTTGATTACACCGCTGTCACAGAAGCGCTGATGCACACACCAGCGTTAGCATTGCAGAATATCCATTATCAAAAAAGAGAGGATGAGAGGGGTCCCCGTGTTGTTTACCCCCACGTGGCTCTGCAAATAAAGCTTCTTACAAGCTCCTGTGGAGATACTGCTCTCAAGCTGATGCCCCACAGTGAACACCAACTTCTGTGTTTGGTGCTGCAGTAGATGACCTGAATAGTGCCCAAAGTTGCAAAGATCTGTAACCTTACCTTAGCCTGATTTTGGGAGCTAAAGGCCTTATTGAGGATTGCATAAATAAAGGGAAACTCCTTCAAAAAAGCTTCCGCCTTGGGGAAAAAGCCGTGATATGATCCTAATATAGATGTGTGGGTATCCTGGAAGGGACTGTAAAAACTGCTGAGCCCCTGGGCTGTTTGCCAGGCTCTACCTGTCTGCCAGAGTGAACCAGCCGCACTGCAAACCCCATTTCATCAGCCCAGCCTTAGTCCAGGCTCAGAGAAACCATTTCACAGATCAAGAAAAACACATTAAAGACATCATATTTGAGAAAGGGGCAGAATTGGGAGGGAGAAAAGAACTGAACACAACTAACTTATTTTCCCTCCTGTAGAGGGTAAAGAAAAAAAGAGAAAAATTAAAAAAAGGGAAAAAAGCTGTTTCAACTTTATCAACTGCCAAGAAAATGTGAACCTTGGAAGCTCACTAAGCTGTAGTTTGTCTGGTTTCATACAGAACTGATATAAACATTCCTAAAATGATTCATCCTTACATTAGAAAATGAAGAGGAGCGATGACCAACACAGGCGTGCTATGTAAAGGTAGCCAAAAAATAGTAGCTAGACTTTGGTCTGAGTCATAGGAGGTGAACTCCATTACACTGGGCACCCCTGTTCTAACTAACAAATCCCATAAGAAGCAAATTTCAGAGGGAAAAAGTTGATCTGAGGAGTTACTCCTTTAAACACAGCCCTGCCTCAAAGGCTGTGAGATCCTCTGAAATGGCTGTGTTTATTTTTTGGTTTTGTGTTACTTCACAGATTGGATTTTGTCTAAAAGCTTTCCCTGTTAAGAGACTTGACCTTACATTTATCCTTATTTCACTGGCAGACATCAGCAGACATCATAACATCTCCAAATGTGTGGAAATCCTAACCATGGAACATGATTCAAGTATTAAGGGTGTCTGCATGATCAAGGCAAGACCACCATGCCTTGAATACTCATGGCTTCAGCCAGAACTCTCCCACTGCAGAGCTGACACCTTGCAAGCAGCCCAGCTGCAGAAACATATCCCCAACACTTTTCCCCTTCTCTTTCCATTCTCTTATTCCCCTTGTTGCACAACCCCAAACACCTGCAGCCTAGCTAGCAGGAAAAACACACCACAACACTGTGGGATGCTCAGGATGCATCACTGGTCAGCTGCAGTGCCAAGAAGGATCATTCTAGTCATCTGAGGTCTGACTTCTTCTGTAATATAAACCACAAACCCACACCCACTAATTCCTGTGAGTCTGTAGTTACTAGTTCAGTCCCTCAGTCCCTTCAGTCTCAGTTGTTAAACTACTCTCGGTGTCCAAAACAATCTTTTTTTTTGTTTCAATCACAAACATTTTCTTTTTGTTTCACCACAACAAAACACACATCTTTACTGTAACAGATGTCTTAGGATTGTAACTAGACCAATAATTGCAAGTGTAAAATATATACAGTATTGCATATAATATCTACATTGTTGGATAAATAGCATGGAATTATTTTATTTTCCAGTAAGTTGGTAGTAGCCTGACACCATAAATTTTTACTGATACAGGTGTGCTACAAAGATAAGACTTCTACAGACTAGTCAGTATTTCTTTGCCTCTTTGCAAAGTAAAAAAAAACTTCCTGACCACCCTTTTATCCCTATCAGACACATTACATTTCATAGTGTCCCACATCAGAAGGAGCTCATAAGGATCATTGAAACCAACTCCCTAGAACTTAATAAAAATGTCTCAAGCCTTGCAACACCGAGTCCATGTCATTTATGCACTGGAAGTTTCTAGCTAGTGGGGGGAAAAAAGAAATCTAAAACCCCCAAAAGAATCCACCAACCTGCAACCTCACGGGATGCTCAGGATGCAAGCCTTTGACCTGGAAGGAGCAAAAGGCAGTAGGGCAATGTTTCTGCCCAGTGCTGCCTCTACAAGGGCATGCAGACACAATGCCAAATACCACTGCCATGAGCTGAGAAAGGCACCAACGAGGAAACTGAATGGCACAAAAGGCTCCATCTTCACCATCCTTGAGAAAAAGAACTATAAGGCCACCTCCAGATTCGTGCTTACTGGCTCCCGGTTGTGTGAGGTGCTCAACCAGCAAAGGACTGATAGGCTTTCTAGTCAGATCACCAACATTTTGAAGAACAGTCTCCCTCCAAACCACCCTACCAGCAGACACAGTTATTTTCACAGGCTGAAGCACAGATGCCAGTCAGTCAGCTGGCCTTACTTTTAAGACAGCAAGAGGTAGGGCACTTCATTTCCTCTAATACTTTGTCCACATGCTAATCGTATTCATGCTTAAAAGTTGTGCTTGGGTGTTTTTTTTCATTTTAACATTCTCCTGTGCTTCCTAGACCTTTCTCTAACCTGACCCAGCAACTATCTCTGATGGGAGAAAACACACTTCTCTGCTAAAGTCAGCAGATGCCAGCTATATATTGTAAACTCACTTTCATAGCATCAGAAAAAAAAAAACCCAAACAACTGCTCACAAGAGAGACCTTCTGTTTAAAGTCTCTGCTGAAGGAGCACTCAGGATTTAGTGAATTTAAATGTGATTTCTGTGCTCCCTTGATCCAGAAAAGTCAGATTTGTAAACTTAAGGGAAAGTCAAGGGGTTTTCTGGGGTTTATATACAGATCCCAAAACTATTAAGCCCCAAACCAAACCAAAACAAACAAGTCTAAGGAAGTACTAAATGCATCTGAAATATTAATCTATTCTATTTTTGGTTTACTTAAAATTCTTTGTCAAACAGCTGCTAGATTTTCTACTTCTATTAAGAGCAGACAAGCTCTAGAGACTTCTTTAGCTTGCCAGCAAGATACTTCACTGTATCTGCATTTCCCTAAATGCTCTGTAAATCATCTCACCAAGACAAGTTTCACAACCATTTGCACAAGATATTTAACAAATCTTATTAGAATGTCATCATGCTAGATTTTCCTTTTATTGTATTTATCTTCAGTATGAACTCAGCTCTTGATGTCTTTAAATACTTCTTACTCAGGCAATCTTCCAACCACTTCTCAATTTATTTTTTTAATGAAGTATTTAGGAATTTTGTCCCCAAGCTTTTTCTGTTGTGGATAGTTTGTTTCTCAAGTTTACAGTACAGGGCATCCGCATCTCCAGCTTTTCTCCTTGCAAAGGAGAAAAGCAAATTTCTTGCTCAAAAGAAGCTCAGAGCCAGAACATCACAGCTCAACTCTTAATACCTTCACTGATTTTAAATGACCCTTGGATTATGTAGGGATAGAGTCAATGTTGGTGCTACAAAACACCGATTTTCATCTACCAGACTGAGCGTGTTACTCACGGTATTGTTTATATTCATGTATTAGTGATAGAAATACCAAAATATTTCAACATATTACTACTTCATGGTTGGACTTGATGATCTTTAAGATTCTTGATTCTGTAATTATCTGCTGACATCTTTCTGACAAAGCATCAAGCCCCAAAATTTAAATACATGGGTCAGGGCCACCAGCTTGTAATCCCATTATGCCTAAATCCAAATACCAAATGGACTTCAGTAGAGTTGCAGATATAACAAGGAAAACTCAGTCTACAAATCTAAAACCTTAAATGTAGAAAATGTGTAAATAGTAGCTTTGAAACAGTTAGGTACAGTAGTATAATTTGTCATGTACATCCAGGAACCTCTTTCAGGCAGTTCTTCTACCTATTCTGAGACAATTAATGGCCTCAAAGAGTTTCTCTGCCTGGGGTTCAGCAATTACTATCTCATAAAATTTAGATCTGAATATTAATCACACAAAAATATTCTTCCTCAATAATACATACTTGGATTTTGTCTGTGGATCTGAGTGTTTGCATATAGAAACTTCTCCTCTTCCTTCCTTAAAACTCAGCTTTGACTTACTAGAAAACACACACATACTGTCCCCTTTACGTGCTACATGCTGTATATGCCACAGCAAGGATGGGACCATCCATGTATATGAGCAGAAAAATCTTCTCTTACTCATACAGAACAGTATGTGGAAGGAAAGGAAGAAAGATGTCATACTACAAACCCTCCTGATGTGATCTGCTTTAAATTAACCATCTGCACAAAGATGGAGAGCCAGCAAAAGAACAGAACTACTCTGAGCTTTTTATTACCAGACTCTTCCAGCTTGTACTTCTGTGGGATGTAAAAGCAGATTTGCTATACATCATTTAAGTAAGGGAGGTCAGAGCACATAACAACACAGCAGAAAATGTCAACTTTCAAAGAAAGTTTCAAACTACCTGTTGCAGGGAGTAATCTCTGCTTACCTGCCACCAGAGCTAGGATCTAGACACTGAACCAAGAGCCAAAACTCTTTGGAGGATGTGAAGAAGCAATCACTTGTGCTAATAAAAAGCAGATATTTCATAAAGTCCTGGAGTCTGAAGGCTGGGATTTTGCATCTTTGTTTTGGTTTTATTTTTTGGTTTATATGTGCCACTCCCATGCTATCTGCCTCTGTTAGCTCTGCTGTGTGGAGTTACTCATCAGTGGGTATGTAGAGTAAATATTAACCAGAGGAAGCTCAACAAGAGCTTAAGCAAGTTATCCATGTCTGATTATCATCAAGAACACTATCCTGGGATACATATATGTGTTAATTCAAAACTGAAGGACATGATAAAACAAAATTAATCTGAAAAGGCAATACCAAGCTCAGAATATAGATAAATCTCTTGCAATGACAAAGGAAGTCCTAGACAGCTTTACAGATAGGAATAAAGTAAAAAGACATTTATCCAAAACATTTAAGTTTGCACTGTTCACAGAAGCAGAGGAGGTGCCCCTACACAGAGGGAACTTTTTACAACACAGATTAACATCTTAGCATTCAACCTTTTATCTTAATAGCAGGTGGCTTTCTAATTGACTCCAAAAGGGATTCTGGATGCTTAAAGGGGACCTGCAGGAGGGAAGGGGCATCCTACCAACGGCGCTGGTCAGGAAGAATGATGGAGAAAGTAATGAAATCTCTATGCAAAGTCAGTGAGTGAAGGTTGATCTGTACAGGTCAAGGAACGCCTTTGTTCTGCCTGAAGACCCTGAGCTACTGGACTAAGATTTATTGTTTCATTGCTTCTGACAAAATGATGCCCTGAATCTCTGAGTAATTTAATGTGGATTATTTCAAACAGAATCACAGAACATTAGGAGTTGCAAGGGACCTCAAAGGATCACCTAGTCCAACCCCCCTGCCAGAGCAGGATCACCCAGACTAAATCACACAAGAACACGTCCAGGCATTTTTGAATGTTTCCAGAGAAGGAGACTCCACAACCTCCCAGGGCTCTGTTACCCTCACAGTGAAAAAAGTTTCTCCTTATATTCACATGGAGCTTCCTATGCTCCAGCCTGCACTGTTGCTCCTTGTCCTGGTTATCACTGAGAAGAGCCTGGCTTTCTCCTCCTGACTCTCATCCTTTACACATTTATAAACATTCATAATGTCACCTCTCAGTCTCCTCTTCTGCAGGCCAAAGAGACCCAGTTCCTTCAGCCCTTCCTGAGTGGCTTCAATGATTTGTGGCTGAGTGCAGAATTTAATTCCCAGAAACTCCTAAACCCTCCCTCCTCTCCATCACCGAGAGCATCTGAAAGAGAAATGCCAAGGTCTAACTCTAGCACCTTCTCTAGTCAATGCAATAACGTTATTCAGCCAACTTAAGGTTTGGCTCCTGTCCTGAATGTCTCCGGGAACTCTCCCACCCTCACACCAGAGAAGTATGGATTAGCACAAGAAGAGTCCCAGTTGAGTGGGGGTGATGTCTCAGTGTCCACATACTGTGCATATAACACTGATGTTGCGTGTCTTGGGTGCTAAAGTAATACTCTTGGTATCTGTTATCATGACATATCATAATTCCTGAAAACACAATTCATTATACATACACTTGTCAGAAATAAGTGGACAGTCTCTTGAGAACCAACATTTTAGCTGGAAAAAATGTAAGTTACTATTCCAAATAGCAGATCTATGTTGTTGCCATAAACCAAAACTTAGTATTTCCATCAGCAGTTAAGCAAAGGATACTGCAAACAGACTCAATCCAATCACCATGGCACCTGATACTCTTTCCTCCATATTCACCACTGCAAAAGGCAGATGTAAAGAAGCTTTGCTGAAAGACTCAGTTCTCCACTGCATGTAACACTGGGACTACTTTTCCTTCCTCCTTGGAGGTGACACTTCTATTTTAGAGATGGTACCTACCGAAGGAACAGTTTTGAACAGTTTGCACTGTTTCTTGCATGCCAGAGAAGGAAGGATTTTAAACTTTAAGCTGTTCAGCCAGCAGTTTAAGTGAGCTCTAAATTCACACCACAACAGAATAGTATCTCCTATCTCTGTGCAACACAGATTTCAGTTCCAAAGGGAAATGGAGGCATGAGAGCAGCTAGTGACAACCAAAACTGTGACAAGTTTGAGATAACTGATCATTTGATCTTGCATTTGTGGATGCTTCTTACAGTGGAGAAGTTTTCACCAAACCTAAGATCTGAGCCATCTCCAGATTTAGAAGAATTTGCCTTTTGGTCTTGTCCTTATTTCAAGGTCTGTCACAATCTCTTATGTCACAAGTCTCATATGAAGTGATGTGATTATTTCCCACCTTCTCTTGCCACAAGCAAATCAACACTACTAAAACAAGGTTACCAAGCTTTATGAGGTGGTGGGACTAGACACCAGTCTTTTGGTAGCCAAAGTGTCCAAGCTGCAACTTGTGAGTCTGTGGCTTGCATGGACTCTGTGGTAGATTCAGCAGAGCCCACATGAAAGGATCCAACACATCTTCTGAAGCACTTAACACTCGCAAAACACAAGGCTATTTCCATGAGGCTTACTGCCAATTACTTCAGGCCAACACAAGAAATTCCACAAGCACAGCACTAAAGGTGATTTATCTTGTAAGACACTAATATATATTCTAAATAGGAACCTACTTCCGACATCATTCATTAGCAAAGAAAAGGAAGTGCACAGCACAAATGGTCAGTACTATGGTACTGCAAATTATAAGTGGTGTGGTTAAGTGTCTGGAAAGAGGCAGAGCTCAATACTAAGTGGAAAACATAAGACTGGGATGGAAGGAAAGCCAACACCACCAGAAACCTGAAAGCCTGAGTCTCTTCTGGTTTGCAGAAGTTAAAATAAAAAGGAACCATAATGAAGTCGGAGGAAACAAACACTTTTCAAAAAATAAAAATATTAAAAATTGGAGAATCTCCATATTTTTTCTTAGTTTTGATAAGAGGTGGGACTTTGTTTACTAAATAAAATGGTAGCAATGTTCTGTGTATTTGAACTGCAATGAAGGACCATCCTCTCTACTAGAAATTGAAACTACCGCCAATGCTTGTTTTCTTTTCCAAGGTGTTTAAAGATTTCTATAGACAATGACATTTAAACTCAATTCCAGAGAAGATTAGTTCCACAACTTCTTCCACAGAGGCATAAAGAAGTGTCGGTCTTGGGAAGCAGAGCACTAAAGAAGATTCCTGGTGTTTCTTTGGATGGTCTGATCTCCAGACCATACAGTGCACCTGGTCTGAAAGACAAATCTCCTTAAGAGTGGAGTGGAAACAAACAAACAAAAATATCATTTGTCCCTTTAAAAACCCTCAACTAAAATATTTATTCACAGAAAGTATTTCTCCCCAGTACAGATCAAAATATCTTGAAGCTGACTGCATTCTGTTCAGATTCAGCTGTGAGATGCAGTAATACCCTAACAAAGTAAGTAAAGAGAGTACAGGATGGAAAATGTTACTCACTGTATTACACAGCATAGTTAACAGTTGCGTGCAGAAACTGGTGAAAGAAGAACAGTAAAACATGTTAAAAAGAAAGTGTTTTGTCGAAGTGAAACCAAAGACAATGGAGCAATAACAATACAAAACGTAGTTCATAGCAAGCTTTGTATTGTCATTGCTCCATTGTCTTCATAGCAAGCTATGAACTACCTAGAACTGGCTGGCAGATCACTTGCAGGAATTCCAGATGTTGAGTCAACCCTTCGTTACCATTCCCTGCCTTTCCCACGGGTAACAAATTCAAGCAGTCACACTAGTAACTACAATATGGTGGAATCATGCTTCAAAAGCAGAGCTAAAAATGCTATCTGCACATTGATTGTGAGATAAAACTGGGATCTCACAGTGCCTGAACTTCAGGGTGTACTAGTGGCATTGCCAACGGACAAGGAGATGCCTCCCCTTTATTCTGCAATTGTGAGGTCACAGCTGGTGCACTGCATCCAGTTCTGGGCTCCTCACTACAAGAGACACATGCACAAAGGGGAGAGTCCAACTAAAGGACATGAAAATGATTAAAGGGCTGGAGGAAATGATTAAAGGGCTATGAAGAAAGGCTGAGAGTTGGGACTGTTGAGCCTGGAGAAGGGTTAAAGGGACCTTATCAATGAATATAAATGCCTGCAGGGAGGGCCCAAAGAAGATGCAGTCAGGCTCTTTTCAGTGGTGCCCAGTGCCAGGACCAGAGGCAATGGGTACAAACTGAAACATAGGAGGGTCCCTCTAAACACCAAAAAATGTTCTTTTTACTGTGATCAAGCACTGGTCCAGGTTACTCAGGGAAGTTGTGGAGTCTCCATCCTCAGAGGTACTCAAAAGCCATCCAGACGTGGTCCTGGGCTACCACCTCTAGATGGCCCTGCTTGAGCAGGGGAGTTGTACAGGATGATCTCCAGAGGTCCCTTTCAGTCTCAACCATTCTATGCTTCTGTGACATGAAGCTTTTGACACCAGGGCCAGGTCAGAGCAGCCAGACTAGCAGATCTGAGTTTGGACCAACATGGATTTTGCCTCTCCAAACTCCCATGCACATTTTGCACCAGTGACTTCTGCTTATGCCTTTCATCAGCAGGGGAAGGAACACCTTCTATTGACAAAAAGAAAATCTCCACTGCACACATTTCTGAGCAATGCTTCTGTCTTTATGCTCGCTTGGTTACAATTTGGAGCACCCTCTGGCTCCAAGTGAAGCACGTGGGAGCTTTGCCAAAGTGCAAAGGGAGTGGGTTCAGGCCCTGGCCACAACCCCCAGTGTTTTTCTCCACTCCAGCGTTATGTAAGAGACTGAGCTAAACTGTAAATATTACACAACCTCGAAAAGGGAAGGGACTAGTAAAATATCTGCATGACTCCTTCACGCTGACTCACCCCTTCCTTTCTGCTTTTGCTTACAGTCCTCACGTAAAAGATATGCCTAAACCGGTCACTTCTTGTCTTTTAAGCATATCCCAGGCACAGTGAGATGTTTCGTCAGCTTAGACAGGACATCACATAGAACCTAAACAGGACCACAGCACCAGGAAGATGGCTGCAGCCTTCCCCCTAGCTCTGCCACAGTCATCTCTTCAGTGTACTTCCAGCATCCAAAGACCCATGATCCTACACCAGCCTAGAAAAATAACCCAGGGATTGTCACCATCCAACAAAAGAAGCAGCAGTACTGGTCCAGCACGCTTGGTAACTACAACTACGTCAGAGGGGAGCAGAGAAATTAATAAGTGAAGTTTTCCTCTCTACTCTGCCCCGTGAGGCCCCATCTGGAGTACCATGTCCAGATCTGGGGTCCCCAGTAAAAGAAAGATGTGGAACTGTTGGAGAGGGTTCAGAGGAGGACCATGAAGATGATTAGAGGGCTGGAGCACGTCCCCTACAAAGAGAAGCTGAGGGAGCTGGGCTTGTTCAGCCTGGAGAAGAGAAGGCTGTGGGGGGGACCTCATTGCAGCCTTGCAGTCCCTGAAGGGAGCAGAGAAACAGGAGGGGAATCAACTTGTTTAAAGGGTAGACAATGGCCAGACAAGGGGGAATGGATTAAAGCTAAAGAAGGGAAGGTTTAGATGAAGTTTTTTACAGAAAGAATGGTGAGATGCTGGAATGGGCTACCCAGAGAGGTGGTGGATGCTCCATCCCTGGAGGTGTTCAAGGCCAGGTTGGATGTGGCCCTGGGCAACCTTTGTAGATCCAGATCTGGAGGTTGGTGGCCCTGCCTGTGGCAGGGGATTGAAACTATGTGATCATTGGGGTCCCTTCCAACCCAGACTATTCTACGATTCTATGATTCTATTGCCTGCACACTCTATAAGCACAGCCCCATGCCTGGCATCATGTTAAACAGCAGCAAGACAATAGAAACAAGCTTTCTAAGCATGACAGCAGCCCAAGGCATATCCTATTACCTAGAAACACATGTGGAAACAACTGTCCTCTCCTTCAGCTGGGCAAAGAGACTGCCATAAACCTAGATATTTCAAATCCTTGCGACACTGTTAAACAGCCCTTTACCCAGTGGGCACACTGCTCCAGTGTAGCTGACATTCTACGGCTGTGGCAATAAAACAAAGCTCAGCAACTCAGTGGTAACCGTGTCTTGTAATAGTTAACACAGATATGCAAGCTTGAAGGATATGCTGTTGCGCTGAAGGATATCGCTGTAAAGTGCACAGTATTAAGCCTGAACAGAGATTGCTGGGTCTAGTATTACATACTTAAAATATAATGTATTGTGCCTGAGTGGAAATTGCTAGTTCTAATGTTACTTATTTAATACGTGACTAAAAATTACATAGACTGTAATTTATCAACATAAATATATATTCAGATACTGTGCAGTATATTTCAGCATATATAGAAGTTATATTCACTAAGAAAACCCAGGCTCACAACAAGAGATCTGTCTTCCATAGCTCCTACATATACATGTTTTTGTACAAAAATCATCTTTCATAATGCTGGGACAGGCTGGGACCCTGTGGAGACACTGAAAACATGCCTGGATGCTTCCCTGTGCAGCCTGCTGGAGGCGATCCTGCTCTGGCTGGGGGGTTGGACTAGATCTCTAGAGGTCACTTCCAACCCCTACCCTTCTGTGATTCTGCAACCTGCATTATTATAGTATGTAACTTTAAATACTGGTTGAAACCCTCAAGTCATGCAAAGAATCTGACTTAAGTAAAACATCCTACTTAACTTCAATCTACCAGAAAAGAAACTGATGACATGGGCCTGCTGGATTAGATCATAAAAACCTCTCAGCTTAACAAATAGTTCTGTCAGAGAAAAGACTATACTTGCTTGTATAAGAAATAGCATGGCCAGTAGGTGTAGGGAGGTGACTGTACCCCTGTATCTTAATGCATTGGTGAGGCTGCACCTCGAGTGCTGTGTCCAGTTCTGGGCTCCTCATCATAAGAAAGACATTGAGCTCCTTGAGCAAGTCCAGAGAAGGGCAACCAGGCTGATGAAGGGGCAATTCATATGAGGAGTGGCTGAGGGAGCTGTGGGTGTTTAGCCTGGAGAAGAGGAGGCTGAGGGGAGACTTTATCACTGTCTACAATTACCTGAAAGGAGGTTGTAGAGAGGTGGGAGTCTCCAGCCAGGTGACAGGAGATAGGACAAGGGGAAATGGCACAAAGCTGCACCAGGGCAGGGTCAGATTAGATGTTAGGAAAAATTTTTACTGAAAGAGTTGTCAGGGCCTGGAACAGGCTGCCCAGGGAGGGGGTTGAGTCACCATCCCTGGATGTGTTTAAAAGAAGAGCAGATGTCCTTGGTGACATGGTCTAGTGTTGGACCTAGTAGGTCTGGATAGATGGTTGAAGGTCGATGATCTTGAAGGTCTTTTCCAACCAAACCCATCATATGATTCTATGAAAAATGTAGTACTGCAATGCATTCATTTTTCAGCATTACATATCTACTTATCCTCACACACTGTAGAGTAAAGCCTTAAAAATTCACCTACTGATGCTAACAATAGATAAAAACCAAGCACCTGTTTTCTACTAGTTAAGTGAATAGCCAGGAAAACTTTGCCAAAATAAAGCTATGCAAGAGCCAATATTGCTTCATCAAGCTATAAAGAGGCAGCTTCCTTTAAGTGAGATTCACTCCCAGATTTATGGGAGTAAACAAAGTTTATTCGGGATGGAATTTAATGTGGGTTCCCTTATGACTATACCTGCCTGCCAGCTCAGCATATAGATAAATACATTAACAAAACCAAAAAACCCCTCACAAAACCCAAGAGCTGGAACTGAACAAGAACTGGTTTTGTCCTCTGAATCTCAAGTAATGTTAAACATCTCAGCTGTTCCACAACACTAGGTACAATTCAGCGGGGATAAAGCATCAGTTATCAGTCCAAAGAAAAGAACGAAATGTGAATACTTATTTCCACGCTCTTCTGGAAGAAGACTATCTGTTTCAGGCAATCCTAAATTACTCCCTTTGGAAGGAAGAGGCTGCCACTAACAGTCAACCTTAGACTTTGCTTTTTGTAACAACATAGCCAGTGCAGTACACTGATTTTCTGGTAGCAGCTCCCAGGCCTCTGCATTACTCACTCCTGAAGAGCTTCACATATGTTTCTATACAGTCAGACTTTAGTCCAGTCTGTCTCCAGGGGTTCTAGTTCCCCTTCTAGATCCATTGAACTGAGGTAGGAATAACCCCTACGTTGAATGATTTCACTGATAAATCACTTTAAGTCATCGATATATTCCCCAATACAAAAATAAATACTGTTTTAGAAGCTTCTTTTTTAAGCATATTGCTTTTCTAACTTTGGAAAAGGCAGTTGTAAAATGTCTTTTCATTGAATAGGAAAGATGACAGAAAATTTATTACTGTTTATGCTCATTCTGTGTTAAGGTCCACATAAATGGCTGAAACCTTTTTCATGAAACAATTATCAAAATCACATGGTTTGCATTTACTTCGTTATTATAGTTTTTCACTTATGGAAGACTTTGAAAAGAGTTCCCATTATTTTCTCAACAGTGGAGAAAATTAAATATGTATTGATTACTGCTACACATAATAATCATGCCATTTCATATTCATCAGTACCCTCATAAATGAAACATAAGCTCTTCTAGAGGGAATTTTCACCTTGAAGGCAATAAAAACCATTTGTTTACGAAATGGAAATAAAAGGGAAGGTACAGAGAGAAAAAAATGATCGTATTTCTTACCATTGTAAGCGTGAAGGGATGGCTTTCCAGTGCAGACACTCTTGGACAGTGCAGAATAACATACTGAAAACAAAAATCAAACAGAGAAAATAAAATGACAGGAAAGGCAAGTTCGAACTAGTCAGTCATGGGTTAGTACAAAGAAAGTAGAAATCATCCCTGTATACGATGCTACACAAACAAGAGTGATTTTTTTAGGGGTGTATTAACTCACCTGACCAGGCCTTGCTTTAAAATCATCTTTCACCATCCTTACTTCAAGGACATTGGAGGGATGGCTTATCACAGAAGTTATTGTGACTGATTTATTGCTGCGGATGTAGCGGTACAGCCTTTCCATGCAGTACAGGCACAGAGGTCCAGAAATCCAAAACCAGGTCTATGGGACAATAAAAATATGATACCTCAAGCACTTTTCCTTTTATATTCTCTAATTTCAAAGCTACCTGAGTGCTTGCTCTCATCTATTGTGGAACTGTGTTTTGGTCACAAAGTAATATCCACATCTCTACGTGCAGAAATCCAAGCATGTTATGGAGTCTTAATCAGTCTAACTGGCATCCAAAAGCACAATTTCAATCATAAAACTCATCAGGATCAAAATGCTAATTACCTCATTTGCAATCATGTTACTCTGGTTTTATGTAGTTAGACTGCAACTGGTTTCAGCACTGAATGGCACAGTATTTCAAAATACAACTGTAAAACTGGTTCACACTGTCTGGCGATATTATTTGACTACTACGTTACTTTGATCATCTCAGGCACAAGAAAAAAGCTGGGAAATAAGCAATTCTTGTGCTATAGAATTTATATTCAATATAAAACTAGTGTAACGTCATACACAAGAGAGAGGAATGGGCACTTCAGAGTCATGATTCGTTTGCCCTTGTGAAAGATGCGTATGCTAAATAAATAATGCACGGAAATGCCCATTTTTCTGCACAGCCTCTGGGTGACTACCTCAGATGGAGACACTTGGTTGCTGCTCAGCTAAATCCCATCCTAAAGAGGCAATTACTAACAGCTTATGGCGGACCTAACTACTGCTAATTCCACATCTGCTCAGTTATTCAAGCCATGGCACTGAAACGCCCTCGGCTCTCATCCATCCTCCCTTCCCAATTTTTGAAGTTACACATCCGGATCTCTTGTGACTCACAAAATATTTGATTTCCTCAAGCATCTCTGACCTTAAAAACCTCAGTAGCTCGTAAGACCTAAGGTGGGGTTTTGTGGGTTGTGGGGTTTTTTTTGGGGTTTTTTTTTTGCCTTGGTATTGCTGCGTGCATAAAACACTTTCAAAAAAAAAATGTTGCAAGCTGCCAGGGGAAAAGTGAGTGGTCACTGTTTCCGTGGCTCTTCTCTTCCCATAAAGGGCTCTCAAGTAGACATCGTAAGTCCCAAAGAAGACTGTCTGATAACCTGTTGGTCATATGGAGCCTGGTATACATTGATGCCTGTAATTCAGGAGTATTTCCACAACAAAATACAAATCCAAAGAACTTTGTTGCAGGCCGTTCACATAGAATTGACTGTTTCTTATTACAATGATGTGCTCTATAGTAAAATGGGTTCCCACTGCAGCTAGTAAGTGGTATACATGTTCTACAGAAAACAATTCTAAAAAACTCCTGTGAGGTCTGTTATGGGACCACCTTGAATTGTGGGACTTGAGAACTTCATATTCCCAAACTTCCTCAGGCTACTCTGCCAAGACAGCCTAGCTCATCTTTTCTCAAAAGAGAAGAAAAAAATGTGGATGAAGACAAAGCTGCTGCCACAAAACGAAGAAACAAAAGGAAAAAAGGAAAACAGAAAAAAAAAAAAAGGCTTTTCTATCCCACTGTCATCATACTCATTTACACATGCCGCATATAAAACAAGCCTGTCTGCAAACAACAGGCTTCACAAAGCCAAACCACAGCCAACTGAAACCCAGAAATGAGTATTAGGACTAGCATCCACACAGTAAAAAAAGAGAACAAATTGAGTTTGATTATTTCAATTAACTACTGCTGCACAATGCTTACAAAGGGACCTGATGAATGTTATATAAATGTTTGCTCCAAAATGCTACACTGTAATTTAAAGTCACATTTATAGCAAGACCAACACATCTCTTACCGTGTGGTACAAAAAAAGAACACTACAATCTCTTGATGTTTTTCTACCCTATTCTATGCACCACATTGCAATGCAGTTCAAAGTTTAATGCAGATTGTTTTTTCCCCACCGAATCTTTGAATGCCTGAAAAGGTTTTAATAATATTTTCCATTATTAAAACATCTGGTCTGGAAAAGCAATAATTAGTGGTTACGACTGACTGAAAGACTTGGCATGGCTTGTAATACCTGAAACGTCGGATCATACAGACCTCTGGGAAGTGTGACTGGAACTTGGGTTCCTCAGAACAAATTCTCATAAAGTTATTTTGTACAAAGGGTTCTGGTATTGGTAAGTCCTCTGGGAAAGGCTCAGTAGTATAGTCAGGAAATGTCTCTTCAAAAGCCCTTGGCACCGTCATATTCTCTCGGAGTGTTTTGTTAGGATTAAAGCAACCAGGAGGGTGTTCCTCTAAATTGGTCTGGTACTTGAGCACTCCCCTACAGGAAAATAAAACCAGCAAAGACACTGAAGTTAACAGTCAAAGCCAAGGTACTTATCTTAATTCGGAGAGGTTCTAGAAAGCAGTCAAAAGGCTCATCCTCTGTAAGAATTTGTATTCCATTTGTTTTCAGGACTTTCCATGAGATCGATGTTTGCAACAATAGAGCCCTCTGTTACTAGAGGCAAGGTTTAACTTTTCCAGCTCACTTGGCACTCCCCCACTGAACAGCCTCAAGCTTAATACTGCTTGAAAAGGGGGAGATATTGTGGAAGCCTTGAAAAAACCACTAAATAATCACATTTCCAGTTCAATCACACCCAGGCTGTTTTTACTCATCCTCCCTACAGTCAGCAAGCACTTTTTTTCTTTTTTTTTTCTGGCAACCTGTAGCTGAAGGGGCCAAAGCTGTGAAATCATCAACTGTAGGAATGTTCCTGCTACTTGGTGTTTATCAAGTCTGCACACTTGCTCTTTTAAATATCAGCTTGTTGAACAGAAGGAAAAATAAAGTCCTGCATGATAGCCAAGGAACCTTTATTGCCAATTATTTTGTGGAGTCCATGCTTGGTTTTTAAGCAAAAGTTAAATTTATAGTAAAATGAAGTGAGAAATTTGCAGCTGTAGCTAGAATGTACGAAGAAAGAAGTAGAAACCTGAGACACTCTGGACTATCTCAACACATGAATGAATTATTGAAAACAGGGAAGAACTGATAATACAGTAATAAAATTCCTTGGAAGTACTACTCGCCTCCCAGTCTGGAATTACAGACAGTAAAACCACAAGGAGGAATATTTAAAAAAACAAAGGGCTAAATGACAGCTGCACAAGATGGTGCTGGGTGGGAAATAAGGAACGCTGACACCAAGTCTGGTGAGAAGTGTCCTCTGAGCATGAGGCCGTGTGATGAAAGCTCATCTCAGGTATAGAATCAAACATAAGAGCAGATGCTCCCCACTCCTCTCCCTAATATACATGTAGCAGCAGCTACAAAGACTTTGTTTAATTCACAAAGAGAGAGAGAGAGAGAGAGAGAGAGAGAAGTCGGGTATCAGCAATATTCCCAACTTAAATGGATTCCAACAAGCTACTGGCAATCTTCCTTACTGAAATGAAGTCCTGACAGCTAGCAACAAGCTCCCCACATGGTTCAGTGAATGATGTATTGCTTGAAAGTTAGACCTGCTCACTCTACACTCCACATCTGACCCTGGGAGAATTACCTGTGAAGTCTCCATGTGCCTACACCCATGCTTCTGCATGTATTTGTTGCCCAATCAGGCCTATCGCTTGCATCTGGCATCACTGCTGGTCATCACATATTTGCAAAGTGGCAGATACCCCTAGCATTATGCTAGTTCCCTGCTCCATAAATATTATGGTGCCTCACGGATTTAGCTGGAAGTCACAGCACATGCAATATTTTTTCAATCAATCAGCCTTGTGTGCATGCCTGTCAGCTGCTCTCACAGCTTCTCTGTTCTCAGAACATCCCAAAAGAGGACTCAAAATTTTCCTGGAGACATGAATAGCTGAACTGCAAACATAAGCATCCCTTCCAGTGATCTCGAGTTTGTTCAAACTATTACAAACATGCTAACTGAGTGGCAAACTGGGATGACAGAGCTGCCTCTTAACAGCAGCTGCAATGGCTCCCATTTCTAAAGCTGTCAAAGAAAGGCAAGTTGTCTTACACACCCAAGATCAGTTCCCAGAAAGGTTGAGTTCTGCACAACTCTTAAGGAGCCTAAGATATACCCTCACGTATTTATTTGTGCAACACTTGAATACAGTATGTGGGTATCAGTAAGTAGGAGACGGGCACCTTTAGCAAACAAAAGTGGTAGAGACAAAAAGGGCAAATCAGATGAAAGTGTCCCACCGACTGAACAACACAGCATGCTGTCTATTGGTATGGGCACACCCTGCCCCGACATCCCCAAACTAGAGACAACATTCACTTATGGATAGAGTAAAAAAATATGTATCACTGTTTCTTGACTGATTTATGATGATCATAGAATCACAGACTGGTTTGGGTTGGAAGGGACCTCAAAATTCCATCTAGTTCCAACCCCCTGCTGTGGGCAAGGACACATCCCACTAACCCAGGGCAAGGGATCCAGGGAGGCCAAAACTTCTCTGGGAAACCTGTGCCAGGGCCTCATCAACCTCACAGTAAAGAATTTCTTCCTTATATCTAATCTAAACTCCACTCCAGTTTAAAGCCATTACCCCCTGCCCTGTCACTACATGTCCTGATGAATAGTCCCTCTCCAGCTTTCCTGCAGCCCCTTCAGGTATTGGAAGACTGCTCTAAGGTCTCTTCTCCAGGCTGAACAAGCCCAACTCTCTAAGCCTATCTTCACCTAGGCTAGATGTCAATGGTTCTCAGTGCTTTTATAGGGAACTACACTCTTCTTGTCATCCACGTTCTGCTCAACTCAAGGTGAGTTGCTTGAGGAGTCTCCTAAAGGTGAACATATGGGTAGAATCTTAAGAATTTCCACCCTTTGGAAGATGAATTCTTGGATATGTCTAGTGACTTATTCTCGTTCCCGGGAACTGGCATTACCCACTTAACTCCACAGTAGTACGTACTCGGGATCAGATGATGATTGAGCTCCAAACGTTTCACATGTTTCGTAACTCCTTTTATTGGTACTGGAAACATCAAGCTTCTGCTTTTACAGAAACTATTTGTTGTTGGTAGCACTGGCTTAAAAACAGATAATGTAATGTATAGATACACCAAGTCCTAAGCTATTAAAATGTCTGAAAGTCACACTGCAAGTACAACAGATGTTTTTAAGGCTAGTTCCCTGAAAGATTCTCTTCTCCTTTAGGGTAAGGATGAAATAAAAAATGAGTAACATGACATAAAAATGAGTATGATGAATCACGTCACTTTATATAGAAGTACCCAGCTAACCTGAAGAGGATACTGTAAGAACATACCCATAATAGTTCAAAACAAAACAAGAATCCAGAAATTCTGTGGAAATATTCAGAAGACTCCCCAGAAAGGTAAATTGTCACCCAGTCTGCCTCTGCAGTCCAGCAATAGGAGTCGCCTTGCTCTGTCAAGTAACTGGCCATGTGCTTATAAGAAAGCAGGGGAAGAACTGTTCACAAGGGCATCTAGCAATGGGATGAGGGATAATGGTTTTAAACTAGAAAAGGGGAGATTTAGGTTGGAAATTAGGAAAAAAATCTTCACTATGAGGGTGGCAGATCACTGGAACAGGTTGCCCAGAGAGGTGGTGGAGGTCCCATCCCTGGACATATTCAAGGTTAGGCTTGATGGGGCTCTGAGCGACCTGATTTAGTGAAGATGTCCCTGCATACTGCAGGGGATTTGACTAGATGACTTTTAAAGGCCCCTTCCAACCTAACACATTCTGTGATTCTATATGTCTGCAAATCTCTAAGGCAAGCTATGTAGGAATTACTTGGGCTGCTAAACATGGGTGTCTATGCTTCCTTTATTCTCAGAAGAGATCTTCTAATTAACATCCTCAATGGAGCACAGAAATTGATCCAGCTCAGTTGAATGTAAATCTATGCAGCAGCAGGTTAACTAAAGCATTCTTGAGGCTCCATTGATTGTATTTATTTCAACTCATTAGACTATAATGGGAGACAGAAGCTTAGAAAACATGTAGGTACCTACATTTACGTGTCAAACTTGAACTGACTTTCACTCTCCATGACTCATTCTTCTCCCACTTTAAACAAACACATTTTTTATATTCATGCTGAAAGGTTTTCCAATTCAATAGTAAAGAAGCTGCGTAGAAGATGCCTGTTTCCCACTTGGCATATCCCTGCAGCCTTGGTTTGCTATCTGCTCCAATTAGACTTCTTCCTTCATGAAGTGGAGACATGGTTAGGAAGACAATGGGCAGAGGGCCATACAGTAAAGGAGATAAATTAAACTGGATATGAAAAATGCTCTGAAGAGATTGCTTAGGAAGCTTAGAGAACCTTGGTCACCATAATTTAGCAGAAATTCATCCTGCCCCAAGTTGTAGAGAACAGGTTAGATCCACCTTCTCCAGCTATGAACAAGAGCTATGCCACAGGAGAAAAACAAAGGAAACCAAACAAAAAAACAAAACAACAAGCAAACAAAAACAAACAAAAAAACCCAACCCACAGAGAACTGGAATTGTATCCAGGAGTTTCAATTGTTTTGAACTCATTATTTCAATTCACCAGGCCTCAAGCTGTGTTTGTTTGGTTCAACAACATAGTCCTCCAATGATCTTTCTAGGCCTAATTACCTTTCACTGTTTACTTGAAGCAGCGGTGCTCAGTGTCACAGTCTGAGACATTCCAGCACCCTGTGTTTCAGCAGACGTTTGATGATGTGGAAAAATAAACCTCGTTCAAACACACCTTTCCCTACACCATCTCTGCACCTACATCCATAAAGGAAACTTCAGAGACATTAATGGACCAGATTTTCTCATCTACAACTTGTGGAAGCTGCTTTACCTTGGAGTAGAGTTAGGCTCGTCTGTGCCAGGTACAGACCTAATCGTCACCTCCACGGTACATGAATACCCATCTCATTTATGAAAACAAGAAAAAAACCTAGTAAGATTTGTATCACAACAATTATTAAGAGATAATTAGGGCAAGGCCATTCCTTCCCTCTCCTTAGCAGTCAAAATAGAAGACAGAGAGGAAAGACTGATGAGCAGCTTTACTTCACATTCTACTCTCAGCAGCCAGAGTGGGCAGAAAAGAAACAATACTGATTGATTTCCCACTATAAGCTAGTAAAATGGACAATGGATAAATGTAAAAGTGAAGAAGTCAGTGCTAGCTGGCTGTGGCAACACACAATTCTCCAACCCATAGTCTGAACTTTATTTAAATAATAACCTGTTGAAAAACTGATGACCATTTTGTAAAGGAACTGGCCCACTATGCACAAGTGAGCTCAGGAAAGGCAGTAGTCAAGGGAAGTGCTCTTTCTGGAAAAGGGACAGTGTTTTCCATTTACTTACCCAGAAACATGCACCATCAGCAGCATATAGAAGACAAAGAAAAGGTTGTGTGTATACCAGAAGATGTCATAGTTTGAAACCCTGAAAAGAATAAACCACGTTTCAATGCTGTTTCGCTCAGATGGAACCAGTGCTAATTAAAAGCAGATCTGTGCACATAAGACATCATTATATACCATGGAGTCATGTAGGATAGTGAAAGCCCAGAACATATCCCTTCAGGCACACCATCTTCGCAAGCGTTGAGAAGAATGGATGACTGCCACAGAAGTAAAAAGCTGAGAAAGATGAAGGAATCTAAGCATAGAGCCTGCTGAAAACTTCACTGCTTTCACAGATCCTACTTAGCCCTTATCAGATACCGACAGCTAAAATAGTTCTTCAGGCTCCAGCCTCAGAACTCAACCTCTTCACAGGAAGTGCCTCATTGTGTTCTCCCTGCCCCAGCACAGGGCTGCACTGTTTAATGAGTCATTGCTGGAGCAACATGCAAATGGGTAGCCTAGACAGCAGCAGAAGGGCTAGTAGGAATGGTAAAAGAAACTTAGAGGGTAAGGAGAGGAAGGAGATGCAGGAGGAAAGGGAACTCGAGCAAGCAAGTAACACAAAGACAATTAGGAGGATTTTCAGGGCTGGAGGTCACATACAGCAGAGCTCTAGGACTGATGGTCTTGGGAGGAATAAGAACAACATTATCACTGTGAGGATTTACTTTCATCTGTAACTTCTTGGGTAACATAGGAAGAACCAAGACCAAAGAAAATACTCACCCAGAACCGGTTTTGTAAAGCTTGTTTGTTTTTTCTTGAGTAAAATAGTCACCAAAAGCCAACAACCAAATGATTAAGAAAATACCCTACTTCACAGCACAAGCACACATCTCACACTACACAGCATGGCAGGACAGCCCCTTCCAAAACAACAACAAAAAACCCCTACCCCCATTCATAAGCCAAAACTATTAAATAAACCCCAACCTTAACTCTGAGTTTAGAAGCTACTCTTTAGACATACCTAGCTGTTTTCAGACTTTTCCCCCTCCCACAGCCTCTTACATAACCAGGCAGCTACCCTTGCTTCAATACATCCAACACATCCACTGCATTTCTTTCTGTCAATACTGGGCTTAGTTACTTTTTCTCCTCTTGAGAAAGGAAACAGCTCAAATATTCTGAGTGCCACCAAAATAAAACTTAAACAACAGCAGTTCTAAGGAGGCCAGCAACAGCAAGGGGCTCCGAAACCCCTGCTTCAGCCTTCATTCCTTCCCTCATTCGGCACCATGCTAACACTTCTTCATCTCTGAGGCTGCTCAGACCATTTCTAACTACCCACAGTCTGGTAGGCATTTCCATGCCATCACTGAGTAGTATCTGCAAGGAGTTGTGGGAGTGAGCATGAGTAAGATTAAAGGATCACAGAATCAAAGAATGTTAGCAGCTGGAAGGGACCTCAAAAGATCATCTAGTTCAACACCCCTGCCAGAGCAGGATCACCCAGACTCAATCACACAGGAACACATCCCAGTGGGGTTTGAATGCCTCCAGAGAAGGAGACTCCACAACCTTTCTGGGCAGCCTGTCCCAGGGCTCCGTCACCCTCACAGTGAAAAAGTTCCTCCTCATAGGGAAGGTGTTCCACTCCCTTAGTCATCTTGGCAGCCCCAAGCTGGACTCTTTCAAGGAGCTCTATGTTCTTCTTGAACTGAGGGGCACAGAACTGGACACGGGATTCCAGGGGTGGTCTCACCAGGGCAGAGTAGAGGGGGAAAAGGACCTTTCTTGACCTACTAACCACACCCCTTCTCATACACCCCAGAATGTCATTGGCCTTCTTAGCCAGGAGGGCACATTGCTGGCTCATGGTCATCCTGCTGTCCACCAGGACTCCCAGGTCCCTCTCCCCTACACTGCTCTCTGACAGGCCAGTCCCCAACCTACACTGGTACCTGGGGTTGTTCTTCCACAGATGCCACATCCTACACTTGTCCTTGTTAAATCTCATTAAACTTCTCCCCACCCAACTCTCCAGCCTGTCTAAGTCTTGCTGAACTGGTGTCAGCCACCCCTCCCAGTTTTGTGTGCACTCTATTCCCTCATCCAGGTCATCAGTTACTATACTGAATAGTACAGGTCCCAGTACCAACCCCTGAGGGAATTCACTAGATACAAGCCTGGATGATGATGTGGTGAGCAGAAACAAAATGAAAAGGCACAAAGAGTATCTTTTACCCCCAGACCCAAAACAGGTCTCGGTTACCTTGCTATAATACCAAAAGCTTTTTTTCAGAATGCACAAATCTTGCAAAATTTCAGTGATGGAAAGTCAATCCCAGCTTCTGACGTGTTGTTTTCAACCACTAATTATTAGTGCTGGTGAAATTACTGTACATGTCTTGTCTGAAAAGATCTAAACGTCAGCTTCCACCCAGTTAAGCATTTTAGTCTTCTTTCAGCTTTCCTGCAGATACCTCCACTAGAAAACACTGTCTCTTCACATGTATCAAGTTCCCTTAAATGTAATCAAACCCTCTCAACTTCACCTCCTTAAAACTAAAAGTATGGAGATCCTTGAACCTCTTACCATGAAACATAGTTTCCAATATTTTAATAATTATGCATTTCTTACTTGTATCCTTCTTCAATTGTGTGTTGTGTAGATAAATACAACATTCTAATACACTCAATAATTCCTCTACTGCTTGTATTTTATTTTTACAGTTCTTCAGATCATTAGTTACTCTCTTTACATTCTTTTTAGGGCTTAGAATGTATATTATTCACAGAATTAATGCATTTCTTAGGAACTCAAACTCCTGAAAATTTGATATGAAGCTGAATGTTTAAGTCTAGAATTTTGCATGTGAAAGCCTGCGAGAGTTAACTTACTGGCAAACCTAAGGAGAAATTGCCATGCTTAAAAGGGACACAATGAGCAGCACAGTTTTCCATAAATATTTTTAACTCTGTTACAGCTAGTTTTGAAAAGGAAGATGCATGTGGTAGTTAAAAGATGAAACTGAAGACTGGAATATTTTGTTACAGAGATGTTAAAGAGATGGCAGCAGCCTGTATTTTAACGTTCCATTAGGTATATGATTTCCAAAGTCACTAGCAATTGTGTTCAGTGGAAACTGTCCTGAACAACATTAATTTGAAAGTTAGCAGAAATGTCAGCATTTATTTGCAGGATTTATCGTATTCCTAATAATTTTATTACCCTTAAAACAAACAACTACTTACCAAAAAATGTTGATTGAATTCTCAGGCATGATGCAGCAAAAATTTAGAAAAAATTCTAAGTGGTACTTGCTTTCCCACTTTAAAACATTAGCAGTTAATCCCATCCTCCTAATACTCATTCACAGAGTTTACTGAACAAGCAAAGGCAAGAAACCAGCAGGAAAATCATGCACAGAAAGATTTCAGGAAGAACACATGAAGGAGGAAGTGATGAAGCAGGTCAGCGTGCAAGAGTGGATTAAGGCTGAAAACCAAGAGAGTATGATAGGGTTTTTTATTAAAAAAGCCCAGTTTTTGGTAGGCAGTGAACACTTACAATTCTTTTTTCTAAGACATTAGCATGAGCTTAGCCGTCACAAGGCACATGAGAATCCACAGGGAAAGAGATTGAAAAGCAACATAAAGATGCAGGCTGGAAGCTCGTTTCCTCAGTAAAACACACTGTACAGACAAACTTGAGCTATACGCCTGAGGGAGAAGCCAGGATAAAACTTCTAAATACGGATTATTGCTAGAGTAACAGGAGATGCAGATGATGTCTTAAGGGCTTTGACTCCACTGGCTAGATGGCAGAAAGACGGGAAGGCACTTGCACTCAGAGTAACTGGAGGAAATAACCAGCATGTAACTTGGAAAGATGGAAACCTTTGTTGCGTGATGTGGAAAATTATTATTTCCAAGAATATGCTTGAAACTACATATATTTTCCTAGGTTTCCCAATCATTAAGAAATGCTGTTGGGTTTCAGGTTTTTTTCTAATTTATCGTGGCCTTGGAGAAAACAGGACTTTGTTCTGGCTCAGTGCTGCTGAGTGAAGTAATTGTTTCATTTTTCCATCTTCCCAAAACTGGCTTTCTTTTGCAAGTAAAGCCAGCTGTGTGGACTATGCAATGTGCAGCCATGCCTGACATGTTGTGCAGCAGATTACCCTGTACTTCAGTAGCCTACAGTATCTCACAGAGGCTTCAGCCCTTGAAGCATCTTTGTTCACAAAGAGTGCACAGCTGTTGAACTATTTTTGTCAATCAGTACCTGGTAACATTGCTACTCAGACTGATTAGTTCAAAGTTCAAACCCATGTTATCTAGCTCATATCACTGGAGCAACATCAACGTTTGAAGATATGGAATAGAAAATATCCTTCAGTGTCCACTGGGTTGAGATGATGTATTTACATAAGAGTCTCTGGTGAATTCAAAGACTGGTTATAAAAATCAAGGGCAAGGGTGGGGGGGAGTGTGGGGAATGGAACTCATATGCTTCAATTGCAGAATCTAAGCCTTAAAAAGACTAGAACATTGGACTAGATCCTCCAAGGGAAAGGTCACTCAAATGTATAATAATACACGTTCAATAACGGTGCAGAACGTGAACCCACTGGAGGACCAAACCAGCTACTCTGAGCCAATACTGCATCGATGTTTCAAAGTTATAATCAACATTTAAGAAGAATGTATCTGACAACCAGAAGCAGGGCTTTAAAGAAACCCACAACTTTCTAATTCTACTTAAGTATCCCAATTCTGTTTCAGTTTGCTTCGCTGCTGGGGTTTTCTGGTTGTCTTTTTTTTTTGTTTATGGTTGTTGTTGCAATTAATTGGTGGAAATAATTAGGATAAAGATATCTTACTTTACTTCCAGTGGACTTAATTTATGCATTGGACAGAATTTTCCATATGTTTACTTTGCTGCTGCTCTGTATGAACAGGAACAAAAAGCTGTTGTTTAAATATCTCAATTTATAACCAAACACAATTCTTTTTCTGAAGGCAATTAAATCAGTTTTGTAATTTTTCTGAATACAAAATTCACAGTGCTATTTTACCTGTAAACAAGTGAAAAAAAAAAGGGGGGGAGAGAAGAAAACTAGTAATTTTGACACTTGTTTAAATACTTGCCTTGCATTGCATTTACTCTTCATTCCCTCTCATCAGTATGAGAATATAATTACTCAAATGGCATTTTTCAGTCTAATGATCAGCTTACGTCTTACCTGATAGCATACGTAGAAGCTGTACACATGAGGAATAATACTAACACCATAATGACTCCAGTCAGACCTGGAACTAGAAGAGACATAAGAGAGGTTACTTTTGAACTGTAAAGAGGTGTATCTGTATTCTATGACCTTTTAAGAGTGGAAGTTAAGACATACAAATCACAATTCAATGAAACTCTTGTATGTATTTAGCTCTTGAAGACCATTCAGGTACCAAACTAGATAGGAAAGCAGAGCAGTTGTGTTATTTCCCACCTTCCCAGAGAAAACTGCCCTTTTCCTTACATTTCACCATGCACCATTAATTTCCTATTAGTCTTTGCTCCTGTACTTATTTGTTCATGACATTTGTCTCTGAACAGGTAAGCAAGAACAAATCCTGTCTATTTGTGTGACTGTACAAGTTTCTGTATCTCTTTTATTCTAATCCCTAAACTCTGTTGAGCACAACAATTAAAAACCTGGTCAGGGACAGAATTTCAAGCAAATCAGTTTCCATGCAAGCTGTCACTTCAATTGTTTGCCAACCCATTTCATCCTGGAATGAGAAAGAGCCTGAAATTACTCTCCATGGCATTGTATCATGCTTGAAATTGTTGCCTGTAGAGCAAGGTCTGTGAGAGTGATCTACAGCCAGCATTTGAGAAGGAAAGGTTAAAAGCATTAAGGACTGGATTCATCTGTTCGAATGCAGACTTGTATCAAAACTAGTCTACCTCTGACTCTTTTTTTAAGTCAAAGGAAAGAAACAAGTATTTCTATGGACTGATTTGTCTCATCCTACAGTTGAAATCTGCCCATGAAGTACAGTAAACCATCAGCTGAAAAACAGATTAGAAAAATCCCAAAGTTGCCTCTTTTTCTGAGCACCTTATCTTCAGGATTGCCATGCGAGGAATTAAAAATCTCAATTAAGAACCTAAAATCCATGAAGCATTACATCAAAATCTTTCATTTCTCAAAGAATGATAGCTTTTAGGCATAATCTCTGGTCACCCTTACAGCCATGTGTTTGGATTTAAATCAAGCCAGTCAGACTTATCACCAAGCACAAAGCTAAATTGGTGCTAAAGTGCTGGTTTTCTGTCAGAATATAAATATCTCAAACAGCTTTCATGGACGTAAATGGCAAAACCAGAGACTTTAATGGTCCAGGACATTTTACAGGATCACATCCTAATGATAAGAACAAGCTAATTTTCAAATAATTGTGATTTTAGACCCTGTATCAATAAAGGGACAATTTCAAATCTTAACTTATATAAACCTGTCAATAGCCACTTATTGAAAAGTCTAATACCCAAAATCTGATACATCCCAAATCACTAACCATAGGGAAAACCCCCTAGTCCTACAATCAATAGAAGTTTTGCATGGACTGCATAAGAAATGTAATTTCATCCCTTCACGGAAATATTACAATTAAAAGCAGTTATAATGAAAAAAACCCAAAACCCCACAAAACATACATTCTTTCAATTGCCTCCTTCTTCATTTATTCTTTCTTTCTCTTAATCTGAGCATGCAATCAATCTCGTCTCTGCCACAAATGCTTCCAACCCAACTGCAGTTCAGCACCTGATCCAGCTTTCTACACTGTCACTCAAGCCACAGATCACCTTCCATATCCAATTCTTAAATTCTCTTCTCCATCAAACTGCAAATGTGAAGTCACTCACAACCTTGCCCAAATTCTTGAGCAAATTTTTAGCATTGCCCTCCTCCCTGCCTTTTCCTGCACTAACTCTAATATGTTTGGGAAGAGATCTTTTTTTTTCCATATTTGTACATCTCCCAGTGCAGGAAAATCTCGGTCCCAGTCTGGGCACTCCTTCAGATAAATAATAAATGTTAGTTACCCATTATTAGGATGGGTGGCGATCTGAGTAATTTTAAATTGAAGGCAAGTTTACAGACACTGCTTTTTTGCAGTGTGCTTAAACGTTTGAACATGCAGTATTATCCTGGCTGTCAGAAGGTTAAAAGGAATTCCACCTTGAACATCCTCTGCGCAGCTAAAGAGCTCTCAATGTGTCCCCAGAAGCCAAACAGTATTTGATGGGGCCTCTATACCTAAAACCCTCCTCCTACCTCCAAGATATTAAAAATAATCCTTGGCCGCTGTTCTGTTACCAGTTACCCAACTATTTCCAGTTCACAGTTCACTTATACCTCAATTTCTATCATTTGACCTCATTTTCCCAACTCTCAACTGATCTAGACCTTGCTTAGGGTACTTGAAAGCCTTTGCCCACAGACGACCAATTCTATTAAAAATACTGGAATTGACAGGTCTAGAACCACACTTACTGCTGTCAGACTGATTCCCTCAGACCTTGCCCTAAATGCTATCAAGCTGGGGAATTTTGCATTTCTTATAAATAAAGGTGAAAGAGAGTTGATATCCGAATGACCTTTACCTGCTCGTGAAGCACTACAGCTTGGGCTTCTATTTACCCCTCCATACCCAAACATTGCTCCCTTCTAAATTCCTGCACCAAAAATGTCTTTATTTATTCTTTATGAGTGCTCAAGTCTGATTCCCATGTAGCAGTTTAGATCACTCTCAAATCAAACTGTCCATTAAATAAACCAGCTGAAGCAAGAAGTACACTTTTTGTTGTGTTTCTTTTTCTAGAAATTGGATCACTTAGGAATTTAGTTTTAATATTATGCAGAATCTCTGTTTGAAACTGATGATTTTCCACTGACTCATCTGTACAACAGCTTTGAAGATGCTGCTCATCCTACTACAGGGCTTATGTAACTTCTCCCTCCTGACTACCAGATAAGCAAACCCAGGTTATGTTATGTTAACACAAATAACACATCTCAACCTAGCTGAGATACGACAAACGAAGCATGCAAACACAGGATCAAAATGTTTTGGCTGGAGAGGGATGATGAGAAGAAGCAAACTTTCTCACTCAGTTTTGCAGCAGACTTACCAGTAGCAAAAAGCAGTTTCCTTGGGTCCTGAAAAAAAACATGGAAGGGAAAAAAAGAATCAACATGTTCGATTTTATATCCATATTAATAATGCAATGGTTATAACTAGCTCATAAAGCTCCCATGTTCGATGGCATACACAGTCCCTAAATCTGCATGCAGGAATGGATTCAGGATTTGGTCTACACCGACTGCAATTCAATATGAACTAAACCTTTAGCCTTTACATTCCCCCAGTGAAACAATTCTCATCTGTTACGAAAAATAAGAGGTAATTTTAAAGATAATTATTTTTTGAAAGCCTAACTTTACTCAGGTATCTCTTTGAGAGGACAAAGTGAAGCAGAAGAGAAAGAAATGCTGAATTTAAATGAAAGACAAGTGGTGAGCATTTAACTGAGAGATGAGCAGTGGACTCCAGTAAAGCAGGACTGAACACAAAGGAGCTGATAACTCAAGGCCAGATGTTCCTGTATCCTTCACCACATGTGAAAGGAAGAGGGGACATGTCAACCTTCCAGGAAACTGCCTCATTCCCCTTGAGTCCTTTACTTTGTGGGGTTTTCTCTTCTTCAATGAGGAGAAAATCTTTTTTTTTAAACTTGCAGTAAAATGCAATTGGCAGTTTTCATACAGGTCAGGAAAAATGAAGCTTCCCTCTTCCTGACCTTGCCTGCATCCAAATGTGCACACCCATGTACAGAAGATAATGGTAGCATCCAGACTGCCCACCACAGTTAAATAGCTTTAAGTGGAATTCAAGAACAAATACTCAAGACCTAACAGAGTACCTAATACCTAGAGTATCTAATAGAGTACTAATAGAGATCTGTGAGGTTTTGATCCTAGAGTTACTAAGACTTGTTGTCATCTCTATTTTCTATTGCAAAATCCCTAAGGCTGCTTCACACAGGCTGCCATGCACACTGTGGCACGTTCTTGCCTGAGGCAAGCTCCCAGTAGTGTTCCTGATGAGACAAAGTCTATCAGACCACTCCTAACACATGCAGACACTTGAGTTCAATCCAGAACCTCAGCACAATAGTTGGTGTTGGCATGTCTGTCTGCCACTGAATAGCTCCATGATTAGATCATTCACCCAGGGAGTAGAAGACCTTGGTTGTTGGTCCTTATGAGCCCAGGCTGAGTCAAGCTCTGCTTTTCCAGGAAAGGATGCAGCTGGGATAGGGTCATTCTAAATTTTTTCTAATGAAGCTGGTAGAAAAGAAATGCAGACTTGGGACTAGAAAGAATATAAACAAGAGAGTATTTGATTGTAACCCAAAGAAGAAAGAGTCCTGGACTATGGTCTTACTCCTAGGATCTGCAAACATCTCTCCAACACCAAATGCACAAGCAAGCACCCAGAGGAGGGACTAGGACTGTGGTACACCTTCAAGAGATCTGCACCACAGACAGAGAAGTCAAGCAAATCTTTTTCACAGTGAGGGTGACAGAGCCCTGGGACAGGCTGCCCAGGGGTGTTGTGGAATCTCCTTCTCTGGAGATATTCAAGTCCCATCTGGACTCCGACCTGTGTGACCTGTCCTAGGGATCCTGCTGTGCCAGGGGAGTGGACTCAATCTCTGGAGGTCCCTTCTAACCCCTACAATTCTGTGATTCTGTCTGTGACTTCCTAAGCAGAAGTCAGCTTCCAGCCCAGTTAATTAAAATCTCAGCATATATACTACAGTTCCAATTGCAGTTTAAAAGTGCAAAAATCACTCAAACCTCACTATTCCCAAATCCCCAGTATATGTCACATAGCGCCATACCCTAAATACTCCAAAAGCAGTATCTGTTTTCCCAAAACACCTGCAGAAGTGTCTCTATCAGGCCTGCTGAAGGAGCAGAGAGGCAGAAGAACAGAACAGACTTTTTCAGTTGGAAAGGACCTACAACAACCATCTAGTCCAACTACCTGATCACTTCAGGGCTGACCAGAAGTTAAAGCATGTTGTAGAGAAGCAGAATAGGGCACAGTGTGAAAGGACTTGAAGACAGAATTCTCCACCTCACAACCCAATAGATCTGAGTCCTGCTGGCTTTAAGTGCTTAAGACACATTTTGTCCCAAGAAAGAAAGAAAGTCCACACCAGTCCACTTGATGGTGAGTTTTCCATGCACAAAATCATCAGCATGCACTGTACTGATCCTACGAAGGAACTGGACATACAACTAATCATATATTTAGATAATATACTTAAAGGAAAATATAAAAGGATGGCTGGCTCACCTCACCACGATAGTTTGCTGCATTTAGTGACAAAAATTCTTCATTGTAGTTCTCAGAGAAATTAAGAGCATTCACCAGATGAGCAGCAACATGTAAGACTAAAGTTAAAAAAAAAATACAGGGTAAAACAGATTCATAAACAAGAGGTAGATGTTCCCCTGAAGTAAAGAAAAGTAGCTACCCAGATGCCAAGTCATAATCACATCACCTGCACAAGATGCCTCAGGGACTAAGGAATTATTTTTCCACAGTAAATCATGCTATAGATATTCATGGCACAAAGCTGTATGTATTTTAAGACCCTTTTTAACACTACAGCAATCACTTCTGTACTGCAATAATTCAGCTGGGAGACAACATTCAAAGGTGTCCACCAAAGAGAATTTCCTCTTCAGAGAAAGGACTGCTCCCTCTTCTGCAGATATAAGCCTGTAGCACCCTGCTTCTTCACTCAAATTTCTCAGGCACAATCGAAGGTTAGATATAACACCAGAGTTTGACCTGATCTCATATACCTGTCCTTTTAGAAACTGGATTTTTAAGGAAAGGCTCAGAAAAGGAAAAGATAAAATAAACCAAAACCCACACGCATCTGAGAAAGCACTCACAATTTAAGGCAGGGAAGCACAGAGCAAGACTACCCCCAAATGTACTGCACAAGAAAAACCACGAAGTACTGCTTCAGTGTGTTTCCCAAACATGCTTGCTGCTCAGCACAGTAAGATCTCACCTGAAAAGATGCAGATTGTCACACCACATGTCACATGGAAAGTTTTACTTTTATCTAGCAGCCTTCTGGTTTTCCTGCTGGCAACCTAGTAAGAGAAGAATTCAAGCAATCTCTCTTCTAAAACAAAGCAAAGGAAAGAAAATACCAACAGCATTGCAGTAACATAACAGCACTTCAGCTTTTACTAGGTATAAGCCCCTTGCAATCCCAGCACGTAAATTTAAAAGCTATAGGATTATGTCAGTGAGTCAATTCTGAGGTCTTAATGAAGGAATTAATTGGATCTGTATGATATAGATGTCAAGAGTACATAAGGTAATATCCCTTCTGATCTTAAAATGTAGAATTCCAGCACTAATTTTTGTAGGTGTCACTGAGTTTCAGTGAGCAGGATCAAAGGGAATGGTATATTTGCATATATATGGGCCTCTATAAGCATCAAATCTTATAGGTACTGTCACATGATGAACAAAACTCATAGTTTCAGTCTGCAACCATCTGAGGACAACACTCACCTTCTGAGAGCCTCGCAAGAAGGCCAAGAGAACACGACACATTGGCAGAAGGACCAGGCAGCAGTTGAGATTGAGGACAGATGCTGAAGCTCTGCTAATACACAATCCTAGCTGAACAAATACAGCAAGAGTTAGATTACAGGGAGAAAAGACGGTCTAATGGTTCAGATGTCAGTATCCAACCTCCCTTCTTTTACTGCAAACCCAAATAGTTCCCATGCTCTGACTAATCAGAATAGTAGTCTGATGACGTTTTACACATACTAGAAAAACCACTGTACACAAAGCATGCTCTCCAGTTCTCTGAGGGAAAGCAGCTCTCACCTTCACAGCAAAAACATTACTCAAAATTTATTTTGTTACCAATAGTGTCAGTAAATGAGAACTTTCTACCAAAAGAACTAATAACCTCATCAGTGCTCAAAGCCACATGGAACAAAACACATCTGAGACAAAGAAGTGTCCACTCAAAGTTTCAACAGGCATAAAATTAAATAAGAAAGAGAGATAAAAACTATGAAGAACCTAGAGAGCCACTTAAATAAAGAGTAATGATTTTCTGATAAACAAGCTAGGAAAAGATGATACTGAAATGATAATATTGTTTCAAGAACTATTATGGAATTGTCACAGAACTTCTTGTCCATTCAGACTATGCAGTGGCAGAGCTGGACCTAAGGAAAGTAGGTTTTCTTCACTGAAACTACTCAATAGCTGGGAACTGTAATGAAATCTAATTTCGCTAATGCTTTACTGGTATATTTGGAACTTACATAATTAGAACAAAAACACTTGTCAAACAAATGAACAGTGCACACATTAATGTCATAACCCTGTATTTTTTAATCTTATTATATTCTCTCATTCATTTACATTTTTAAAAAAAAGTCAGAAAAATGTCACTGTTCTAGTTATTAGGTTGAATTACCATTTTGCTAGCTTATATAAAAGATGCTTTTCGACTGACAACAGATTTCTGGAAGGATACTTTTTACAATGCAAGTTTTTCAACTACTGAAGAAATTAATAAAAAACTATTACAATATTATAACTCAGACACTGCAGATGTAAGTGAATGATTTGAGCAGGTACAAATTATCTAATGAAAATTGCTAAAGATGTATTACTTTTTCCACTTTATCTAAAAAAGAACATCTGTTATTTCTCAATTATTTTCCTCAGTGAAACATTATATTCCTATCTTTCCTACCAAAAAGAAAAAAATTGAAAGAGTTTAGTTTTGGTTTTTAACAAAAATTATTAGAAAAGCCTTGTTATTTCAAAATTTATGGTTGCTATTAGTTGGGAGTTTTTTTACAGATAAACCTACATGCCAAAAAAATGGATAAATATATAAACCAGTATAAATAAACAAAATAACTGGACTTTAGCATGACAGGAGATTCTCAGTACCATACAAAATGAGAACTCCCTGCTCACAGTTAGTAGCACCCATGTACCACACTTGTACAGAGTAGGCAAAAAGAAGGTGAAGATGTTCAATCTACCAGATGCATCAGGCTTGCTGGATAAACCCCATTTCTCTTCTGGTCACTTTACACTATTTAGTTAGACCCGAGTGGTAGGGACAACTGGACGGACATTACCAGGTTCACAGAATCGCACACTGGTTTGGGTTGGATGGGATCCCAACCATCATCTCATTCCAAGCCCCTGCCATGGACAGGGACCCCCTCCAATACAACAGGTTGCCCAAAGCCCCATCCAGCCTGGCCTTGAACACTGCCAGGGACCAAGGGGCAGCCACAGCTTCTCTGGGCAACCTGTGCCAGGGCCTCACTGCCCTAATAGGGAAGAATTTCTTCCTTATGCCTGATCTAAATCTCCCCTCCTTCAGTTTAAAGCCATTGCCACTTGTCCTTGTAAACAGTCCCTCCCCAGCTTTTCTGTAGGCCCTTCAGGTACTGCAAGCTGGTCTAAGGTTTCCCTAGAGCCTTCCCTTCTCCAGGACAAACAAGCCCCAAACCTCGCAGCCTGTCTTCACAAGAGAGGTGCTCCAGCCCTCTGATCATCTTCCTGGCCTCCTCTGATCTCAATCCAACAGCTCCATGTCTTTCTTATATTGGGGGCCCCAGAGCCAGACACAGGATTCCAGGTGCGGTCTCACCAGAATAGAGCAGAATCCCCTCCCTTGTGATGCAGCACAAGCCATGGTTGGCTTTCTGGGCTGCAAGCACAGACCGCTGGCTCACACTGAGCTTTACCTGAATCAACACTCCCAATTCCTTCTCCTCAGGGCTGCTCTCAATCCATTTTCTGCACAGCCTGTAATCTTGCCTAGGATAGCCCTACCCCATGTGCAGGACATTGCACTTGGCCTTGCTGAACTTCATGAAGTGTACACAGGCCAACCTTTCAAGCCTGTCAAAGTCCCTCTGGATGGCATCTGTTACCTCCAGCATGTCAACTGCACCGCACAGCTTGGTCTTGCTGGCAGACTTGCTGTGGGTGAACTCAATCCCACTGTCCATGTTGCTGACAGACTATAAACAGTGCCAGTCTCAGTACCAACCTGTGATCAATGTCACCCAGCAGCTGACTGCAACTGTTTCACTGTCATCTTCCAGCCAATTTGTTCTCCACCAAGTGGTCCATCTGTCAAATCCACACCTCTCCAATTTAGAGACAAGAATGTCATGTGGGACAGTGTCAAACGCTTTTAGATGACGTCTGTCACTTTTCCCTTATCCACCAGTGCTGTAACCCCATCACAGAAGGCCACCAAATTTGTCAGGCACAATTTGCCCTTAGTGATCGGCTGTCACCAATCACCTTCTTATTTTCCATGTGTCTGAGCAGTTTCCATGAGGATTTGCTCCATGATCTCCTCAGGCACAGAGGTGAGACGGACCAGACAGTAGTTCCTCAGGTCTTCCTTTTTCCCCCTTTTTAAAAATGGGGGTTCTGTGTCCCCTTTTCCTATCAGTGGGAACTTCACATCTTCTTTCTTCTACATAACAAAGCATTACTAAGGGCACCTTCTCTCCAAAGCTGCTCATGAGAAGTGGGAGCAATTACCACACAATATGTGCTCTCTGTCTTGTTCTCTACTATGCAGATTTGTAATCCCTGGCAAACATCCTGAGAGCAGATCTCATTTACGTTATATTGAGTGAAGGGCTTATAACAGAGTCATCCCTAACCTACAGAAATATAGAAAATAAGAATAGAATGAACCACATCACCTCTTTCCCACTCTCCAGATTTCACTCACTTTTTCTTCCAATGCACTTTTTGTTCATTAAAATTTTTCAATTCATTTTTTTCACATAAAACCTTCCTTGCTTCTATTTCATCTGTTACCTCACACTCTGTTCACTGGCACAGCAAGAGGTAATTCTTGCTACTTTTCCCTCACAGTCACATTCTTCAGACTTCCTCTCATCCTCTGGACTCTCCTAACTGGTCCAGAGCCTAAACACAATGACTACAACCAAGCACCAGCTGCAATGGCCACAACAACCCCTGCAACTGAGTTGATGTTTACAAAATGCTAATGCCACTTTCCACGTCAAAGAATGATCAAAAAAATGTGAACAACCACAATAAATATTTCTCTATCCTTGCCCAAAGTAGCTTAAAGTGATTTTAGAACATCATAAATATTTTTTGGAGTATCAGAGAAAACAGCAATAACCTTGAAACTATTTGACTTAGCGGGAAGTAAAATGTTTCTATAATGTCCATTCACAAATACAAGGCTGTCTCTCTTATTTTCATTAATTATTACCTCTCTAAAGAGAAGCTAAAATGAGCTTTACACCTCATAAAAGTAGTAACTCAAAAAATATGGTCATTAAACATATATAAGTGTTTTTATTAAAGCTTGCTGATGTACTACAGTATTTCAGTGATTAAATGAGCATGATTTGAAAAACACAGGAATTACGTAGAACTGGTTTTACACAGAAGTAAACTGAACCATTTTTGTAGCTCTTTACCAACATCCCAAAACTGAAAAACGTTGCAATGCCATTAACATATAAAGCAATTTGAAAATTGTCATAATTTCTCTTTTATGGTCTATATGATACATCATTAGCTTCTTAACAATTTAAGGTGTCTGAGTTTAAACACAAACCAGGCATGATATTAGTTAGACACAAGTTCCTTTATCAGGTGCAACTATTACAGAAGCATAGAATGCACTAGGTTGGAAGGGACCTTTAAAGGCCATCTACTCCAACCCCCTTGCAGTAAGCAGGGACATCTTCACTAGATCAGGTTGCTCAGAGTCCCATCAAACCTGACCTTGAATATCTTCAGGGATGCGGCCTCCAACACCTCTTTGGGGAACCTGTTCCAGTGATCCACTGGCCTCATACTGAAGATTTTTTTCCTAAATCTCCCCTTTTCTAGTTTAAAACCATTACCATCATCCTGTTGCTCCATGCCCTTGTGAACAGTTCTTCCCCGGCTTTTTTATAGGCGCCATTCAGGCACTGGAAGGCCACTGTAAGTTCCCCCCAGACCCTTCTCTTCCTCAAAAAGAACAAGCCCAACTGTCTCTATTCTTGTGAAGGTCCATAAAAACAGCCTAGTTTGGAATACTCTAGAATTTATTTAATTCTACACTGTATAGTACTAAATAAATAATTTATTTTAAGAAATAAATTGTTTGGCATTTTACTTAACTGCTAAAAAAAACCAGGAATCTGCTATGATGAGTAGAATAAGATACCCTATTCACCTTCATGGTTTTCCATGGCACTATTTAACAAATAGTAAATACTCATTCATAATGTAACTACTGTGAAGAAATGCCCTCACACTGATTCCAATCCAATGCTATCAGCTGCTGTAGAAAGAGTTCAAAAAAAAAAAAAAAAGAGACAACTTCTCCAAATAAGCAGGGAACTTCTAGGAAAGTGCATCCCAAATACTTTCACCAATAGTTCATCTAAGGTTTTATTTTGAAGAAATAAGGTTGGGCAATGTTTGCTGTAATAAGCCCATGACCAATTTGAAAATAACAGTAAAAGAAATACATTTAGTGATGCTTAGAATTAAAATTCATTTCAAGACCCTGATGAATAACAGAGTTCTAAGTCTGCTCTTAACATATATCCAAAGGCTAAAAATACCCCCATGAAACTAATTCTTTCCAAATGGTTTCCAAGTGGTCTCTTTCTTGACTTCCTTTGCATTGCCTGGGTGGTAAAGGAACAAATTAACATAGTGTATTGTTGGATTTTTAAACAATAGTAAAATACAAGATTTTTGCTCCACGGCAACTTGCCAGTTCTGGAAGGGTATATATATATATATATCCTTTTTAACTAGCTAAAAAATAAGAGAAACATAATATTCTTCTTAGAGATTATCATTGGCTTAAGGAAAATAAAGTGTTATTTATTTCATGCTAGTCGCATGCACAATTCCTGTAAGATCAAAAAGAGAGTAAAAAACCACACCCAGAATCTCTGCTGGACACTCTCTTTCATCCACCTTTGCTAGTATCAAACCCAAGTGTTTGTCAACATCTTTCTGTACTCTGCCTACCCGGTACCACACACACTGTTATCCTATTTCATCAAGGGAAAAACAGGCATAGAAAAACCTGAAGGATTCATCAAATTTAGAAGGGAAATCTGTGGTGTGAATAGTAGGGAACTGGCCTCACTACAAACTGAAACCCTAAAACCTAGGCTAGATTATATCTCCAGACAAGTATTTGTATTTCCTTCTCCATAAGAGTAGAAAAGGGCTTCAGAGATACAATGGGAATGTAGTTCTCCAGCTATCCCTGCCTGATGTGTGGTCCCACAGAAATCAGGATGGACTCCTCCCCACACTACACTCACACAACACAGAAAGCAGGACATTGAAGCAAAGTGTTTGTTCCCATTGGATGCTCTGCCTGCCGCAGGAAAATGACCATGTCCGTAGTTGGGCGAATGGTTTACTAGGTTGAGGTCTAAAGTAATTGACTGTGTATCACAGAGTTCCCCAAAGTTCATCAGTTAGAAACACAGAGATGAAGGTTACCTGCAACTGCTGTGCACAGACACCCAATATTCGATACATGGCTGTAAAGCATATTGGAGAGCAGAACACATGAAGCCTTTGACATATATTGACCTATCTTACTTTTTAAGCTCACCTTGTACAGAAAAATAAGAGAAAGAACATGACAAATCCTTCCATACCTAAAAGTGATGTGTCTTGGATTCTCAAGCCTTCACTACGGATAAGCAACAATCCTAAATAGATGATAATGCAGACATTTCACTCTCTGTCTGGAGGTCTTTCTTTGACCTTTTCCATTCTTCTATGATTTAGGGCAACCTGAAAGGTTCTAAGACTCATAACCCACATACTGCTCTGGAGCCACAGGTCACAGACCAACTCCCCAAATCTGTACCAGAGCAGCTAAAAATAGTTGGTTTTCTAGGTGGGACAAACTGTGCTGCACAATGTGACTCTTTGAACGGACTTCCTCTTCTTCACAGAGTGCTCCATGTTTTGAATAAGAGAACAGATAATTTAAGATGAAGGACAGATCTGAATTGTACGGGTAGTGATTATTCCCCAGAGGCTTGCCAAATCTAGCTGGAGATGTAGCAAAAAAAAAACACTCAAAGCAGCTGAAAGGAAGGTAAAAAGAAGGAAAATGCAAGAGTTGTGGAAATCTACCAAAACACACGAAAGCTTCTACAAAAATTGACTTGTTTCTGATCCTGAACATAGAATGTTTGAAGGATGGGCTCTAAATCCCAACCTTATGTATTGCAAACTTTAAAAAACCATTTTAAGGCTAATTAGGATATTTTTAATTACACCTAAAAAGGTATCACATATATACAAAACCCACAAATCCGGCAACTCCCTATGCAAAGTATTTAACAGAAGCCTATTCCTCTATGTTTATTCAACTTCAGTCTTCTGCTTGCACATATGAATCAGGACTTGGATGAGATATTATAGAACGAGAGACACATCAGGAGTAAGCAAGGGCAACAGTATTTTTACTTCTTTGATGAGGTATGGGTATATGACATGCACTACTGAGAACCACCATTCACTTGTAACTTACCCATCAGGCATTCCTTGAAGGCTTTCCTTCTCTCTCTGTCTGCATATTTAGGTCATGTTCTCATTTTATATGTAGTTCATTTGTGTTAAATCTACTACTTCTGCTTAACTCAGTCATGCAATCTGAAGAAAGAGCTATCTTCATCTGGAACTCAATACTAGCTTCCAACTTCTCTGGCAACTCCAAACAAAGTAGATACACTTACAAGGCTGCAGACCAAATGTTCATCTTTATTGATTTATTAAAAAGTCAATTTAAGCTGTTGTGCCAGGCAGAACAATACATGCACAGACTGGAAGTGATCTCAATTTGTCTTCCAGATTTGAGTTTATCAGACTCCTTATCAACAGGAATATTTCTAACCTAAGCCTACATGATACAGTGGTAAAAGTGTCAGTAATCATTTGAGATGTAGTTCTGTTAATTCCCAATATTGAGTGTTTCACAAGTTCTGCAAAGATTGAAGCTTTCCCATAAAATGTTTTAATATACATGTCCTTCATGGGATTACTCCTGTTGGGAGGGGTGAGGGGTGGGGGAAGACATGAAAAAAACCCCAGAACATTATGGTGCAAAATCTAGCTTCTTCACTGGTTCATATCTGAGAATAATCTCAGCACTGATGCTAAACTGTGGGCTGTCTAGGAAGGACAAAATGTTGAAGGAAAAATATTTAGGGAAAAAAAAATAAATATCTAGGAGGCAAAGAAAAAGCAATAAGAGATCTACTTCCAAATTCAAGGTGACTATCACGGTAAGGTCTTGTGGATTAACACCCTCAGTCTTCGCTAGGGAACCCTGCATCTGTGCATATATATATACACACACACACAGAGCTTCCATAGCAACATAAATCTAATATTAAACATTATTGCTACGTGCAATACTCTAAAGACTAAATCCCAAATATCCTGTTACAAGACAATTAAATGGAAAACATGCGCTGCATTAAGGAAAATAAAGGGTCAAGACACCCAACTCCCTCCACTGCTCAGATGTGAGGGGGAAGCAGGCTGCAGAGCAGTTGCATATGGATCAACGAAAGCAGGATTTGGCCTCAACTACCAAAATCTTTATCGTTATAATAAACTAGCAAGGAAAGACGTGCAAGTTACTGGACCATCTGGAACATATTCCATGCAGTAAATAAAGATGACATAAATGTGATGTACAGTACTGCACAGAAATAAGACAGCAACTGTGTAGACAAAAAAAGTGATGCAGCACTTTTCCTTTTCAGTCCCATTTTCAGTTATTCAATCTTCTCCCAAAGAGACCCTTCTAAGAATTCCACTTTAGTGTGAATTACACTTTAGTGTGAAACCCAGAAGCTTATCTCTTGTATTAACACCCATTTGGCTACATTAAGAGTTATTTGAGCAGGGACTAGAGAGGGAAAAAAGTAAAGAGAGACCTTTTATGCCACAATAAAATGAACCCAATGCTCCTTCTGTTCAAGTTGAATTCAAGCAACAAGAAGGACATATTTTATTTAATGGTTTTGAAAGCAAGACTTTAATTCTATAGTAAGGCCAGTACTGAATTTAGGACTGTATTTGTTGTTCAGATGCAAGCAAACTTGATTCAAAAAAAAAATGGCTAAGTTAATGTGAAGTCTGCAAAGGAAATGAATCATCTGGACAATTTCCCTGAGAACCTCCAACAAGGATTTTTGGAGGCATGTCAAGTGGTCTATCAATCTTCCTATCTGTAATTCATGCCTTTTACATCTTCTATTATCTACCATGAACATGGAGATGAGAATATTCCTTTCTTCCCATACCTTCCTATATGAAATCAGTGCCTGTTGTGACCCTCAAGTACTTCTCTTGGCTAACCATGCCACAAGTTTATATTTATTTATGAAAAAATTTATTATTATCTGAATCATGTTCATAAACTACTGTTCATAAATCATGTTCAAAAACATTCAGCAGTGAATGTATTCATGTGGTAAAACTATGATCTGCAGTGTTACAAGGAATTAAGAATCCAATGGGGTAGCTAATGAAGGCAAATGTTCTGGGAAGGGGTCTGTCTCTGCTAGGATCTGGCTTAACTTACACAAGAATTACTCTGGTTAAAAGGGTCCTTGGGAGGTTTCTATTCCAACCTCCTGCTCCTAAGCAGGTTCTATGCCAAATTCAGACTAAGTTTGCTCAGAGTTTTGCCCAATTAGCTTTTGAAAACCTCCAGGGATGCAGATTCCACAGTGAGGGGTTCATGGTCTCATCAACAGAACTGCAACTGAGCAAAGTGCTGACGTGTGACACATTTACCCGCTAATTCCATATCCTAGCACATCAGCAAAGAACAAATCCAAGCCTCCTTCTTCTGCAGAATGCTGAAGGAAAGGGAAGCACTTCAGTGACCACTGGATGAAAGACTAACCTCATTCTTTCTCCTTCACAGCAGAAAGAAAAGACATGGCATGAAAACATGGCAGAGTTGAATATATTCAGTCAAAGATCTAATTTTATATCACAAGCTGATTTCCTGCAGCAACTCTTCTTGGTTCTCCATTCTGTTACTTGACAAACAATGACATTACCTGTGGTAAATCTGTCAGTGTTGCCAAGTACAGAAGTTCTTGAGATTTTTAGGCTATCATTGCACAGAAAGAGAGGGGAGAAAACGACTTAGTGGACCTCACCGAAAGACAAAAGATGTTTATTACAAGAACTGCCATTCCTTTTTGCCATTTTTTGTTAACTGGCGGGAAGAAGGAATCAATTTTCATAAAATTATCTTTAAAAACGTCCATTCTGTTAAGACAAAAAATAATCAGCCATTAAACTATAAATTAAGAATTTTCATCTAGCTCTCAAAATCTTTGAAACTTCAAGAGGTGGCACACAGAGGCACTGCAGGCCCCTCACCCACGTATGGAACAGAGAGGAGACTGGTTATGCAGATGGGCCAACGGGACAGTGGCTGCACAAACCAAGACAGACAAAGAAGAGGAACGATAATCCCCATGGAAAGTAGCTACAGTTTTATGATGAATACGCTTAGTCTTTCCTGAAAAGGATAAAATTGAGTTTAGTTTTCTCAACCCTTGCAAAATAATCTGTATGATTTTTATGCACATACAAATACCCCAAAGGGAAGGGAGAAAGCTAGCTTTGGGGTCCAAGGATGATACTCAGGCATACTATAAAAGAAGAATTGCAAGAATGTCATTTAAAACTTTTTGAAAATGTAAAAGTTTCAGAAGTTTGAGCAAAAGTATCTTTTACACTTAGATCTTCAATTTCCTCTTCACTTTAGAAAGTCTCTAAACTTTGGTATTTTTCCCCACAGTTGATGACACATACAAACTCAAAAGCGTGGCCTCCTGGTTTTCATCTCCTGACCAAGACAAGGAATCTGTGCTTAAATCATCCACAGGTTCTGAACACACTGTATTACTTTGTATGTGTCTTTCATTTTTAAGTGTAAGAAAACCAAAAAACCCACCAAACCACCAGACGATGAGCTGGTACAAGGCAGACTAGTCTTCTGAATTTAGAAGAACTTTGCTGATTGATACCAGACAATCTGGCCCAACATATTGACTCCAGAACATTTGCTTTATAAACAACCCACTTGCCCTGCCAGGAACAAACAGAGTTTTCAAATGGATGCACTGGGCTGAAAGGCCATTAGAGATGACGGTAAAATTAAACACGTTTCCATGCTTTTTTGTTGAGAAAGTCATCATAATTAAGGATTTAACTATTTTCTTTCCCTTTTTCTCCATTACCTTTGCTAAGCCTCATTTCTTAGGCACATCTGCGTCAGTCATAAGAAATAAAAAAAAGAAAAGTTTATTAGGTCAACTGAATTTCAAGCAAGTTCACAGAAGTTTACAGAACTGGCTAACTATGCCAATGACATCAACCTTATGAAAAAAGTGTGTATTCTGGATCTATCAAAGATAAAAATGAGATGTTCTAGAGCAGGTTAGGACATGCATCGTCTGCTTTAACCCCATGTGAGTCTTCCACTGAAATACATTCCCAAGCACGACAGTGTTGCAAAGCATCATGTTATACACCCACTTTATCCTAGATTCTCAAACTGAGCAAGCCTAGAGCATTTTCTAGAAAGTTGCTAAGCCTTAATCTATCTCTTTAGATAGAAGTCATTTCAAGCAACCGCAATGGTGTAGCTGTGGCTAACTTCACAAGATGGACTGGTATTTCATTTCCCAAATTATCTTTTTGGATTCTTGCGGTGGATGTTGCCCTTACTAAATCAAAACAGTCAAATCCTTGTTAAAGCATTCAGGTTCCAAGAATCTGTTATTAGAAAACAAAGCTAAAATTAAATAGATGACAATGATTTACACAGAACAGAGGAACTATGGGGATGACAGAGACCAAACAGAACTAACTCTTATCAGAAGAATGCCTTCCACAAATATGTGCCACAATAACTGGATTAGAAAGAATTTTCTAGCACGAGCCCATAAGCTTGGCTAATGTTTTGATAACAAAAAGTGAAAAAACCCCATCCACTGAGCACGCTTGTATTCCTGTGAGCCTTTCTGCAGCTGGAAACACCAGGAGGGAGGAAAGGAGGAGAGAGATAGCTGTCCTACTCTTGACTGGCTCTTCTCACTGTTCATTTGCTATTCCTAGACAATTGTCAACAGTATCCCTGTAATTTCCTACTGGATCTTACCTCACTTTACCCAGTTACCAAGTAGTTTGCATCATTCCTGATTAGCAAATGCATTCTGCCACCTTCCCATCTCCCAGCATCCCAATTTCCAGGGCAAAATTTAACGTCCGGGTCACTCACCCCTAACATCTGATGCAAATAATAATACTGCAGCCCTTGATAATAGAGCAGGAAGGTTTTCCAGAAGAACCACACGTTGAGGGAGAGCCAGAAAAACTAAAATGAAACAGAAACAAGTGACTGTAAGTGAAAGTTTACATGTGCAAACCCTTCAGCGTTAGTTTCATTCATAAAACTCACAGGCACAAAGTTTCGTAAACACACGTAAAGGGAATGGGAGAACAAACCTCAAGCATTTAGCATAGGAGATTTTCAAATATTAAAAGGCAAAGCCCCTGTGTGAGAAGTCGGGAATGTCACCGCACTTCACAAAACTTTACCTTTGTGTCTCGCCGAGCGCTGGCAAAGCCCTCCGCATACAAACCTCCCCCCACCCCCCCAAACCTTCAGTTACGTGCGGAGTTAAAAGACCCGAAGAGTCAAACTTGGCAACAAAGAGACAAAGGCAGGAAGAACCTGACCTCCCAGAAGATGCTTCTCCCCCAAAAGCTTCCCAGAGAGGATCTAACAAAGAGCCAACACGCGTCCAACGTGTGCCGAGCCCCAGCAGGACACGGGCGCCCGCGTTGTCCCCGGGCCACGGCACACGCATGTCCCTCTGCCAGCCGCACGCCGGCGCGGAGTACCCCCAGCCACCGGGCACCACGTCCCTGCGCCGGGCACCTCAGGCCGAGCGCGGCTGGGACCTCCTGCCCCGTGCTAGGGGCTTGCGACCCCCGGGGCTCCTCGGTGCCCCGCCGAGCCAGTAGCCTCCCAGGCCGGCCCCGGCCACCTACCAGCACCCCCGCGCCCACGTCCCGAGCCTTCCCTGCGGGTCAACCGCGCCGAGGGGACCCCCATCCCCCCGGGGGCAGCCCCCTACCAGAAAGAGGTGTTTGCTCCCCTCATTGGCCAGCCAGCTCCTCCAAGACAGAGCCATGGTGCGGGACGCCTGCGGGGCAGCACCGGGGGGGTGGGCGGGGGGTGGGGGGGCGACGGCCGGGCAGGCGTGCGAGCCCTCCTTTTCAGCTGGGCTGAGCCGGTCCTCCCCTCTCCCCACCCCTCACCCCCCGCCCTGTCTTCCGGCCGCCGGGGCGTTGCGCTCCGGCCCCGCCGGGCTCCCACCCCCACCCGCCTGTCCCGGCTACGCCGCGGTGTCCCGGCCCGCCGGGGCCACCGGGAGCTGCCCCTTTGTTTGCCGCCGGCCGCCCTTTGTGCGCCGCGCTGCCCGCGGGGCTCCCCGGGACCCGCAGCGAGGCCGGGCGGAGGTGCCTGGGGGGGAAGAAGGGGGGAGAGCTCGGCAGGGGCCATCCCCGAAGGGGCTCTGGGCCGCCAGCGCCTCCGCTCCGGAGCGGTCTGGCCGGCTCCTGGCATCCCCCCACCTGGAAAAGCGCCTCTCCCCACGGGAGAAACCCGTTCGTGGGGTTGTCCCTAGCCCTCCTCCCAACCCCCCCCGTATTGAAATGCGATCCAAAGAAGCAGGAGGGAGCGGGGGAGCGGCAATTCGGGGTAAAACAAAGAGGCTGCCCAAGGAGCTGCTGCCGGGCGGCACATGAGGTCCTCGAAAGCTGGGAAAGGCTGGACTGTGCCATCACCGAGCCCCTGGCCCTGATCCATCAGGTGTGTGTGGGGAGACTGGGGGAGGCCGGCTCCCAGCCCGGCACGAAGCAGCCGCCGGTGCCGGGATAGGGTGTGTAATCGCATCGCAGCCAGCAGCAGGGCTGCTGCGGGCACCTCCGCGGCCACAGCGTCCAGTTCCGATCGCTGCTGTGCTTTGAGACCAGTCTGATTTGTGATATGATTTCCATGTGTCGTTTGGGTTTTGTGGGGTTTTTTGTCTGGGGTTCTCTGGAGGGCGAGTTCCACTAGATATTGATTTTTATATTAAGAAGTATCCTGTTGCTAGCAGGATACCCTCATGAATCATCAGGGAAGCTGCCATTCTCAGTCAGGCATTGTGCTGCTATCTCAAGGAGATAGCATGACATCTGGCTTCAGAGCCAGGCAGCTTTTCCAGGAGGTGTGAAGTCCAATGTCAAAACCAAGACATGCCGAGAAGTCTCATCCAGTCTGGCTTGCGCTGGCTGTCTTCCTCTTACAACTCAGAAAGTTGCCATTTGTTGTGCTCCCTGTGATCCAGAGAAAATTGGGAGGAAGCTAAGTTGCATCTTTCTCCAATTCCATATGAAGATGGAGGGAGCATCTGACCCATATGTGTCCCTAAGCGAAAAGAGTATTAGTAGTGCATGGCTCCTGTGAAACTCAGTTGGGGTTGTTTTGGCTGAAGCAGGAGCCCTGTCTCAGAAAGTGGAGGTTATCTCTGCCTCTGTGAGGTGCCAGGTGAAGTTTTGAAACAGCAGGACAGAGGATTACAGTCAAATGACACTAAAAGGAGAACTAGTGAAAAGGAAACTTCCTATTTTGAATTTAAAATTCACTGGAACCATAGTTTGATGGCAAAACAGCTCCAACAGCAGAAGGAAGAGTATGGTTTATTTATCTTGTTTGCTGTTTCCTCATTTCCCTTGGAACGTAACGGGAAATGGAAGCTGCTTACAGAGGAGTAGATGATGAAACTTCTCAAGACAACCATGTCAAAGCTGGAACGACAGAAAAAAACACCCAAACTTGTAGGATATGTCATGCCTAATAACACAGGGCCTTGGCCAAAGCTGAAGCTGCAGCAAGCACAAACAAAACCAAAATAATTTGCCCGTGCCATATGCTGTACTTCAAAATACCCTTAGAAATGTCTGAAAAATCAGCTTATGCAGAATTTGACTGCCCACTCACATGAAGCTGATGACTCACGACCATACTTCACTGCCCACCTACCCAGCGCCGTAATGCATGTGGAGTAAATGACTCATGCCTCCGTCAACATTGGATCCTGCATCATATCTAGGTACAAGGAGCGTGTTTTTATAGAAAATGTCCCCTTTTTCTTTCTCCCTGGAAACAACCAAGGGTTTTGAATCAGTATCCCCAGAAGAGGCTGGCAGAGGCCAGTGCCACAGGAGCACAGCTGCATTCATTCTCCCTCCGCACAGAAGGCTGTTTCCAAGTGCCTATTTCATGCCTTCCCGGGGATCTCTGGAAGTCATCTGTCTTCTTTCTCTGTTTTAAACCACCCCAGACATATATGAGCATGTATCTTCTTCCTAAGAGCACTCACAAATGCCCACAGATGCCAGCTACAACCCAAATAACTAGGATATAACAGGACTGTCAAACATCATTTAAGCACCAGCTCATCTCTTCTCTGCTTCCTGAACATGCATCCCCCAGCTATGCCAGTCTTTGTCCCACCAGCTGAGCAGACCACTGTCAAGGGCCTGGTAGAGGCTAAGCACATGCTTTCCCTGATAATACTGCTTCTACTGCATCGCAAAGTCACCCTGACTGCACACTCGCCACCAACACACTTCCCACCAACCTCTGCTACATTCAAAATCTACCCTCCCAGAGCTTGTTTGGGTAATTTACAACTCTTTGCTGAGGTTAATGTTACAGACATAGTTTAAAAGGTTTCTGGTGCCTAAATTTTGCTTATATACCTGAGTGATACAGAGTCAAATCACCTAAACTCCTCGGTGTCTCTGTTTCTCAGCATATCAAGATCATCCTGCAAGTTCCTGCTGTGACTGCACATGTGAGCACAACACAGTGTCCTTCCAGTCTGGGGAGTGATCTGGGAACCTCGTTTTCTCCTCTGGTGCAATCTAGACTTAGTCAGACAAGCCTCAAATTCTGCCTGCATCCCTAAGGGGGTTGATCCAGCATGCCTTCTCCAAGTATTTACCCTTAACACTGAGCTCATGGGAGGAGAAGGAAATGTTGGCACTGATTTCACTACAGAGAACAGGAATCATGGAATCATAGAATCATAGGGGTTGGAAGGGACCTTGAGAGATCGTCGGGTCCAACCCTCCTGCCAAAGCAGCTCCCTAGCTCATATTGCACAGATAGGCATCCAGACAGGTCTTGAATATCTCCAGAGATGGAGACTCAAAAAAGTGCAGTCTCTGCATAGCAGCAGAGTGATTAGAGCACTTGCCCAACAGTGGGAGAGCTGGAATTTTCTCAAAGAACCAAAGCCGTTTTATTCACATCCTGGGAAGGTTCCTTAACCACTGCCCTTCCTGGGGTCAAGGAAGGAAGCGATGTCCAAGTGAGCCACTGTGCAGCCAGGAATGCAACAGACACAGGTTAAAGAAAATTGAAAAAGGATGCTGGTCAGATGATGACAGCATAAGTCTAAGGAAGGAAGAGGACCATTGGGGAAAAGGAGATTGCAGGTGGTAGTTAATTCTTTTTTTTCCATAAGAAGTAAAGATGTGAGACAAATTTCAAACTGTTCAGGAGAAAATGACAATTGTAGGACAAAGGTTTCCCCACAAATGGACTTGATTCATTTGAAGAAAATTTCTCATTAAACTTAAGCTACACGTTGAGCTTATCATTTTCCCTATACCTCTAGTTTGTAGTCAAACCGAAGGGTAATCATAGCAATCACAATGTATCTTAATGCCTGTACTGTGGGAGCAGTATCCTGAGCAATGGCACGTGGCTTTGATGGTGTTACATGTTGTGTCATTTCTTTCCTTTTTTGAAACTGGAGCTTTACATTTGCTGCATACCACAAGATCATCTTGCTTTCTTGTATGCTCCCTGATGGACTCGGAGGCCTCCCTAGGGTGAAACACTTCTCTGGAGTTGGGTGACAGCCAAGTTTATTAATTTCAGTGGAGCTCCAGTGATTCATGGCAATGCATTATTTACTGCTGCCGTAGTGTCTAGGAGTGCCGGGCTCAAGCCCATGCTTTACCTTACCAGAAGAGTAAAATTTCTGCCCAAAGGCTTCAGATGAAGAGTCAGACAGTGACAGGTTGGTATCTGAGCCGTGATTCTCACAGCCAGCAGAACAGGCAGCAAGGCATGGGTGCACTGGTACCATTAACAGGCTGCCTTGGCCTTCTGCTGGAACTCTGGCCTAAACCAAGTGATTTAGCCACTGCTCAGCTCCATGCTGCCAACACCAAGTTCAAAAATATGACAGGAGGTTCGACAGTATTTTGTCCTTAAATAACCTCCCACACATTCCTGCTTCAAACAAGAAAGATAGCATGACAACTCCGACACACGGCAACATCATTCATCACGAAAGAATGCAAGTGCATAGCACATGGGGAAAATGTGTATTATAAATACAGCTGGAGTGCATTCCGTGACGATTTGAGAGAAATGTCAGTTATATTTGTTTTCCCAACTGTTTGTAAGATTTTCTTGAACACTTATTACAGCAATGAGCCCCATATACACAGATCATTAACATACAGCATCTCATACCTTTTAAAAGTGTTGGGGTCCCATCCACCTTCCAATGAATTTATGGGCCTTTCCTTGATTTTTCTAGGAGTGGGGATCAGGTCTGAGAGTAGTGCAGTAGTTAAAACCTACCTTGCATTGATTTTACATGTTAATGGAACTATTATATTCCTCCAAACTGGCATGCCAGAGATTCTCAGCCAATTATTCCTGTATTTGGTCAATCAGTTCTATTTGAGCTTGAGCAGTCCTTCAAAAAGACAAAACAAAGTAATATAAAAATTTGCTAGTCTTATGAAGAAGGAAATCATAGAATCATAGATATGTGAGGTTGGAAGGGGCCTTTAAGGGTCATCTAGTCCAACCCCACTGCAGTAAGCAGGGACATCTTTTCTAGATAAATACAACCTACCAAGCTAAATAATGCCTTATTTTTTAATTTTTTTTTAACTTTCTCTTTTTGTGGATGCACCGTATTTTTAGTTTAAACAAGACAAAAAACATTTCAGGAGCACTGGGATTATCATGTATTTTGCTGTTACACTGAAATGAATCTACCCTCAGAATCTACCCTCAGAAATGAGGACAAAGAGGATGGTGAAGGGTCTGGAGGGGAAGACATGAGGAGAGGCTGAAGTCCCTTGGTTTGTTCAGCCTGGAGAAGAGGAGGCTGAGGGGAGACCTCATCACAGTCTGTGGCTTCCTGACGAGGGGGAGCAAAGGGCAGGGGCTGACTTCCTCTCTTTGGTGACCAGGGGTAGAACCCAAGGGAATGGCATGAAACTGCGACAAGGGCGGTTTATGTTGGATGTTAGACTCAGAGGGTGGTCGAGCACTGGAACAGGCTCCCCAGGGAAGGGGTCACATCACTGAGTTTGGCTGAGTTCAGGAAGCATCTGGACAATGCCCTCAGTCCCATGCTCTGATTGGCTGGTCCTGTGTGGAGTCAGGGGTTGGACTCAATGATCCTTATGGGTCCTTTCCAACCCAGTATAGTTTACAATTCTATGATCCATTTTCTCTTCAGTTTCATATACCTTAATATCAAGTCACCTTTTTTACCTTTTTTCTGGTTAACTGAATAAATATACTGTGCTTCTAGTTCTTAATTCCTCCCTCTGAGACAAGGTTTCCAGAGTTGGAAGGATTTTGGTAGACTTAATCTTCCCTTCTGAAGAGGAAACACCATCTCTTTATATGACAGTATGAAGCCAGGCTTACTAATATAGGTAGGAGTACAAGTATCTTAATAGATTAAAGGATCCTTCTCTGCTTATATGCCAAGTTACTGCATTTGCCAGTTTAGCTACAACACTGCACTGAGGATTATTAATGCTTCCAGACCGTGAATAAAAGGAATTGAACAGAGCTGGCATGGAAAAAAGTTATTGAACAATCACACTAACACACTACCACTGAATAACAATATGCACTTAATAAAAAAGTTATACCCTTCTAAGGGAGGCCAGGGCTTTAGTGAAATCATTAATAACTGAGTCTTGGAAAAGTCTGTGAAGTAAGTGAAGAGTGGGCAAGAAATGCTTCGTATCAGTGCAGTCACTTCTCAGGTAGAGGAGGAGAGCTGGTTTAAAGCTCTTATTTAAGACAAGAAATAAAACATTCCTTTAGATCTCTGGTAGCTTGCATCCCAAGGTGGCATAGTGCATGCTGACGTTGTGCCTGGGCATCCTAATTCAGTGCTGCAACTCAAAGGGCAGTGCCAAATAATCTGCAGTATCCAGGTTTCCCAGGGGTGCTCATCCAAATCACATCAGTCCTGGTTAACTGAAAGAATTTAAACAATTACAGTACAAACTTCAGCTTTCATAGTTTACAGAGGATAGTTTACAGAAGCTCTTGAAGTCTACAGTACAGCATCCAACAACATGCTTATGCAAGCATCATAAATATCAACATTGAATAAACACTCATAATTCCTCAATACTTGGAAAAAATTTTCTCCTTGGAAGAGTGTAAAGTTAAAAGCATCAGGACTGCAGATCCAAGAAGCCGGCACATTCCTCTACATTAATGCTGCCAAACTGGTATTTGCACTCTTATTACAATGTTAGCAGGGCAGGAAAAAAAAATGGAAACACAAGGGAAAAGGTGGCACAAAGCTAACAAAGGAGCTCTGAGGCCTAAAGCTGACTTTTTTTTCCATGATCAACAAAAGTAAAATCAGGAAAGCAGCTTTGATACATTAATATAAATGTGTGAATATTTTGGTCAGATATCCCAGATACTAGATACTGGAGATTCCCACCTAAGGAAGAATTCATTCTTTGTCTGTTCACATTGTCACACCTCAGAGTCCTCTTACAGAAATGCCTTGGCCAACTTTATTACTCTTCTTGAATCTGAATTTACATTTTTCTTTGCAAAACTTGCTCAAATCAATCGTGTAGATCGCTCCTATGGAAGTTCACAGATGTCTCTATATTTGAGAAAGAAGTTTCCATGGGAATGCAGAGAAAAGCTATTCAGGAATTTCCCCCCCTAATTACTCTGTCTGAAAAGGTTTGCCTTCTGAAAGGTGCCTTTAGGCTGCCTTCAAGACTTGTCTTGTATAGATAGAGGATCAAAAGTGCAATCCATGCTATTGCCAGAGATACAGAAATCTCCAGATGCCCACGTGCAGCTGTGAGGTTGTAATAGCACCAGAAAAAAACTCCAACCAACAAACAAACCCAACACATAAGCCCAGAGCCTGCCAGGCTGCTGGTAGAGATTTAGAGCAGAAGAGTTAAGTGAGCCATACTCATAGCAGCGCTCATCAGGGAATTGAAGAGTAATGACAATATGGTGAAAGATCTGCCTAGCTTGGAGAGAAATTGAGTATGGAATTCAGTCAGACAACGCAACTGCAGTTGGCAGGAAAAGAGTAAACACTAATGAGGGAAAGCACTCTACCACTCTTTAAATAAAGGAGAACACCAGTACGTGAATAAATATTTATACCCTGTTCATGATTAAATTTAGCCTGAAAAGTAGATGAGGTGCAGTGAAGTGCTGGAACGGCTTTCCGGTAAGAGGAGAAGGAAAAAAAGAACTTGTTAAACATTAGAGCTCTACTGGTTTTTGAAAAGAACTGTGTAATATCTTCCAGAGTAAGGGGAAGACTGTTAAATGATCCAGTTTCAGAAAATGTCATCCAGCCCAAACACACCTCCGAGCAATCACTGCAATGGCTGGGGGAATGCCACCCAGGACTCCCAGCAGTCAGGCACTGTCCTCCCGTGATTAGTAGAACCTTTTTTGGGTATGAATTGCCAAATTATTGCTGATGCTTGATTTTCAATTTAATATTGAATATGTTTCTCTCACGTTTAATTGAAAGAGTTACTTATCCTGGAGAAGAGAAGGTTCCAGGCAGACCTTACCACAGGCTTTCAGTACCTGAATGGGCTAGAAGAAAGCTGGAGAGGGGCTGTTTGCAAGGGCAGGGAGCGATAGGAAAGAGGGGAATGGCTTTACACTGAAGGAGGGGAGATTGAGATTAGATATTAGGAAGAAACTAATCAGTGTGAGGCTAGTGAAGCACTGGCGCAGTTTGCCCAGAGAAGCTGTGTCTGCTCCTGGATTCCTGGCAGTGTTTAAGGGCAGGTTGGATGGGATTTTGGGCACCCTGGGCTAGTGGAGGATGGCCCTGCCCATGGCAGGGGGCTGGAACTAGATGGGCTTTGGGGTCCCTTTCAACCCAAACCAGTCTGTAATTCTATAAAAAACATCTTAAACTTCCTTGAGAATGAGCGTCCTGTTGTCACAAGTACGGGGCCTTACTCCTGCATTCAGCAATTTTTGCAGAAGTAATACTTAATATTCTTAATTAGCAGTTAACTGTGCAGCAAATTTAACTCATATTCTCAGCCTTGTGCAATTTACAGAGCAAATCATGGCTAGGATCCTCATGGTAGAGGATCCCCACCCCCGTTCAGTTTGGTGAAGCCCAATGACATGAGGAACTTCCTGCGGATCATGTTGCATTTAGTGCTAAGACAAGGTAAACAGTGTCAGGCAAGACAGTTTAGAGAAGAAAGTCTATGGACCTTATGGAGAAGATTACAGTGGATAGATTGGAATCTCCTATTTTATTCAATTAGGCTCTCATCCAATAAAGGTCTTAGGCACACATTTAACTTAAAAAAACCCCAAGGACTGGGGTCCAATCTGACTTTTCTTCCAGTTAAGTAAAGGGATTTGTTTGCTCGGTGAGAGCTGTCATTACATATGTAAGAGCTTTGTTGAATCAAAATCTCACACAGGAATAAATGAGAAGCAACATTACCGAAACACATGGAGTCATGTCACTTAGAGGACGAAATATGGCTGCTATTTCTGCTTGTTCTCCCCTCTGTAGTCTGAGCAGGCAGAGACAGTTTTATTGGAGACAGACTTTATGACAAAGCTTTGACGCACAATGCTGGTGGCTGGAGAACCTTAATTTTAAATGCAATTAAAGTTTGATAACACATGTAAGTTTTACTGAATATCTAGAGGTTTATGATTTGCTTGCATAGACAGATGTGCTTCTAACTGACTCTGTGACTTTTTTATTCAGACCATGCCGTTCTTTTGTTAAGTTAAAAGTTAAGACAGGTCTTAGTTATCTGAAACTATTCTGGGCTTTCTAACTAGGCAGTCTTCTGGGAGAAGCTGAAGGTCTCATTGTATAAGTGCTTATATTAATGTTCTTCATTCCTCTGGAGTGGAGCCATAAGCATTACACAAACCCTTGTGAATTAATAAAACACAGTTTCTGGTGAGGCTACTAAAACTGAACCGACCAACCAAACTGTTAAAGGTGGGTGTTGAGTTTGTGTGAGACCAATTCCACTACTGAGAAATAAATACTTCTGCATGGCAGTCTCACCTCTCAGTTCAGCAGTTAAGTGAGCCATTTCCACAACCATTTAATACCCTCCCCAACCATGTTTTACAATAGCACTGTTCTCTTTCTTCTTATTTATGTGGTGTCCCTTTCTGTATCGCAGATCCAAACTGTGTTTGCCAAAGGCTTCCCCCTGAGAAGAGTGCCACTGGAGATTATGTTAAACTAAGGGCAGTAACCAAACACACCTCCCTTATTTTTCTCATTTAAGAGAAAAGTAAGTCTTCAAGGTGCATCAGCGAAAAAGGTTGTTGCGAATATCCCTATAAAGGCTGCACATTCCCTCTCCGAAGCGGAATTTATTACAGGGCATAGTTTGCTACGTAATGATTAAGAGGAGCAAAGTTTGCACTTGAACGTGGAAGTCTGCACACAGGAAAGCTCTGACGCCTTCAATAAGAGTATCAAGATTTGCAGCTGATTAAAAAAAGCTTTGGGTGCATACAAGATATTTTTTTTTTCTTACTAGATCCCTTGCTATGGATCTTAATGTCCATTCTTTATGAACAAACTTTTTGCAAATACTGTGTCAGGAAGTGCGTGTTTTCTTCATGTATATTTTCTTCAAATATTTTTTCTTTCTGCAAGTGCAGTTCCACTGGTTAAAACAATAAAGGAATAGTGTAGACAATAATGATGTAGTTTCTTCCATTCATATACACTCAAAATTAATTGTTCAGTAATTTCAATTTTCATCTCAAGGAAAATATATAAGATTTTTAACTTTTTTTTAAAAGGCTCTTAGTCACCATGTAAAAACTCTTTTATCATTATTCATCTTTTTTGTTTAAAGTATTATGAATACTTTATAAACTAGAATAGATTAATAACATCTATTTTCAGTTATGCTGGGCTTTTGGAATTACAGCAGCAATTCCTTGTTACTTAGTAATTTGTTGCCTGAAAGCAGTTTCACTCTTTAAATGTTATTAAAAAGCAAAACTTCTTTTTCTCTCACATACACAATTTGAAGCACAGTATATCATTTAAATGATGAATGATACACCAAGTATTCCTAAACAGATTTTTTTGGATGTTCTTTTTATTGTCCTGGATGCTTAGTGGAATCTAAACTATCATCATCTACTTTGGAAGCCAAAAATGTGAATTGCTGTATCAGCTAAGCAGTTAATTAATCTTAAGGAATTTAGATTGGGAAGATTTATAAGGATGTTTAAAATCCAAAGGTCAGTAAATAGCATAACTTTTCAATAATTTAATAGAAAACAAACTTTGCTATTGGATTAAGAGACACTAGGGGAAGGTTAAATACCCTTACCAGGAATGAAATGCATTTACATTTCCCTGCCAGTAAAGGTAACTGACTGACATCAGAGACAAAAAGACAAACAAACAAGATACAGTCAATTCTCTGTGAAAATGAAAAGACATTTTTCTGTAATTACATTGCTTCCCACAGGAAATAAATTTTTCAGTTCAATGCCAGAGTCTTTCATCAGATAACATTCCCCAGCAGCTACAAGGAGAGTGCTGGAAAATTAAGGTACTGGCATTTTAAAGTATGTAAATATATAAGATTTTATTTGACGAGAATTAATGGTTTTAATAGGAAAAAGCTAGTTCAGCAGAAAATTGTTTTTATTAACTTGTTGCAGCACACTTTCATTTCTAATGTTTCTCTCCATTCCTTGCTTTGCTACACATCAGTAAAGGAAGTACCTGAATAGTGTGTCCAGCCAGAAAGTTTGCTGACAACACAAAGCTGGGAGGGGTGGATGACATTCCAGAAGGCTGGGCTGCCACTCAGCAAGACTTGGGCAGTCTGGAGAATTGGGCAGAGAGAAGTTTAATGAGATTTATCAAGGGCAAGTGGAGAGTCTTGCATCTGGGGAAGAACAACCCCAGGTACCAGTGTACGTTGGGAACTGGCCTATCAGAGAGCTGCGTAGGGAAGAGGGACCTGGGAGTCCTGGTGGACAGCAGGGTGGCCATAAGCCAGCAATGTGCCCTCCTGGCTAAGAAGGCCAATGGCATCCTGGGGTGTATTAGTAGGGGTGTTGTTAATAGGTGAAGAGAGGTCCTTCTCCCTCTCTACTCTACCCTGTGTCCAGTTCTGTGCCCCTCAGTTCAAGAAGGACATAGAAATCCTTGAAAGAGTCCAGTGCAAGGCCACCAAGATGATTAAGGGAGTGGAACACCTTCCTTATGAGGAGAGGCTGAGGGAGCTGGAACTCTTTAGCCTGGAGGAGACTGAGGAATGACCTCTTTAATGTCTATAAATATGTAAAGGGTGAAAGTCAGGAGGATGGAGCCAGGCTCTTCTCAGTGATGGCCAGAGATAGGACAAGGGGCAACTGGTGCAAGCTGGAGCACAGGAAGTTCCATGAGAATATAAAGAGAAACTTTTTCACTCTCAGAATGATGAAGCATTGGGACAGGCTGACCAGAGAGGCAGGTTATGGAGTCTCCTTCTCTGGAGACATTTAAACCCCACCTGGGTGTGTTCCTGTGTGATTTCATCTAGGTGATCCTGCTCTGGCAGGGGGGTTGGACTAGATGATCTTTTGAGGTATCTTTCAACTCCTAACATTTCAAAGGCCCTGCTAAAATCAAGGCATAGAAAATCCACTACTCTCCCATGTCCAGAGTACCGGTGACCTCATCGTAGAAAGGAATGAGGCTGCTCAGGCATGATTTGCTGTTGGTAAACCTGTACAGCCTCCCAATCACCTTCCTGTCTTTCATGAGCTTAGAAATAACTTGTAAGTGAATTTATTCCATCACCTTCCTAGAGACTGATGTGAGGCTGATCAGCCTGTAGTCCCCTGATATTTTTGGAGCTGTATGCCATTTGCCTTTTCTGCAGCCCTCAGAAATCTCCCATGATTGCCATGACCTTTGTAAGATGATGCAGAATGGCCCCACAATGGCATCTGCCAGTTCTTTCAACACCCTTGGATACATCTTCCCTGGTTATATGGACTTGTCTTATTGGCTTTTAATTTCCCCTATTCATTCTCTAGTCCATATAGGAATTATTTATCATTATAGTAACTATTAATTATTATTATAAATCTGTGAAATTACAGTTGCATTCTCATCATGTTTCTCTGCAAGTGAAGGTACCTGTCATCTAGACTGCCCTGGATACATCTTCTTCCACCAAGACATGCTTTCCTGAGGGAAACTGAGGACTTTAATTCCCCATCTGAAATTTCCAGACACACAGCAACTTGATCGATTTGTAACAGTTGATCTATGTAAAGATTTCTGGTCTTCTTTGGAAGTCCTTCATTTTGAAAATACATGATCAATTAGCTCCAAGAAACCAAAACATATGCCATGGTCACAGTAGAGCAAGCAAGAATACAATTTAAGGAATCTCAGATCATGGACGATGAGCATTAAATCTAGAGCTAATCACTGAGTGGCATCTGATATTGAACCTATGCTCTTTGTCCTCAGTCCGAGGAGATTCAGACCTGTGTTTCCTTACCACCAGTTTCCAGAGTAGGCTGGACTGTGGATATGCCACTGAAACTCTCATCACTTGTGCTCTAAATGATGCCAAATTCAAGTGGCAAAAGGGAAGAAGAGCACATCTTGACTCTGCCATGAGTGGAGAAGCACAAATAGAAAGTATAAATTTGCAGTTGCAGTCCCTGCTCCTGACGTTGTTGCTGAGTAGCACATTGACAAGTGAACACAACCTGCCAAAACCAGCTGCTCCTTATACTAGTTCACCAGGCGCTTACCACCTTCCTTTGTGTGACATGGCACCTGATTACTGTAGAAGCAGCTGGATCCAGAAAATCAGGTATTTTTGTTAACATTCAATGACTGCTGTAATTTGAGATACAGAATTTCACAGTGTTCCTACTGAAATGCTATGTGTGTTTCAAGGAGATGTGGTGTTAACAAGGCATTACAAAATGGAGCTATAAAGACTAAAAACACTGCTAGGTTTTTCCAAAATAAGATTTTTATAATTTCCACTCTGGACCAAATGTGGAAGATAGTTTCAATTATGATTAAAATAACCATTTTTTTTTTGTGAAACAAACAAGTCCCTTCCCTTTCTTTTAACAGCCCCTAAACACCCTCAGTGATTGGCAATAATACTGTGTCTCACAGTATTTTGCTGGACATACAATTAGACAAAGCCGTAATGTGTTGGGTGGGCAATTGGCTGAAGGGTCAGGCCCAGAGTGTGATAGCAAATTGGGTTACATCTGCTCTGCTGGCCCTGTGTGGAGTCAGGAGTTGGACTCGATGATCCTTATTGGTCCCTTCCAACTTAGGAGATTCTGTGATTCTATGAATAAAGCGATAAAACATAGGCATCATTCACTGACCACTGCTAATACTGACCACTGCTACATCCCATCTTCCAGGCAAACCTATGCATAATAAGTGCTGCTTGTATAGCCACAGTACTAAATTTCAACCCCTTTTAACAAAAATCCACAGTACCTTGCTTATGTTTGCATAAAGACAAGAACGTATTTCCTGAAAACAACATCTCTTTGTTGTAGCAACAACAAAAGAAACCACTGTGGTGATAAATTGGAAAATGCATCTTAAAGATTCTGGTAACATTTTATGGTTTTATCCATTTGTTTTATATACCACAATATTTGTAAGCAGCATTATTTTCAACTTTAAGTACCTAATAGGAACACTTTTTGCATCCACTTCCTTTTTTACGCTTGCTGGAGCTATAAAAAAATATATATACAATTTATCTTTTTAAATAAAGAACTCCCAGTCCTTTGAAATAAAATTGTTCTCATCAAACAAAGAATCTGGGCTTACCACAGAGAAACTGCTGTTCTTGCTGGGGAATGTTTTGATTGCTCACCTGTTGTTCCATATAATTCCTAAATGATAGAATTCTCAATTGTCTATTGAATTCCAAGGCAACATTTGACTTTAGGTTTCCCATTGAGCTTTATTCTTTCTCTTTGCTATAGAAATGAAAAACTGGTATGTAGAAACCCTATTGGTCAAAGAAAGTAAATAACCATGTATTTTGTGGAGCCGTGCTTGCTCACACAACCTTCCTTCTGCAGGAACAAAGGCAGCAAGGATGACTTACATATGCAGAGCTGCAGAAATTTAAAAAAAAAAACCCAACAAAACCAAAGCAGCAAACAGTTGGAGATCTGCAACACTCTTACATTAGGACTTGGGGGTGCTATTTGTATTAGGACTTTGTGAGCATTTTGTGTCGAGCTCAATGTGAGCCAGCAGTGTACTCTAGCAGCTCAGAAGGCCAACTGTGTCCTGGGTTGCATCAAAAGCAGCATGACCAGCAGGTCAAGGGAGGTGATTCTGCCCCTCTTCTCTGCTCTGGTGAGACCCCACCTGCAGTGCTGTGTCCCGCTCTGGGCTCCCCAGTACAGGAAAGACATGGAGCTGTTGGAGCGAGTCCAGAGGAAGCCAGGGCTGGAGCACTTCTCCTGTGAAGCCAGGCTGAGAGAGTTGGGCTTGTTCAGCCTGGAGAAGACTCTGCGGTGACGTAATTACAACCTACCAATACTTAAAGGGGTCCTACAGGAAAGCGAGAAAGTTCATCAGGGAGTGCAGTGATAGGACAAGGGGCAGTGACTTCAAGCTCAATGAAGGCAGGTTTAGATGATACTAGGAAGAAATTCTTCCCTTGAGGGCAGTGAGACCCTGGCACAGGTTGCCTAGAGAAACTGCGGCTGCCCCAGATCCCTGGCTGTGTTCAAGGCCAGGTTGGATGGGGCTTTGGGCAACATGGTCTAGTGAAGGTGTCTCTGTCTACAGCAGGTGGTTGGAACTAAATGATCTTTCAGGTCCCTTCCCACCCAAACCAGTCTTTGAGTCAATGTTTAGTTCACACAACTCAGACAGCACATCTATTCTCTGAAAGCTAGAATAATTGACAAATTATATAATATTATATAAGATTTCTCATCACAACTGTTGTCCTTCCATCACTTGCATTATTTTAAGCTAGCCTAGACAGTGATATTTCAAAGGAGTGTCAGATGTGTACTGAAGTGTGATCAGTGCAGTTCTAATTTAACTGGATATTTCTCATGCTTTGATTACCAAACCATATAAATGAAAGAAACATATGGGAGTTGTATTCGTTCAAATTCAATTAGGCTGATGCATAGTGAGTACCTTTATTATGCCATATAAATAAAAAAAAGGAAACTAAAACCATTTTGTAAGAAAGCTTTTAGAGTTGTTATTTAACCTGTTTGTTACATTAAAAATTGCCTTCCTGTCATTTCAATGAACTAAAATGAAGCAATTCTGAACAGTACAACAAACTTCTTAGAAATGTCAGTTCCTTGGGGTAACCCTAGCCTAGAGGCTGGGAAGTTTGGTTTTGCATTCATTCCATTCCAGAGATAATAAAGCTAACGTAATACAGAAAAGGTCTGGCAATACTGTATCTCAAAAGGCACCACAGGTTTACACCAAGATTCATGTGTTTATGTTTAAAAAAACACACTTAAAAGAAACATTCTCAATGAGGAGAATGTCAGAAGCAGTTTTTATAAGAGCATAGCCACCCCAGGTTTACATCATGCTTGACTGTGTCTTTCCATCGTTTCCAAGGAAAGACACAAGAGGATGGACTGAAGCCAAGACAATTATTATCAAGAAAATGAATAACTTTAAAAGGTGGTACAAACCCACCAGCATGAACAGTGTTTGGTTTTGATGGTTAGGATACGCTCCCTGTGGCTGAGGAGTATATTCATCATTAATCTTCTTGCACCTTGCCTATACACTCTCACAATGAAGCTACTGGATGAAAATAGATACCATCTTATTCTATATTTGAAGGAAAACAAAAATCCAGTAGCATTTAACAAAGTTCACAGTTTGACAAGAGTTAGAGGGCCTATTAAATGTCATTAAAGTTTTCAGATGAGACCAGGACTTGGGTGAGAGCATGTAATGGGCAGCTTGATATTTGCTGGGAACACAAGGTGCCTACACCTGGGTAGAAGCACAACCTTTAAGATGCTTGAGGATTGCCAGTGTGAAAGAGATGCATCTAAAAGAACATGAAGTATTGACTGAGCTCCGATAAAATGGAGATACCTTACTGTGCAGGGAAGGACATGCAGGAACTGTGGCAACTAGGGCCATATGAATACCTTCAGCATCCAGTACCATAACCACAAAGACTGAGAAAATTGACACAGTACCAACAAAATGAGTAGCTTGGGAGCTTCAGGGAGCAGACATTTGTGTCACGAGGTCCAGAATGGCTTCAGAAAATGCACAAGGTTGTAGAGGACAGCAGACAAGTATTCAGAAAAGTACAGTGACTAGTTAAGAGTTGAAAGGGGGGAAAAAAGTAGGAAAAAACCTGCCCTCAGAAAAAAAATGAAAATGCCATGCTTTCACATTAACCCAGTCCTGCTGTAGGATAACATGCATTAATCAGGCTGTTTCTTTTGTCTTCAGAAGACTGTCTCTCTATTCTGAATAGATCTTGTTGCTTGGGTTGTTTTTTTTAAATAGATCTTTTGATGGAGAGTGCTCAGAAAACAAAGCTTCTTGGTCTTCAGAATTTTCTTCTTATTTATTTATTCCTTTTTGATCTTAAATCCTCTTCATCCAATGTGTGGCCTCAGTTTTCTGCATTGCATTGAGCACAGAATATTCAGTTTCCCTGGGAGCTTCTCTATTGTGTGTATTACTGCAGAAAATAAACATTTCTAACTTTCACAAATTTGGATGCAGCCTTGTGAAATGTCCTTATTCTACAGAAAAGAAACTAGTGTGATTTGTCCCTAAAAGGCTTACTGGTTCTGAGTGAGAGGGGTTCTTCAGTTCTTAACATCCTTCAGTTTCCTCAGCTCTTACATCCTTCAATTTCTTCCTCTTCTGATCTCTAGTTATGTTGGCTTTCCACTTGTTACATAACAAGATTTACAAGACCAATAGCCTCCTCATCCTTGTGTCTTGTCAGTGTTAAATAAATAAACAAAGCAGGATGATAGAAGACAATTTTTCCCCACACAGATTGAGAAAGAATTTGCGGTTCTGGCCAGCTTTCCAGGCACATGTCAAGCACTGGTTGAACAATAGTTTGGGGAAGAGAGAAAGTTTGGAGTCTCAGTACCTTTCCTTTGCTTCCACTTTTACAAAATAGCTCTCTAATACAGGCAGATTCAGCTCACAAGGGAATTGCTTTAAGGACTCATGCTCTCCAGCCTACGTGTAGTTCTGTAGACTAAACATAGCAGATAAGACTCTACCACTGCAAAGCCAGTCCAGTTTTCAAAGTTGACTGTCCTGGAGGCTTCAGTCTCTGCTATATTAAGTGCCCCAAAATGCAGAAAGACAGCATGCAATTTGTATTATTTATTGAATTCTAAACATCCAAGTTCAGATTATAAAAGTGATAAAAAATGCTTTAGCATGCAGTATCCATCCCAGGTCAGGCAAACGGCCTCATACACTGCCCTCTCTCTGAGGATGGCCAGGGTCAGATACCTAAGCAAAAACCAGAAGGAAACACAGTCTGCTCCTCTGAGGTGGTTCAGCTCTAAACAGTAGCTGAACACCACACACCGCTGGCTTACTCCTGGAGGACAAACACAACTTCAGTGAGTTTGGATAAGGACAGTTTACTGACAAAATCACTGTGAAAGGGGAACCATTACAGCCCACAACAAACTTCACTCACACCCAGTGATAACACAGAGAACCTTACCAACCCAGTGATAACACTGAGTACTGCATGCCACAAGGACCAATGCAACACCCCAGCCACACTCAGACTGCTCCAGAGGCTCCCAGGAGCACCCCTCCCAAACCAGCCCCTTTTCTGGGGGAGTGATGTCAGGTGGTGTAGAAAACAGCTCGGGCTGACTCAGCTTACGTGTGCTGTTTGCTTGGGGAGGGTAACTCTGGCCTGACCAGGACACCCTCATAATAATCTTCCAGAGTCTAATTATTTGTGGTCTAGGGAATTCCTGAGTTGTTTTTCCTTACATTCATTGTCCATCGTTTTAAGAATCGTGTAGACTTTCAGTGTCCACTGCCTCCATGGGTAAGAAATTCTGCAGCTGAACTGTAAATGGACAAATATTTTCTTCACTTACTTAAGACCACTCACCTCCCAGTTTCATCTGATATATCTCCTATTTGTTGTTTTAGAAGTACAATTGTTCTGTACTAATTTTTACCAAAGTGCTCAGCATTTTGAAGATTTCTATGTACCCAAAGTTATGTTTCTTCCTGGGCAATGTCTTCTAATTCTGCTATTAATTATTTCTCAAGGGCGAGTCACTTTGCTTTCTCTGTTGCTCACTCAGTTGTACAAGAATGTTTTGGAAAGGGTCAAACACAGTGTAGCACCGGTTCAAATGAACCTTGACATTGTCTCTGGACTCTGTAATTAGAATATGTGCAACAATCAAAGGAATCAAAGGTTTGCATAGAAGACACCGAGAATTTTAGAAAAAAATGCAAACTAAGACAATTGTCATGTTTGGTCAGAATAGGACAATTAACAGTTTGAAGAATAAAACAAAAAATAAAAAAAACCCAAACCACCCTATAATATGTAAAAGTTGTACTGACTATGCAGAAAAAATATTACTAGAAAATGGGGAAAAATAATATCAAACTGTAGCTCAAATTTCTGAAAAAAAGATCAATTGGAATTAAAAAAGAAAAGCTTGGGGTTCTTTAATGTTGACTAAATAAAAGCTAAAACACATCAGCATTTTAGTAATGTCAAGGAGCTGCAGGTGATGGAACAAAGCTGGATGGAATCACTAAAGGATGCAGTGTCTTAAGTTTCAAACATTTTGGGTGGTACTGAGCTACCTGCTAAATCTAAGCAAGAATGCTACTTACTTAGCAATGGTGCAGTGTAGTCTAAGAGGAGGAGAAACTGGAAAAAAAAAAAAAAAAAACTAAAGAAAAGGATGCCTTAGAAATAATGAGCAGTGTCAAAAAGTATCTGAAAGTAGAACCAAACCATGCAAAGAGAAATTACTGGAGAAGGATGGTACATTGGGGATCTCCTGGGAGAGGCTGAAGAAATAAATTGTGAGAAGATTGTTGGGAAAGAAATGTTGCTGCCAACTTGGAAGAAGCAGCAGTATGACAGCCTCCAATCACAGAGCTGTACAGAAGAAAGATAACTCAATGCAGGCTGGGAAGAGAGGAAAATGGATATCATTTAATTATCTGAACAGAGCTGGGTTTAGCCACATCTGAAGACAAATAGAAAAAGGTCATCTGAAAGAATGTGAAGCTGCTAAGAAACAAAGAAAAAAAATGGTAAACAGCACTTTAAAAAATGAGAAATGGGAATAAGGAGAGGAAGAACTCCCAGTCCTTGTCCATATTAAATGGGATTTTGTCAAGTTCAATTCTGTAAAACATTCAAACTTAACAAAAAATCCACAGAAAGCATAAAAACAAGGATTGGGCTGCTGCAGAAGTTCATAGAGTGAGTCATCAGGCCTGGCCCCTAAAATCAACCAGAAGTTGGAAGCAGGAGGAGAAAGCGAAGCCACCCTGAAGTCTGCCTTGGACTTCTGTGTTGGTAACTTGGAATGAGGGTTCCTGCAAAGCCAGAGACATGTCAAGAATTGTAAGAGTATCAAAGTCTACAGATAAATATTTATGTTATGATCTGCTGTTGTGAAGCCATAGAAAGTTACACAGGGCAAAATCACATGGAATGGGAAAAAAATCAGATTCAGACAGTAATGCAATTAAATTCATAGTGGAGAGGTCATCTTGAGGTAGAAAGTAACACAATCAAGCCTCACAGAATTTCAACATGTAATTCCAATACAGACAAAAAGCATGGTTTTGTTCTCACAAAGAATACAGTTAATAGAAGTCACTGAACCTTGATTGTTATGGAGGAAGAACTGAGAGTTCCTTGGGACTGCTCTGAATTCTCATTTGCATTCAATGTCATTTTATAACTCTTGTGTGCAGATGGAAAAAGGAGTGAGAGCATCCTCCAGAAGCTCCTGGAGAAGGAAACCTGCAAGCCTGAGTCTGTACCATGTATCAGCTGGGACATCAGCAACACGTGTTTCTGCAGTTTATACCTTCTTACTGCTCAGGTTTTCTTTTGAAACGGTGCTTCTGATATCACAGATATGAACTGAATCTTCTGCTCTGCTACAAATCAATCTTACAGTTTGCATTTTGAGCATTTTAAAGAGAATTTGGGTCAATTGGAGCAGTAAAAGACATCTTACACTTTGGGGTGCGACCAATTGCAATAAAATACTGCTATCAGCATACTCTCCCTCTGCTTCATGTAATCTCACTGTGTGCTGCATCTTTATTGCTGTAGCAGAGGAAATGAACAATGCACAAGTGTCAGGAATGGAGCCAGGACATGGCAGAAAATAGGTGATAACATTAAAAAAAAGAAAAAGACAACCCCACAAAAAAACCCCACCAAAACCCACCCCAAACATTAAGGGATACCCAGCAGCAAAAACAGAGCAAGTGGTTACCTTCTTCATATCCCAAAAATGAATCATCATTTACAATGTCCATCATGTACACCTTAATATATTGTAAAGCACTTTATACCCAGAAAAACCTAACAGATAATGATACTGGCTATGTATCAGGACTCTCAGAGTCAACAGGAATTCCTACAAATCATTAGGCATAATTTTCTTTTCCAACAACTTATTTGTGAGGATAGCATTATTTGTATTTTCATATTCTTCAAAGGGGTGGGGTTTGATGGTCTATTTCTACAGCTAGCTCCATTCTTTCAGGAGTTGCTGTGAAGTATTGGAATTCTTTGCTTCTGACTTGAAGGAGAGAGGGCTTAAATCTTAAATCCCAGTCTCCAAATGATGCCACTTGTTGGATAATTATGACTTACAGAGATCCAATTGAAAAATTCCATAAAACCTAATATACAATTGATTGGAGACTTAAAAAACTGTCAGGATTTAAAACACACTATACAATTAAGATCATTCTGCCTTAATTTCTGTGTATCACAGGTTAAAGGACTTGATCCAGCATTTCCTACTGTAAACATATAGAAGAAATACTTGATGCCATCTCATTTTTCTAAAAGATTCTCTCATTTAAATGTTCAAATGATAACTCTTCAGAAGAGTTAGGCAAGGAAGGACAGGCAGTGGGGTGGCCCAGTATGTTAAGGAGTGTTTTGATTGTTTAGAGCTTAATTATGGTGACAATAAGGTTGAGCGTTTATGGGTAAGAATCAGGGGGAAGGCTAATAAGGCAGATATCATGGTGTGAGTCTGTTACAGAGCACCCAAGCAGGATGTCGAGGCAGACAAAATATTCTATAAGCAGCTAGGAGAAATCTCACGGTCACTGGTCCTTGTTCTCATGGGGAATTTCAGTTTACCAGATGTCTGCTGCAAATAGAAGACAGAGAGAGGAAACAGATGATGATGTTCCTGGCGTCTGTGGAAGATAACTTCCTGACACAGCTGGTGAGTGAGCCAAGTAGGGAACGTGCCCCACTGGAACTGTTGCTTGCAAACAGAGAAGGACTTGTGGTTGATGTGGTGTTTGGAGGATGTCTTGGGCATAACAATCATAAATTGATAGTTTCAAATTCTTGGAAAAATATGGAGGAGGGTCAGCAGAACTGTTACCTTGGACTTCTAGGGGCCAGACTTTGACCTGTTTAGGAGACTGGTTGGCTGAGTCCCTTGGGAGGCAGTCCTGAAGGGCAAATGAGCCCAAGAAGGCTGATACTATTCAAGAAGGAAAACTTAAAGCTGCAGGAGCAGAGCAGGACATCCCCATGTGCTGAAAGACAATCTGGTGAGAAGACAAACCAGCCTGGCTGAACAGAGAACTTTTGCTGAAACTCAAGAGAAAAAGGAGTTTCTGGCCTTTGGAAGAAGAGACAGGCCACTCAGGAGGACTACAAGGATATAATTACTCTATACAGGAAGAAAAAATTAGAAGGGTCAAAGTCCAGCTACTTAACCTGGCTACTGCCATAAAAGAAAAGAAAAAATGTTTTTATAAATACATTAAAAACGAAATGAGGGCTCCATCCTATATTGGATGCAGGGGGGGAAACATGGTGGCAAAAGACAAGGAAAAGTCTGAGTCACTTAATGCTTGTTTTGCCTCAGTCTTTAACAATAAGACCAATTGGTCTTGGGGTATCTAGCCTCCTGAGCTGGAAGACAGGGACAGGGACTAGAATGAAGCCTCCATAATCCAAAGGGAAATGGTTAGCAACTACCTACACCACTTAAACACTCATGAGTATATGGGGCTGGATGGGATCCACCCAAGGGTACTGAGGGAGCAGGCAGATGTGTTCACCAAGCCGCTGCCATCAATTATAAGCAATCCTTGCTAACTGGGGAGGTGCCAGTTGACTGGAGGTTAGCCAATGTGATGTCCATCCACAAGAAGTGCCAGAAAGAGGTTCTAGGGAACTACAGGCCTGCCCAGGGAAGTGGAACAGGCTGCCCAGGGAAGCAGTGGAGTTATCATCCCTGGAGGTAATTCAAAGACACGTAGATGTGGTGCTTAGGGGCATGGGTTAGTGGTTGGACATGGCAGTGCTAGGTTAATGATCGGACTTCATGATCTTAAAGGTCTTTTCCAACCAAAACAGTTCTATGAATATGTTGAAAAAAAAGTCTTCTACAGCTTTTGATAATAGATCTTAGTAGTTTATTAATATGCCTGTTCACATGTTTTACTCCATTCTCAGCCTGAATTGATATGTCATCAATCTCTAGAGACAAGATCTCAGGCATACCATGTTTGCCTGGATTGAAGAGCACATTCTATCAGATTTCTTTTCTTCTGTTGGTATATTCAAAAGGTCCTTTCATCAACTTTATAGTGGTATTTTTATAGTTTATGATATTTCTATTTGTAAAATAATTAGGCCCAGTTTTAAGGAATGCAGCCAGATCTAGACAAAATACTCTAGTAGTGGTCTTTTCTGTACATGACAATAACATCACGTCTTTATTCTAGATGACAGTCTTCTGACAGTAGATCCAAGTACTTTATTTACTTTAACTACACCACCACACTTGACGTTTGCACTTTATTTACTACACCCCAGCTCCTATCTCAGAATCACTTTTCCAGAAGACGGTTCCTCACCATATGTACACATCTTTTTCCTTGGCATTCCCTATGATTTTATAAAGAAGTAAATTATTCATAGGTGCAGTCCTTATCAAGCTGTAGAAACCTGTTTGTATAATTGACCTGTCCTCCAACTTGCATATTATTTGAGAACTGCATATGTGCTCATTTAACATTTCCTTTTGAACAGTTAGTAACCAGCTGAGAAGCACGGGGTCAAGACCATCATGAGGAAATATCAGATGTTTGTTGGTTTGCTATTAGGAAAACAAGAATATTTTTTATTATTCAATATACGCTACACTTATGCACACATGAACGTAATCTCTTAACTAGCCTCCAAGCAAATAAAATGTATCAATAGTTTAAACATATCTGGTACCATTGCTTTCCTGGAGACAGTCTTAGCAAGTTAATAAACTCACACACTGAGAAATTTTGAAGACTAAGTTAGGGGCTTAAGTATCTGCACTTCAAGATTTAGGATGTTTAGATTTTACTATTACTTTAAATTTAAATATTGTCATGAAGTTTTTAAACTTGAGTTGGAAAAGAGGAAACAGTCAAGAAAAACAGCCATCAGTCATTCCAGCTGAGATAAACAGAGACTGAATAACTGTGTTTTAATATCTTTTTTCCTGGCAAGATTCTCTGTTTTTAATTTGCTAGATCAACTTGTTGGGGTTTTTTTTGTTGTTGGGTTTTTTTTTCTTTTTTTAGTATTTGCGTGTCTGGAGAGATGCACAAAAACCTAAGGGAAAAGTAGATGTACTCAGTAGCATAGCATAAAATGTTCAGACACTGGGAAGAGATGACCTCATCCTATTTTTGCCTGAGTCGGCTGGTTCTAAGAAGTGAGCTGGCCATGAATATGTTCCAGCAATTCTTTGGAGAAGTCGAGTTCACCATTAAGAGGGGTAATGCAGTTCCTCCACATAAATGTACTAGATATTTTGGAAGTTTAAACTGTACAAAAATTAAAGGAAACTGAAAGGGTAGTCCTCCTATAGGAACATTAACCACATCATAAAGGAATATATCACAGTATGCTCTGTAAGCAGTAAGAGAAATTATCCAAGGTATTTTTCTGCAGTAGGGAAAACTATGAAAAAAAACCCAGGGAAAACAAATTCATTCCTGAATGCCCTTCTTTTGTCTTTGTAAGACATCAGTTAGGAAAGACGTTGCTTTTAATTCCTTTTCTAAGAAAAACAAAGAAAAAAATCTGCTTTCACTTAAAATCTGAAACTAAAATGAAAAGGATCTAATCTAAAAGTTATTTTCTATTGAGAGTGACTCTGCAAGTTCATCTTCTGCTCTTTATATTCTTGCTTTCTGTTCTCCAGCAGACTTAGATAAGTATCCCAAACCCATGAAACTCTGTGCAGCATTCAGCTTAGTTAATTATCTCTCCACAGTTGGTCCAAGCCTCAACTTATGTCCTGGTCTGTTTTCCTTATAGCTGTTCTTTGAGTTTCAGAAAAAAAGCTATATCCCTTTCTGGCTTCCCAGTAAAAACCTCAGACTAACCAGGACTACATTTCAAGCAAACTGGGAGAAGGCACTAGCTGAAATTTTGTAATTCTTAGTTGTAGTTACACGAGTCTTATGAGGAGCAGCTGAGGGAACTGGGACTGTTTTCTTTACAGCTACCTGAAAGGGGGTTGTGGTGAGCTGGGGGTCAGCCTCTTCTCACAGATAAGTAGTGATAGGACAAGAAGGAATGGCTGCAAGTTGTGCCAGGGGAGGTTCAGGTTAGAAATTAGGAGAAATTTTTTTCTCAGAAAGAGTGGTTGGGCATTGGAAGGGGTTGCCCAGGGAGGTGGTGGAGTCACTGTCCCTTTGTGTGTTCAAGGAGAGGCTGGATGAGGTACTTAGGAACATGGTTTAGTGAGTAATATGGGTAGTAGGGGGACAGTTGGACTAGATGATCTTGGAGGTCTTTTCCAACCTTAATGATTCTGTGATTCTATGTCTAGAACTAATTCATCTGCCCACACTCGCTGATTCCAGCACAAAGCTATTTCCTCATCAAGCAGGACCATATATTTCTCCTTTTTAAAAGGAAATGAGATGCCAGCCTGCAGTAGGGCTATAAGTCTTTCTCATTGCAGTGAGGCAAAGGTACACCTGCACACAGAGATAACTTCTCTCCAATGTTTTGACTGGATACAGTAACAAAAAAAACCCATATTTTCTCAAAAAAAAGTTGCATACTTTCAATTCATACTTCCTCTCAAATAACAAATGAAAAGTTAGTTCTATTACTGGAGGGGTTTACTTGGGGGTTTGGGTTATGCTTTGGGGTTTTTTAATCAAGACAACATTTTAGGGATCATAAATGATTTCTTGGCAGCTCTTTACAAGTACAAAAATATGTTAGAAATTTAGGGAGAAGATTTGTAAGTTTGGGGTTGGACTTGCTGATCTCAAAGGTCTTTTACAACCTAATGATTCTGTGATTCAGTGTGATTTAGTGTGATTCTTCAAACCTAATCCAAGACAATTTCATTAGATTTGGTCACATTTCTTTAGATAACTGCAGTGTCAATTTAATTCAGTTTCATTTCAAATGTCTAAGGGATATTTGCAGTTTACCTGGACAACTAAATATTTGGTTCCTCTTGCAAAAAGGGTTTATGTTCACAGCAAGATAGTAGCTGAGGTGAAGGTAAAAGGGTTGCATACCCTGATCCAAAGTTTATGTGTTAAATTCTCTGTGTGTTTGTATAACTATGTAACAAATTTTGAAGTTTTGGGGGTTATTTGCCACTGAGAGTTTTAAATACCTCGTTCAGCACATCCTCATCTCTAGTAGTGAAAAATGGTCTTCAGACATGGGATGCTGCATATAATGAAAGAGGTTTACATTACAAATAAGGTTTCTAGGTTACACAAGCTCAGTAGTGACAGTGAATCACCACCTAGACCATGAAGCAGAAAGCACGATGGTTTCCTCCAGACAAAACGGGGAACGGTTTGTGCATAACATGCAGCCTTGCTAAAATGTTTTTCCCTGTGGAGCAATAAAACAGTTCTGAGAAGACACAGAAGGGAGGAAAATGATGTGTTCTCAGTTTGCCTTTGATTCAGAAATAGCAGCCATGCCAAAGACATGAAGGGATGAGAAGTATTTGGAAGTGGAAAAATAAGCAGATTTAGGCTCCTGTAACTCAAACTCTAATAAGGGAAAATCCTAGCAACTGTGCTAGAGACATGAGAGTTATGAATATGAATGAGCAAATAATATATATATATGTATAAATTAACTCTAATGAGGAGCATAATTAGTTAATTGTATAATGGGAGGGAAGATTGTTGCTTCCTTTACATTCCTGAGCAGCAGGCTGCCAGGCACCATGATACAGCCTGATGGGAATTTCTGTATTATAAGAAGCTTATTTGTTTCACAGAGATGCTGCCTGATCTTGCAAAGTAGCAGTTTCACCTCTCTGTCTCTCACAGGATGTATCCCAGAATCATAGAGTCATGGAATGGTTTGGGTTGGAAGTGACCTCAAAGCCCATCCCTCTAGTTCCAACCCCCTGTCATGGGCAGGGACACCCTCCGCTAGACCCAAAGCCCCATCCAGCCTGACCTTGAACCCTGCCAGGGATCTAGGGGCAGCACCAGCTTCTTTGGGCACCCTGTGCCAGGGCCTCACCACTCTGATAGTAAAGAATTTCTTCGTCATATCTGATCTAAATCTCCCCTCCTTCATTTTAACGCCATTTCCACTCATCCTATCATTCCATGACCTTGTAAACAGTCCCTCCCCAGCTTTCTTGTAGCCCCTTCAGGTACTGGAAGGGTACTCTAAGGTCTCCCTATGTCTCAACAAACCCAACTCTCAGCCTGTCTTCACAAGAGAGGTGCTCCAGCCCTCTGTTCATCTTCATGGACTTCTCTGGACTTGCTCCAACAGCTCAATGTCCTTCTTGTATTGAGGACCCCAGATTTGGGCACAGTACTTCAGGTGGGGTCTCACCAGATTTACAGGGACAGAATCCCCACCCTTCATCTGCTGGTTCACATGATTCTTGATGCAGCGCAGGGCACAGTTGGCTTTCTGGGCTGCAAACATGCATTGCCAGCTAAAGTTGAGTTTACATCAATCAATACCCTAAATCCTTCTCAGGGTTGCCCTCAATCTATTCTCCACCCATCATACCTCAGTTTAGAGTTCACAGAGCAATACAGGGGCATTTCAGTGCTTGAGGGAGGATGTTTATTTGCCTTCATCTCACTGCTCCAGCTCCCAACACCAGTTCTCCTCCTTCGCCAGGAAGACCCCATGGCCATTAATGTACTTGTTCTACATCCCTGATACTCCCTCATGTATACCAAAGGAAAGTTTTGCACTGACCTGAATATAATTCTTCTCCTTGGAAGAGGAAACACAAACTTCTAGTTGTCCTGCAAGTTCAAGGTAGATTTTCTCAGCCCTGGGAGAAATGCTGGATCCTCAGCATTTACAAAATATTGCCTTGAATTTATGATGCACATTTTCATGGAAATTCATGTGGTAATTTACTGTGCTTCAATTTTATTTTATTACATTTTCTGATTTAAGAGACTACAAATAAAGTTCTACTTTCCCTTCAGCAAAAGAAACCTCAGTTTATTAATATTGGTCATTTAATAGGTTGATACTTTGCCACTCTCTGGAGTTTTGTATTTGCTCTTAGAGGCTTATCAACAAAAAGGTATTCCTGTGAGCAGTCATATACCTGTGGTATTGTCTGTATCACTGGCTTATTGGCTTAGTTGGCTTTGCACAGACAAAAAATAGAAGTGATAAGTTTTTAAACATATTTTTTAGTTGGTTTTATCACTATAGTTCAAAAGCAGAAATTTCTGCTGATAACTAAAACATCCTCAAGCACAAGACCCCTGAATACCACAACAGAGACATTAATTCTCGCTGTGACTCGAAACAATTTATTTCACTTTTGTGAGCCAAATTTGGTTCATTATATGAAAACGAGCAACAAAATGTTTTTGTAAGTGCTTTTAAAGAAATTTTAGGTCCTTGAACATTAAAAAAATATATGACAACTTAGCCGATCATTCATGACTTGAAAAATTTTGTCTCACTGTGGTTTGTTTATGATAGACTTCTTCATCTTAGCTCATAGTAGTACTTTAAAAATGCTGTTTTCTTTAGTAGAAAATCATAAGCTCGGGGTTTTTTATTTTGTCTGTGTACTTAAAGAAGATATTTAAGCCAGTTAGCATTTTGTTCTTTGTAAATCATTGTCTTGTCTGTATCTTCCTGCTGTAGTTCTTCAAAGGCTGAAAGAAGACACCAGAAATTGTACCCTTCTAGGAAGCTGGCAAGCAAGTAAGGGTTTTTTTAGCGTGAATATCTCTGAAAATAGGTACAGTCATCTACTTGGAGCAGAAAATATAATTTTGCTTGGTGTTGAATTTATATAGGAAATGGCCTCAAGTTATGCTAGGCAAGGCTTAGATTGGATAGTAGAGGGAAAAAATCTTCATTAAAAGGATTGTCAAGCACTGTAACAGGTTGCCCAGGGAAGTAGTTAAGTCACCAGCCTGAAGGTATTTTAGGAATGTGTAGATGTGGTACTGAGGGACATGGGTTAGTGATTGGACTTGGCAGTGCTAGGTTAACAATTAGACTTGATGATCTTAAAGGTCAATGGGATGAGGTTTAACAATGCCAAGTGCAGAGTCCTGCACACGGGACATAACAACCCCATGCAGAGCTACAGGCTTGAGGGAGACTGGCTGGAGAGCTGTCAGACAGAGAAGGACCTGAAGGTGATGGTTGACTGCAGACTAAATATGAGTCAGCAGTGTGCTCAGGTGATCAGGAAGGCAAATGGCATCTTGGCTTGTATCAAAAATAGCGTGTCCAATAGGTCTAGGGAGGTGACTGTGCTGTACTCAGCATTGGTGAGGCTGCACCTCAAGTACTGTGTCCAGTTCTGGGCTCCTACATATAAGAAGGACATTGAGATCCAGGGAGTAGGTTGAGTCACCTTCCCTGGATGTGTTTAAAAAAAAGGTAGATAATGTACTTAGGGATATGGTTTAGCATAGGACAGGAACAGTTGGACTTGATGATCTTAAAGGTCTTTTCCAACCTTGTGATTCCGTGATTCTGTGATTCTGTCTTTTCCAACCTAAATGATTCTATGAATTTATTATTCTTTATATCACAGTGGACACAGTCTTACCACTCAGTAATGGAGAAAGATCTCTCAGTCATCTGCTAACCAACAATACAGGACCAGCTAATTCAGCATAAGTTATATATTTCTCATTGAATATTCAGAGGAAGATTAAATAGTCTGAAATGTTTTGTGAGAAGTTGAAGCACATGGCAGTAAACCATAGACCATATACAAGTATAAAGTGGAAATGTCAGTTGTTAGAGTTGCTGTATACTCTTGTTCTCTGTCCAAATCAATGCATTCTCAGTCCATTGCAAAAAATTATAAATTGGATGGGAGGAACATCTTCAGTCAGTGTTCTCAGATCGTTGAGGAATCACTCAAGGAAGTTTATTTTATAAATTGATTAAGCTGTGTCTTAAAATTCATTCTCATTTCAGTTCTGATCCTTCGGTTACTACCAAATGATCACACAGCTTCATTCTTAAAATACCTAGATACGTTCTTCTGTTATCCAGCTTTAGAAACATATTTACAATCTCTGAAATCAACCCTGAATTTGTTCCAGTGCTCTCTTTTAGTTTAAATTTCTCTTTTTCTCAGCTGTTCTTTACCAACACATTTACAAGGACCAACGACCGACAGGCTTTGCTAAGCCAAACTTGGAACATGGATATTCTCCAGGGTAGCCTGAAGTCTTGCATCCCAGATGTCTACCAAGGCTAGGTTATGACTCCCTTTCTGGGAAGAGACCACAATCACAGACAGGTTGCCAGAGCCTTGGCCAATGGTATTAATACTTCCTTCTCTCTGGTGGAAATATGTTGTCCAATATATCACAGCATTGTGTTTGTTGTTTTAAAATTCTTTACTGAAGCCCAGATAAGGGAAATTTATTGCATTTCCTTTATTTAGCAAAACCCAGAAATCTTATCAAAGAGAATGGTTGAGTTACTGAATATTATTTGCTCTTGGGAAATTCATGTTGCTTTTTCTGTTTCCCACACACCATCCCATGGGTAAGACTCTTTCTTCTTCAAATTAAATTGTTAAGACTTTTGTATAACTGAGTCCAGCATATTCAGATACTGTTTTATCTTCTCTAAAAGTTATACATAACACCCCTCTCTCACCTTTCTCCCTCTTCACTCTACCATTTGGCAATAATCCTCGCTAATATTCTGATGTTTAATACGATGAGACTATCAGAATTCCAGAATGAAATATATCCTATTCTACTCATATATTCACTCAAGGACAACAGAAAGGGCTTCTTCAAAAACATTACAGACAAAACTAACACCAGAGGTGTAGGCCCTCTGATGAATTAGGTGGGTGCCCTGATGACAGGATAGTAAGAAAGCAGAGTTGCTGAATGCCTTCTTTGTCTCTGTCTATACTGATGGAGACTGTCCTCAAGAGCTCCAGACCCCTGAGGCCCCAGAGGAAGTCAGGTTGAAGAGGACTGGGTTAGGGATAAATTATGCAATCTGGACATCCATAAATCCATGAGTCCTGATGGGATGCACCAGCAGGTGCTAAGGGAGCTGGTGGAAGTCATTGCTAGGCCACTCCCCATCATCTTTGCTAAATCCTGGGAATCAGGAGAGGTGCCTGAGGACTGGAGGAAAGAAAATGCTACTCCCGTCTTCAAAAAGGGCAAGAAGGAAGACCTTGATAACTACAGACTGTTCAGCCTCACCTCTATCCCTGAGAAGGTGATGGAACACCTTGGTGCTGTCTCTAGGCACATCAAGGATAAGAGGGTCATTAGGAGCAGTCAACATGGTTTTACCAAGGGAAGTCATGTTTGGCCAATCTAATAGCCTTTTATGAAGACATAACCAGGTGAATAGATGATGGTAGGGCAGTAGATGTGGTCTACCTTGATTTTAGTCAAGCATTTGACACTGTTGCCAACAGCATCTTCCAGTTAAACTAAGAGCAGTCTGGAGAATTGGGTAGTGAGGTGGATTGTGAACTAGTTAAAGAAAAGAAATCAGAGAGCTGTGGTCAACAGGACAGAGTCAAGCTGGAGTATCTCATGGAGTTCCTCAGAGGTCAGTACTGAGACGTGTACTATTCAATATATTCATCAACACCCTGGATGAGGGAACAGAGTGAACCATCAGCAAGTTTGCTGGTGAATGAAAACTGGGAGGGGTGGCTGACACTCCGGAAAGCTGGGCTGCCATCCAGTGAGATCAGAACAGGCTGGAGAGTTAGGCAGGGAGAAGTTTTAACAAAAGCAAGTGGAGAGTCTTGCATCTGGGGAAGAACAACCCCAGGTACCAGTGTAGTCTGGGGACTGGCCTGTTGGAGAGCAGTGTAGGGGAGAGGGACCTGGGGGTCCTGGTGGACAGCAGGATGGCCATGAGCCAGCAATGTGCCCTCATGGCTAAGAAGGCAAATGGCATCCTGGGGTGTATTAGAAGGGGTGTGGTTAGTAGGCCAAGAAAGGTTCTTCTCCCCCTCTACTCTACCCTGGTGAGACCGCAGATGGTATATTGTGTCCAGTTGTGGGCCCCTCAGTTCAAGAAAGATTTGGAACTTTCGAGTCCAGTGCAAGGCCACCAAGATGATTGAGGGAGTGGAACACCTTCCCTGTGAGGACAGGCTGAGGGAGGTGGGCCTGTTTAGCTTGGAGAGGAGGAGGCTGAGAGGCGATCTCATTAATGTCTATAAATTTGTAAAGGGTGAGAGTCAGGAGGATGGAGCCAGAGATAGGACAAGGGACAACGGGTGCAAGCTGGAGCACAGGAGGTTCCATGCGAATATAAGGAGGAACTTTTTCACTGTAAGGATGACAGGGCACTGGGACAGACTGCCCAGAGAGGCAGGTTGTGGAGTCTCCTTCTCTGGAGACATTCAAACCCCACCTGGATGTGTTCCTATGTGATTTAGTCTATGTGACCCTGCTGTGGCAGGAGGGTTGGACTAGGTGATCTTTTGAGGTCCCTTCCAACCCCTGTCATTCTGTGATATGATATCTCCCTTAGATGCTAAGCATTTTGAGATTAGCTTCCATTTCAGTTCTGGCAATTTTAATAACCAGTGTAAGAAACATATTGATTGAATGGAACTTGAGTTCTGGTAGTTTGTAATGTAATATCTAAGATCCTGTTTAGAATTTCTAAGAAAAGGAAAACACATGTTTCCCATGTCAGGGAGCAGCAAGAGCAGGACTGCATGAGGGAGGATGAGCTGCAGTTGGCCATGGCAAAAGGGTCATGCATGTCCCACATATCTGAGCAGAGCAGGATGCTGGTAACAGGATCCATCAGCAGCCCCAGACAAGGGCAGGTGATTAATGCAGTCCAGCATGTATCTAAGTGATCCAGAGACAGGCTGGAGACAAGACTAGAGACATGTTGGCAAGATAGGTCCAAAATCCAGGGAAGAGACAAGGCTATGTATGCATACCATATAGCTGAGGCAAGGCATAAAGAGGTAGCCCAAGTTTAGATGGAGCAAAAGGTGCATGGAGGGAGGTCCCAAGGTGAGGTCAGTCAGAACAATTAAGGCCTGCTGGTGCACTCAGACATCATGGTAGTCTGGGAAAGCAGTACCTACCCTACCCTACATGGTTTTGACAAGAAGAAGCTCTAGAAAGGTAAAGGATAAACAATCTAAACTTGGTAAAGAGACTGGAAATAGTGCATCTATCTGCATGAACCCTTTTATAGTCACCCGTTTCTGCATGCAGCAGAAGACAGAAGAACCCCTTCACTGTTGCTCTTATCTGCCCTCTAGATCTTTTCCATGGTCAGCAAGAGAGATGGACAAAACTCCAGGAGGTTGAAATCAAGAACAAAAGCATTGAAGGGGCCGGGCTGGGGGCCGGGGGGGATGGAGGGAGACAGAGATGCTACACTCTTTCAGTTGCTTCCATTTGTCCTTCTGGGGAAACTAAAATGTTCCTTGTTGGGGGTAGCAGTCTTGGGAAATTTTTGACACCTGTATAAAAATGTTTTGTTAAATTATGGTGTAAATTCTTTACAATGTCATTACACAGCCCAACATTTATTGACTCTGTAAATGTCAATGTATTCAAATGGATATAATAGAGATGGTTTTTTTACAGTAATACTGATCAAGGTCACTCTGAGATTGTCCTGTTAATTCTGCAGTTTCAAATGGAGCCGGGAGAGGCATAGAAAACATATGCTGTGCAAACATCACAACAAAATTTCAAGTCACTTTTCAGGGTAGTCCTGCTATTTCATCAGCCACTTAATCCCTGGTCAAGTTTAAAACACAGGATGTCCCTAAAAAGCCTAAGGCTGCATTTCTGGACATGCTGTAAGGACGACCACAAGTTTAATGGACTCTCTGGAGAAGAGTAAGGGTGTAATTCTTAAACTAGGACCTGCTTCTGCAGCTGAAACAAACTGTGTTTGTTGCAGCAGAAATTTGTAAAATTATGATGGCAAACCTGTAACCTCAGACAAGAGTTTATTATTTTTATTAGACTATGGCTCCCATGCTCCAAAATAAAACAAAGCTGTGATTCATCAATGCTTTACCTCTTTTTTGCTCTAATTTGACCAGTTTGAATTTCCATTACATTTAAGTGCAACCTGTAAAGAAACCCACTTGTCTGACTCTATTACCAGTTTTCTCCTACTAGATACCTGCTGTATAAAAATACATCTAGATAGAATGAATGGGTTTAAAACATCAAAATCAGTGGCAGTTTCTAACAATCACCTCAGTCTTCTGCCACTGTTTCTTTTTAAAATTACAAGTGCATTTGGCTCAGTTTCCAAATTCCCAGTAAATGCAGGAGCTGGCATAAGTTCTTACTGTGAAGAGAATCTCACCAAAGGTCGTACAAGGTGAAAATATTGCAGCAATATTTTCTGTTTCATTTCTAATCCAGCAGCAGATTGACAGAGACTGTAATGACAGGGGAAACATTTGGGTTTTGAAGGATTCTGGGGTTTGTGGATAAAAATGCATGGGTGAACCAGCAGGTAGGTGTTCAGCCTCCAGCCATGGAATTTCCAATGGCAACTTCTCGAGTGTGTTTGGAAGAAAGGGGATGGAACAGGAATGGGAAGCAAAAAAGTCCTCTCAGGTAATTATGTCTCAAATTAATTTTTTCCCCTTATTACCTTATACAGAAACACTGACATTCTTTGATTAGCGTCTCCAAATCTCTCTAGGTCTTTTTTCTCTGTTTTATAATCCCTCTTTCCCACTTTCCCTTGCCTGCTCAGGCACAAGCCATTGACAGGTGTTACTGTAATATTCATCACTGAGGTATATTGCATAAGGTAGTACAAAATCTGGTGACAAAAAGCTAAAGCATGGCTGTAGTCACAGTGCTTTACAATTCAGACAAGGTTGATGAGGGAATAGTTTTCTCTCAGATTGCACAAAGTTTACATTTTGTAGATGGCTACAGGTTGTATCGAAAGAAAGCAGATGGAGATGTCATGATATTTTCATAGTGATTGTCCTAAAATACTCTAAGGCAAATAAAAACAAACAAACAAACAAACCTAATGATATACAGACCGCTAATACTTCCCCTGCTGTGAAACACAGCTTTAATTAAATATACTCAGAGTTAACTAACTGCGGATTGGAGTCAGTCCTGGGACTGAAAGGTCGCCAGTGAAAGAGCAACAGTGACAGCCCACAGTCACATTAGAAAAGAAAACAAAACAACAAACCTGCTTCTTAGGCAGTGCTTGGGAAAAGAGGCATTTTCTCATGGATAATCTGCAAAGTACTCCCCATTTCTGCAATTTAAAGCATAAAATAGCAATCAAAAATAAATAAACACCAGCAGCAGCACCCAAGGATGCCAAATTTTAGATGATGGGGGCTTCAGCTGCAGGGTAGAAAAGGTTCCCAAGACAGCCTGGTTTCTCTTTGAAAAGTCACCTCTCACTCCCTCTCTTTTTTTTTTTTTTTTTTTTGCTTCCTCTTGGGACCTGCCAAGCCCAGTAGCATTTCCTCCAGAAGAATTTTTGATATGCCAGGGAGTAACTCCCAAAGGGAATGAGCCTTCACTAGGGACAGAAAAGGGCATCTGGTTCAAATCAAATCCTGGATCAGAGAGCAGGAATATTCTGCCTTTGCCAATACCAGACCTCTGCTGTTTCCAGGGAACAGAATGGGGCACAGAATGCCAGTTCAATTAAGCAGTGTTGTTGTTTCCTCTCAACTCCAGCAGGGAAGTTAGCTCTTGCAAGGCAGAGGCTCCTGGGAGCCACTAGTTCCTTGCTATGTGACCTTGGGCAAGATTCTTCATGTTCTCCTACCTCAGTTAACTGGCAAGAGTGTTGAAGTCTTAATTAACATGGGAAAGACATGAAGGTGACTGCAGAAAGAGTGCAGTTTTGGCATTATTATTTTCTCATTTGGACTAGCTGATGCATCTCTGCCCCTATGGATCACCTTCCAAAATTGCTTCAGTTTTAATGAAAATGCAGTGACTGTTTGAATATGCTAATTTATAAACTAAGAGTTACTCTACAGCTAATCTAATCAAATCTAGGATATTGCTGAAAGAAGTCAGGACTCCCAATCTCCTTTATGCTTGAGTGCTACTTTGTGCTTATGCTTTCCTGATGTCTCCATGAACTGGTAGAGCTCACTAAAGGCAGGAAAAAAACATCTACCCCCATTAAACAAATAATTCTGTTGGAGCTATAGAGCAGACCCGACAGCATGTAGGAAACAGCAGGAACACATTTCAGGGAGCTTGTGTAGGGTGGAACAGAGAGCAGCACCTCCATCCGAGTAGCAGTGAGCTTACCTTGTCCCACCTCAGACTTACACATGAAACATCTCCTCTGTCCAAGCAGACAACTCTACAAATGATTCAGTTTTCAGATAACAAGCACAGGGTCTGTAAATGTGACTCTTTTCCAGAAACAAGGGGTAACCTACAGAAGTTATCACACACAGAACAGTACAGGTTGGAAGGAATCTCTGGAGATCACCTAGTCCAACCCTCCTGCTAAAGCAGGATCACCCCTAGCAGGGTAAACAGTATTGTGTACAGGCTGGTTTTGAATCTCACCAGAGAAGGAGACTCCTCTCTGGGCACCCTGTCCCAGGGCTCTGTCACCCTCAGAGTGAAGAAATTTTTCCTTATGTTCAGATGAAACTTCCTGTGTTCCAATTTAGGCCTATTGCCCCTTGTCCTGTCACTGACACCATTGAGAAGGCCCCATCCTCTTGACATCCAACCGTTAGATATTTATAAGTATTAAATAAGATCCCCTATCAGTCTCCTCCAGGTTAAACAGCCTCAGCTCTCTCAGCCTTTCCTCATATGCGAGATGCTCCAGTCCCCTCATCATCTTGGTAGACCTCCACTAGACTCCTTCCAGTAGTTCCCTGTCTGCCTTGAACTGGGGACCCCAGACCTGGACAGAATTCTCCAGCAGCAGACTCAACAGAGCAGAGTAGATGGAGAGACAAACTCCCTCCACCTGCTGGCCATACTCTTCGTAATTCACTCCAGGTCACCATTGGCTTTTTGGCCACAAGGGCATGTTGCTGACTCATGGAGAGCTTGATGTCCACCAGGACTCCCAAGTCTTTCTCTGTAGTGCTGCTGCCCAGCAGGTCAACCCCTGACCTGCTTGTGGTTATCCCTCCCCAGATGCAGGACCCTACACTTGCCTAAAAATTCAGCAACAGTTTTAAAAACAAGGCCTTGTAAGTCTGCTTGGCACCCTGTGGTCCTGGAAGCCATTTCTTGTGCTTTCCTTTGCTTATTTCTTTCAGAGCTCTTTACAGGGAGACTGGAGGAGTGGCACGGGAAAGCATAAGACTAAATTTAAAGTCTCTGATAAATATTTAAATCATTCCTTCATACTTGTACTATGGCATCAAGACAGCTTGCAAGTTAACTGGAGCTGATAAAGGGCAAAGGAGAAAGGAGGTAGCCTGTTTCAGAGGGAAAAAAACCCTTCATGTTTTGCTCAAATTTCAACACTCAATGTTTTTCCAGTGACAATTGCTAAGGAAAAAAAATGTGGAGCAAAATAATTGCTTTCTCTTTCAAAAAAAAATTTCATCTAGGTGTGATGGGGTTTTTTTCCCTTGAACATTGTCCCATGGCTCAGAGACTGGTGCTAAAGGCAGGGCTTTGGTTTCTTTGGTCACAGCTGGTTTTGTAAGACAACAGGCTTGACAGGAGTATATGGGAAGGGGGAGTAGGGTTCTAGGAAGAAAATTAGCTGGCCTCATCCATAGGCCTTTAAACGAGATTCAAAGGGGGATGGGGTTGTTGCTGGGTTCCCACCAGTGTGAGGCAGTGTTAGGGTAATAATGAGAACCTGAAGACCTCACAGCCCCCTAAAGCAAAAACGGTGTGCTCGGCTTGTTCCCTGAAATGCCTGTACACCAGTGCAGGCAGCATAGGAATAAACAGGGGCTGGAAATCAAGGGGTTATGGCCTAGTTGCGATTACAGAGACATGGTGGGACAACTCACATGACTGGAATGTGGCCATGGATGGCTGTCCTTTACAGGAAAGACAGGTCAACAAGGAAAGGAGGTAGAGTTGCTCTTTACGTAAAAGAGCAACTAAAATATATTGAGTTCTGTCCAGGGGTGGATGAGGAACAAGTTGAGATTTTGTGGATGAGAATTAAAGGACCGGCTAGCATGGGTGATACTGTTATGTGTGTCTATTCAGGCTGCCTGATCAAGAGGAGGAAGTTGATGAGGCCTTCTACAGACAGCTGATGGTAGCCTTGCAATCAGAGGCCCTTGTTCTTATGGGGGATTTTTAACTACCCAGATATTTGCTGGAAGGCCGGCACAGCCAGCTGCTCACAGTCCAGGATGTTCCTCTAGTGTATCAACGATAACTTCATGGTGGATGAGCCTACTAGGAGAGGAGCGCTGCTGGATCTTGTACTCACTAACAAGGAGGGACTGGTTGAAGCGATGAAGGTTGAGTGTAGACTTGGCTGCAGTGACCATGAGATGGTGGAATTCAGGATCTTATGCAGCAGGAAAAGAATATCAAGTAGGACTGCAATCCTGGACCAACTAGGACTGCACGGCCAACTTTGGCATTTGAACCCTGCCTGGATGTGTTCCTGTGTGATTTAGTCTAGGTGATCCTGCTTTGGCTGGGGCGTTGGACTAGATGACGTTTTGAGGTCCCTTCCAACTCCTAATGTTCTGTGATTCTGTGATTTTTTCAATACTCCTTTCCAAGAAAGGGAAGGAAGCAAAGTAAAGGAAAGAGAAAAAATTACAATTCAATACAAAATGAAAAAGAATTCTATTTCATCTTCTGTTCATTAAGTCTCCTTTTGCCTGGTTTCAAAAGTTATTTAATTTAAAAATGTTTTTTGTTAATATTGCAAAGTCACCCTGGAAGAAAAATAAAAATGTTCCAGTAGTTGTTTTGGTCCAAGGCATATTCATGCTCCATTATCAAATTTGTAAAGTAAAAATATCCCAGCAATGCCAGAAAGATTTTACCTTATCCAAGCTTCCTCTAATCTTACTTGTTCCTTGAAATTCAAACTAGCTCCTACAACTACTGATGAATCAGATTAATAAATCTACAGCGCACAGGCATACTAACACATTGATCCCTGTCTTTGGCTCTAAATTAAGAGTTATGATTGGTTATTCGGTGGTATTTAAAAAATTATAAATTGTTCCTTCTCATGAACGCCCTTGCTTTTATAAGAAGCTTGATGAGAACCAAATTAGATTTCCTTGAAATTATTTTTCTTCGGCTTGTTCCCACCCTTTTTTGGATTCCTCTGAAGTTGGAACTTGTCATATTTGTTATATAATAATTGAGCAATCTTCTATTTTTACCACCCTTAATCCTTATTTTTAAGGTTCATCTACTAAGTGTCCTAAAGAGGAAAAAAAAAAAAAGCTCTTGCTCCCGAATAGACACACGGAGTTGGTAAGTTGAAAGGGCCTGTCAGACAATGTTGCAAAGACAATTCTATGCGTCCCCTTAAAAGAGTAGATCTATGAGGCATTGCAAAAATATCAATTAACATGCATTCACACTAATTGAGGGAACAGAAAGCATGTGTCCTTCAGAGAGCTGGCCTGTCATCTTCAAATCTGTGTTTGAAATTAAGTTTCATTAACCCCAGAGGTTAACTCAAAACATTTAGCATCCCACTAATGCCACCATGAATCCCTTGGAAACAAGGGGCTAACAAACATATCCCAAAATTAAGTGCTATTGTCTTTTAACAGGGGGAGAGAGAGCAGACATTTCCTGACCTATATTAATAATAATGTAATTTCAGCTTCAGCAAAGAATACAGTATGTTATCCAATGGTGTGTGCAATGGCTCAGGTCCATTGGAAGCTGAGCAGTTGCCCTTCATTGTGCATGAGGATGTATCTGCTTTGTCTGTGGTGCAGCAGGTACGTTCTCTTTCCACGCTGTGCATCCAACCCAACCAAGATAGTGCTCCAGCACGTGGCAGCTGCAATAAAGTCCTTGCTCTGAACTGGGGAAAACCAGAAGCAGAGCTCATCAGAGTTGTCCTTACTTAGGAAAAGGACTGTAAGAGTACTGTTCACATAGGTATTAGCAGGGGCCTTTCTTGTAGAAAAATGGAGTAGGCTGTTGATCTGCTTCTGAGGAAGATTCTCAGTGGGAATATATCAATTAGTCAACTGGCGATCTATCCTTATGCCTTTTCCTCCTGCTGTCATGCATTTTTCTGAAGGCTAATTGCACATATTTCTGGAATCTGAGCCTTTTCTGAAACAGAATTCACTCAGGACAGAAGGGAACAGGGGTGTGTTACCCCCTCGAACAAACCAAGCAGACGTGATGACTGGGACTTTGAGCTACAGTTCATTTTTTTGTATTTATTCATATGTGTGTTATTAGGCACATTTTTTCTCTTTCTCCCTTTTTAAAATTATACAATCCCCAAATTTCCAGTGGTAATCAAAGTAAAAGAAAAACAAGACACACACATAAACAGCACCAAACCTATTAGTGTGCACTTTGTAATACAGGGCGAGCAAAATATTTTAAAGATTTGGGACATGTTTCTAAATTTTAATCAGTTTCAGACTCACTAGGCTACAAAGGCTGTGAGATCAGCAAGGTTTCAGTCTCAACCATGAAACGGGATGAAGGCTGAGGCTGTTTGCTTGCACAGTGATGAGCCCCATGCTGCTCTGGTGAACTATTCTGTGTGCTCCAGCTGTTTAGGTGAAAGTAAGAACAACAGCATTGACCAGGTCAGAGCTTCCAGCTTCATTGGTCCTTCTATCAGTGAGGTGTCCCAGTGACTCATAAGCCTCATGCAGTAAGAAGCCAATTTGCCCTTAACATAACAAAGATAATCCATGAACAGCCCCATCCTCTGTGTGGCATGGACAGAAGGACAACTGGGGGCAGCAGCTTGGTTAGCTGTCCCAAGCTTTGCCATACTCTGTCCCTCCCTTTGGGATCTATGCGATTTTCTGTGGGTCCAAAGAAAGTTGAGGGAATCCATGCACAGACATATCTAAGACACCTGAATCTCATTGATATGTTTGCTGTGGCTAAATTATTTCACAGGGCAGCACAACTAAGTGCATCTAGTTAATAGATGGCTTTATATAAGATGTGGGAAGCTTTACAGTGCTTTAATGCAATTTTTGATTGAGATTTTATTTACAAGACAACTGGAATGCTGTGACTGCAGTCAGAAGGGCTCCTTCCTCTTTAAACAGGCACACTTTTGGGAAAAAAATGGTTAACATTCATTTTTTCATAGCCTCAGTTACTGTGACCCAGAATGACTCATGTTTACAAATATTGCTGTGATTCTGCAAGGCCACCAATTAGCTTTTATGCAGCTTTTCAAAGGTGCCACAATTTGCAAATTTTACCCCAGTATGAAACAAGTAACCAAATCACCCCTGACTCCAGACACTAACACTTTAAACTGAGGCAATACCATTAACATGACAGTAATGCTTTCTTGGCTTTACAATATGATGAAACGTAGGTCAGGGCTTTACAGCCTTTGCCCACCCAGGATGGGTCAAAACTTCCTTTTTATTTTTTAAAAAAATATTAATAATTCATATTAATGTTCTGAGCATTCATTTGTTGTATCAAACTTCAAAATCAGAGTAAATTTAGCAGATGCTCAGATAAACATCTGTAGCTCTTGTTAAAATAATAAAAACAAAATTTGTTTTCTTGGAAGGTCAGCCTAAATGTCATCATCTGTCTGCTTTATTCTCAAAAATAGGATGTCTTGAGAGAAACAATTCATGTGAAACTGTTTAGTGACATAAACTCGCAGTCCCAAAGCTACCAAGAACGTCTCCTGGCTGAATATCATACCTGGCTCTCATACAGATATCCTGATTTGTCCCACCCTTTACAAAGAGCTCTGAAATTGTTACCTTTTATTTAATATTAAAAAGAAATAAAATCAATATTTTAAAAAAATAGGACAAGTGCTACTTTGAAAAATAAACAGTTGTGCTCAGATTAAACATATTGTGTATACTGAAAAAATACAATATGTGAAAAGAATAGCTTACATAAGGCAGGATATAAACATTGGTTTTATTCTTGCAGCATAACAGTTTATTTCTTGTTAGTCATAAAACTAAGGTGATTTACTTCTCAGTTGCAGACATCTAACACTGGTTATCAGGTTCATCACCACCCTTCGGCAGGCAGGTAGAAACCAAAACAGAACCCAGTAATTTTTAATTGTATGACCAGACTTTCAAGAATCTTGGCACAAATTGTGAGGCAAGGATTCCTGTGGTCTCAGCATCACATCGACATTGCACTCTGCTGCGGAGCGTACTGAAAACAAGTTAGCTTGCCTGCAAGAAGCAGCCCAGCCATGGTAAGTCTGAGATTGACATGGGCTAATTTACCCTGCAGAGAATCTGAACACAGCCTTAGAAACAAAACAAGCTGTGTTAGTTCAGATATCTTGTCTAAATTACATTTTTTTTGAGGATCCAGACACACAGAGTAGGTCTGGACAAGTGAATCTTTACCTACAATACTCACAACCCCCTGGATGCCAGCAAGTCTTTTTTACTTTGATTCTTTGTTTCATTGCCTTAATTCCCCAACCAACCTACAATGTTAAAGCCTGTTTCATTTATAGGGTTTTTTAAAATGTTTTTGCATATCAAATATTTTAAATAATTCCGATTATACCAATAGGACAGTATAAGCAGGCAATATTCTTCTGGTTTTGTACTTTAGGTTGTCAACTTAACAGTATAGTACCAAGCTCATAGGGAACATGATCTGATCAGATATTTGTAAGTGTTATTGCTGTATAAATAATAAAATAATGTCTGAAATAAGGATCATGATGTTCAACTCCTGGCCCCACACAGGCCCAGCCAAGTCAGAGCATGGGACTGAGGGCATCGCCTAGATGCTTCTTGAACTCAGTCCAGGTCAGTGCTGTGACAATTTCCCAGGGGAGCCTGTTCCAGTGCCCAACCCCCTCTCAGTACAGAACCTCTTCCTAATATCCAACCTAAACCTCCCCTGTCACAGCTTCCTTGGGTTCTATTTCTGGTCACCAAAGAGAGGGGATTGGCGCTTGCCCCTTCGTTTCCCCTTGTCAGGAAGCCACAGACCACAGTGACCTCTCCCCTCATCCTCCTCTTCTCCAGACTGAACAAACCCAGGACTCTCCTCATAAGACTTCTCCTCCAGACCTTTCATCATCCTCATTGCCCTCCTCTGGACACTCTCCAAGAGTTTTGTGTCCCTCTTGTACTGCGGCACCCAAAACTGCACCCAGGACTCTAGATGCGGCCATACCAGTGCAGTGTAAAGTTATTTTGTATAAAGAATAAATCTGAGAAGGCCAAAATGACCAGACTTGGTTATTTCATTGACATTAGTATATGAAAGGAAGCATCCATAGATCCATTACCAATAGTGGGGCGTAGTTCCATGCTGCAGCATTCCTATTGCAGTTCACAGCTCCTGTTCAAACACCCCAAATATACACCCCATTTCTATTGTAGTGTATAAATCAAAATATTTCTAGCAGTTTGCAAGTTCCTTTTAAAGAAGGCAATGCATTCAAAGCCATCTTTTCTCCCAGTACAGAGTACATCCGTGGGGAACACCTTCAGAATTCATTTTGAGCAGTCTTTTTAAATACATTCTGCCAGCTAATACCATGATGGTAGCAGAACTGCCACTGCAAAGCATTACGAGATGATGACTTAACTAAATGCTTCAGTTTCAACATAGAAAAGGGTTTTAAAAACTATTATTATAAATAGTTATACATAAATCAGGCCATTTAGTGCAAAAGTCTTATAAGCATTAGAAATATCCAACACTTAATAAAATAATCAAAGAAAACAGAAATAAGAATATTTACGAATATAAATCAAATTAGCCAAAGACAACTTCTCTATTGACATTAAAATCACAGACCGGTTTGGGTTGAAAGGGATCTCAAAGCCCATCTAGTTCCAACACCCTGTACTGGGCAGGGACACCCTCCACTAGGCCAGGTTGCCCAAAGCCCCATCCAACCTGGCCTTGAACCCTGCTAGCGATCGAGATGCAGTCACAGCTTCTCAGGGCAACCTGTCCCAGGGCCTCACCGCCCTTACAGGGACAGAATTTCTCCCTAATATCTGTTCTAATTCACCTGTCTTTTAGTTTAAACCTATCATCCCTTGTCCTATCACTCCCTGCCCTTGTAAACAGTCTCTCTCCAGCTATGAAAGGCATGCTCCCATATTTTTTGCTTTCTGTGTTTAAGAGGCAATATTTTATTTTGTTTGGTTCTAACATCAAACAAACAAAAAATAGTCACCTGGATTGGAACACAAGCATTCATTGTCAGCTTCAATGGTAGTATTTAGTTTGCAGAAAGAAGAAACCGGTCAAAAGGAAAAGTGGTAAGTACAAATCTGACTTGACAGAGATGTGGCCCACTTGCTGCATGCCCTTCACAAGTCTGTCTGTGGAAAAGAGCCAACACAAAGCTGCCTCAGAGTGTAATTCAGCAGTGGCTTTTATACAGCTGCCCATTTCTGGCATGGTAGGTTGAGGTAGTATATCCAACTAGCTAACGCAGTTCAGTTCTTTGGGCTTTAGGTGATAAATTATTGTTCACTGGTATAATTCCAACCCAGTGAGAACAACTTTGGCCAGAACTTCTGCTCCCCTCTGCCCACAAATATATCCTAAATCATTATCAGATTATCTATCCTTAATGGGCAATCTGTTGACCTGAGCAGGCAGTATGTAATTTGTCTGCATAATATTCTGAGCCCATCTGTGTGACTCTCCAGATTTTTCCAGTCTTTTCCTGGGCTTTTTCATAAAAAAGATATAATGATTCCAGAGAAGTAGAATTTAGGACAAGTAGACTATCTTGCTGCCTTTGTGAGATAAAGTTAATTTAGATAAAGAAAAGTTTGGAAGGTTTATCTGTCAAGTATATAAATTATTTACTTGGGATGCAAAATATAATACAAGTTTGTAAATGCAGTAAAAATATTTATATTAGCAGTGGGTGGTGATGTCCAGTGATTTATCCTTTTAAAGTTCTTATTCTGATGGCATCTTTCAATCAATATAGTTTCCTAAGCATATCAGGAGAGTAAATCCAACATAAAATCATATTATTTGTACCTTCTGGAGACTGGATTGGCACTGAATCCTGAATTCCAGAAAAAAGACCATGTAAAACTAAGAAAGATTAATGGTCTATTTGTCTTTTTCTTTTCTTTCATTGATCAAAATCAGTTCTTGTTGCATCTAAGAACACCATGGATTTTGACAGATTCACAGCAGAACATCTGATCCAAGGCTTTCATAAACTTTGCTGGACATGACATGGGGAAACAATCTTTTTTTAACTGTGGTACCACTAATCAAATATAGAAATAAAAGGATAGTTGTTGACACAGTTCCAGTTTAAATAAGATGGTTCCAACCCAAATATCTGAGAGGTAAAATAGAATAGGAACTATATAGTGCAGCTGAATTCATGGAAGTACTGAGCCTGCTAATGCCCATGGTCTCCCCCAAATCTTTACAGAATCCTAATTTCTCCTCTGATGCACACTGTGGATCATTCCCTGTGAGGCCAGAATCAGCAAAGACAAAAATGTTCTAGCACCAACTTGGAAACACTGGTTTCTTAATTCCAGCTGTAATTTTTTAATGTTTTTCATATAGGATATGCTTGGTTCAGTCTCTGGTATGTCAGTGCATATCATGGTAGTCATGCATTCAGTGTTATGGAAAACTAAATTCAGGCCAAACAGGATAGATTTGTAGTAGCTATTTTAATTAACTCTGAGAAGACAAGTTTAAAAAGGGCCCCAGTGTTAAACAGCTCACCTCCCAAAGCAGGTCTTCTTATCCATTTTTGTTTTGACGATGATTTATGGCTGTGATTCTTGCATGGTGAAGTAACAGCAGTACTGCCTTGAGCCATATGTTATGAGACTTAAAGAAAACAAGGCTGTCCATGAGTTGTATTCCACTATGTTACACCACAGATGTGACTTCTATAGCAAGATAAAATACATATGTAACACATACATACATAGCTACCTCATCTCCTCATGTCCTCTTAACCTGCTACTTGTTTCCACCCTGAAACTCCTTTTACTACCTTAAAATGTGGAAGACACTCAGCTTCCAGAATAGACATGGATCGACCCCAGCAAAAATGGCATTTCTTTCACCCTTGATGTCTTTGCAAATGAGGAACTAGCTCGCCTTACCATGGGAAAAAAGTCAATGCCCAGCTTGCATCAAAGAGAAGAGGCCCTCTCCTCCGTCTAGAAGAACCTGGAGTGGACTTGAGAGTTTAAATGTGTTCTGCAAGTGCTGAGAGACCTGAGACAGAGCAGGTTTCCCATTGTGGTAGGTGCTATTTGCATGGCAAGCATCTGTCTCTTCTGGAAAGCATCTGTGTGGCAGGCTCGCTGCTTCCCCTCCTCTGTGACCCCAGGAGGGCAGAATGAGGAAAGAGCAGGGATTTCCAAGTCATCCATAAGCATTTTGGTCAACAGTTGTCAATGTTTTATCTTTTTTATGTATTTTAAATGGATACAGTTTAATTGGCTACCATGTGAGATGTGGAGAGTACATCAGAACCTGCAGTGGAATGGCTCCTATGACTGGAGTGTTGGGATGGACACAGGCTCTTTAGGAAGGACAGGCAGAGCAGATGAGGAGGGGATGTCAGCCTCTATGTCAACAATCAGCTGGAGTGCATGGAGCTCCACCCAGGGATGGGTGAGGAGCTGACCAAGAGTTTATGGGTCAGGATTTAAGGTCACACAGGGACAGGGGACACTATAGTGGGGGTCTGCTATAGGCCAACTGATCAGGGAGACCAAGTGGATGATGTCCTCTACCGACAGATAAAAGCAGCTTCATGTTCACAAGCCCTGGCCCTCATGGGGCACCTCAAACACCCCAATTTCTGCTGGAGGGACAACACAGCAGGGTGCAAGCAATTCAGAAATTCTTGGAATGCATTAGTGATAACTTCCTCCTCCAAGTGACAGAGGAGCCAATGACAAGAGGTGCCATGCTGGACCTTGTTCTCACCAACAAGGAGGGGTTAGTAGGTGATGTGAAGCTCAGGGGCAATAAGGGCTGGACTGACCATGCAATGCTGGAGCACAAGATCCTTAGGGCAGTGAGGAGGGTGCACAACAAGCTCACTACCCTGAGCTTCAGGAGATCAGACTCTGACCTCTTTGGGGCCCTTCTTGGTATAGTACCATGGGACAAAGTCCTGAAGGGGACAGCTGGTTACTATTCAAGGATCACCTCCTCCAAGCTCATGAGTGGAATATCCCAACAAAGAGGAAATCAGGCAATAATGCCCACAGGCCTGCATGGATGAACAAGATGTCATATTATCCAAGTTCTCTTGAGAGCCTCGTTCTGCTCTCCCTATGTGCAAATATATTTATAGAGACAATTTCTACAATGTTTGTCCATACCCTGGTTGCTTAGAAATTACTAGCATTACAATGAGGCTTGCTTGCTTGCTCTGTACATAGGACGTGAAAATGATAAACCACATGGGAATGTGTTAGGCATCTTCAGAAGACTCCATAAGCTTTCTTCATAAAAGCTTTAAAATTTTGCCTAAAACTTTCACTCCCCTTTATGAATCAAGAACACACCTAGTAATATCAAACAGTATATACTGAATAGATATCATCAGTGGGCAGTACGTGGGTTCAGTGTGCAAAAGATACATATATATTTATGCATTAATGTATTTTGATCCCACTTTCACTTCCTTACAACATTCAATAGGTATGACATATAATAATGACTGGAATATTATACACTTCCTCGTCCTTCACAGAAGGATCACTACATTACACTGCTATAAATCAAGGGCACTGCTGAAGTGGTAAGTGGGAGGAAAACACAGCAGGTGCAGAAGAGAGCAGAGCAAGAGGTCCAGGACTAAAAGAAAGCTGTCCTTGTCCAGAGAAAGGAAGCAATTATCATCAGCACTCTGCAGACAGACAGAACACTGTTATTCCCTCAAATTTCGACAGTGTTAGTAATAAGGCTCATTTCCAGTTCCCTAGAGATGGAGAGTCATTGCACAGTAGAGAGATGCCTATTGAAAATGTTTTATTTGCAAAAGTAACACTTTTACAACTGGAAACAGTAGAAAGAATTAGGTAGCTAAAATACACTCAATATAATAGGAAACAGATGTTGTATGAAGTAGACACATTACAAGACCCAGATGTAAGATCAGGGGACATCACCTACGTTCAGCATTGCCAAGTTCATATAGTTTCATATATTAGCTTTAAATTGAACAGTCATCCGGTTATCCCTACTGTGCTTAGCTTTCTGAAGATTATGATTTGGTAGATAATATTAATTATGGCAGTAACAATGCCCCCTGTGTCTATCTGTGTGTCCATAAATGAGGCTGAAAGAACAAGAAGGAAGGAAAATAGCAAGAAATGCTGTTCTGTGTTTTCAACCTTATTGCTGGACTCCCTTGCTGCAAGTTCAGTGAATGCATTCCAGGTGTCCAAGCTCCACAACCTCGGATACTTCCAGTACACAGTTGTTAGTTTGTCCTTCCTCCTGTCCATTGCCCTAAAATATGATTATGCTTATGCTTGAAAGAATATTTTCCTTTTTCTTAGGTAAATGGCAAATTCTGTCCTCAGTGATGATCGCATAAAACAGCCAAGTACCTGTAGACTGATAAAGCCTAAATGAAGAGGGTTGGTTCCTGCCTGGGCTTCATTAAGGTTTAGGTAGTGCATAGCCTTAATTATTGCTTTCAGCTAAGAAATACATTCCCAAATATATCAGTATGAACCATGATTCAGACATGTACTTTCATTTAATTATTCTAAGCAAACAAACACAATGTAGGAATGTTTACATTGTTCTAAGATATGTAGTGAAGATTTGCACTGTATACAGAAGTTTAATGTTGAGACATCAGTTGAACACTGTTTAACAGAGCAATGAGCCATCTAGTTCTGATGCACTGGTTCATTTTGCAGAACATGCACTCATCATCTTTGCCCTTAACATGTTTCAGCCAGCCAGGAATGATCCCAGTGCTGTGAATCCATGGACACGGGTTAGTATCAGTTCAGGTAGTAACTTTCTTCTCTCAGACTGAGGGAATAACCAAAACTCTGCCTTCAAAGGAAGGGACTTTCAGCTCTGGAAAGCACGAGGAGCAATGCACAGATAGAGATAAATCCAGATTCCCTTTGTAGAAATTTTGGAAGAACTTCCCAAGTAACCATTTTCCAGTAAACAGGTATGTTTGGGAAGTGGGCAATCCTTTCATCTCATCTCACTGTTCTCAGCCATAACCCCCCTGGCTGTTCTAGGGCTGGGAAGTATCCTTTGGGGTGAGATGCCATGCACAGCCCAAGGTGCGTGATCCCCAGGTATGTGATCCAACTGGCGAGTTGCTTTTTAACAGATTCCAGTCTTTTGACATTTCATTTGAAGATACATGGGAATTAAGAACCCAAGCCCAATTCTTTCCTAACTGCTTTGGACTACAGCAACACTGAGGAGCTGCAACTTGGAATTTTATCCTGTTCATTACTCAAATCATATTTACAAAGGTATTGTATTCACACTGCAATATTTTATGGAGTGCATAATCTGTAATTGTCTTCACAAACCAAAAACCTGGAGGAAAGGTATAAGCTCCATTTCTTTTAATCAACATTCATGGCAACCAGTAATCCCTCAGGGACTGGAGCTTAGCTGTCTTAGAGAGAATGGAAGTTCATCCTCACCATTAGTTCTCTGACCTAAATCTGCTTCCACTTAGGCTCTGTCCTAGGTGCAGTCACCCCTAGGAGTCTGTTACTCCTCTGAAGAAAGGTGACAGCTCTGAGGGTGCTGAGGTACTTCACACAAAACCTCAGCAGCAGAAGCACATCTACCAACTGGTAGTGTGGATTCCAGAGCAGGAAATTGGGAACTCTGCCAAATCTGTCCTTTTTCACACCCAGATAGTTTCTTGTACCATTTCACTAAGAATATCTCCCAACAAAGGAAAAGAAGAGACTATATATCCCAAACAGTACAATCAGGCCCCTAAAGAGGAACTCTGACTTTCAGGAGAGCACGTCATAACCTGCACTTCAGAGCTAAAGCTAGCATTCAGTCTGTTGAATCCAGAAACTCAGTAGCTGCTCAGTTTTTCTTGTTGCTTCAAACATATTAATAGGTAATTGTTTAAATTAAAAAGCCATCCTTAGGATGCCTCGCAGACTGGGGAACTGCTGAGATAAAAGAGGTTAAGAAAATTAATTCTCTGTCTTTTTACCACATATTGAAATAGTCCAGCTTTGCATCAGGGACTAATTCCACAGTAGTTAACTTATGACCATGTCAAAAAGTGGTTTCAAACCCTGCCAGGAAATTTCAGAAATGAGTAACATCCAACTCTTTCTATCCAATTCACCAAGAGATGTTTTAGCTTTTTGTTGTATAAACGTTCTTTTCCTTGTTTAAGAGTTATAATATTATTTTTATTTTACCTTGGGGTGACAATTCAACTAGTAGAAGATTGCCAAATTCAAGCATTAAAAATACATCTATGAGTCAGCTCCAAAGAATGCAGCTTGAAAAAAAAGTAATTAAAAAAGGCAGATTTTCACATTTAAATATCTAAGCTACTTTGAACATGTTTTTGAGATTTAATCTATAAACATGAGGTACAGTCTCTTTTTTTTCTCTTCAAGGGAGAAGTGCATTAGAATTGGGACTTTTACACTGAGCAAAATATTTGTTTAATCAAACCCAAGAGCTGACAAAAGGTTAGTATCAAATTCCATGTGGACTTTCCAAGGCCAACCATTTCTACCATCACAGATCATTTAAGTCTTAATATACTTATCCTCACATAGTTATCCCTTTGAGGCAAGGTAGTAATTACATCCGAGTTTCCCAATGTCTCACAACAAGTCTAAGAGCAGAACTCTGGCATTGTTTGCACTGTGATAGTAATTTCTTCATGAGAACAGTTTTTTTCACATTATACAGTCATTTTGTTTTCAGCCCCACAGCAGTAATTGAACCAGACCTTGTTTACAGTTCATTCAGCAGAACTGCTGAAACCCAAGCACAGGAATAAACCCTTCGATATAACTGAAGAAGTGCATCAGTCAGAACGAGATCCCAGGGACCTTGCCTTACGCACATGCATTTTATCTCCAAATTAAACATCCTTCTTGCCATGATAGGTAATGGAAATCATCCAAAGCAAGATATGCCCTACTAACATGCCTATTCATGAGCAATATCACTGAATAAATGAGATGCTTTCCAGCTAAGGAGCCCGTTAATATTATCGGGTATAGAAATAACTGTGAGAAAACTGAGGGTATTTACAGAGGCAAGTGGATATCTAAGAGGCCTTGGATCTGGTCCTATGTCTTGTGCAAGTGCAACAAGGCATTCTGTCTGCTTGGTACTTCAGTTATCTCTCCCAAAACAACAGGAATTGTGAAACTTGTCTGGCATTATTTGGAAGCTGGGATTAAGAAATGCCATACAAGGAAGACCAATGTTTTGACTTGTCATGGTTTAACCCCAACAGGTAACTGAGCACCATGCAGCCACTCGCTCATCCCTACCCGCCCCAAGAGAAGAATGGAAAAAAATCCTGTGGGTTCAGGTAAAGACAGTTTAATACAATTACAAAAAAAAATAAAATCATAATTGTAATAACAATAATAAAAGTAGCAATAAGAAAATAAGTGATGCACTAATGCAATTGCTCAGTGCATGTGGAATGAAAAAACACCCCACAAACCAATGCCCACTCTATTTCTGAGCAATGATCCCACCTCCCAGGTCACTTCCTAGTTATATCCAGAGCACAACATGCTGTGGTGGGGAATATCCCTCTGGCCAGCCTGGGTCAGCTGTCCTGACTGTGCTTTCATCTTCTTGCGCACCTGAAAAGCTTATAAGTTTTTGACTTAATGTTGACACAACAACTGCCTAGCAACAACTAAATCATCAGGGTGGTATAAACATCATTCTCATATTAAATCCAAACCACAGCACTATACTGGCTACTAGAACTCATGACTGCAGCAATATTTTGTGTACAAGAAACACAAATCTCAGCAGAACATCAGAGTACCCTAAGGGATTCTATATCCTTCCTCGTCACTGAAATAACAAACCTGTACAGGAAAACGTGTCTCAGGACAATGCAGGAATTTATAGCAATTTGATTCCGCCAAAGAAATAAAAAGAAATCACAAATACTTACATAGGAACATGGAATAATTACAATAAATCAATTTCTTCACAAAACAGATGGCCCAGATATGAGGAGATATGTCTAGATTATTCTTGACTGATAAGCTAATAAAGAAATTAAAGCAAAAATATAACAGCACTGAGTTTTTAAAGAGAAAGCACTTGGTCAGAAGAGTTAGTGAAAAAGCCTGAGTTCCTAGAATCATGAAATCCTCCGGAAAACAAAGAAGAAAAATTAATAGTAGTAGTAATAGTAGTAACAATAATATAACAATAATAATATAATCAAATGAACCACAGTCTGTCATTAAGAAACAAAAATGGTAATGCTATAAGGAAACTGAAAAAAATAAACCAAGAAAATAATTTCTAAAAGAAATCAAGCTCCCATCACTAGCAGCTTTGAGGGGATAAAAACTACAAATCAAACTAAGTCCCAGACTGCTATCATTTAATCCAGAGTCGAGTGGCCTAGCCTTAGGAAAGAACCTCATAACATCAAAAAAGCAAAGGTAGAAGAGAAGTGCAGCACAAAGTATACGAACATTATTGGGAAGGAACTAAGAACATAAAAGTGAACCCAGAGGAAAGAGAACAAAACACTCTCATGAAGGATGCCTTTACACAATGCACATGCATTGCTCCCAGCAAAACTTACAGGACAGCTTTCCTCTTAATATTCTGTTATGATGGAAACAATATGATATTCAGTCAACTATCCCAACTTAGATATCTAACTCAGTAGATCAAATTTCTTCAAGTACTTCAAGTGCTTCTTGGAGTACACAGGCATCAGCGCTACAAACAGCTGCGAAAGAGAGAAATGCTTATCCACAGCTGATCTCATCCAAGCCAGAAAAAGTACAACCACTAATAGCAAAATATCCTCAACAGTGCAATTCACCTGCTCCAAAAATCAGTAGCACTCCTATTTATCTTCCCACCTTTCAACCGCTCAACCCTCTTCTGCCAATGCAGAATGGAATGCAGCAAAAATAGAAACACTGCCCAATTGCACCAGAGCTGCATTTCTAGATCACTATAAGCCATCTCTGTGCTTTCTGTGAAGCTGCTTTCTGGGGAGAGCAGAGATGCTCCACACCACATCCATCTTGCAGAGTTTGGTGACTGCTCTGGACTGAGTGACAGCCCTGGTCCTGGCTGAGGGACAGTGTGATTCACAGACTGGTTCCTCACAGAATGTGAAACTCAGCCTGGAAACAGAATACCGGAGTCAGTTACACTGTTCCGAATGAAGACAATCCCATCTGTGACCGTAAGCACACCAAGACAACAGGAGCTGATTGTAAGACGTGCCTGATTGCAGGCACACATTATAGCCAATGGAGAAAAATGCTACATAGATAGTTTTGACTTTAACCAAGTTCTTTGTCTAAAAACAACCAAGCAACAGCTCAGGGATTTTTCTATCCCACTGTTTCAGCGTAATTTTTTCTCTATTATTACTAAGAATTGAAGCCCTTTCTTTCCTCTAGGTCAATACTGGCAAAATAAGATATGTATCTAGATACCTCAGCTCTTTCTAAAGCTATTAACAGCAGGCATTCAACATCCAAATCCCTCTCTCTCTCATCTTATAAAAAAGAGCCCATGATCTAATTGATAGCAATTCTGGGAAGCTGTGAAGAAAACCTGATGTTTTCATTGTGGCTTTTCTGCATTTGTTTGCATCACTTTTCTGTGAAGATGTTTGTAAGGGCTTTAAAAGCAAGACAGGGCAGTGTGTTTTAAACTGATTGTTTGGGAAGAATATCATTAACCCTGCCCTACAAATGCCTTAAATGAGGCAGAAGAGCTGGATCTCATGTATGGTTCTGTATATGAACCATCAACACTGGCCTACAGTGTTAATTTAATATTCATTGCAGAGGTGAAAGGCTTAATGACTCTGAAGCCTCTTGCATTTTGTGTTTGATCTCAAGAACAACCATCTACAAGAGTTGCTCTGACCACAGCATTGCATACCTGGCTTACAGGAAGATAGCATCAACACAAAGGACTTAAGACACACAGTGAGGGCCAGGACTAAGGCAGAGCATTTACCCTGCTGTTACCCCAGACGACCAAGGAGATGTCTTTGTGGTCAGCTTGCTGGCCAACTTGCTGGCCAAGCTGATCTCATATTTACACCAGATTTATGCCAGCCAAAGAGGATAATATGTCTCACATTTCCAAGTAACATCCACAGCCCCAAGTTGGAACTTGTTCAGATCCACTCTCACAGACATATTGTATGAGTGTAACAAATTATAAAATTAGACTTCTGACCCAAGAGTTCATTGGATTATTTTGGTTGTTGACAGATTGTGGTACCCCAAGTTGTTCTGTGTATTTGAACAGACCTATTAAAAGAAATAAAGATATCACAGTAAGCCCCATAATAAAGGGGCTATTAAAATCCTATTTTGGCTGCTAGAAGAGGCGTGGGCATTCATTCAAGTACCTTCTATTATACTAATCTAGAAGACTATTGGACAAATCAAATTAAAGCAGAGTGAGTCCTCAGATGAAGAAGTAAGAATTTAATTTCACTGTGTTCCCATCAAATCTCTGGATCTGGATATCCGGATCTCTGGAAAAGGTCTTTAGATTATAACAAACATAAAAGAAGGCTTGAAAGAGAAGAAATTGGCTCTGGATGAGACACATATCTTGATTAAAGATTTAATCTGGCCACTTTTGTGCAGAAGCAGAATTCATTTTAGCATTTTTTTCAGCTGTCCTCAAAGAAAGGACAAAGTAGGGTCATAAGTTTTTTTAAATTTGCCTGCAACAGGGAAGTTTTAGTTGTGGCCATTCTCAGCAGAAGCAGGCAAAAACCTCTTCTGTCAGACCTCACAGCAGCCTTTCTCCTCATTCTTTTAGGAACATACATCCCATTAGAGCCAGAGAGTTCCAGTTCCAGAGCCACGCAGCTCCCTCTCCCCATGGATTTGCAGGACCAAGAAGACATGCCACTGCCTGGGTCTAAGGTACCAGCCTTAGCAAGGCAGTTTCCTTCTTTAATGATAAAGGAGAGAAAATATCAGCTACAGGAAACTAGGGAGTCAGGAAGAAATGAACTGGTTAACAAAATTCATGTTTGAGAAATGCCATGTTGAGGCCAGGACAGACCTGGGGATCTTGATCCTCTATTCCACACCTCAAAGTGTGGAATCTAAGGTGTCTCAGGTTGCCAGCAGTGGGAATCACTTGTGCACATGCCACTCAAGCATGATTTTAACAACAATGCTGTTTTCCCTTTCATAAGATTGTGTAGGCAGTGTCATATCACTCTACCAAAGTACTGCACTGCAGATAAATTTTGTCCCAGCTTGACATTCAGCTATCTAATCTTCCAAAGCCATAGCTTTCTGAATTCCTGAACTATGAAATTTCACAATCAAGAGATTAACAACTTGTGACTGCATTTCCAGAAATAATAAAATTAATGAAAGCAAAAGAATGCATCTCATTTCTACTTTTTGTGGTTTGGGTTTGTTTTGGGGTTGGTTTTTTTTAAGCAATCGTGCAGGAGAAAAACTGCAGCTAGGCTGAAAACAGTTTTCTGGATTATCTGAAAGTTGTGAATCTAAACAGCAGCAAATAAACTTCTTTATTTCCAGGCATTTTCTTTCAACAGCTAGTAGTAGACTGACAAAAGCAGCTATTTATTTACTGAGAAAAGAAGCTGTTTTTCCTCACAGCCTGATACAAAATAAATTAGTTACATATGTAATAAAGTGCACAGAATGTAATATAATGCTACTGAGGCAGAGGGCACCTGCAAATGAACCAGATGTTGTTAGATTGTGAGGATGACTGAGCAATATACTTTTGCACAGTTCTCGCTGAACTGTTAGCAGTTGGACAGAACATCTGGTGTGGGAAATTCATCAGCTATTCTTCATCAACCCACTTTCTAACAGACTGTTCTAGGCATGACTGTGAATGCTGATAGATTTCCCCTAGATTCCAGGGAAATCACAAAATGTAAGTGGAACAAAAAGAAGGAAGAGAAATCACAGCATGAAAAGAAAACAAAACCAACAAAGGATTGTTGGAGGCAGGGGAGGAAGAGTCAGGTAAAACCATAAATCAGTTTCACGTACTTTGACATCAGAACCCCTAAACTAATATGGGAATATGCAAATTCACTGTATTAGCTGCTTTTAGCAAATTAAAACCCCGCAAGCACCAGTATAGAGGCATCTACATTATTGCAGACTTGGGCTATGCATTTATTTTTACCTCTGCAAAACTTTATTACTGCAGCGTATTCTGGCAGCTTTACCATCAGTGTCTGAGCAAAAAGGCCAGCACCACCTGCACCTCTGTGAGATATGGATGAAAAGCAGGAGACAACTCTCATGCTGAACATGCTCACTGTCCTTGAGCAATGAATTCCTTTCTTTTCTATTTAAGCCTTAAAGAAGGTATCACAGTTACCACACTTGTGCCTACACCCACTTTTGACTGGAAGAGCAGCATTACAATGTCATCAACCATTTGGCAAATCACCCTGTAAAATTATAAGGGTTTTCTACAGGGACTCTATTCACAAGGCTCTTCCCACACAACTGAAGACCGATTTCTAATCATTAATCATCTCTAGGAATTCATCAGTCTGGTTCAATGTTCCCTCTCATAGGAATTTAGACTTTTAACGTTGCAAGTCATTTCTTTGTTTAATAATTTACATTTGCTCATCAAGACTTCCACCCCCCAAATTAATAGCACTTGTAGTGCCTAACATGAAAAGGTTCTCAAAACACACAGCTAGCCCAGAACAGAAACAGTGGGCACAGACCTCAAACCTGAAAATACTACATAACATCAGATTGGTTACTGTAGAGATTTGCTCAGTCCACGCAGCAGTGTAGGAATAACAGCAAAACTGCCCAAAATAATAATAATTTTTTTAAAGCCTCAAAAAATCCAAATAATTTCTAATAGAAGAGCTGTGAAATTCTGATATTGCAAGCTTAAATCTCTCTGTGAGCCAAAGTATCATCTTTCTTCCTCCTGACTCTGGACCCAATGTTATTTTTTTGGATTCTAGTCCATGTTGTCACTTTCAGTTCCACACACTGCCAATCTACAAATACACAAGCTCTTCTTCTGAAGTTTTGTACTGTCCTAGGATAAACATCTTGGGAAAACACGACACATGGATTAACCCTTCCACTTTTAGCAGTGAAGTACTAGCTTTAGTGATCTGTGCTCTCTTGGGTCAAAGGGCATTCCACTTTTTACTGAAGGGTTTGCAATAAAATTTTGCATACCCATTTCAGACCTATCAGTGTTAGCAGATCTGTTAAGAGGCCAACAGCCCACCACTACTGCAAAGCCTCAGATCAGACAGGTTTACAGCCCCTAATTAATCTGTAAGTTATTTTCCTTGAAAACAACTGTTTTTCAACATCTTACACTTTCCGAAGCTCAATTTGTGTGTAAGAGATCTGGATGACTTGCTACATCCTCCAGGGTATCATCTATTTTACAGTCAAGACGTGTTTACACTTAGTCTCATGTTGTGCTGTCTGGTGCTTTAGTCCAGAAGAATTCTGTCCAGAAGAATTCTGTCCAGAATCTGGTGCTTCTCAACCAGCACTATGGACTAAAACCTCACTAGAACCTTTGTGGTATTTTCTTAAGCGAACTAGAATTCTTTATTTCTACCACTAAAATCACGAGTTTGTTTAATGAGTTGGGATATCCTGTATCAATTTTACATTGGACCAGAATCATAGAATTATCTTGGTTGGAAGGGACCCTTTGGACCATCAAGTCCAACCATCACCCTAACTTGTCAACAACCACTAAATCCTCAGCACCACATCTAACCATCTTTTAAATACCTCCAGGGATGGAGACTCCACCTGTCTGTTCCAATGTCTAAGAACCCTCTCGGGGAAGAAGTTTTTCCTAATACCCAATCTAAACCTCCCCTGAAGCAACTTGACATCATTTCCTTTTGTCCTGTCACTTGTTACTAGGGAGAAAAGGCCAGCACCCACCTCTCCACATCCTTCCAGGTAGTTGTCAAGAGGAATTAGATCTCCTCTCAGCCTTCTCTTCTCCAGACTAAACACCCCCAGTTCCCTCAGCCGCTCCTCATAACATTTATTCTACCCTGAGTCAAAACTGTAATTCTGAAACAGGAACTCTGACTGCTTTCCTGTCCCCCATATAATCATATGGCCTTGCACAAAACCAAAAAATTCCATGCAGAGATTTTGAAATTTAACTTCATCCTCTCCCCCTTTCTTTTTCAGCTCTACCGTTGTTCAACAGTTGTATAGGTTTTCCCAGATACTTGCCATAGGACTGATTCTCAACTTATTAGCTATGCTATAATACAGATCAGTTTTTCCATGACCCAAACTTCTTTCTTGGATTTTAGAGTAAACTTATCCCATTTTTGGATGACTGCATGTTCCTGGATTACAAACTCAACTTAGAGAACTTCTGCTCTGAACACACACACCTTTCCCACATTTTTTTTTTTTTTAGAATGCCTTTTCCAAGAGTTTCCCTTGGAGTTTGCCACTTCCTTCTGGCATTTTAAAACTTAAAAGCTATTATTCAGCTGCAGACCTAATTAATTCCTCACACTAACAAAGCTATCCATTTAACGAGGTATTTTTTCAATGCAGGAAAGAGATTTCCTTTGGATATGTGTGATGCTCTTTGCTAACCAGTCCTGCATTTATAATGATTCCTTTATAAACAGCTTTTTTTTATACTGCCAATGCTTACTGGAACTGCTTCCATAATTTTTGCATTATTGTCTATTTCCTTTATTCTGGAGTAGTTCAATAATGGTATGACCTGGGGTAGAATCTTCATCTCCCTGGACACTGAGCTGTACTTGTGACCAGCTTTCACCTTTTCTCATTCACATAGAATCATAGAATCATAGAATGGTGTGGGTTGGAAGGGACCCCAAGGATCACACAGTTCCAATCCCCCTGCCACAGCACATGTTTAGCACCATAACTAAACTCCTTATATTTGGAGTGTCTCAGAATCACAAAGCGGTTGAGGTTTGAAGGGACCTCTTCAGGTCATCTGCTCCAACATCCCTGGTCAAGCAGGTTCTCCTAGACCTGGTTTCCCAGGACCAATTCCAAACAGTTTCTGAGTATCTCCAAAGATGGATACCTCATAACCTCTCTGGGTGACCCAAGTCATTGCTCAATCACCCTTACAGCAAAAATGTTTTGCGAAGTTCAGAGAGAAGCTTCTGTGTTTCAGTTTGTGCCCATTGCCTCTGGTACTGGCACTGGGCACCGCTGAAAAGAGCCTGACTCCATTTTCTGTATAGTCTTTCTTCAGGTTTTTATAGACATTAATGAGATCCATCCTGACATTTCTCTTCTCCAGGCTGTACAGTCCCAACTTGCTTTCCTCATAGGAGAGATGTTCCACACCCTTCAGCATCTTCATGATCCTTTGATGATCTTTCTCCAGGATGTTCATGTCTCTCTTGCACTAACTCCACCACTGAATTGCTACCTTACTCAAGTGCACCAAAGCACAGTAATCCAGCTGATTGATGCTAACAGCCTGTTCAAAAGAAATAACAGCTACCTCATATTTCACTTCATACCTTCTAAAGCATGGAAGTCTCAGCTACACAAGGGTGTGGTGCAGCAGAATCTGACTCCAGATATATTGAATTCATACTGCAATTGATATATCTATGAATGTCTTACAACCTTATCTTGGGCATCAGATTTTGGTGACTTTCAATGACAGCTGCTTGGACCAATTAAGCACAACTTCACCTACGCCTGCATTTCAATTTTCCATATGCATTAATCTGGAAGCATTCCATGCAAGCCAACTAAAGACTATCTTTTACCATCTGTATCTCTTTCAGGACAACTCTTTACATGTCTGGTATGTAAAGCCACCTAATTTTTTCACATGGCAATCCAGAAAGTTTGTAGATCAACTAGAGAAGGTTCAGAGTACAGGGCTGGTATAAAGACAACTAACATGGGATAAGGAATTGACTGGACAGTCGCACTGTTGTGGCCAATGGCTCGCTGTCCAAATCTAGACCATTGGCATGCTACAGGGTTCGGCATTGGGACTGGCCATGTTTAATAACTTTGTAAGAAACATGAACAATAGGATTGAGAGCAACTCTGCCAATGACACCGAGCTGTGTGGTGCTGCTGACATGGTGGAGAGAAGGGCTGACATCCAGAAGGACCTTGACAGGCTTGAAAGGTGGGTGCACATGAACCGCATGAAGTTCAACAAGGCCAATTGCAAAGTCCTGAAGATGGGACAGCACAGTCCCAAGCACAACTACAGCCTGGGTCAAGACTGGATTGAGAGCAGCCCTGAGGAGAAGGAATTGTGGGTGTTGGTGGATGAGACGCTCAACATGAGCTGGCAATGTGTGCTTGCAGCCCAGAAAACCAACAGTGTCCTGGGCTGCATCAAAAGCAGCATGACCAGCAGGTCAAGGTAGAGGACTCTGCCCCTCTGCTCTGTGTCATGTCTCTGTGACAGGAAAGACATGTAGCTGTCCAGAGGAGGTCATGAAGATGATCAGAGCTGGACCACATCTCCCATGAAGGCAGGCTGAGAGAGTTGGGGCTAGTTCATCCTGGAGAAGAGAAGGCTCCAGGGACAGCTTACAGCAGCCTTCCAGTACATGAAGAATCCTTTAAGAAAGCTGGAGAGGGTTTGTTTACAAGGGCAGGGACTGATAGGACAAGGGGGAGTGGGTTTAAACTAAAAGACAGTAGATTTAGATTAGATATATGAAGAAATTCTTTACTCTGAGTGTGTTGAGATGCTGGCACAGGTTGCCTAGAGAAGCTGTGGCTGCCCCTGGATCCCTGGAAGTGTTCAAAGCCAGGTTGGATGGGGCTTTGGGAACCCTGGGCTAGTGGAGGGTGTCTCTGCCCATGGCAGGGGGTTTGGAATGAGATGAGCTTTGAGTTCATTTCTAATCCAAACCGGTCTGTGATTCTGTGATTTACTAGAGGAAAGAAAAAGAAAAATGAACTCTTTTCTTTAGGGAGAGAAGACTCAGAAGATGTGTATTGGCTTTTCAAATATGTAAAAGGTACCCATAAAAACTACTCTCTATGCCCTCCGTGAATAAAACCAGTATTAGTGTTTTAAATTACAGCAGTAGATATTTTGTTCAACATTGGGAAAGAAAAGCTTCCTAGCAATAAACACAATGAAGCATAGGAATAAGTTGTCAAGCAACACTGATAGAATGTCTACCATACTAGATTGCAAGAATTTCTTGGATAGGCACCTTTCAGAAAAAAAATCCATTTCATGTACACCTACTTCATGTATACCTTCATATGTACTATATTTTTCTTCCCCTATGCTACTTTGCAACCTTATTTTCTATGATCAAGTCCTTTGTTTAAGTGTGGTTCAAAGAGATGGTTTTTCAGGCAGTCCTATCCACTTCAGAAGGCATTTAGACATCTGTTTGTGACTTACGATGTACTTTCAACTTCAGCATTTTCAGATAATAGAAAGAAGCATTCAGTTGAAGATTCATTGTTTGATGTTTAAGTCATGGATTTTTCTATGGCTCTGAAATGCAATTGCAGCCTCCCCAATATATGCCATTTTTTCTTTCCAGACATTTCCATTGATTGCATAGAAAAAGATAGCTATGGAGTTGCAGCTAATGACTCTATTTCGCTACATAAATACCAAATCTATGAGGGGTTGTGTGATAAGTGCATTTTAGCATTCTTTATTAGTGTCAGGCCACAGAATTTTGATTATGCCCATTTTATTTCTTATACTTATCTTGCTTGCCAGATTTTTTGCTGCACAAGATTCAAATATATCTCTACTAAAAGTCTTATGAGGGACAATACTGATAGAAAATTAAATAACTGTTTATGGACTTTTCTGATATGAAAATCCCAAACTGCCAAGATTCATCTGAATCAGTTCTGGGAAAAGAGCAAGGCTGCAATAATATTATATTTTTCTAGTTCACTTGGTGACTTATTTTATTAACATAACAATTTGCTCTAGACCCTTGAATGATGACTGTAGAGTACAGTCAGCCACCAGCCCCATCAACATAAATCAAACTGTGTATTTGCTGAAGGGCAGAAGAATGCTCCATTACAGAAGATAAAGTATTCAGCAGTACCTTACATAGCTTATTAAAATATTTCAGTCTATATACAATTTTTAAAGTGCCCTAAAGCTCAGCCTTTCTCTTCATCACTGAAAGTGATCAGGATTCTCTGCTCCTCATAGTACAGTAGAAGTACAGTGGAAGTTTACCTCTACTTAAGGTCCATTTTCTTCCCAACTCTGAGAAGATCTGAGAAACTTAGAAGATCTGAAGTCATTGAAGAGCTAAGGAAATGGCATTAGTACAATTTATTAACTCTAAACAGTGAGCTCAGAACAAATATTCAACATCCTCTATAGAAAACCCACAAGGTACCCAGCTGAAAGTACAGAACATGAAATGCAAGTAATTTAAGACTTATTGTAGATTCTGCTTCTACAAAATGCACCAATTAGTCAAGGATTGATTTTCCAGGCCAAGCAGCTCTGCAGGACATATGTTGTGAATGATCAATATATTATTGCTTATTCAGTGAGTGATGAAGCTTGCCTGCCTGGCAGACCATTATCGACTCACCTGGAAACACTTCTTCCTTGTTCTCTAATCTGGAGAAGGGCCATAAGCAATGGACATCTGTGATACAAATGCAACCCACAATGGCATTGCCATTATCACATTATCCCTAGTGGCTATATTATTCACGTAATTCTCTGGCACAAGTGACTGGAAAAAATACTTCAGATTGTGCTCTTTTCTAATAGCACACTCTTCCCTTTTCCTGGCACATTTCCATGACTTTCAACCTTGCAATCATGAAGTACAATTGAAGTATAGAGCCCACTTCCCTGCTTGGTCATTCTTTCTCCCCTTAAAAGCCACATAAACTTATGACACCTACCTTTAAAAGCCTCCACCCCAAAAAAAACCCAAAACCAACAAACAACAAACCCTGGCTGTGGGTAGTCTCTTCCTATTTTTGATTCATTAGAAAATTAATTAGACTGCCTACAACTATATCAGGTCAATTCAAAGGTCCTCACAGTCCAGAATGTTCTCTCTAACAGCTATAAAGAGAAGAGTGTAATACCAGGACAAATGCATAGTAGCACTTCTTCAGACTATACTTCCTGGTTGCAATGAATTCTGGCAAAATCATTGAGAGTTGCTCAATGTTTGGTTTTGTAATAATACAACCTAAACCTCACCTGCAAAGCACAGATTCTATGTGGAATAAGGAAAGTCTATACTGAAGAATTACACAGCCTCAGATATAACTCAAGATTCGCTGTGGTAATTTACACTCCTTTACCTTCTGTGCTTTAAAAAGGTTCTAAACCTCTCCTTTTTTTCACCAGATGTTATCTAAAACAAGCGACTTCAAGAACACTTTTATTTTCAAGTAGGCAAAAAATTATTTTGTAAAAAAAAAGGAAAATTATGATTTCAACAAAGAAACTATTGCAAAAATTATGTGTGCTTTCTCTAATATTTTGAAAGAAATGTTTGGTTTCATTGTTTTGTTTTGTTTTAGGAATTTTCCTCTTCCTGTCCAGCTTTCTTTCATATATTTCTCTCTGCTTCAAACAATATACAATGGAAAAAACCCGACAGTGTTTGCCACATATAAGATGACAAGCATTGTTAATGAAAGAAATAAAAAAAAAGTAAGAAAAAATGTTGCTTTTATTAGAATTGTTGCTCATGTGCCTTTTAAAAAAACATTATTAAATTAACATTGATCTAACATCCTCATTTTCCAGGTGCACCTCATGATACTTCTGATACTCTTCTTCATTTTGATTTGCCTGACTAACGTCCACCTCTTGTAAACCGCTTTCGATGCCTAGATTCTGCAGCGAACAAGCAGCTGGGAATATCTCGGATAGGCTGGACAGTGCAGCAGTCTAATCTTCAGTAGAGAGCTTCCTGCATGATAAGAACACTTCTTTGATTTCAGAGCATCTCTGCAGAATTCTCAAGGTATTAAAACGGTATCACACAGTTTTGCCTTTTAGCTAGTGGATAGTCAGCTGAAGCAACTAAGGAGATAGTAACATGGAATAGTATCTATGTGGTACAACTGGCCTGGTGTTGCTAGGCATATTTCCTTGACATGACAAATGTTAGATGTAAGAAACAATATAGATATTTACTCATTTTCAAGTGTGGGTATATGATGTCGTAAGACCTTTGAGCAGTGACATACTTCAGATAGGCAGCTGCATAAATTACTGGTTCACTTAAAGTGCCAAAACACAAATTGATAAAAGCTTTGAGTTCCCTGCTTTGTAAAACACCCAAGTAAATGAAACACCAGTGCAAATTTTGAAATGATGTAGGCTGAGAGCTGGTAACCAAGTCAACTTACCAGAGGTGTCATCTTTGGATGTTTTAGAATGATAGAATCACTTAGGGTTGAAGAGACCTTTAAGATCATCAAGGCCAACCACAGCCTAACCCTGCCTAGTCCACCTATAGACCATGTCCTCAAGTTTTCTGTTTCTTTCTCTCATAGCATGACTCACTCCCCTTGGATGGCTTCAGTTAGCAAACTGGGATTTTTGGATTTTGAGAGAAAAAATGAGAAAAAGGAAAATAATTGAGAAAATTTTAGCTTTGTTGGTTAAGAAATACTGGCAAGTATTTGAAGAAAAATAATCACAGAATCACAGAAAAGACCTTTAAGATCATCGAGTCCAACTGTTCCCATCCTAAGCTAAACCATATCCCTAAGTACCTCATCTGCCCAGGGTCAGTGACTCAACCCCCTCCCTGGGCAGCCTGTTCTAGGCCCCAACAACTCTTTCAGTGAATTTTTTTTTCCTGATACCTCAGATATAGGTCCCAGTTATACTGGGAGATAACTTAAATCCTTAAGACCCCTTTGTTTAGATGCAGGTGTGTAGCTCTGAACAACCAACTTAGGAAGTTTCTTTTTATTGCTGCTTCACCAATTAAAAGACATGATAAGTAGGTTATCTTTTCACATTGGATACACAAGAGTAGAACACTCATATAACATGCCAATATCATCATATGTCACATTGTTTCTAAAAAATAAGCAGAAATTGTGCAAAGGCCTTTGAATTACATAGTAACCTATGCCAAATTAAAAACCTGACTGAAAGTCTCCACTGCAATCAGTGTTCTTAAAGGGTAAGGCCATAATTACTATGTTTAACTACAGCTAAAGGGAACAGCTTTAGAATATGAACCTGCTTAGCTTTCCCATCCTGGAATACCCAAGGGCTTCATTAGCTGTGAGGTGGTATAGCCAGGGGAAAAAAAAAACCAACATTTTTAGGGCTCCAGAGAGGAAATAAAGGACACATACCTCTGCAAAGTTTCAGTCATGCTATTTTGATGGAAGGAAGGTTCCTTTCTACGGAAGCTATTAACTGCCAGAGTTTAAAAATGTTATTTTAAGATATAGGAGCAAAGCAGTCGCACTTCACTGAGCTTTAGCAAATGATTTCTGGCTGCTTTTGAAGGGGTGCAGAGGGGTTAATTGGCTTTCTGCAAAAATGCAGAAGAATATGCTGACAGACCCAAGTATTATTTTGAAGACCAGATAAGGAACTACACAGGCACACCTAGAGTTTATGGAAGTACTGCCAGCAAAACCGAGAAGCATTGCAAGCTGTGCATTCACAGAGTGTCTAAAATCCTGTAAAAACACCGTACAGGCCTTAGAGGAGGAAAAGACACCTTATGGCAATGGTTTGCTCATTTTATGGGTACATTGAAGGGAAAACAAGATCCTCCCAAAACAAAGCTTGGAAGAGTATAAAACATTTCTTCTGGCCAACTCCAAGAGCAATGGAAAGAGGAAAACATTTGTTAGGCTTGCCATTTTGCAGCATATGAGGGCTTCTGAGCTGCAGTGACTTCTTCAGCCAACCTGGCTGCTTTGGGATAGGAGTTATTCCATTTTTCAGTGCTCTGTTCTGTTGTGGTTTGTGTCAGTCCTAGACCCATCGTGTGAAAGGGCCTCAGCATGAAACACCCCAAACAGCAGCTGTGCAAGACCTGCTTAGCAGACAGTGAACATGCAGCAGGTCTGGTGACCTCCTGTGCACACAAGATTTCTATGCCAGGCTCCAAAAGCCCCACAGACCTCACTGTCAGTGCTGCTCCCACCCCCAGTTTGTCAGTGCAGAGGGAGATTGACACAGATGCACTAAGGATGTGATGCCTGCTTCTTATGCCACACTGAGAGGAAAAAAGGGCAGTGTCAATGATGGCTTATCTTTTCCACAAGAACAGACAGACCAAGACAGCATCCTTGGCATTCCAGGAACAGAAAGTGCACACAGCGTATCACATGCTGATAAGTCCAATAACCATCTCTTTCCGGAGTTTATTTAAGTTCACCATCAATTTTGCTCTCTGCACTTATATGAGCTTGCTGCTTTCATACTGGCACTGTTTTTGTACCCGTTCTGTCTGATGCCATCAGTCAGATATTCCTCAGAGAGTCCTCCTGTTTTGAAGTCTTTGCCTTTACACCCATTTTAATCCCAGGAAGGGATGGCCAGACCTCAGGAATCCTGCTTGAAATTACATGCTTAAAAAAAGCTGGCAGTAAAGTCCTCGACATGCCCTTCAGCAACAGACATTGCTGCAGAAGGGACTGTGCCTATTTCAAACTGTGAGTGAAAACAGAACTCAGGTACTTGGTCTCCCATGAAAAGAAATCATCGTTTATTGTCTTCTGCCACTGTTGAGTCAATATGCATAGCTGAATGCTAGAGATGCGTGAGGACAGATGACAGCTCTTGATTAGGGTTACAGAAATGTAACCCAACCATCTGATACTAAGGCAGGCTTAAACCATTTGCAAATAAAACATAATACATTTAATTAGACTACTGAGAGAAAAAAACGCTACAGAATGAAGATGCTTGTTGAAATGGCCTCAGATTCAAGTGCCAAGTCAATTTCTCCTTAGTTTTGTAGAAATTGTGATGAATAGTGAACAGAAAGTATTTTTTAAAAGGCATGAAAAGGTAGTTCTTTTGTGTGACATCCAAGGACAAAAAAAAAAAAAAAAAAAGGCAAATTACAGAAGAAAGCAGAAATAGAGACCAGGGGTAAATCCAGAGTCTCTGCCTCTCTTAGGGAAGCTGATTGATTTTTTTTCGTGCCTATTTTAGCTGGAAAAAGGTCTTTTCATTACACGTGACAACCTTTAGGTAATTTACTGTCCCTAAATTCTTACCAGCCAATGCACTCCACCACCCAGAGATGAAATAACACTAATTAAAAAACAAACTCAGTCCAGTAAGAACTTTCCACTCATACTACCCTTTCTAAAAAGACCCAAGTACCACATCTTTGCAAAGTTCACAAGGGACTAGTATCCCTACTGCTGTTCATTTCAGACAGCAACTATAATGACAAGTATAAATATCCTACAAGAAAAGGATGTTGGCAGCATAATGTATTATATTTTAAAATCTTTTTGAGATTGACCTGTCTTTCAGGCAGTGACAGCTTTAATCATACTGGAGACTTAAGCTACCCATAAAACACACACATTAAGGCTGGAGAGCAAAGGCTGTTAGTCCTGCTCTTCAAAAAAACTACCAAATCTAATCAAAATCCTGTCTAACTCAGAAAAAAAAACATCCTAGGCAACCTTGATAATGGGAAGGATAACCCCACCTAGACTACAATTTACAGGAAAACATGTGAATTTCCTCATGTAAAGCTCTAATCCCACCAAAAAAAAAAAAATTCCCAGCTTCTTAGTCTGTTGAGAGAAAACTGATTTCACTCCAATTCCACATTGAAGCAGTATTGCTGTCACAAATGAATTGCTCATTTGTTCCCAAGTAGTTTCACTTTTTGGCTCTCATCCTAACACAGAGCTGCAATTTGCAGACTACAAGCACTGCAAAAGGAAGTTTCATTCTAAACGAAACAAATTATTTCATCACTATTATTTAAAAAAACACATCAGAAATTATATGCATGTGATGTATATAACAAAATTTAGCACCTGAATCTATTCTGTGGCATCAGACCATATCATCTGAAGATTTCTTTATATCATCTGTGGGCTTTGGAAGTTTTCCTAAAATAAGTCATTACAAAGAGGTGTGGCTTTACTTTCATTACAGTTTGAGATTTGTCACTGATTTTAATAAAAGCAGGACTGAAGTCTATGAATAGTATTCAAACAGGATGCAAGGAGATGGACATCTAACCATCTAACCGACTCATCTCAAATAAGCAGTACATGGCTTAGAAACTAAGCATCATCTGTCTTTACACCCTTACTTGAAAATATTGCCATTCAAAGGATCTCTATCCAAATATCACTGCTCTGGAAATCATAATGGAAAAGTATTCTGAAAGCACAACATCCGAATACATGTCCCAAGGTCAGCAGAAATGTTCTATGGAAGCAATATCGAGCAGAACTTTTGAGGGCAGGTTTATCATTTCAAAGTTGCCTATTAAATTTAAAGGACCAGATCCAGACATGAATGCTAACAAAAAGGAAGAAAGGAAAGGAGAAGAAGGGAGAGGAGAATATTAATGCAACAATACCTGTGTGAAGGAAGATTAAATTTAATAATAATATTGTTTCCCTAATTGTCCAGGATAGGATACACAGTTATAAATTTCTACAAGGAGAGAAGAAAGGGAGCCTTGCAGACCTCAGGCTCTAGTCTGATTTTTAACTTAAAGTAGTTCAGACGCTGGGGACAAGAATAGCACATGAATATACACAGAATTAAAAGCCAAATATCAAGCTTTGTTTTGTCTGGATCATTTGAAACATTAATACAACTATTCAAAGCTCTTGTAAACACTACAGCACAAATTTTGGCCAGGGAGGGAGCAAGTTCTCATCCTTCTGCAACTGGAAAGCAATTGCCTCAGCCTGGGTAGATCTGCTGACCTAAAATAGGATAGGATCTCATTTATAAAGTAGATTGATTTCTGAGTACCTGTCACCAGTCTGCAGAGACAGCTAAGTCACATGGATGTACATTGCTGAATGATGGGTAGAAAGAGGAAAAAACCCAAGGCTGAAGGTAGAGGAGCTTGGCTGTCAGAGTGAGGCAGTGGAGGAGATGGGATAGGGTAGAAATGAAGGAAGGAAAGATACCACATCACAGCAGGCAATATTCCGGTGTGAGGCTCTTTCACCTTCTGCTGATTTATCTTCTGTTTCATACGCAGAGGAGTCTATGAGTCATAGTACCCAAGGGTATGTTAGAAACCATGCACAAACATTAGGAAGCATGTATACACAACAGCACAACATTTCTTGACGTGATGTGATCCTAGTGCTCATCTCTAACCTCACAACAGCATTCACATTCTCCAGGCCATTGGCCAGAAACACTTTCTTTATGGTATCAAACACAGAAAGCACTGCAGTGCTTTAACAAAACTACTCTCAGAATTATTTTGGGGTGAAATTCAAGGCAGCAGATCTGATTAGCCAATCGGTCACTGATATAGGCTGTTCAACATGCCCTTTCAGCTATGCCCACCTGATTTTCAGCCTCCTTCCTTTGTTCCAATGCATAATTCAGTTATTCCATAAGAGTTTTGTAGGTAAAATTGTCATACGACTGTTATGATTGCAGAAGTAGTCTGTCTTCTTTTGCTCTACTGTCCTCTACATAGCTGAAGAGTACAAACGAGTGGAAAAAAACCTCTAACAATTTGAGGACTACTTTATATGTTTATGTGAATGAAACTGAAAATTGAGTAAAATAGAGTGTGTTTTATTCTAAAGTAGACTGTAATAACACAGGGGATCATTTTCCAGTTGACATAGCGAGTCAGAGTCAGAGTAAAGACAGGATCTCAGATGCAAACCTGCACACAACTCAGAGTCTGATTTTCCAAAAGTAGGTTCTCACGCCTGTCTGCAAAATCAAATGAACAATAGCAACAAAATGGTAAGTTCTTTTGCTTTCTCTCAAATCAAATTCTTGCAATAAATAGCCATTTTTGAAAGTCTTAACACAGGTTTCTGTTGCAGTTGTTAGATAACTTCCCCCTGAAACACGTATTCCATTGTGGCATATGAGAAGCCTGCAAAGATATCAGAGCATACAGTGTAAACGATACAGCTGATGGGGATGTAAAGGGACAGGCATTTTCATGTGATCTCAGGAGTAGTACCAACATTGCTCACTGGAATATAAACAGATATCTTCCATAATAATAACAAAAGGCCAAGATGTCTCTATTCTAAAAAAAACCAAATATGCAAGATGGAATTTCCTCATGTATAACGTCTGGTAAAAATAACCACTGAGCTCTTCTGTTGCCACGCAGCACAGAACACTTCAGAAAGGTCCAAGAGTACAGTCCTTGCACGACCAGTTCCCCAAGAAGTAGGATCAAGGCAAGGACCAATGGTCAAACAGAGCTTCACAAACATTCTTCCTGTTAAAAGCTGGCTAAGCACCATAGCATCATCCTTCCTAATGACTCCATTCACAAAATGATGAAGTATCCCAACAGCCCAGCAAAATACCAGATAATGAAGTTTGCAAGAATACTTTATCTAGCATTAAAAAAATATCACCCACCCTCAACTGAAGCAATTCAGCAACCTCAAGGATCTTTCATAATATAAATATTCCATTGGCAGTACCATTGCAAATGCATTTTAAAAGAACAATATAACTCTGGTTTTGCAGCAAAGTGGAGTCTGGCAAGTAATTTACAGTTCCTGCAGTGCTCTATAATCCTTGTCACTCTTAAGTAATAGCAATATAATGTGTTTGTTTTTTCCTCTGTATTTGTCTACTGAAAGTGAAGAAGTTTATAATACAGCAGCTATTCAAGATCTATAAATTATACAGTATATATTCTAGGAGGTATGCAATGCTAAGTGCAATTCTAAATTGAATAAACCATTTTTTTTATTGTGAATCGTGATATTGTTTCACAGAAGCAAGGGTTAATTTTATACTCTCAGCTATGTGAAGCTGGGTGGCTGGTTTTTTGTTTGCTTGTTTGGTTGGATGGTCATTTTTTTAAAAAAGATGTTAGGAAGTCTAAAAAGCTCTAATAGAAATGAACACAACGTGACCAGCTATTCAGGCATGACCGCCTGATCTTCAAGACTGGAAACAGAAAAGCACCCACAGCTCAGGATATCCATGTTGGACTCAAAAAGTCCTGAAAATATAAGGATGCAGCATCTTTTATTTTTGTGAAGGACTGGCAATTAATATTCAAATCCAAAGCTGTAATTGGGGTGTTCCCTCGCATTCCTTGAACTGAAGGCAAATGATGACCTTGCCTTAGGACATGAGTAACATTCTATTTTTCTAAGATGAAAATAAAAATAGTATTGCCTGCTTTTCTTACCAGAAAAGAATGAACAGTAACTGCTGATATCCCTGAAATACACATGTGAAAAAAAAATAGGTCAGGAAGCAGTCAATGGTAAAGCCTTTCAGAAAAGCTACCAGCAAATGAAATGCAAGGGAAGGAAAGAAGTGGGCCTGTGATTTCTCATCCATGCAATATTCCACATGTGTAGGCTGCTGTTTAAGGTAGAACTGAGACAAGCCGCTACTTAGGAATCAACTTCACAGCCACATCCCTTTTGAAGACCAGTTGGATGAAAACCAAGAATAACACTGAAATAGCCTCTTGCACATTCCTTCAGCCAATGCATAAAGAGGGAGGGGATGAGTGACCCGAGCTAGTGGCTCTGCGTTCCCCCCAGGTACTTTAAGGTACATCATCACAGCTCGCTTCCTGCTAACTAATTTAATGTGTTGGCTGCAACTGGCTGACCTGAGCTGCATCCCAGCACCGTGCTGCACCTTTCCATTGGGTAAACAGAGCACGAGAAGAGCCTGTGGCGCTACACTTCAGCTAGAGATCTACAGTCCAACGGGATCCTGCTAGAGAGCACACTGTCCTACCATGAGACACCGTGATCCCAGGACTTTAATACAATTTTCCATTTAAATTTATACATGACTTGATGTCCACCAACTTGGAGTAACCAGAGTGGCACTAGAGCAAGGCTTAGATGAGCCAGGAGCTTGCTGGTGGCCAGGACGTCATGTTGGAGAGTGATGAGATTTATCTGAAGAAAAATAGTTCTGCAACGAGGAAGAAGCCTCCCTTTGTTTGCCCGCATCACATAGTGACTGAAGAAAAGGAAATTATGCTACTTGGCTTGTTACTTCCTCAGCCTACACAAGTGTAAGATTCTCCAGTCATTACCACACCCTGAAACCCCAACTGTGCAAAAAGTTTTGATTTTTTTTTTTCCATAGAGAAAAAACCACACAACTCCTACCCTACACCATTCTATATTACAAACCAATTTTGGGGAAGTTCTAATATCCTTTCTTTTCATCTGCTCATCTATGGAAGTTTTTCTTTTGTATTTAAACTTCCTTTGAAGACCTCTTTTTTCTTTTTTTCTTTTTTCTTTTTTCTTTTTTCTTTTAAGAAATCAGGTATTTAAAGAACCGAAAAAAATCCCGCAGTCCTTTTAGATCAATACTCTCAATACTGGCCAATGCCCAATTAGATTTAGAAAGACATTTGCTGTCCTTCTTCGCATCCAGAAAATACAGAGAAACTCCACTAGTATCAAGAGATTCCTTCTGGAAATAATAAATCAAAGTTTAGCCACTAGGCCTCATTTTGTTTCATGCGTGTCTGTTACATGTGGCCCCTACCAGGGTGCTGGGACGGAAAGACACTCGACTGCAGGGTTTAAAAATAAATAAATAAAAATAATAATTTATTTAAAACCTACATGCGGATTCAATATGTCACTACTGCAGGTTTCATGGACACGAGGGAGAAATGCGCTATTGCAGTTCGGAAGTACGACTACGCTTATCACAACCACAATTGATTCACAAGATGGGCTACTACCAGCACGGCAGAGTCCCGAAATGTGGTGTTACACCCCGCAACAGGGTCACATCACTCCGTTACCGCCCGCGGGCAAGTCACAAGGTTCAGTATTACAACCACCGCAGATTCATGGAACTCACCATCACAAGCTCACTAACTATATAACACGTATGTTAGTCAATCACCCGAGACTACAAACTTAAAGCACATCAAATATTCACTTACCATCTCTCTGGTAAGGGCTCTCAGTACGTTCCCTCAGCCAGCATCCTCGCCACGGGGGAAGGGGCTCCTCGCAGAGTTGGAGAAGCGGCTCCCCCATCTCAGACCGAATCCGAGGGGTTTTATTTGGTTTTATGCCTGATGTAGGTGATAGTGGGCAGGGTTGTGCCGCAGTGGACAATGCCACCTTCTATGTTTGTCATTAGCAGTGATTCCCCTTATCTTATGCCCTATCTGTTGCACATCTTTCCATTGTCTGGGGCCATTAAGGCCAAATGGGGACCCTCTGGCTTGCTTTTATCCTACAGACACTATTCAGACAGCTGAATAGTGGCTTGATTGGGACTCAGGCCATATTGTTTGCTGAAGGAATTCAAGGCTCAACCCCGGTTTTTGTCCGTTGAATCGTGCAGCACTGCCCTGTTTAGTCTCAGTTTACAGGACAACTCAAGTTTGAGCTATGTACACAGCTCCCCATGAGTTGTCATGAGTCGTCTCCATCTCTGCAGAGACAAAGCCTCAAGACAATTCAAGGCTGAGTCGCCTTTACAACCCCCCCGAGTCACCTGGTGCACTAGACATTTGTGAAACCTGTTTCAGGAACTCTGAGCCAGATGATCCTTACAGGTGCCTGCTCAAAATATCCATTGAAGTAGCAAAGGTATCAAAATGATGGATTTTTATATGTTCCCCAAATCCTGCCAGCTAAGAAAAACTCACAGCACACAGAGAAAATAAAAGCCAAATACAAAGCATACATCTGGCAGTTCACAGGAAAACTCCTGTTCTTGTGTTGCTATTCTTGTGTCCTCCTTGGACAGCAGTTTCAAAATTAGGTAGCCACTGCATCAACATTAAAACCACTGCTGAGAGTTCAGGAAAAGTGGCATCATTTGTTTTGCTCACCCAGAATATCAGGGATCTCTCTGGGTTTTCCCTCGATAAAGTCTGGCCACAACACTGACCCCCTCCCCTTCCCTTCTTATCCTCTAAGTCTCTTCTAAGAAGGTCCCATTTCATGACAAACCTGCACATGGGGTTCAGTGCAGCAGTACTCCACCTCTGCAAAATTCTGACACAATCATCTCTCTAAATGAAGAATATAAAGCATTTGCTTTCAAGGTCCTTAAGTCAGACTTCAACTTTCATGCTACTGATGATGTCAGAATGGAAGAACAGAGGTATCTTTGTAACATTAGTATACAAGAGTGGAAGTCTGGGCTTAAACAAGGAGATGGGATCCTAGCAGGGTCCCCATAGAAGGCATATTCCAAGTAAGTTACAGCACTGCTGTTATCTCCCAGTCAGTAGGCATGAGCAAGGATGGAAGGCATAAGAAGGAAGGAGAGAATGAATGGGGGTGAAGGAAATTGGACAGAGCCTCTGACATTGAATGCATGAGAGTTACTGAATGTCACTGAGTTGGTAGGCTGCGTGACACCAGATGCTGTAAAACTAGGACTATTGTTTTCACTAGCCTAAGCCAACCTAACTCGACTGAATGTATTTCATTGTCTCTCTCAGCAAGCTGAGGACCTGACCTGACCTTACCTAACCAGACCAGAAAAAGAGCTGTGAGAAGAATGTAACTCTCAAAGAATGAATTTACTCTGAGGATTTAAATGCATTCCATAGACACATCTTTGCACACATACAAATTCAGCCGACCCGATTCCTCGCTCTCCCAAATTGTAAATGCTGTAGCTGCACTTATAATAAAGCAAGTCTAAGTGGAAATCAGAAGAACTAACCCCGTGATGTTCATTTTACAGCTGCATTTCTTTTTGCTGACTTCCTTGAAAGCAAAGCAGGTCTGTCAGATTACGGTCTCGGGTCATTGAAGTTAAATAAACAGGAGGCGATAAGCTCAGATCAGTGGGCAGTCTGTGGTTGCCATCTGGTGGCTAAGTATAAATAGGACAAGGGAGTAAGGAAATGCTCCATCTCTCGACCGTACCTTCTTAACAGCATTTTTCAAGACCGTGCGTGTATTACCACAAGCTTATTTTATTTCAAGGTTAGTAACATGTATGAGATATTCTAAGATTCGTTACTTAGAATGTAAATTTATTTTTCTCTTTTACCTTTTACTTCCAGAAAATATCAGTTAATGTGCTCTCTCTCACATAACTTCCTGCAGACCAGCTCCCAAAAAACTTAAAAGCAGTTGCATGTAGAAGAGCAGGAGATTGTCATGTGGGGTTTTTTTATTCAGTGGTTCTCAGTGACAAGACAAGAGGCAGTGGGCACAAATTTGAATATTGGAAGTTCCACATAAACATAAGCTAAGAGAGCCAATGGGATCCTGGGGTGCATCAGGAGGAGTGTGGCCAGCAGGTTGAAGGAGGTGATCCTCCCCCTCTACTCTGCTTGTCAGGCCCCACCTGGAGTATTGTGTCCAGTTCTGGGCTCCCTGGTATAAAAAAGACTGGGATCTTCTGGAGAGAGTCCAGAGAAGGGCTACAAAGATGATTAAGGACCTGGAGCATCTCCCCTATGAGGAAAGGCTGACTGAGCTGGGGCTGTTCAGCCTAGAGAAAAGAAGACTAAGGGGGGACCTTATTAATGTTCGTAAATATCTCAAGCATGGGATGCAGGGGGAAATGACCAGCCCCTTTTCAGTGGTCTGTGGAGACAGGACAAAGGACAATGGCTGCAAGTTGGAGCACAGGAAGTTCTGCACCAATATGCGGAAGAACTTTTTCATAGTGAGGGTGACGGAGCCCTGGGACAGGCTGCCCAGGGAGGTGGTGGAGTCTCCTTCTCTGGAGATATTCAAGACCTGTCTGGATGCCTATCTGTGTAGTGTGAGCTAGGGAGCTGCTCTGGCAGGGGGGTTGGACCTGATGATCTCTTGAGGTCCCTTCTAACCCCTATGATTCTATGATTCTATTCTATGATTCTATGATAAGGACGAACTTCTGTACTGCAAGGACGGCAGAGCCCTGGGACAGGCTGCCCAGAGAGGTGGAGTCTCCTTCTCTGGAGACATTCAAAACCCACCTAGAAGCGAGTATGTTCAACCTGCTCAAGGTGTCCTGCTTTAGCGGGGGTGTTGGACTAGATGATCTGCAGAGGTCCCTGTGAACCCCTACCCTTCTGTGAGTCTGTGTTCTCCTTCTTTGTCTAGTAGAACACCAACCCTACAGACATTGTCACTCCCACCACCCCTGTACCAGCACATCATCAGATGCTGTGGAAGCCAGACAATTTTGCTAGACAATAACAGATGGTGTTGGATGATTGTGATGTCCAGAAAGTTGATATGAAGAAGATCAAGAGCATCAGAAGAGGGACCGATGATAAGGACATTGTGAGGAAGGCTGAGGTCTGATGCTAGTCAGGATGCAATTCTATAAAATTTATTTTGGATAGACTGTTCATGTCTATTCTCCTATCAAAACCTCTGCAATTTGAGGCTATTTTGTGTTTATTTTCAAAATACCAATAAACAAGCTTTCCACACAATTTCCCCACTTTCCCTTTCTTCAAATATTTTTGGCTTGTTCCAGCAGAACAAGTTAATATTGGCAACATTTCTTTTTTAAGCCCCCTCTTGCCAGAGGACTGCCTAAATGATTCACCCTGTGGGTTCAGACTGTAGAACACAATTTCTTCAAGGATTCAATGAGATGCTATAGTTAAGTCAGACTGCCTTTATTTAAGCTCTCCAGGGAAGAGCTTACACAATGATTACATATTTTGGTGAAATATTCATGTAAAACCTTCAGTCAAGTACGTGTGGTGACAGTGCCATATTTCACAGGCATTCCTACGTAACTTCAGTCCCATCTAAGGTAGTAGATGCTCCTATAACACAGTAATATAGTATATTAAATGTTCCATATGTTCTACAGAAAACTAATGTCATATTAATCAGAGAATCACATTTACAGGTTTGGATGGCAACCACCATTGACCTTCACAGCCCCTTCTTAGCATCCAAGAAAGATCTAGTAAGTTCTCTGTTTGTTTTAGTAGTCTTTTAACCACAAAATGTAAAACTCTGCATCAGTTTCACTGACCATCAGTAGCTGCTGAAGGGCAAGAACCTGCAAGTTAAATGCTCTAACACTAAATAATTGAACAGAGCTGAAGTCTGTGTCACCAGTAAGATTCAGGCGGGACATACTCAACTCCCCATACATCCTTTCACTTCAGTCTCCCACTATGGAGCTGCAGGAAAGGTGTTTGGTTTGCACTTCTTGAGTAGCAATTGAAAGATGTGTGAAGAGGTCTTTTTTTGGGGATCACGGTATTCAGCAATGAAAAGAGGCTAAGCCATGAATGGGACCTGCCCTCTCATGCCTGCCATTCACAAAGAAAAAAAGTTCAGATCAGATGTTAGGAAAAGAATTTTCACTGAAAGAGTTGTCAGGGCCTGGAACAGGCTGCCCAGGGAGGGGGTTGAGTCACCATCTCTGGGTGTGTTAAAAGAGGCTAGACGAGGTACTTAGGGATATGGTTTAGCACAGGACAGGAACGGTTGGACTCGATGATCTTAAAGGTCTTTTCCAACCTTGTAATTCTGTGATTCTGTTATTCTATAATAGCAGGTTTCCTCAGTCACCAGTTTCATTGACCTCATACTGGAAAGTTGAAAAGTAGATTTAATTTTAACTAAACTGTGGAGATTTGGAGTTATTAAGGTATTTCTTAACAAGAGAAGGAAAGGTGCTTGTAACTGAAGTAATCAATCTTGTAGTGACTGAGGGAAGAAGTGGAACCTACAGATCCAGTTTCATTCACCCTGCAATCTGCCAGGTTCTCATTTCCATCAATTTAATTCAGTGCCTGCTTCAAGATCTGAGAGAATGATGCATTTTCAACATAAATAGGCAGCAGAAAAGGGCTTTCCTTACACTGCGGGGTAGGGACAGCCAACGTGACTGAATTCTTGAAGTGAATTTCTTCAAACAATATAAATTTCACTGTCTGAACATGGGGAAACAGATGTTAGCACTTCCTTTTCACACACAATCTCAGAAAACTGATGGCTTCTCTTTAGAGGTCAGGGCAGGAGAAGGCATTTTTTCTTTTACACTGCAGGACTTTCACAAGAGTTATTTTAAAGAATTGTTTATTTCTTGCCTTGACTTTCTTCAGCTTCTGTCTTTAATCTGAACTCTGTCCTTTGCTTATATTTTTTTCTCTACAGCTTCATATCCTTTTATTGCTCTCTCAATTGCTTTTTTTTTATCAGGAGGTTGAGTGTACTTCAATTTGTCCTTTGCATGGTGATCACGCAAAGTTCAGGAGTCTGATTTACTCACGTATTGTTCCAATTTCACACCAGTGCACTTTCTTTTTAAAGAGACTAGAGACTAAACCTCTGGTGATTCAGTCAACTGCTACAGATCTGTACGCAGGATTGAAAATCAGTGAAATACTTAGGTTTTTGTTAGGGGGACGGTTTGTTTGAGCCACTGGGGTATTCTTCAAGGAAAGACAATGCTTTAAATATGCAGGGAAATAGGTGTGTGTGTGCGTCTGTGTAAAATTCTTCCCCAGTTTTTACTGACAGCAGAAATGTTAAAACAGTAAGTGCAAATGTCCCTGGTAGCATTTTTTTTTTCTTCTACAAACACACTATCTTTGTCAAAACAACTTTGCAGCAATAGCAGTTTCAAAGAGCAATATGGTTGTTTGACGCTGGCTGGAGGCCTGATGCCCACCAAAGCCACTCTATCACTCCCCTTTTCAGCTGGACAGGGTAGAAAATATAGATTAAGAGGCTCAGGAGTCGAGATAAGGGCAGAGAGAGATCATTCCGCAGTGAGCGGCATGGGCAGAACAGACTCAGCACAGAATAAAGGACAGAAAACTCTCCAATTTATGACACTGCCCTACACAGCTAGTGCCAGCAGAGTCGAGTAATGAGAAGTGTGACCAGATCTTAAAGCACCTCCCCACTCCTCCCTTCTTAGCAGACTTCACTTCAGTCATGATTTCGCTCCTTTCTTCCCCCTTCTTTGTGGCATGGGGAGGGGCAAGGAATGGGGGAATGCCATTTTCAGTCAGTTCCTCATGAGTTGTTTTCCTTCTTAGCTGCCAGGGGGGCACACATTCCTCATAGTCTTCCCCTGTTCCAACATGGGGTCCCACCCACGGGGACAATCTTCACGAACTTCTCCAATGAGAATCCTTTCCCACAGGGCTTCAGCTCTTCCCCAGCTGCCCCAGCATGGGTCACTGCTGTGGGGTGCAGTCATAAATCATAGACTGTATCTCAGTCTCTCAGGCCCAGATGGCTCCAGCCTGGTCCTTCACAGAGTCACAAGTTCCTGCTCAGCAAACCTGCTCTGGTGTCGGTCTCTCTCATCTCCGTGTCTCTGTCTTCATAGGCTGCAAGTGCTGGCAGGGGCTTGCTCCAACACGGGTCACAGCATGTCCTGTATGTCTCCACCTGCTCCAGCATGGGGCCTCTCCACAGGAAGCCACCCTCTTCCACCAGAACCCTGCTACACAAAACCACAACAACCATGAAATAGTTCGCTCCTATTCTGAAAGTCAAGTGTAGACTGAAGGAATACTACACAGGCTGAATTCAAGGAAGTTACTGTAGCCTTGTGGTCAGGACATAGGTCTGAGAAATCAGAGACCTTCCTGTCTGCTACAGTGATTTCAGACAAGTCAGAAAGACTCTGTACTTCAGACTCAGTGAGGATTAAAAGAAGTATCCTGCATTAAGTGCTTCAAACTACCCAGAGGAAATGGTGTTCTCTAAGGCCAAGTATTCTAATTTCTCTGTATAATAAAAGAAATTAAGAAAAATAAGAAAGCAGGAAACCTCCAACCATAAATTACCCTGAATAGGTCAAAAATTGAAGAAGACGTTGTAAACTTCTGGAGCAAGTATTTATTTCTTACATCTGACCACAAAAAGTCCCACAGAGAATTATTAGCCTCTCATTTCTGAGAAAATGAAATTCACAACAGGAAACTATTTAAAAAAATAAGCTTCATACTTTGCATTACGATGCAATCACACAACAAACTCAAATGTCCGTAACAGTGGTGCCTATTTTTAACTTGTTTTTAAAATTTAAAGCTGTTATGTTGCTCACCAACAGAATTGAAATGGATCCCTGCTTCTGCCTGTACCTACTAAATCTCTTCCAGCTGCAGCAGAAGATTTTAAAGAACAAACAGCTAGAAGCAGACAAAATTGCCAAAACACATATAAGAGTGATACCCACAGCAGTACCACTATTCTGTAAAACTCCAGAGAATATGTACTGGGTAACAGTGACTCACCATCAGTAAAGTGAGGTATTTACCAGGCAATGCAATTTAAATCTGTGTAAGTAGGCACAGAAAAAAACTCACAACGCTCTTATCCTTTGCTCCTTCAGCATATGAAAGCTAGGAAATCAGTAGGCTTCAGGGCACCCCAGTGCAGCTATGAGGAAAGCAAAAATGGTCAGAATGGTCATCTTCAGGCAGTCACAACATGGCCAAATTGAAGTTTATTGTTTTCCCAGAGCAGAAAGGCCTATATTTTCATATCATTTATGCCCTAACACCTAAAAGGATTTCAGTGTCTGCTTCATTTAATTCTGCTCCATTTTCCTTGTCTTCCACATTGGCATCCCAGTCTTTACTAGAAGAACCACTAGAAGAATCTCTGCTTGCTATATGCAAAAGATCAGTGCCTTGGGAAGGCAAAAGCTGAAAAAGCACCAGAAGAAATTGCCTTTCTGTAAAAACTTGTTCTCAATCCATAGAAAACTTATAGGCAGTTCAGCCACGGTGGAATTCATTCTGCAACAGTAACAGGCCATTTGTGTTCTCATGGTGACATTACACACAAGGAAGCTTGAACTCATTTAACATTCTGCTGCCACAAGTGGAAAAGATAGTCAAGGATTGCCTTTTGCCACGTCTGCAGCTTGTCTGACTCCTCCAAGGGACAATTCAACACAATAATCCAGCAGCAAACTGAAGATAAGAGAAGTAAATGTTCTTCTGTGCCATACCGATTAAGCCTAATGAATCAGTTCATGAATCAGTCCATTGAGCATCACAATCAGAAAAGAACTGACTTGTGAAGGCAACAGCAGGACTAAGCAGCAAAAGCTCCTTCATGGAGTATGGCAAGCTGTTAAATCAATGCAGTCATCTTTAGCTTTATCCTTCTGTATATTGCAACACTGGTGCTGGGACGTTGTCTGTTACAGTCAGAATTACTTCGGGGCTTTCCCTATGTAGCACAGACCCTAGGTCTTCATATTTGTTCACAGTACCTTCCTCTGCCTTTTTTACAAGGGACTACCCCAAAATGCTGTACTATCTGAATAACCAGCATCCTTTTTGCCAGTAGATGGATATTATTTGGAGATACTCAAGACCTGCCCAGACACAATGCTGTGCAACCTTCTGTAGGTGATCCTGCTTTAGCAGAGGGGGTTGGACTAGATGATCTGCAGAGGTCCCTTCCAACCCTTACCCATCTGTGAATCTGTAATATTCACCTCTGTGTCTTCTGTAGAAGCTAAAGTGTTCCAGCATTTCATTAGTAAGTCCCAGAAGATAAGAGCATACTTATTTGACAGAGTAACTAATGTCACCACTCAAGTCAGAAGGGAGTTACCAAAAAACCACACTTGAGCGGGTAGTTAGTGTGGCAATTTCGTTACCATTTTCACTAGGGCACAGGAATTGGGTCCCTTGCAGAGGTTTTTTAAAGCTGGGACAGGAACCCAGGAGAGAGAAGGACAAAATGAGAGATCCATTATGAAAGGGAAGCAGACTTGCCACTGCTGCTTTTCTTTGGACAGTTATCAGAGCCTCAGCAGAAGGAATGCTATCACAGTGATGTAAATACTCCAGAGATCTCTAACTGCACAGCACAGGGACAAGGCACAAAACCAACACAAAAGCTATCCTGGGTTGCATCAAAACCAGCATGACTAGCAGGTCAAGGGAGAGGATTCTCTGCCTCCACTCCGTTCTCAAGGGACCCCACCTGCAGTACTGTGTCCAGCTCTGCGGTCCTTGGTACAAAAAGTACATGGAATTGTTGGGGCAAGTACAGGAGGGCCATGAAGATGATCAAAGGGCTGGACCACCTCTCCTGAGAGACTGAGACAGGCTGAGAGAGTTGGGCTTGTTCAGCCTGGAGAAGGCTCCAGGAAGACCTTAGAGCAGCTTTCCAGTTCCTGAAGGGGCTACAGGAAAGCTAGAGAGGAGGTGATTACAAGGGCAGGGGGTAATAGGACAATGCGGAATGGATTAGACATTCTGAAATGTCTAAAAAGAAATTCTGTCCCTGTGAGGGTGATGAGACACTGACACAGGGTGCCCAGGGAAGTTGTGGTTGCTCCTGGATCCCTGGCAGTGTTCAAAGCCAGGGTGGATGGGACTTTAGGCAACCTGGGCTAGTGGATGGTGTCCCTGCCCATGGCAGGGGGTTGGAACTAGATGGGTTTTGAGGTCACTTCTAACCCAAACTAGTATGGGATTCCACACTTACGTAATTCTAAACTTGACTACAAAAAACTAAAATCAGGGATGATTGACTTTATCATTACTCAGTACTTTATGTAAGCACAGAAGCAGCAATTTGAATTCCCTATACAAAGACCTATAGGGAGAAATTTTATATATATATAAAGAGAGAGATCAAGTTTTGTTTCCACTACTCAGGCACATGTGACAAAGTTTCAGAAGCACCACAGTGATGTGCAAATCAAAAGCAGCATGATTTCTAAGCCTCTGAGAAAGTTTTATCTATGCAATTTCTAATGAAAATGCAATAAGAAGAGCATATATAAGTGGAAAGGGAAACATGAGTTATAAACCTACTTATTATCTGCATGTCTTACATGAGTAAGTGTGAAGCTGGTATTTTGAATAGTTTGAAAACATAAAGCTAAAATAAAATGTAAGAAAACTTTTCTATGCGAAAAGTCTTCTAGGTTTTATTTTTTGCTCTTCAATTTGCATTTTACAACAATACATCTAAATTCATTCACTCGTAGAACTTGTAATAATAGCATATATTAGAAACACTTTAATTAGTGAGTACTATAGAGACTTGAAACACCTGAATTTTTCTTTTTCTTTTTTTTCAAAATAAATGATGGAATCCTATATAACCGTTGGGAGCATCATAGAATCATAGAGTGGCATGGGTTGGAAGGGACCCCAAGGATCATAGAGCTCCAACCCCCCTGCCACAGGCAGGGACACCAACGTCCAGGCCTGGATCTACACAAGGTTGCCCAGGGCCCCATCCAACCTGGCCTTGAACACCTCCAGGGACGGGGAATCCACTACCTCTCCAGGCAGCCTGTTCCAGCACCTCACCACTCTTTCTGTAAAAAACTTCCCCCTAATATCTAATCTAAACCTTCCCTCCTTTAGTTTTAATCCATTCCCCCTTGTCCTGCCATTGTCTATCCTTTTTAAAAGTTGAATCCCCTCCTGCTTATAAGCTCCCTTCAGGTACTGGAAGGCTGCAATGAGGTCCCCCTGCAGCCGTCTCTTCTCCAGCCCAGCTCCCTCAGCCTCTCTTTGTAGGGGAGGTGCTCCAGCCCTCTAATCATCTTCATGGCCTCCTCTGAACCCTCTCCAACAGTTCCACATCTTTCTTGTATTGGGGGCCCCAGACCTGGACACAGTACTCCAGATGGGGCCTCACGAGGGCAGAGTAGAGAGGGACAATCACCTCCCTGTCCCTGCTGGCCACTCCTCTCCTGATGGAGCCCAGGATACCATTGGCCCTGCGAGCTGCAAGAGCACACTGCTGGCTCATGTTAAGTTTCTCATCCACCACAATCCCCAAGTCCTTCTCAGCAGGGCTGCTCTCAAGAAGCTCTTCTCCCAGTCTGTATCTGTGTCTGGGATTCTTCCGGCCCAAGTGCAACACCTTACACTTGGCAGTGTTGAACCTCATTAGGTTCACCTAGGCCCATCTTTCCAGCCTGTCAAGATCCCTCTGGATGGCTTCCTTTCCTTCTAGGGTGTCGACCACACCACTCAGCTTGGTGTTATCCGCAAACTTGCTGAGGGTGCACTCAATTCCATCATCGATGTCATTGATAAAGATGTTAAAGAGAACAGGTCCCAAGACAGATCCCTGGGGGACACCACTTGTCACCGGCCTCCACCTGGACATAGACCCATTGACCACCACCCTTTGGCTACGGTCTGTTAACCAGTTTCTTATCCACTGGATGGTCCACCCATCAAATCCACATCTCTCCAATTTAGAGATAAGGAGCTAGGCAAGTATTTTCATTTTACTATCTGTATCACAAATTTGTAACAAAGAACAGACTTTAACATTTACCAAGCAGATCACATATTAATCCACAACCAGTTCTCCATTAGAATCACAGAAAAAATATTAGAAGGGGCCCAAGGAAGTCAGTGTAGACCAAATTCTGCTCAAAACAGAGATAATGTCCAAGTCAAATCATGTTCTACAGGGCTTTAGTTAGATGTTTTGAAAAGCTCCAAGAACTTAACATGCCACATCTTTGGGCAGACTGTTGTAGTCCTTAGCCATTCTATGCTGAAGGACTTGCAGTCATGAGAATTCTTCTAGTTGTTCAAAGAAGGCTTAATCTATTTTCTCCCCTTGAGAGAGCAGTCAGTATGATTATAATAATTTATATATTTTATATATACATATTTACATATATATAAAAAACCAGATATATACAAATGCAATTGCTCACCACATGCAGAAAGAAAAAAACCCTTGATGTTCAGTGTTTCTGAGCAGTGATCCACCTCCCAACGAGCCTCTAAGCACAGTGTTCTGTGGTGGGGAATATCCCTCTGGCCAGCCTGGATCAGTTGTCCTGGCTGTGCTCTCCCAGCTTCTGGTACACCTGACAGGTTGTGAGAGACTGAAAAGTTCTTGATTTAATGTAGAAGTGACAACTACCTAGCACAACTAAATCATGTTATCAATATCATTCTCATATTAAAGCCAAACACTATACCCACTACTAGAAAGAAAATTAACTCTATCTCAGTCAAAACCAGGACACCATTAAAAAAGCTGTCCTTAGACAGTAGTGTTATCTCCACAATGAACTGGCTGTTCCTCCAGTGGGTTTTAAGTGACATAACTGGTTTTACCTTCTTGACTTCATGCTCTAAGCAAAAATGTTTGGAAACTCCAAACTATCAAACTAGCTTTGAATGGAAGGCTACTGCAAAAACTATTACACAGATAACTTTTCTCCACCTTTCCCCAAACCCAAAATCAGGAATCCTCATAACAAAAATTTGTAAGCCTTATTTGCAGTAAATATATAGGGCATGTTGAAGGGTTTCACATGCTGAAGGGCTAGGAAGGAATAAAGTAGTAATCCTGCAGGTATGTCAAAAGAAAGTAGCAGGGAAATTGATCTTCCAGTACCTGTGTTCAAACAGCACGTCTTACTGCACCCATGTTTGAACAGCACCTTAAAGTACAACTAGGTTCTTCAGCACCTTAGTCACATGAAATTGGTTTCAATTTGGCCTAAGGAAAGCCATGTCATGATATGTAAAAGACTAATCCTAACAAAAGCATTTGCACCCCAAAAAACAATGTGTTCTTCAGCTGGATGAATTGAAATAATTTTTTTTTCATAAATTCCTGACAGCTCAGAGATAAGAAAACTAACTTACAGTACTTCAGTTAGTAGAACATTTTCCACTGAAGCATACAGAAAGGAGAACATTTATTTTTTTCTACTTTTGGTTTATTGAACTTTTTTTGGTTTTGTGAAATGGCGTTGCCTGCAAAGTGACCTATACAATCCTGTATAGGAACAAGCATAACATTTTATGCATTTACAATAACTGTAATTTGTTCCTGAATAATACTTTCCTATGCCCTTTGGCTGGTTCTATTGTGTATTTAAGGGTCATAATGTCCTGTCCAAGCTGCAGGCACAGTGGAAGACTATTTATAAAATGTCTCAAAGCAGTAATTCAGAGATTCTGAAGTGCTGTGGGCAGGTCAATTAGTTTCAGAGTACTGAAAAGCACCAAACTTTTGACAATATTCCCATCTCTGTTTCCTCACTTTTTCCTTCCAATTTACTTAAGTGTGGCTATAAACCACTGGGATTAATCAAATCCCTCTGGAATATTAATCAAGAGATAAAATACTCTTTCACTCAGCATCTAGTCCCATGTTGCTTCATTAACTTAATTTCCAAGTGCTTCAAACAGAAATTGGCTGATCCAGGAGCCTTTCCAAGTGCCCAAAGGTGCCCCTGACCATGCTAATCTTTTTAGGAATACCAAAAGACACATCAATTCTGCACCCCTATGAAGTCTTTACAGCCTGTCAGAGAGTGTTGGGTATTGGGGTGCAGTATTTCTTAAAAGAATCTCTTAATATAACGCCTTTTACTCATTTTTTTCCCCGTCACATTGGCCCTGCTGGCACTGCCAGCTCTGGCCTGTGCCCTATGGAAGAGGGCATGGCACAGCCCCTTGTGAAAACCAGGTGTGGAAATCAGCTCGTTACCCCCTCACGGCACTTCTTAGCAAGTTAAAACAAACACGAGGTGGCAGGGAATCTTGGACAAGCTGGGGGAAGGCAGGAGGGAGCTGGACTGACAGCCCTTAGGAAGAGTCTAGCATGCACCCGGGCAGCGGCTTCAGCCGGCCCCGACATCTCCAGCCTCACCCGAGGGCGGGCGGGCCTTATCCCTGGGCAGCGCGGGGACAGCGAAGCCCTCACGGGCAGCGCCGGGGGCGCTGTGAAGCGGCTTCTCCGAGGCGGCAGTGGCTGAAGCGGCCGCGACCGACAGCCGGCGCCCGCCCGCCCCCTGCCGCCTGCGGGGCGGGCCGGGCCGGGCCGGGCCGCGGCGGGACTTCGGCCGGCGGGGCGGAAGCTGCCGAGGGCGGCGTAGGAAGGTTGGGAGCGGGGCATCGAGGCTGGGAGAGGGCTGGTAGCCATGTGGACGTCGCTCGGCGCTGCCACGGAGCCGGTCGGTCCCAGGGCAGTCAGCGGCCGCTTCTGGGTTGTCGTCCTGGGAGCAGCGGCGGGACTCTTCCTCCTCGGGTTCCTCATCGGTACGGTGCAGACAAACACCCTTTGGTGGGGGGGGGATTGTCCCGGCCACCTCCGGCCCTTCCAGCCGGGGAAGGTGGGTCGGAACCAGCCCGAGGGAAGGCCGGGCGCGGGGAAGGCTTTAAGTGCCCAGAGCTTAGTGTCAGGGGAGCCCGAGGTAAGTCCGTGCTTGGCCCGGCCGACCCATCTCCCGCCCCTGAGGCCGGGCCAGTGCAGTCGCCGACCCTCCTGGGATTTCTGGCTCCTCCACGGGAGAAGGGATCTTTTGTCGGGAGTGTCCTTTTGACTTGTTTTCTGTTTCCTTTTAAATAAAGTAACTGCGCTGTGGGCAAGAGAAGAGGTGTGGGGTTTTGGCACCAGCTCAACCCAGAAAGGCAGGAACATAAATCAGGGGCTCGATGAGCCCTGCTGGGGTGGGGGGCGGGTGAACTGTCTTTAATTTCAGGACCCAGCTCCCCATCAGTTCAAGCAGGCAGGCCTGTGGGTTGTTGCCACAATGAATTTCGCCCTCCCTACCCCGTTTTTTGGTTCACAGATGAGTCAGGATCAGCTTGGAGGAGGAAGGAAAACATTTTGCAATGCCTTTTGGTATGTGCTTGGGGTTTGTGCCATTGGGAAGCCCTGACTATATTAGTCTGTCGTGGAAAAGCCCTTTGCTGTGCCACAACCAGTGCCCTGCTGTGACAGCTTGGTCTCTGCTTCCCACCAGTTCTCTGGTTTGCACTAACCATGTAACTGCTGCTGCATTTGCATTGAACATGTCCAGTCTCTGACTTAAAAATAAAAACAGATGTCAGAAACACTTTCTTTCTAGCCAGGTGTTCCTCTCATCACTTCCTCTGGTAATGCCTGCACAGTAAGGGAAGGATTCCAGAACAAGAGCCAGACAGACCAGAGAGTGAGAAAAGAGTTACATCTGTTCCTTACAAAGGGTGTCTGTGTTTCTGTGCTTTTTTGTAAAGCTGCTGGCTTGTTACTGAAGTGTCATTACGACTGACATGACTGACAGCACGATGCTCTGGTGCTAAAGGAAGACAGATAATTCTCCTTAGCATGTGCAGTAAAATAAATGTGATGAATAAATATAATATAGTATTTTATTGCTCTCTATATCTACCTGGGTAATTAAGTTCTCTTAATATGGGGGGGGGGGCTGCCATTGCCATCACCATGCAGCTGGCATGAGGTTGTGGCTGCTTGTTTGTGCTGGGATTAAAACAGTTGTAAAATACATAGTTAAAAAAGTGTGGTGATAACCAGAGAAATGGTGTGTGTCCTAGGAATATCGCTCTGGTGTTTTTAAAGTTGTGTTTTGGTATGTTCTACAGGCTGGTTTTCAAAACCTACAGAAAACAAGACATCTGTGAGTCCTCATGAGGAGATGAAGGCAGCGTTTATGGCTGAAATGAAAGCTGAAAACATCAAGCAGTTTCTTTAGTAAGCAATGTGTAGATTAATCAGTCCAAAAAAGAGAAAAATCCACGCAGGACCAAGCCCAGCGATGCCACTAGAACATGGTGTGCAGGTTCTCAGCCACGGGTTTTATCTAATGTGTCCTGGTGAACTGTCATTGACCAACCAGTTCATTTCGGCCCCTCTCATTCATGTTTGTGTTGGAATCAGTTCAGGAGTTTTCAAGAACCTCAGTACTTGAAGTTAAAAGTTGGCCAAGCCTATGGTGAATGCTTGTACAATGATGTAGAGGTTCAGCCTTTCTCTTAGGTGTCCTATTTCATCTACAGAGTTTATTTTACACTCTTTTATTTAATGGAAAAAATAATTCACTTCAAATTAGACTGTATGAATGAATTTAAATTAGGAGAGATCAAATGGAAAATAGACTGAATCAGTGTAAAACAAAAGAAAATCATACCAGTGGTCAAAACTTAAGTTCATCCTATATCTTAGGTTTTTATACCTTACTGCTGCTCTCCCATCACACTGTGTCATGCTTTGACCAAAGTTGTCTGTCACCATTCTGACCTGGTACTCAGTTTCATGAAGACAGACATGTTCCCAAGTGCTCTCCCTCTGGAATAGCTGGAACAAGCAGTAGATACCAGGTAGTCAGCTGACGGTACATTACACTGCTTATAATTAGTAGCCTTAAAGCTTTAGAGTCATTGTTAAGACCATGGTTTTTTCTAATATTTTCCTCTCATCTACACTCTAGTTGTAGTTCTTTCAATCACTTTCACTTAGTTGATTTTAAATGTACTCTTTTTTCTTCTATTAAATCCTAAAAGTAAAGCTGCTAACATTTGTTCCTGAAAAGCCAAACAATGGAAGATGAAAATACAGATTTTTAAAATCTATTGAAGTTTAATTACTGGAATTGATTTCTTAATTTCTGTAATTAGAAGCCTTCAGAGAAGCTTTCACAGAATTTAACTACAAGGAAGTTGATGCCCTATTATTTGTTTATTTTAGGGGTCTTGTAAGCAGATTATTTTTCTCTTAGAGGATAGTGTATTATTCATTAAAAGCTGTATTTATTCCAGTCAGTAATAGACCAGAAGTCTTGGTTTACTGATAGAAATTTACTTTCTGTCCAAAGAAAGTGTTAAATTATCAGTGATTTTATGAATAATCAAGAAATTCAGGTTTGCCTTAAATTCCAAGCGTGATTGAATAGCATGAAGTTGTATCTTGCTACAAAACTAAATTACTAAAAAAAACCATTGTTGCTTTATAAGACTGTGGCAATCCCACTCATTTAAGTGCACTTGCCACAGACTATTGCAAGTAAATTAGCTGGAAAGTAAGTTCCCTTTACTACACAACAGCAATGTCCTGCACTATGTAAACACTGAAAACTGAAGATTTAGGATTTTTTACTGTCTTAACCTGTTTTGGCTCCTACAAAGTCAACTGTTGTTAAACAGCTCTGTAAAGAGACTGCTTTCTGCCATCTAAACTCCCTGTCTCTATGCCAACAGGAAACATTGTACCTCATTTACTGTCATGCAGCCAGTTCTGTGGTGAAATATGGCAGCTATTTAGTCACTACTCAGAACTACCAGTGCAGGCAGTCAACAGATTGGAAGAGGAAATGAAGAAAAACACAATATTTAGTTAAATGGGAATATAAACCAGGAGAATATCATTGCATAAGTCAAATTTTAATGCAAACATGAAACTTGAACATTCCCAACTCTTATAGAAAACAGCCATTGGCTCTAAATGCTAACACATAGGTGTGCTCTTGGTTCAGTGGTAGTGTCACTGTAACAAGGACTTCTAGTACAGTGTTGGTACTAGATGTTAACCTCATCAGGAAGATGGTTTTATCTATCAGCATTTGGTACAAAAGCAGAAGTCTGTAGTTCTTTCAAAATGCATTGTTTGATAGCTTTTTTGTCGCTGGAGCTAAAGGACTATTTTTTCCCCAATCTTACACCCTCCCTTATCAAAAATCCAATTTCTTTCATTAACACCCACCAGCTGCTGTGACACATGCTTTTGTGGCATGTTGATGGCATGGTCATGTGACAGGATGAGGACATCGTGATGACAGCCTCATTCAGCTGGGAGTTTACTTCAGCTCCCTTCACCACTTTGCTTTCTTGATGGTCTGTGCATTTTTTAATTTATTTTTTCCAGAGAATGATTTGCTGACTATTGATGGTATCTTCACTGTTTGTTTTTCACACTGCATGACTTTTAAGCCACAAGCTGTTGAATTTTTCTGTTGTAAGCTGCTGTGAATTCACTTGCTCTTACTTGCCAGCTAGAAAGGTTCAAAATGAACTTTTGGATAAATTAGTGTTTGTGCCAAAATTATTTAAAATAGTGTGATCCAAGGAGAATATCCAGTTAATTAAATACAGGAATCTGAGTAATTATGCACATTTCTAAATTAAATACGTAGAATTAGCCTCAACTCTTTTATCACTTCCCAAGGAAGGTCAGTCTCATTATGCATAGGAGTGATTGGCTTAAGGTCACCCATAAGACAAAGACCCCCACATCTGATATCATCATTCCATTCTTGCTAAAACAGACTTTGAGGAAGATAAAAAAAATCTGTGATAATTCAGGGCAGATTAGAAGTATTTACCTCAATTTATGTATGATAGGCAAAAGCATAGACACAAAGGAGTCTGGGTCCATATTTAGCCTGGGTACATCTGGTCATCTCTAGGTGGTTTTTTTCCAGCTGGGGTAAGAGGAGTTTGGATTGTGAGATGCAGTACCTGATGATGACTCTTTGTTTTTTTTTTTCTTTAGCAATTTTACACAGCTTCCTCACCTAGCAGGAACAAAGGAGAATCTGCATCTGGCACAACAAGTCCAAGCTGAGTGGAAGGAGTTTGGTTTGGATTCTGTTCAGTTGGTTCATTATGATGTCTTGCTCTCTTACCCTGATGACACTAAGCCCAACTACATCTCAATAATTGATGAGCATGGAAATGAGGTACAGAAAACACCAGTTTTTGCAACTAGGGAACAGAGTCACCACTGTACATCTGAGAAGCCTGGGAAGGAAAGCTATCCTTTGTTAATGTTGTTGGGCCTGACCACAGAAATGAGGGAGTCCCATTTGCTTTTATTTTTTGTATCTTTGTTTCTTAACATATGTGCTAGGAGTACTAATAATTACCCTGATTCATATAGCATACATGGATTAAAGGGGAATTATGTGGGAGAATTACTTCATGTAATTTATTTTTTTAAAACTTATTCTGTTATTTAGATAGAGGAAAGCAATCATGATCAGCATCATTATTTGCATTGATTCATTATACAGTATTGGTTATGGTGCTAAATTCAGTTTCTTGAGGAGTAGAGTTTAGGCCTTGAGACACACTATCACCAGTAATATCAGTTCATGACAGCAGCTCTAGTGCTCACAGAAGCTCCTGGGATGAGCAGAATGCAGGTGGATTTTACCATTGTGATCTAACCTGCTCTTATCTGCTGTACTGAGACCACCATAAGGTGCCCTGTGTTCATTCAAGTAGGATTCTGTGTGAAGAGCGGAGATGATATTTGCAAGATCACACACTGAACCTACATACTGAAAAGGATGCCCAGTGCTTGCTAAAGTTTTGGCCACTTCTCACTAAGAGTCCTAAAACTAGAGTAGTTAAACTGCAAATGCATGTGAAATGTGCCTGAACAGAGAGTACTTCTTTTCCATATTCCACGATTTACTTTTCTTCTTTCCCACTAGATTTTCAACACATCATTGTCTGAGCCTCCTCCTCCAGGATATGAGACTGTTAGAGGTGTGGTGCCACCCTACAGTGCATTTTCAGCCCAAGGAATGCCTGAGGTAATATAGTAGAATAGTAAAAGAAATAGAAGTAGAAACAGAAACTGAAATAGCAGTAGAAACAGAAGTATGAATAGACATAGAGACAGAAATAGAAATAATAGAAATGATGGACAATGGTAGTGTAATATAGGATAGCATAGCACGGAATAACTTACAGTGATACAGAACAATGTGAAATTCCTGCAGCTTGGCCTTTAGTTCAATACCTAATTTATCACCAGATGGGGACATGTTCTAGCTCTGATGTTCTTGAGGGTTTTGTGACAGAGCAGTGTTGAAATTAAGCAGCCATACAAATATGTATTTATCTTTTTGAGTCAGAACTCGATTTTATTTTTACCTTTTCCTTAAAAATACGATGATAAATCTTTAACGTTGTCAGCTGCTATAATTTTCACCAAGTATTTCTGTGACTGTTGTTTCCCATCTTTCCCATCTTGGTGAATAGGTAAGACTGTTGAATTTGTGTAGAGAAATGTACAGTCCAATTTTCAAAATGTTGCTTGCCCAAGGCTCACACTGACAGGTATAACTGCACAGTGTACATTATGCTTGAAAATGGCTTTTGCTAGCATTTCTAGCTGGCGGTAAGAGTGTTGCTGTGATCTGAGCTTAACTCTAATCCTATCTTGTACAGATGGTACCAGCTGACAGGCTTTCTTTTATAAAGCTGGCCTGTGCAACAGGAGTTTTCTACCCTGTGATCATTAGTGGTTTCAATTAATATGCTGTAAGGCTAGGAATTTTTTGTTGTTGTTCTTAGTATCTTTCCTGCTTATACATAGAATGACATAGGTGAAGATCATCTGGTCCAGTATGTGCTTTAAAGTTGGATCTCACTTTGAAACCTGCTAACAGTGCATTTGCTCACACAGCCCAGTATTAGAGTCGTGTACGTTCTGGAATGTTTTAAAAAGCTGTCCAAGTCCAGAAAACAAAATGTATCCTGTATTCTTTTGCTTCACATATTCAAAGTAAGCTGGAGAACCAGGCACATAGTCTGTACCCTAGGATGTGAGAGCTTTTAGTGTTTCAAGAATTGCAGTGGGAATTTTGGAACATAATGTAAGGTAAAATTCATGGGTCCTGACTTTGTATGGTAACATAATATCCCCAAAGAAAGACAGAATAACCTCACTACTATATTTGGTTTGCAAAGAACTACGGTAAGTGATAGGATATAGGGAATAATAAAAATGAGTTTAAGAAGCTGCAGCTTCCTTCTTTAGAAAATTGTTTTATTTTAATTAAATATAAGAACTTGTATCTGAAAAAAACAATACCTAAAAGACAGATTGTCTTTTCAAAATATGATGCTTATGTTTACATAGTACTTTGACAAAAGCTCCAGGTACTTATTTAGCGCTATTAGCAATAGCATTCTCCACTGAGCAGTTCTCTGCACCTGTACTGCAAACAGCACAGGAGGGAGCATGTGTAGAGCTCAGCAGTGGGAATACTCAGTGAGTTCAGGGCTCTTCTGAGTTCTTCCAAGCCTGTTTATGTATTTTATGTTAAAAAACATTCTATTAAAACCCATAACTAAGCTGTTGAGAGAGATACTTGGAACTTGCCAAGCACAGTCATCAGTCGGAGGTTCTCTTTCTGCTCATGAATTTTGCCAATGATTCCTGCATAAAGCTCCAAGTTCAATGCAGGGAGAAGTCTGCAAAGTGCCTGCTTCCCAGGCTAACTATAGACTCACAGTTAGGCCCCCTTCATGAGAAATGGGAGAAACAGCCAAAGTTTTCATACCAAGAAAGGCCAAGAACACAGCTCACACATTTTCAGGGTGAGTGCTGTGATCAGGGAGTTGTTGAAATACAGTTTGGCACTGCTTGCACCATTACTTTTACCTGCAGCTGCTGATTTTCCTGCCTAATATTAGTTGTCTGGAATTGTAGGTATCTTCCCTAAACCAGCCTTCAAAGCTTTTTATAGGCTTTCATTTTGTAACAATCTTCAAAGTATAATCAATAAGAGGTATATCCAAAGAGCAATGTATTCCATCCTAAAGTAGGTGTTTAAAACAGATTTGGAGTGAATTCTCCTGGAAAGGGTAAATTCTCAGAGAAGTTCCCAGCTCTTTGCTGTCGATGGAGTGCATTACAGGTCCTTCTTAGACAATGCACACAACTTACAGGCAGCTGACCTTAAGGAAGGTGAATCATACACCAGTTATTGAATTACATGGTTAAAACAAAATCATGAAGAATGCTTTATTCGTGTGCAAGCTGTATTTATTTTGACAACCACCCACCTGTAGCTTCTGCCATACTGAATAAGAATTGAGTCCTGAGTATTTCATAGGATATTGGCATCATTCAGTCTACTGCGTAAAACCAAATTGATCCTTACTGTGGTGCTTGCATCCAAAATACCTCCAGCTGTCCCAGACTAAGTACAGCTTCAACAGACTACACAGAGAAGTAAATGCCATACTTTTAAGTTTCTTAATCAGTAGTTGTATCTCAACATTTTCCACTGTGGACAAAGTCTGGCAGCTTTGGGTGGTAGGAGTCTAAATTCATTGGAAGTCACTTGCCTACCTAATGGTTTCATGATCAAAGAATTCATGCCAGAGCCAGGCCTGGGGCTCATTGTTCCCAGCTTATTCTCTTACTAGATATCACCCTCCTTTTGACATTCTCATTGACATTCTTGTTTCAAATTCTACCTCTTTCTATCAGGGTGAGTTAGTGTATGTGAATTATGGCCGCACCGAGGACTTCTTTAAGCTAGAACGTGAAATGGGAATTAACTGTACAGGAAAGATTGCTATTGCCAGATATGGGAAGATCTTCAGAGGAAATAAGGTAATGTCTCTATATAAAAATGTCACTTATGCTGGCCTTCAGTTGGTTTCAAGAGACTGAAACACATACCTAAACCATTCTGGAGTTTCTAGAGTAACTGAGTTTTTGATGGAGCTGTGTTCAAAAGTGATTCTTTAGTAAAAGATACACAATATATATTTGATAGGTATGTAATACATCTATAGGATAAAAGTAAATAAGTTGAAAAATGTTAGATATTTTTATATACATTTGCATACTATAAATTGTTCCAAAATAATACATTCCTGGGCAATACACTCTAATTTTGAACTAGGTTGTTCTCTATTGGTTCAACTGTGCTTAGAGATGTCTATATTGTGTTTCTTTATTACGGTTTCTGTACACCAGACAAAGACTATAACTACATAGAGATTATTTTAAGTACTGTATTTGTTTATTCGGTGTTCCTACCATATAAATATTTTTAAACTTCAGATTTCTGCAGATTTCCATGGCCTGGCAGGAAAGGGCACGATTGTGCATGCTCCAGGCACACACTCAAGTTACTTCCTCAACAGGGATATAAGAAGACAGTCTATTTTAAGCATATTTGGCTCTTGTACAAACATTAGTTTGACCCTACTTTGGGCAGGACTTTCTTTGTATTTCTCAGTTACCTAAGGGTGTCAAACACTGGATCTCCTTGCTGCGATGCCAGCTCTTATTATATGTGATTGACTAATCTTTTGAGAACTTTCAAGGGCTAACTCTCTACCATTTTCACCAGTGACAAATGACATGTAACTCACATTCTGGGTCAGATAATATTTTGACTGAATTGTTTACCACTCTTAAAGATGCTATCTGAATGGAAGAGATTTAAAAATTGAAGAAGTTACTGCTGGCTACGAATATTTTCTTCAAATGAAATACAATCACCTCAGAGTTACTGATATCTAGCGGGGCAGTTGTCCTGCGGTTTGGAAATTACATGGCCTCTATGACACAAAGGGATGATATATTTAGTCTCATGGTAGTGTATCTAATGACTCTCTCTATACTGAAGAATTCAGTAGCCTATATAAAATCTGTAGAACTGTACTGTCATTTTCTGACTTCCTAATAGTGTGCAAGGATAGGATAGAGGATGAAGGCAAGTAACGTATTTCCCCAAAAAATTAATAAAAAACGTATGGTATTTCTGAATTGAAAAACCCAAATTTAAAACTGTTGAGGATTAGTTGTCACTCAGTCACTATACATAGTAGCAAAATGGATTGGGATGTCAGAAAGATAAAAGTTTTCTTCTCTCACTCTCTACCAACTGGTATTATACAATAATAAAGTTGCATGAGCACACTTCTATTATTCAAAACAACGTGCAGGTCAACCTTTCTGCCGTAATAAGTCTGAGATACCCACACTTCGGAGTTGGTCTTTGTCACAGCCAACAACAGTTTTAGGCTCTCCAATAATAATCTTCCTGTGTGGTCTACACCCTGAGATACATTCAGAAGCTCACTTAGGTAAATGAGGTAAATGCATGTCTAACTGAAAGGTAAGGTTGTATCAGCATGATGCAGTTTTTTCCATCCATGATGCGTACGTTTCAATAGTCAGTTGATTGTATTGATCTGTATGATAGAATACAAACTCAGCTTCTGTAGTAATACTGTGAAGGATGTTTTCCATGTCACTGCAGTTAACTCCTACCTAAAAATTCAGTGCAACAACAAATGTCTACATTCATATGAAACCTGGTATCTGCTGATATATTTTCAGGAAATTTTATTATATGAGACAGTTATGGGGCCTTTACTTAGCCTAAGCACTGTAAAGGGCCCTGAGTGTGATTCACAATAGTTTCCTTTGCACCTTGAACTCTGGTGTCAAGCTATAAAGGACTGGATAGGGACTGGAGCTATGCTTTGCAGGTAAAGAATGCTGAATTGGCAGGTGCTAAGGGAGTTATTCTGTACTCTGACCCTGCTGACTACTGCGCCTCAGGAGTAGATGCTTATCCAGATGGCTGGAACCTTCCAGGTGGAGGAGCCCAGCGTGGGAACGTGTTAAACCTGAATGGGGCAGGGGATCCCCTGACACCAGGTTATCCTGCAAAAGGTGAGTGAAACTAGAGAAGTCATGCTCTGTGAGTCTTGTTTCAGGAAAGGAGGGAGAAGACAATGGGTATGTTCTTTCCTTTGGAAGAAACCACATTTTTTCTTGGTCTTTCTGTTGCTCAAAAGAAGCAGCTTTGGGTTCCACGGTAGTAGGCCACTTCTATAAATGGTACATGAGAGAAAGTGAGGAGTTGCTAAGGGAGCCACAGCGTCCACTGCTGGACAGCTTGACATGCCCAAGTTAGCCCAGAGAACATGACACAACTATTAAACAGTTGAAGTTGTAGTTTTCTCTTGCTGCTTCTCATCAGTAAGTCAGCAAGGAGCCAGCTCACAGGTTTCTTTGCTTTTGCAGTTCTCCTTTCTGGAGGATTTGGGCTGCCTTCCCTCTAGCAGAGTCCTGACTGGCAGTGCTGAGATCTTTTCATTCTAGGACACATCCCCTGGCTGCAGCTGAGGCCTCTGAGAAGATGACCATTTCCTACTGGTTCATCACTTTCACCTCATGTTTCCTCAGCTACTTGTTTGAACTCTGCCTAAGTTGTGTTATTTAGCACCTAACCCAGATCATTTGGACTGAAATGCATTAAGAACCATTCATGCCAGCACTTGAGCCAGCATATCGGAGGGAGGCAGTCACCTCACGAAGAGTAGTCCCTAAGTGATGGGGAAAGCTGTCTCTAGTCAGCACCACTTGAGCTTGAAGAGCATAGACGTTCACAGCAACAGCATAGTAGAAGCAGACAATGAGGAAGTTTTCTGGCACCTGATGCTAGAACCAGTGATCTCCTAGATGAATCCCCATCTGCTTCCCTCAGTGAAGATCCCTGTGAATGTTGCATTAAGGAGGAAATTATTCTGTACCTGCTGGCTTGAAAACATCAAATTTTGGCCACTACATGACCTTTAAAGGTCCCTTCCAACTTTACACATTCAATGATTCTATGATTATATTTGCATCTTTCCTAGTTCCAAACTTCTGACTGCAGGCTCCCTCTTTGTTCTTTTTCATTATCTGTGGCTTAGTCTGAAGTTCTTTCCCATGGAGAGAAAGATTTTGATCTAGAAGCATATCAATACAATAAAATTAACAAATACTTTTAAAATTTCCAGCCAGCTCAAAATGCATGACTACAGACACTATGGGATAACCTTTGTTAGTGTCTCTCTGAAAACGTGAAGAATGAGATCACTGAAGAAGTCTCATTACGACTTTGAGGAAAATTAAATCATTATCCCTGACTCCAGTGTTAGGACTGTGCTGTGAACTGTGCAGATTCCTTCTGAGAGTTGTTAAGTATAAAAATATCTGTCTTTTGCTTTCAGAATACACCTACCGATTAGACAAAGCCAGTGGTGTAGGTCTTCCAAAAATTCCAGTTCATCCCATTGGCTATCACGATGCTGAGGTGTTACTGCGGTAAGTGTGTGAGGGATTTGAGGCAGGCTATTCTTTGAAAGTTATGAGAGTGTTTGAAAAGAAAGAGAAAAGGCTTTTGCACTGTGCTTCCGCTGTTGCCATGTTTGTTTGTCATTAGGAGGTGAACATGTATTATCTGTTCCTACGTAGGAGATAAGAGCAGGGTGATCCTGAAAGGATCACTGGTAATATGTCACGATCAGTCAGGCATACCGAAGTTATAATGTATCTCTCAGTTTGAAGAAAGGTGAAAATTACTGAAGATAATGTGATACCTGTCTCGTGAAAAAGACCACAGATGAAGTCAGTCATTTGTCCACGGAAGTACACACCGTAGCCAAGTGTGTTTGATGGGACAGTAGATGTACTACCCTCTGTTAAATGAAGGCCTGTTCTTTCTCTCACCATGTTGCACAAGAATAAAATTGCTCTAGCAAACTAACAGACATCCATGTGTAAGTAAGTGTGCTTGCTAAAAATGCAGGTGACATGAACACAGGCTACCAGGTTGCCAGAGAACAGCATTAAAATTCATCATTATCTTAACCAAGTAAGCTCTCTAAAAAATTAATATGTGATTGAGTTGGCAAGTGTATCATTCTCCTAAAACATGGTAGTAATTGTCTGTATCAGCTGTAGAGACACCAGGCAGGAAGTGCTGGGGTCTTTTCTTTAAAACTGTACAGTCACCACTGTTATGAGGATAACTGCTCATTAATGATAAAGGTGTAGGTTAAACCCTCTCTTTTTTCCACTGTCATTTAATAGTGGCAGAGGAGATTGATATCTGTAAATATGATGTAGCAAGATACTTCAATGTTGTAAATAATTCTATAACTTGTGTTTAATAATTATGAATGAAATCTAAATCTTCTAACAATACTGGGTCCTTGTTTTCACTTTTGGCTGGAGAAGTTGTAATTTCTAGTTATTCCTGCTGTTATACTTCTACATTACCAATATATCAAGGACTTGGAGACATGCTGAAGTGTTCTGTGGACTAAAGATTGACTGAAGTATGCATGCATAGTAAAGATGTTTTGATTTACAATAATATGTTTCACCTAATAAGAACTAGCACATCCACTATACTTTTTAATATTTTTTATGTTTCTTATAAGTTCATGTCAAAAATCTAAATCCTTTAGAATAGGTGAATAATTATGTAGTCCTCTGAATTACTGCATTTCCGGTTGTGTTTAACCTAGAAAAAACATCTCATCTTTGATAATGGAACAAGAAAAGGTGACTTGAACTAATCATGTTTCTCCTGTTTTAGACATCTTCAAAACACATCAACTCTATCTATGCTAACAGATTAAACAGTGTCCAAGGACAGGACATGCCCTGTTAGACTGGTCCAAGTTCCTCTGCTAATTCAAATGTCAATGTAGTTCAAGGTGGTAGAAAGTTCCAGAGACCATTTACAAGAGACAGTTTGTGTGCAAAACCTGTGGAGGCCAACACTGTTTTCCGGGATCGCTGTAGGCCATTCCAAGTTGATCTCAATGCCCAGAACTATGTCTCTATGTTAATTTACTAGTATTAATGTAGCTAAAAAGAGAGATTATTCCCATGTTGCAGTATGAATTTTCTGAGACCAAGACCATCAGTGTTTGTCTGTGTGTGCAAGGGACTTCACAAAGTGTGGTTCCTGGTTCCTCGTTTGCGTTTGATGCTGTTGTAAGATGTCTGTAACTAATAATGATTTTCTTTTTCCATAATAGAAACATGGGAGGATATGCACCACCACATAGTAGCTGGAAAGGAAATTTGAATGTATCTTACAATGTTGGTCCTGGTTTCACAGCAAATTATTCTACAAGGTCAGTTCTGTTTCTTAAGGAAAGGACGATTGGAATCGGAGAAAAACAGGTAGAATGATAGAATTTGACAAAAGGTAGAGTAGTTGGAGTTATTCACATCATTCCTTTATTGTGAACGTTTCCTAGGCTGACACATGCTCAGTGCAAAGCTTCAGTACTTTTACATCTTGACTGGATGTATGTCACAGAATTGCCGTAGTTTCCAGCTAGTCTTGAACCAGTTTCATTTGAAAAGCATCGAACCTTTCACAAACTATTTGATGAGACTGATTATTTTTTTTTTTTTGAGAACTGAATTTGTTTGTTGTCTTTCTTAAATTCAAGTGGTTCTTGCTTCTGGTCTTACCTATAGCCCTGTATAAAACAGTATTAACGTGCAAGTCAAGTTGTCCATCAAAAAAGATTTAATTACAATGTCATTGTTTCAGGTTGTTTTAAAACTGACTTAGTAATTAAAGTTTAGGGCTAAAGTCAAGGTGTTTCAATATTGGCTGAGCTATTGTACTGACTTCATATGAACTGTTTCACTTTATCTCTTTGTCATACCACTTGGAATCATAGAATCATAGAATGTGTAAGGTTGGAAGTAACCTTTAAAGATCATGCAGTCCAACTCCCCTGCAGTAAGCAGGGGCATCTTCACTAGATCAGGTTGCTCAGAGCCCCATCAGGCCTGACCTTGAATATTGCCAGGGATGCGGCCACCACCACCTGTCTGGGCAACCTGTTCCAGTGATCCACACCCTCATAGTGAAGAACTTTTTCCTAATACCTAACCTAAATCTCCCCTTTTCGAGTTTAAAACCATTACCCTTAGTAGTCTTGCTATAAATAGTTCTTCCCCAGATTTCTTACAGGTACCTTTCAGGTACTGCTGCTATAAGGTCCCCCCAGAGCCTTCTCTTCTCCAAGCTGAACAAGCCCAACTCTCTCAGTCTGTCTTCATAGGAGAGGTGATCCAGCCCTTTGATCGTTTTTGTGGCCCTCCTTTGGACATGATCCAACAGGTCCATGTCCTTCTTGTGTTGAGGGCTGCAAAGCTGGACACAGTATTCCAGGTGAGGTCTCACCAGAGCTCTTGATCGGCTGGCCTCACTTCTTTTGATGCAGCCCAGGCCTTCTGTGCAGATGCACAGTGGTGGCTCATATCCAGCTTCTCATCCACGAGTATTCCCTAGTCCTTTTCCCCAAGGCTGCTTTCAAGCACATCATCTCCTAACCTGTATGGATAACAGGGATTGTTCCGACTCAGGTGCAGGACCCTGCACTTGGCTTTGTTGAACCTCATGGGTTCACCTGGCCCCACTTCTCCAGCCTGTCCAGGTCCCTCTGGATGGCATCTCATTTCTCTGGCACATTAACCTCACCACCTCCCTGTTCTTCATGTGCCTCAGTGTAGCTTCAAGGAGTATCTTCCCAGGTACAGAGGTGAGGCTGACAGGGCAGTAGTTCCCAAGGTCCTCCTTCCTACCCTTTTTTAAAATGGCTGTGATGTTTCCTCTCTTCCAGTCACTAGGGACCACACCTAACCACCATGACTTTTTATGTATCCTGGAGAGTGGCTTGGCAATTACATCAGCCACTTCCCTGAGGATGAGTTGTTGCACCTCCATCCTTGTTGCAGATAAAAAAAACAAAGTCTTTTGATGCAGCTCAGGTTGTCTGATTCTATGCTGCCTGAGGTGTCACATCAATATTAACTGTGCTGGAGTTCTGATTTGCACCAACTTCTAAATAATCAGAACCATTTACGTTATTAACACTGGATGCTTTTCATCTTTCTTTCACTCTTCCAAATTTAAAAAGCAGCTGCTCGCAATAAAACATTCAATTTGGAGTTCTGAGCCTGTTATAAGTCTTACTGGTATCAATAAGAGTAAATAGTTTTCAAGGGCTAATTGCTGTTCTCAGTTGCACAAGTATAAATCCAGAAAAAATACATAGAAATCTTTTCAGATTTAGTTTGGCTTAATGAAGGGTAAATTTGGCCAAAGTGCTTTCCTTACAATTTATCTTGTAGACTTCTGAAAGGTGTCAAGATGTTTTATTATCTAATCTATTGGATTTTCTTTTTGGATTTTCTTCCCAACACACTAGAAAGGTGAAAATGCACATTCATAGCCAGAACGAAATAACAAGGATTTACAATGTGATCGGCACCATCAGGGGCACAGTGGAACCAGGTACAGTCATTTTTCTTCAGTGCCCTGTGAGTGTGCAGTGACCTCTGTGTGCACTTCATGGTTAGAAGGGGGAAACGAGGACTGTAGTGTTCTCTGAAATACTGCACTACATGATCGTTGGTGTTGAAATATTAACTGCACCAGCTTTCATATGGTTCAGGCCATGTTAATGCTTGGATTGTAAATGCTGATTTTCAAGGGGGAGTCATAACCAAGGCAGAAATATTTGTCTTTAGGCAAGCAGCTTGGCAATTGAAAGAATATTAAGTGGATATTCTTCCCTACTAAGGCAGGAATGGATTTTGCATTCCATCTGAAGTCGTCATATCCACCACTTGGGTTTTTGGCTGTCTTACGGTCTCTTGTAACCAGTGTCATTTTACACTCTAAAAAACCAAATACATAAACAACCCCATAACTCTAACTTGTAACCACAGCACTTCCCTGTTGCCCGAAACACAACTGTTAACCATCTTATAGTAGCCAAGAGATGTAGTCTGCAGAAAACATGTCTTTGGAGATTTAAAATATTGCTTGCTTTTTGCCTGTGTTTTGTATATTATAAACTATTAAGCTTTGTTTTCTGGTGCCTACATGGAAAATTAGAAGGGACTTTCAATTAACAAGTCCATGTCAGGAAAAAGATTTTCATAGTAAATTTCCATAATTAATTTATCTAGACAGATATGTCATCCTGGGAGGCCACCGCGATTCATGGGTGTTTGGTGGCATTGATCCTCAGAGTGGGGCGGCTGTGGTTCACGAGATTGTGAGAAGTTTTGGAAACCTGAAAAGGAAAGGTAATGCAATGAAAGAATAAAGCACACCAAAATCACAGCTCTCAGCGGGGACCATTGATTTCTCTGGGTTTTTAGAGTATGCTTAAAATTAAACACAAGTATCTCACTTATCTCTCGAATAAGCACACTGCGCTGCAGCTGTTAACTAGTTCCAGTTACGACCTTGGTATATGTGAGGCACTTCTACTCAAGAGAAAGTACACCTAAAGGAAAAGAAAACACTAAATGGGGGATACTGAAGTAAATATGACATTTAGTGATTACATTTCAGACTCATCAGACTAAATGTTTCAGTGGCTTTATAAAATTGGTAGATACTGGACTGATCAAGGCTTCATCAGGGCAACATGGAGAGCCTTCTCAGTACGTGACTGTGGTTTGGAGATGGACTGAAGAATAAAGAAAGCATGTCTATGTAATGCAGAGAATGAGCTGTGCAAACATCGTAGGAGGTAATGGTTAAAAATACCTCATGCCTAGTTACATTAGAATAGGAACAAATGTTAGCTGTACCAAGTTTCTGCTGCTGTCAGAGCAAATGCTAACTCCCTATCTGACATCCCATGGAAAGAAGCTCTGACATAAATAGCTGTGCTAGAGGAGCTTTCTTTGCCTACCCGTTACACTTAAAACCTATTGACATTTAGTAATTTAATTTTCGTTCCATTCCCTCCCAGTTATTGGATATCAGGGGAAATTTTGGAATACAAGCTGGGGGGGGGGGAGGAAAAAAGAAAAGGAACAAAAGATAAAAAGGTTCAAATAGCTTCAAAGAAAGCTGTGGGCACAGGTACATAGGCAGGGAAATACAGCCTGTTCCATTTGACTGGAGTTTAAGTTGAATGCAGGACTTCAAGTGAAAGGTCTTTGTTTTGAAGGTGATCTGCCAAAACTATAGAGAATGCCTTAGGTTTTGAAATCTGGCATTTGAGAGGCAGGTCAAAGAAATTCAATAATAGACACAAAACCACAGCAAACACTTTTCTGTCAAAATACACACTGGTATACAATGTGTACTAAATTGAACAGAGCAAAAAGAGTCAAAAAGCTTTAAAGAATTTGTGCACAAGCACATTCTTTTATTCTTGTTCAGATTTTTGAATTCAGATAATTTTCTTGCTGTTCAAGCTGAGAGAAAAAAAATAACATTATTTGGCACAATATTGAAGTAGAAGTGAGATTTGCTAATTTTGTAGCAAACCATTATTAGATTAGATTCATTGAAGGAGTTGGTTAAACACCTTTCCCCACAGATTGGGATGAAAGGCAAAGCCCCAAAAGTGACGTTTGTTTTCATGTTATTATCATGTAATAAGCAGTCTTTATTTCTGTAACACAACTTTCATGGTCTTTTATTGCAGGGTGGAGGCCAAGGAGAACAGTGATATTTGCAAGCTGGGATGCAGAGGAATTTGGCTTGTTGGGATCAACAGAGTGGGCTGAGGTAAACCAGTAGTGTTCAAACAGAAATGTGCACAGTGGCAGGTCTTTGAGAAATCTATACTAGAAAGTAACACTTCTTCCCTGCCTCCATCCTTCCCTCTCTCCTCCTTACGCACACACACTCTTAAATTGCCTTTTGACCAACCAAGAATATGTGGCTCCTTGTAGTGTATGATGTCTTTCCCTAAAACAGCTGTTAATCTATGTATGGGAAAAAGTTCTGATGAAAAAGATGTTCAGCAGCATTTTCTTCCTCTTTTCCTTCTCACAGGAAAATGCCAAAGTATTGCAGGCACGGGGAGTGGCTTATATCAATGCAGATTCCTCCATCGAAGGTACATAATTATGACTTGTATTTTACAGGAATAGCGATGATGTACATAGATGTCTGGGAGGCATTTTGGTTTGGGGATCAATGAAGGCTTCAGTGTAGTAATTTTGTTGCATTAATTCAAGAGTAGATATGGGAAGAAACTGTGACACAGAATCATAAAGTATGCTTCCTGTTGCCTCAAGGGAAGAAGTCCGTTGCAGTAGCTACTATTTGGGAAGTCACAAGGAGGAATAAGAAATCAGCAGTTCTATGGCAACTCTTTAGAGTCAACTTCTCTTACAACTTCCGTAATAAACACAGGACATAAGAAAAGCTGTAAAAAGGTTACTTCAAAAGCTGGGCTGTAATTCACAGAATCATAGAACAGAATCACCTGGGTTGGAACAGACCCTTTAGATCATCAAGTCCACCCATAGCCTAACCCTGACTAGTCCACTTCTAAATCATGCCTTTAAGCACTTCATCTATGCAACTTTTAAATAACTCCAGGGATGGTGACTCCACCACCTCCCTGGGCAGCCTGTTCCAATGTTTGACAACCCTTTCAATAAAGAAATTCTTTCTGATATCTGACCTAAATTTCCCCTGGTGCAATTTTAAGCCATTTCTTCTCATCCTCTCACTTGTCACTAGAGAGAAGGGACCATCCCTGACTTCTCTTCAACTGCCTTGCAGGTAGTTGTAGAGAGTGATAAGGTCTCCCCTCAGCCTCCTTTTCTCAAGACTAAAAAGCCCCAGTTCCATCAGCTGTTGCTCACAGGACTTGTGCTCCATCCCCTTCACCAGCTTCATCTCCCTCCTCTGGACACTCCAGCATTTCAACATCCTTCCTGTAGTGAGGGGCCCAAAACTGGACACAGTACTCAAGGTGCAGCCTCACTAGAGCTGGGTACAACAGAACTATCACTTCCCTACTCCTGCTGGTCACACTATTCCTGATACAAGCCAGGATGCTGTTGGCCTTGTTGGCCACCTGGGCACAGTGCTGGCTCATGTTCAGCCACTGTCAACCAACACCCACAGGTCCTTTTCCTCCAGGGAGCTCTCCAGCTGCTCTGCCCCAAGCCTGTAACGCTGCCTGGGGTTATTGTGACCGAAATGCAGGACCCGGACTTGTTGAACTCCATAAAGTTGGCTTCTGCCCATGGATCCAGCCTGTCCAGGTCTCTCTGCAGAGCCTTCCTGCCTTCCAGCAGATCGACATTCCCCCACAATTTGGTGTTATCTGCACACTTACTGAGGGTGCATTCAATCCCCTCATCCAGATCATTAATGAAGATGTTGAACAAGACTGGACTGACCCCAGCACCAAGCCCTGGGGAACACCAATACAAATATACTGACAAGGTCATGTGAGAACTATTCTACAGGCAGAATCAGCTTGTTCCTTGTAGAGAGTGTAGCTTTCTAGTCCCTTTCTTACTAACAATGGCACAGGTTTCAGCTGAGTAGAACTTGCTGCTTCAGATAAATCGTGTTTCCTCTCTTTGCAGGAAACTACACGCTACGAGTGGATTGCACACCACTGATGTACAGGCTGGTGTACAGTCTGACTAAAGAGGTAATGCTGCATGAAATTTTTAGACAGCATGTTCAGTGCTCACTTACTGCATGGGGCTCTTGTGTATGAAATGCAATGTCAGGGGTTTCTTTTCCAGCTGTAGTACCCCTTTGAAATCAATAGTTAAGTAACTGGATTTTTTTTCTAGGAGTGGCAAAGGGATTTAAAATTTAGACCTTTAAATTATTAGCTATTCAGGATTAGGGGATTTTTCCTCCTGTGACAGTATTCCTTCTAAGACCAAACACACACACACACACGAAAATGCCATAAACTAGAGGACAGAAACAAACACAAACCTGGCTGCCCAGATCAACTGCTAGGGCACCCACGGTAGTGGGAGACTGATCCCCTCTAGTCAGGGGAAGAAATTAGGCTTCATGCAGTATTGTTTTTAGCATGATGTGACAGGTCTGGTCAATGTGCTCAGCTTCAGTGCATTCTGTTAGATATCCATTGACTCTGACTGTGATTATCTTGTACAAATTTATGTGGGATGCAAAATTAAAAAGTAGGGACGTTACCTGAGGAAACAGCCTTACCATCTGAGGTGTAAGACACTCCTTGCTTTGAGAGTGGATCTTAGAGGCTGGCACCAAGGGTGCTTTGTTTCCTGATCATCTTTATTAAAGCAGGAACTTTTAATTAGTCTTTTTTGTGCGGCTTTTATACACATATATATACTGTATGTATATATACTGTATATATATACTGTATGTATTCTCCAAATCTACTATATATGTCTTCATCTGCTGTGTATGTTCAGTCAATAATTTGTTGTCTCCTGGAAGCTGGCATTGGACTGGTGCAAAAGTAAAGCAAGTGTAGAAATTCAGTATAATAATTTGCTGGCAATTGTAAGACACCAATTAGGTGCCCAGATAAAGATATTTCTGTGCTGAACTACAGAAGAGCTGATCACCTGCAGTTCCCATGGTAACCTGCACCAAGTGTTAAGTGTTCAGAACAGTCAGAAAATCAGGTCAGAAATGTCTCAGTTTGGTCACCAAGGGTCATTGTTAAAATGTTGACCTAAATACCAGTCAACATGGTTGTGTAACTCTTCCTCAAACAGCAACAAAGGCTGATGGATGCCGGTAACTGCAGCTTGTTGGTAGCTGATGTCTGAAGAGAATGCTGATCAGGAAGCAGGTCCCATCCAAAGTTAATCTGTGGCAAAAAGTATTAATGCCATTCTATCAGCAATTAGCTTCATGACCAAAAAAACAAATACATTACTTTTATGTTGATTAAAATTGTGGACTAATTCTTAGATAAAGGTATTAATAATACACTAGATCTTGATAATCTTTAATACATTAAAGATAATAAAATCTCAGCAGTCCTCTCAATAAAAACAAAAGATGTTTAACATTCTCAGTAATCCAGAAAGTAGTCAGAGTGATAGGAATGAACTTTAGGATGACCATGATTTCTATACCTCTGTAGTGGCTATGATGACAGAATCACCAATTATTGTACACATTGCACTTCTAAGGTTACTGCAGCATCCATCCATGAACTAAAACAAGGTAGAAACAGTTTTGATTTAAACTAAAACTTAACTGAAATTTCCTGCCAAAGTGAAACAGAAAGTTTTGGTTTTTAGAGGGATTTTTATGTGAATATTTGAATTAAATGGATAAATATCAAGAAATATAAAATTGTAAATATTATCTTGAAATGTTTTGCTTTCCATGTGTTTTCTTCCATCCAAAATTACTTATTTTTAGCAAATAAACTATTACTCTGGAAAATACTATGCATTTGAATATTCACAGCCCTAAACCACAGACTTTATGTGATGACAGCTTATGGATTTGTTGCTTGGTAACTTTTAAAATTTTACCCTTTGTCTTTTTTTATGATATCCTTTTTCTAGATACCAAGTCCTGACGAGGGCTTTGAAGGAAAATCTCTTTATGAGAGCTGGTATAAAAAAGATCCATCAAGAGAATATAAAGAAGTCCCCAGGTCAGTGACAAAAGAAAAGAAACGATGTACCAAAATTTATCATAACTTGCAGAGTGTGAGTTTTAAAGAAATACCCACTTGAAAAACAGTGCTTTAAAGAAATGGTGTGATTCTCAGCTGTATAAATTTCAGAGTTTTATTGATTGCATCTGGTACACTAGTGTACATATTTTGTGAACTTGCCTTTGTAGCCTGAACAGGAGGCTTTATATCTGAAAAGTGAAGTGTTTGTGGATTTTATATTTAGACAAATGAAGGTTGTATGCCCATGGTGCAAACCCAGTAGCTTTCCCATGCACTTGCTACCAGTCTCCTAGAAGGCCTCTGAGTTCGGGGGACTGGGGAGGACACCAGGCAGGATTTTACAACACTGTCCATCAAATTCATCAGGATTTCACTGCAGAATCTCAAAGACTGATTCTGTTTCATTGAGTCATGCTGGTACTGTTGGGATTTCTCTGAGTTGAGAGCTTGGGATAGTGGAAGTTTGGCAGGAGGAAGGTCATTGGGTCTTCTCAATGATTAAGGACAGTGAGTTGAATTATCTTCCTGAGAGTTTAATTTCTCTGACCCTGAGAATGATGACTCTGCTCCTCTGAGAATGAAACTGTGTAGGGGTCACAGGCAATTCATGGTATATTGACAGAAGGAGCACACTGGGGAAGACCAGTGACTGCAACTGCAGAATAAATAATTGCCACAGTACATGGAAGAAAGCTAAAATGATAAGTATTGTCACTCAAGGCATTTTCATCTTTCTTGTTAAAAGAATAAATAAACTGGGTTCTGGCAATGACTTTGAAGTCTTTTTTCAACGTCTTGGCATCTCTTCAGGCAGAGCACGTTACAGTAAAAATTGGGTAAGTTTATGTCTTTGTAATTTCATGTCCCCTGTAACTGCCTGAATAGTATCACCTGCAGTTGAGCCATTCAGACTGCCAGCTTTGTGGAGTAGCTCAGTTTAGTGTGACAAAGTGGAGTCCCAGTTCATTACTAGCACTCTGTGCTCTACTACAACACAAACATTTAACAAATAGAAATGGTGCACATGTGGCAGACAATAGGCCCTTTGCTCAGGGTAAATGGATGTGCTCAAAATTACCTATGGATTAAGGCTTATGAGTGGTTTATGATGATATTTGAATGATCTGTAGTAACTTGAGAAGCTTTGAATTCGAAGTGGTTCATGTTACATGGTAAATACGGGCTTGACTCTGGAGCATCCTGTGAGATGAGACTAATTCAGAAATGTTCAAGGAGCAATTTATTCAGTGTCATCTTTTTCTCTGAAAAGACACATCCAAAGTCCCAAACAGAAGTGACTGTTGAGATTCAAGCAAAGAGAAGAAGGGCATTCTAACCCTAATTTAGCCAACTAAAAGTTTAATTTCTGTTCTTGGCTACCTTCTTTAGGCTCTGTGTGTAGTTAGTGGAGAGACATCTCCAAATGACCATTCATTTCATCATAGGCTGATGTTTGAAGGTACCACTGAGCAGCTCTTCTCATTTGACTGTCAGTAGTGGCTACATAGGATTAGTGTGATCTGAAAACTTCACAATGCTTTGAATCTCACAGCAAAAGTTTCCAAGCAATGCTGAAATATCCACAGCTGAATGTTCTTGGGTTTGTTTTTTTCAGAACGTAGAAAAATATAGCAGCTATCCAGTTTACCACAGTGTGTATGAAACCTATGAAATTGTGGAGAGGTTTTATGATCCCACTTTCAAGAATCATCTGACGGTAGCTCAGGTACGGGGAGGGCTGGTGTTTGAATTGGCCAACTCCGTTGTGCTTCCTTTCGACTGTAGAGATTATGCATCAGCTGTGAGAAACTATGCTCACATCATCTATAATTTGTCAAGGAATCATGAAGAGGAACTGGCAACATACAATGTATCCTTTGGTAGGTACTGTCATGCATCACACTCTTCCTCTGTTAATGGTAGCAGTGCCTTATCTGAATGTATGTCTTAGTCATGCCCTGGTATTTACCTTGTGCGGTACGAACAGCAAATAAAACAAGAGCCACCCCTTCCATTAGTTTGAAATTTGAATATGTTGGCACTAATATGACTGTGCAGAGACTATGCCATTGCCAAGTAGAGCTGAAATTTACAATCTCACAAGTTCTTTGACCTGATTCTCTTTGGCATGGTTCACTGATGTTGGCAACAAGATATCTTTGTCTTGGTCCCTCAAAAAAAAATTAAAATATCACACTTCTTTGCAGTTTATGGTGTTGGGATAATTCTCTGCTCGACAGTGATCATAAGATACTTCAGGTTAGAACATTAGGAGGTCTCTAGGTCAACCTGCCAGGTTCTGGCAATCCGTGGCCTAGTTGTTGGTATTTCTGTATATTCTAATAATAAACAATATTCTCAAAAATGCTGATATCTATTGTCTCTAAGGCAAGGTTTCACACAGAATTACATAGTTTTAAATGTGGGAATATGGGGTCATCTGATTTTCATTCACTGAGGATTGACAGATCCATGATTACAGAGTGGAAGATAAAGCTTTAGTTTGAAGAATTTGATTTGTTAAATGATTCCTTCAGAATCTGAAGTTAAATACTTCCTTCCTGTTCTCCCCAGATGCTCTCTTTTCAGCTGTGAAGAATTTTACAGAAGTTGCTGCTAGCTTTCATGAAAGACTGCAACAAACAGATATCAATAAGTAAGTTTAACTCTCTTTTTTTTTTCTTTCTTTCTTTTTTTTTCTTGCTGTCAAATACTCTGTGTAGTTGTCTGGCCTCAGAGGGCATGGTTTTCATTTGCATTTAGTCCCCTGAATAACCTCGGTGACTAATGACTGTCAGTCATTTCTTTCATTTTAAGTCCCTATGGAGTCTTGTCTTTAAGGATCTGTTTACTCTAGGAAACAAAGAATAGAAATGTTGAATTAGTGGACATCAGAGACACTGCAGAGCCTGGGAATCTGGCCATGTTAGCTTTGAAAAGTGTCCAAGCTAGTTAGTGTCAATTCTTGACAGGTTTTAGTTGAGGAGCAGTGCCAGGTGATACATGGATATGACTAGAATGCTGCTTAATATGAGCAGAGCCAGCTCAGGTGTGAAGCTCCCTCTAAGTATGGCCACATCCTAAGATTTTATTACTGGATTATCTTTAAAGTGCAAATGTTGACACATGGTCTTGATTTGCCAGTGCTCTAGTCTTCAAGATCCTGCTACCACTTAATGAAAAAAGGAAAAAAAAGAAAAAACAAAAAAATTGTACCATGATTGTAGCTGTGGAAAGCCTTCTGACAAGCTATGCTCCACCTATGCCAAAATGCCTACTTTGCATTTGACTTAATTTATTCTTTTGTAGGCCATACTCAGAATGATAAACCAAACTTCCTTTTATATGTACATATGTGTATGTTATATTTCTTGGGAAGAATCTAATTTAGCCATATGCTTACCCTTATGGAAGACTAAAAATAAAAGCAATCTTTTTAGTGGCAGCAATTTTCAGTATAAATGAGTTAACGATAGTTTCTTATGTAACATACATTTATGACATATGTATATGACATATTCAAAATGGTTTCATTTATGGATGGCCTAAATTTAAGCATTAATTCAAACAACCAGTTTTGATTTCCATTTATACCCATCTAAACTTGAAAGAGTTTCATTGATGGTAGTAGAGTTACTCCAGGGTTACTGAGATATAAATTTTACCTTTTTTTTTTTTATTGGTGAATGACTTAGAAGCTCAACAATAAGTTACTTTGGATGTAAACTATCAAACCCACATATATTCAGTATAATCTTCTTCACAGTTCTTTTATTTGTTAAGCATCAGTAGTATGCTCAGAGCTATTCAGAGCACACAGACACAGATGGTCTCTGCTCTAGGGAATCTACAATCTGCCGTCAGAAAAACAGAATTCTTGGATGACTCAAAAGATGATTTTAACATCACAAGGTTACTGTTTCTCAGATGTTGTGCTTTTGTATAAAAATAAATGCGATTTTATTGAAGTAATTTGCAGCTGGCTGGCTTTTTGGAAAACAGGGTCTTTAGAAAACTGTCATACAAAAGAAAAGAATGGTCTGCCTAAGAATCCTAATGAAAAGGAGATAAAGGAATAAGATGCAACATGAGAGAAAATACCCAGAAATCTCTGTCTCCTTTGACACTATGCCTTGCCTTTACAAACACCTTTAAGAGACTTCCAAGTTATGAACCAAACTGTCTCACAGTACAGATCAACGTAATTTGGTTGTGCAGGTTAACTAACGTGGACTATCTTGTCAGCTAAACTTTTAAGTTCAACATCTTGGATTTTCTGTCTTTCCTAAATCCGGCATTGTGTACACTGGGACTTGAGAGAGGGAAAAACACTCTGTAGCTAACATATTCTTGTTTTCTTTTTAGCATACTTGCTGTCAGGTCACTAAATGACCAGCTCATGTTTCTAGAAAGGGCTTTCATTGATCCTCTTGGATTACCTGGCAGGCCATTCTATAGGTAAGAAGGTTATTTTTCAATTTCTTCCTGGAAAACCCTAAGAGAACTCCTGTAAAACTTAAAGGTCTCTGAATGGATTTGTAATTATTTTCTTCAACGTGGTAAAAGTAGATTTAACAGGACAAGTAAGAATGAAAAGGGAAAACAACATTAGGAAAACTTCAGTGAGATACACTGTAGAGAATAAGGAAAAGTCATTCAGATCACTAAACACATTTCTATTAATTTCTGTGGGCTTCTAAACAGATCTAAAAGTTGGGCCCTGGACTCAGTTCAAGTCATTTCAGTCTTAAAGGATCTTTAGGAAATTATTATGATTAGAAAGTGAAATAGAGTGTAATTGAAGTATCTGCAATTTGATTGCTTATTGTAGAACAGTCATGTAGAGTGTAGAGAGCAGTACTTCAGTGGGGAACGTAATGTAGTCAACTTTATCTCAGCTTTTCCTAGCCGCAAAGCTCTGGAATTCATATGTAGCTTATTTGATTTCCTTGTTTTGTAGTTTATAGGTGCTGTTGATGCAAAAATCTTATCTATTTACATCTTAAGTGTCAAGAATTTAACCTGATATAGTAAGAGATTAGTTTTATTCAGAAAATAATATGGTTTATTTTCCTAATGCAGAATATTGTTATTTTTTCCCCTTAACTTCCTTACAGACATGTTATCTTTGCTCCAAGCAGCCATAACAAGTATGCAGGAGAATCATTCCCAGGGATCTATGATGCCATGTTTGACATTAAAAACAAAGCTGATCAACGTGAAGCCTGGGAAGAAGTGAAGAGGCAGATTTCCATTGCAGCCTTCACCGTGCAGGCTGCAGCAGGGACACTGAAAGAAGTGGCATAAGTATCAACGACGTAATTAGCAACAAAGATTACGTTTGGCAGTTTCCAGAAGCCTCAAATCCTGAACATTTAAAAACACTAAGAGGATTATTACAAAGAACACAAAATAAAAAAAAAAATGTTGTTCTTTGCAAGTAATATACCCAAGTGGAATGCATTTAATGGTGTTAACAAGGTAATGTACTCCTATCAGAGAGCTCAGTCTTTAGGTATCTTCTGAAGTGAGAGTGAAAAAGTTTCATGCTCTCTCTCAGCTTCATATTTTAAGAATTGGTAACCACTGGGTTTCTCTTCAGAGCTTTGGATTTTTGTTACCTTGATGATTATAGCAGTCCTCAAGTGCATTGGGAAACCAGAATGCATTTTATGTTTCTGTAAGTTTCTAACTTTGTTGTTGGCTTATTATTTACCTTGGAGTTGCATAATTATACTCTAGGATAGTCCTTTCAGCTCTCCTTTTGCACAGATTCATGTATGAAGATGGGAAAACTGTCACATACCATGCAAGGGATGGATAATGATCATAACAAGTTTTGGGCAGTCTGCCCAGAATACTCATCCATGACGTTCTCTTCACATGCTGAGACTTGCAGCTGTTTGCAAATAAAATTAAGCAAGAAGCTGCCTAGTCACTGGAGTAAAAACAAGGCAATACATCTTGTCAGATGTATAATCATCTCACCAAACATGTCTTTCAAGATGAAGACCTACTTTTATTCTTTTATCCGAAGTCTGTCCCTGTTACGCCTTGTCCATGTCAAGGCATTTTCCATATGAAGACAATTAGAAGCAAAGAACATTCATTATGCCCCGAGTTTGAAAGGATACCAAATTATTACCATCTTTGTAGAGTCTCTATTTCTGATTTTGGTGTGCAGCTTACTCCTATGACAGTCTGCTCAAAGGACTGCAGTGGATGACTGAGATCAGACAGAGAAGACTCAGAAAATCAAATCCCTTTGCTTGCCACTCTGCTGTTAGAGGATTACTGACATTTTGCACAGCAACATTTTGCATAATGAGATCTGCCATTTCATCTGGGGCCTCCACCATGTCCTAGAAGAGTGTCCCATGATCTGAAGGATTTCAGTATCATGATAGTTTTCATGATATTTTTTTTCCTTTTCCATAAGCTCTCATTTATTCATAAATATTTCTTCTCTTCACATGAAAACCCTTTAGGCAAGTTACTATAATTAAATCATTATTTCACCTAACTGTTGGCCTTTCTCATAAAATATTCCAGTTTACCAGATAATGGGAAATGGCCTACAGACACAGCTATTGCTCAATTATTTTATTTTTATGAAAGTGGAGTAAAACCATGGAGACATGTCTTTTCCCAAATCTAGTTGTGCTAATGGGTAACATGGCTGTCTCTGACTGGCTGCTCCACTGCTCCTTTTGCCAGTGGAGAATTCATTAGGATGGTCTGTAATCCACCTCTGGCAAAATTAGCTCTGTTGGTTTAGATCATTGGTTAGGTTAACCTAGAGAATTTTGTCTGCAGCAGTCCAAGGAACAATAACACAAATAGACCATACAGAGCGGGGACAGCAATGAGTAGCTTCTGTTGATGAAATGGATTCTAAAAGAGTGGGTTTTTATTACTAAGGAGGATGAGCTGAAACATCAAACTCCGAAATTGCAGAGATCTCTCCCTAAATGACCTGTAAACTTCCTTAGTGACTTCTTCTCTCAGCACAGAAGACATAATTTTTTAATCTCTAGCCTAACCATTGCATTGTTTCATTTAAGTTTAATTAAGGCAGCAGTTATACACAAGAGCAAGTCCCAGGACCTCAGAAAATACAGACACAGTTACACTACTACACCACATCACCATCCCTTTAAAAAGTACTGTGGACTGTCCCCTAACCAGGGAATAGAATAAAGACACTGAAGTCCTCTCACTCCTTTCAACTGTGTTCCCCTGCACACAAGTAATTGAAGGTCCAGAGAGAGGAAGCACTTTTAAGGCTGTTTGTAACACAGTTGTTTATGTGATGTTGTGGTAAGGTCAAGACTCTAACTGTCTAGTGCTTTCTTCCAGATTCAGGTGTGTTTTTTGACCCACCTTTCTTTGGTGCAAACCACAACCTGTAGCAGGCTGAGTTTTAAAAGCAAGTGGAGCTTTGCTTAATGTTTTGAGAGAAGATCCTTAGATGGACTCAGTCCAGCTCTTTCCCCAAGCCATATCCCAGACATTTTCCAAAGGGATTTGTGGTCTAAGACACTAGGCTCCATGCTGTGTTTCCCTACTCACTTGTCTGCTTTTCTGATCTCCACTCATAGAAGCCTAATACTTGATGCTGACTTCTCTTGAGACAGCCACTTAATGAAACTACGTGATCTGTAGTCAGCTGTCCAAGCCATATGGCAAATTGCTTGCATGGATGCTTGTACAGCTGTCCATTTCCTGTATGTGTCACTAGGATTTTGAGTTCTAAAAAAAAAAAGCAAAAAAATGAGAAAGAAGTTGTGTATGCACTGAGAAATACCATGTCACAAGACTTTTTTGCTAGGATGATACAAATAAGCAAGGGTCTGATTGGATATTTATGAATAAAATCAGCCCAACTGACATATATCAGTGATGGTTCATATGGACATACGTCCAATTCCTACCAGACAAGTGGGGAGCAATGGTTAATGTGCATTAAGACCACTGACTGTTAGTACATTCTTGCAAACTTTGTAATTGCATTGAGAATTTCACTGCATTGAGTCTTAGAGCTCAGAATGAGACACATGTATGTGAGATGCATGGTATGAAGCAGTCTACTAAGGAAAGGCAGACAATGACAAGCCAGATACAGCAATAATGACTTTTTAAGCATCTGTGGGTTTTGTTAGATCTGTCAGGGTATCTCAGGGGCATAGCTATTAGCCCCAAGTGTGAAATCCTTTCTTATACAAGTCAAGACAAGGTTTACGTGCTAATTCTCCTTCAGCAAAGTAGAAGTTCAAGCAACATTAAAAAGTTTTTTTAGTCTAGATTTCTGCAGTGAGTTAAAATTCAGTCTTAACACTGCCAAGTGCTGTTGACCAGATCAGTGCTTTTAGCTCTGAAGTTTTGATACTATTCCATAGTAACTGGACAACAAAGACTGTTGAATTAAGTAAAAACCATAATTCAGTTGTTAACAGGAATAAAACCCAAAATCTACTAAGTATCCTGAACTCATAGTTTATTGATCTTCTAACACACTCCAGTTTTTCATGAAACTACAGATATTTTCAGCTAGATATGGTGATTAGCAGAGTTGTTTACTATAATAAACATCCTGTTCTTTTATTTTATAAACATGCTGTAATTAATACTTGGAAGAACTGACATCCTAATTTCAGACAGCTCCTTGCAAACATTCATTTAGCTTTTACAGTTACTGCAGGCAAACTCACCGTGTCACTGATCTATATACAGCAGTAGATGACTTAATTACAAGAGAAGAGCTTTAGAAGTATTTAGTAAGCAGAGAGAGGAACCTAGCTGGCACAGTGGCATTGCTGAGAGCATCCTTTCCAATTTGATTAATTACATTAAAGAATCTGGAGGTGAAGTGAAAAAGCCATGGTATTTTTTTAAGTGCTTCATATCATAAGGTCATGAATTGGATGTTGACAAAATTTTCCAGAGAACTGTAACACCTGTCCTATGTTCTATGACTCTAAATCAAATTAAATTCAAGGATACCCATATGTAGAAAAGGTAGAAATTATACTTGTATCCTCAGTTAATCCTTGCTGTCATGAAACCAGCAATGTCAGTGTCTCTTTTGCTGGAAAGCCCATTAACCTGGCAGCATCATTTCTAGAGACAGATGCTGTCGGCACAGACCTTACTTTAAGTGTTGGTTGAGCTGAGGCAGAGTAGTCACTGGTAGTGAAGATCTTTGAGATGGGATCTGGAAGATATTTGAGATGAGAACTGTAAGATATTTGAGATGGGACCTGTGCTCATCTCTGCTTGCATGAGCAGTTTGAAATGTGTTGCTGGACTACAGAGAGTGCCATGGTGGAGCACAGCAGCAACTCTCACAGCTGGAGTCAGAGTAAATTGTATTCTTTCACTCGATCAGCAAAAGCTCCACAGGGTAGGGGGTTGTAATGAATGAAGAATATACCACAATCATAGGTAAGAGAACTCAGCAGGTGTCTAGTCCAAAATCCTGCTCAAAGCAGAGGGAGCCTCCAGGTCAGACCAGGTTGCAGAGAGTTTTATCCAGTTCGTTCTTGAAAATCTTTATGGGTGGAATCGAAATAACCTCTTTGTGCAACATATTCCAGTGCTTTGCTGCCCTAATGATGAAAAAAGGTTTTCCTTATATCCAGACGGAACCCCTTGGTTTTGTTTTTGACTTGTTTCTCCTCCTCCTGTCATGCACCACTCAAGAGGCTGACTGTCTTCTTGAGAAGCTTCTTGTACATACTGGAAGATAGCATTTGGTTTATGTTCGGTGCACAGTCTTTTTACTCTCTCTGCCTCACTGGGTGCATTCCTCTTGTGGGAGAAAGGGTCAAAGTTTGTAAACTGAATTTGTTATCTGCCAGCAGTGTAAACTTGATTTTAGCTGGAGTCAGATAAGGGAGTTCTGAAGTTCGAGATAACAGAGACACCTACTCAAAACGTCAGAATCTACGACTCTGAATCTGGCAGTCAGGTAGACTGCAGAGGCTGCAGGGGATCTGTGGGGGGCTGTGCAACTGCTGGAGTCAGAAGGAAGCTGCAGATTTGAAGTTGCCTTTTCTCCTGCAAGAGCTGCTGTTCCCAGCACCAGGGCCCTCTGCTCTCTCAAGCCACAAGTTCAACCTTTAGTCAAACAAGAGGTCAAACAGTGCAACACAGTGCCTTTCTTACTGCAGGTGCCGGGCATCTACCACCTTGCTGGGCAACCTGTTCCAGTGCCTTACCACCCTCATCATTAAAAAAAATTATTTCTTACCTCTTGTCTGAATCTACTGTCTTTCAGTTTAAGCCATTATCTTGTCTGAATCTACTGTCTTTTAGTCTAAGCCATTACCACTTGTCCTATCACTCCCTGCCCTTGTAAATAGTCCCATCCCAGCTTTCCTGTAGCCCCTTCAGGTACTAGAAGGCTGCTCTAAGGTCTCCCCAGAGTCTTCTCCAGGCTGATAAGCCCAACTCTCCCAGACTGTCTTCACAGGAGAGGTGCTCCAGACCTCTGATCAGCTTTGTGGTTACAGAGAGTGGGTGTCATGGAGCTCCCCTTGTCCAGGGCTGTGGGGACATACCAGCTGCCCATGGGACCATGCATAGTGCAGGCTGGGGCTGTGTCTGCTTCCCTGTCCTCAGGACAAAGGCTTTGTGGAAAGCTACACACCTTTTTGATTCCAGTGGTGGTGCCTGGAACCCCACTGCTCCATCTGAGGACGGTCAACTCCTACCCGCTGCACAGAGCAGGATTCATTTGGCTGAGCATGGGCTCTGCAGTGTCCCTTCAGCAGTGCTGAGAACTGTCACCTGGCCGCAGCCCCTGTGCCAGAGCAGGGCAGGCCTGGTGTGAGGGCTACCTGGTGTGATTTGCTCTGCCCAGAGGTCTCAGACACTTCATGAGATCCCAAATGGCACTGGGTGGTTTTCTGCTGGGAACTGACTTCCCTGTACAGAATAATCCATGTGTTTGCAGGGAGGTGCCTGGCACACTCAGATGTCCCGGGGTATCTGCTTGGTCCCAAGAGACCTCCTCTGGCACAGAGGAGTCCGGAGTCAAGAAGTGAAACTGGAGAAATGGGGTGCAGTGTGGGAGAAGGAGTTGTTTTAATTTTTGCCTTTGTTTCTCCCCACCCAAGTCTACCTCAATTTACAATAAATTAAATTGTCTTTCCCTAAATCGAGTCTGTTTTGCCTATAGTGGTGATTGGCAAGTTATGTCCCTGTCTTTGTCTCAACCCATGAGCTTTACCATCTTATTTCCTGCCCCTGTCCTGTTGTGGAGGGGAGGGATTCAAGGCACAGATTTGTACTGTCTGTTATATTTGCATTTAAATTGAACATACTATACTCCATGGGTCACCAGTCCATGAAAACGAAGAACATGCCACAACTAATAACTAGCAGTACTAGGACTGTATTTTAAGTGGTAGAAATCACTCGGTTGCTGTTATTGCTCAACTTCAGCATTGCTGCTGCCCTTATCACTTTAAAAAGATGTAGGCATAGAAATAAATACATTTCATACTATCTCACTGTTGCTATTCTTACCTTCTTCCTCCACTGATGTTATCATCATGTGAGCTCTAATTTAGATATTAATCTCCAAAAGCCCTTGTCACTTTACTGTCTATTATGTGCTAGTCCCACACCTGTGGTGCTATATAAATGCTAATAATACATCAATATGCTCATTCTTTATAAGTTCTGTAGGTGGAATTCCATCTGGTTTGTATATGTCAAGTGAGATGTTGGTGTGAAAAGTCCTTGTGTTCAGAATTTGTGATGGCTTGTGAGCAGTTGGGAAATGACAGGAAAAAAAGATCACAAAACTGGACATGCTTATCATCCAAAGCCATCCAGACGTATGCTTAAAACAGTGGTGGTGACTGGTGCAGAATGCCCAATGCTTTAATTCTACTGCAATTTCTCCCTGAAAAGCCTTAGTGAAGTGATTAGGATATTAACCAGTCTTTTCAGCTCAACCCGCTCTATTTAAAAAAGTTTTGATACTTGGAGCACTGCCATTTATTTCATAAGATATATCTACTTTGGACTCTTTTGGGAGTGAGTGATAAGAACTCTGAACATGCCCAGTCTCTCCAATAAGCTTTGTTGTCTCCAGCCAGATAACTGGTCTTAGATGAGCAGGTCCTCTGTTCCAGAAAGATTAGTCTCGACCTCCATGTAGCTGTGCAGGAACTTGCCAGCTGGGAGTGATATGCAGGGCCAGGCCAAATTGACACAAAATAGGATGATTTTATAAAAATATCTTGACTACTTCCTTGGCTGAAGTTGTGTCGTTTCCCATGAGATACTGATGAATTTGGCTGAATTAGACTAAGAAAACTTGATCCCTGGAACCTGGTAACCCCAAATGTAAAAAGCTAGAGAATATAGGAAATAATTTTGCAACTTTTCCCACTTGCAGATTGCATGATGTCTGGATGTGTCCCCATTGGCTAATCTAAATTGTATTCTGAGCTGCTCTAAGTATTCATTGCTTGCCAAGGATTAATGTAACAAAGGGGAGCAATTCAGTGCTTCCTTGGTAAAGAGAAAACAAGTTTTCCCTTCCTCCATTTCACCTCTGGACCACTTCCACTGGTCAAATACTGATTGTGATTAAGCCTAAAGCAGGAATTTTCAAAAACAGAAAGTACTGATAATCAATATCAATTAGCTTTCAAAATAGTACTTAGGCATTTCTTGGTGCAGAGTCTGGATGACTGTTCGTCATACCATAAAGCTACACACAAACTGTCATGTGGGGGAAGACTTAAGAAATTGAAGTGTTCTACTGCAGCCAGAAAATCGTATCATCATCCAGGGATTAAGGCTCGTTAGGCAGGACGAGAGCTGAGGCTCACAGAAGCTGGGGGAACCCTGGGCTGAGGGTGGGAGGAGGAGGAGGAAGAGGAAGAGGAGGAGAAGGGGAGGGAGGAGGGAGGCAGCTGCTTGCCTGCCCTCCTTGCAGCCTGCAAAGCTGCCAGCCACCGGTGTCTGCATGGCCAGGAGCAAGGCCACCTCCTGTCCATGGCTCGGCTGCCTTGGGCTGCTGGGCTGTTTCTTGCTGGGCTTTCTTGCAGGTGAGTACAGACACACAGGGGCACAGCCTTTGCCCGCCACACTTACGTGCCACCCCCATTGTCATTAATTCCCCACCCGGGACTTTTTACTGCTTTTTGGGGACGTTATAAGACACTCGTCCTGCTGTTGTTTTAAGAGGCTGTTCTCTCTAGTGACTTCAGATTATAGGGAGCGAGAGGAAGATAGCAGCTGTGTGCTTCAGCCCAAGAGGAGCCCTGGTGAACTGACAGCTTCCCGTAACGGGCAGGCAGGCGTTCCAGGAGGAGACACAAACAGATGAGTTTGAGCCTTTCATGGTTACAAACCCTCCCAGGTTATTCTTTATTCGTGTTTCCTGATTTTTACTGAAGATCTATTAAATGCTCCTATTCGGTTGCTGTTTTAGGAGTTAAGGGCAGAATGTAGAGGAGGAGGAGGAGTTTTGACTGACGGCCAAGAGCGGGGTTGCTGAGTTTTCCATCATGCACAAAGAACTTCACTAGAACACTAGATTCTTTCCCACAGTCACTTGCAGCATTTGATGTTAAATCTAAACTTGCATGTTTGCATCTGTCCCTTCATTGTTCTAGCACACACTTAAGACTAAAGCAGGGAAAAAAATAATCCATGAGGGCTATTAAATATTAAAATCATCAGTTTGATTTAGGAGATCCCTCAGCAGCAAATTTCTGGTGCTTGTGCTGTTCTTACACATTTCCCTGAACATCATTTCTTGGCTGTGGCCCAAAACAGGATACTGGGCAAGTTGGACCTTTGGTCTGATCCAGTGTCACTGTTGTTGTCTTCAGAGTGTTACTACAATTGCATTTAAGTCTAACAGGTCACATATATTACTCATGTAACAGCACATATACTTGGCTTTATTATGACAATTTTCCCAGTTTGTGATTTTTTAGCTACAATAGTAAAAGAGCTTGGGTTTTCTTAAAAGACAAATACATAGAGTTGATATACGGTTTCCTTTCAGATCTGAAAAATCTTTAACTTTTAAAAACTGACTAGGGTCACAGTTAACTTTATTCCTTTAATTATTAAATAGACTAACCCCACCCTTCCCCAAATCTATAACTATTACAGTGCTGGCAGAGTGGCTTTTGAGTCCTAGACCTTCACTAGATACATGCTTATGCACATACTTGTAAATTTATGTATAAATAAAAATAGGGATTTTTATCATATGCATCAGGAGATCACTCCTCCCACTGCAGTTAATTGAGAATTTAAGCTATAGTTTAAAGTTAATGGGAGATGAATCTACCTTAAAAAGGGGACTGCATTTACCAGAGATTTAGGGTGTGCTCTCTCTATTATGTCACTTTTTTGGTAATTCAGTCAATGAAGTATATTTTACTTTTCTATTTCACTTCTATGTTTGAGCTTGCAAACGCTGACAGAGGGTGCTCTAAGCCTTGCTCATCCTCTTAGTTTTAATGAGACTTCAGTATTTCAGGTTGCACATGGGCTCAAAGATGTGAGCACTGAGGTTGCTGCTAAGTGGGAAGTTTTTTCAAATGTGTTTCAGGATGGTTTACAAAACCCACCGAAAAAAATGCTAGCCCTTCAGATGTCTATCAAAACGTGAGACAGAAACTTGTGGCTGAAATGAAAGCAGAAAACATCAAGCAATTCCTTCGGTAAGCCCTGTGCATCTTGGTTTTTGAATAATTTTATCAGTGACAAAAGCCAGAAAGTGATTAACATCAGCTCCAAGGAACAGCCTCTGAAAGCAGAGCTGTTAAGATGCTTTGGAAGTATTTGGTTTGTGCAGAATGTCTGGGGGAAGGGGGAGACTCACAACCCTTCTGTTCCCCTCTCCCCATTGCTGAAGTTACCTTTCTGGAGCACTTGTACTCTTAAGTGTAATTCCCTCAAGCTGAATTACTGCCAGTACCTATCATGCCTTTTTATTATGGCTTTCCATAGTTTTGATTTAACTCAGTACAAGTGTCTCTTTTTTCCTTGATAGTGTCTGAAGCTCTAACTGCGTTACAGTCTCAGACTGACATGATTTCACTGTATTTCGGATACACTTATTGCTATTAGTTATATTTAATTGATAATTGTCCTGTCTCCTTGAACTTTCCATTTGAACAGCTAATCTATATAAAAAATTAATAAATTAAAAGTGTGCTAAGAAGTTTGCATGGCACTGAGTTGCATGTATATAGTTACAACTGATCATTCCTTTAGTGTGGATGTGTTGGGTAATATGCTGTTAATCAGGTGCTCAAGATCCCATCATATAGAATAATAGAATCATAGAATGGCATGGGTTGGAAGGGACCCCAAGGATCATAGAGCTCCAACCCCCCTGCCACAGGCAGGGCCACCAACCTCAGGCCTGGATCTACACAAGGTTGCCCAGGGCTCCATCCAACCTGGCCTTGAATACTTCCAGGGATGGGGCATCCACCACCTATCTGGGCTGCCTTCTGCTTCAGAAGATGAAGGGCCCTGTCTGTGTGCAATATGTGTGTATGGTTGGCTAAGTCTTGCATGATGTAATTGTTATTAAATATACTTTTTTGCATCCTAGTGCATCCATGTGGTTCTTCCTAAAGCTCTAAAATGCTGCGGATATAGAAATACCCTCTTGGTTTGCTGTGTGTTCCACTAGAAATGAAAAAAAAATGCCCAAAATATTGTGCATATTTATATCTTCTGCAGAGGAACAAATATATTCACATAAAGAGTGAACAAATATAACCTCTGGTTAGTAAAATGTTGATCTTCAGCAAGGAAGTCAGCAGCTGCATCATAAACATCAAAGGGTTGCTGACAAATGTGATTTCTGTACATTTATTCTAAACCCAGAAGGCTTCATTTCTAGCATCAATTAGCTTCTTAAGTCTATAGGCCTTATATTTGTATTTCTTGGTCTCTGTAGGTCGGAATGTTCCTGAAGGTTATGTCTGAGTGAGAGTCTAGGCAACACTGAGATTGATGACAGCATTAAGTAGCTCTGCATTTATGCTGAAGTTTCTTGGCCATAGGGTATTAATAGTGTCTGGTTTGTCTGTTTGCTTTGATAATGGGCCAAATGTTTCATACTGGTTTTATTTTCCTAAATTCAAATAAAAAGCAGGAACTACAGAAAAAAATATTAATACACTCTCCAAAAAGTTTGTTGAAAGTACAGAAAATGGGAACTTGAGAATTTTTATCCATATTCTTATTTGTAAAATTACTAAATTTTCTTTTATCATGTGAGGAAAACAAACTGTGAGTCTCAGAAGATGCAGACACTTTGATCTCAGCAGTGAGTCATAGCTATGGAAAGGGTGAAACTGGAAGTGTAAAACTGAAGAAAGGCATCACATGCTATTCAGTCTATTTTGCCTAATGGCTCATATAGTATTTAAGCTAGAATACTTAAGGAATCAGAAGGTACTTAAAATACTTAGAGAATAAAAGTGCAAAAAGAAAAGTTTTGGCAAAGGTTGCTCTTGGACCTCGATGCATACCTGCACAGTTTAAAGAGAGGGAAAGACAACATCAGAGCAGAAGGTTGCTGTCTACACAGAGAATCTAGATGCATTCAAACCCAGGGGGCCAGGTGGGATTCATATGAAAGACCTGGATGTTCCGATTGCAAGGGTGCTGCCATTGAGAAGTTCTGGTGCTTGAAGGAGGTCTCTGGTGGCTGAATGTTGTAGTTTTGCATGGCTGAGTTCTGGTGCAGGAGAGGGCTGCAGGGGTGGCTTCTGCAAGAGACAGCCAGAAGCTCTCTGCAGGCCCGGCAGAGCAAACACCAGCCGGGTCAAAGATGGAGTCGCTGCTGACCAAGGCCGAGCCCATCAGCGATGGTCACAGCACCTCCGGGAATCACATTTAAGGGAAAAAATCCCCGCAAGTGGCTGCTTTTTGCCACCAGAGAAGGGAGTGAGAAGATGTAAGAAACTCTGCAGACACCAGGGTCAGTGAAGAAGGGCGTAGGGAGGAGGAGTTCCAGGCGCCACACTGAAGAAGGCGGAGGTTGTGCCCCAGGGAAAGACAATCTGGGGAGACAGCTTCACTACAGTCCATCCCTGGAAGGGTGACCTCATATCCTTCTGGAATACAGGAAGGACACAAAGATAAATTAGGAACAGTCAGCATTTTTTAATCTCATGTAACTAAATAAAAATAAAATAAAGATCAGTATTGATTAGGGTGATTGTCTTCTGAAAGAAAATGACTGGCTATGTCTATCAGTGAAGATGTCACAGTGGATGTAACATCCTTGACTAATGAGGCTTTGGACATCACCTCCAGCAGCAGCATTCTCATTTGGAAGCTGGGGGAGCACATACTAAAAGAACAAACTCTTACATGGCTTGAAAATGGACTGAACTGACAGGTCATGGTATTTGGCACCAGTAATTAATGGCAATTAATGTTATCTGACATCTTTGGGCAGCTATTAACAAATAGCCTGTTGGGATACAAAGCTGGTGCTTAGTACTCAGCTGACTCCACCCCCCGCCACCCCCTCTCCCTGCCCCCGTTCACCTTAATTCATTTGTTCAGCACAACAAACTCTAAACAGGTTTGTGTGGGGTAGCCCAGAGGGGCTGGATATTGTTTCTAATTACCACCATTATGTGTTATATCTGATCTGGATGGAAATATTATTAAGAAGGCTTTTATTATTCAGGGGGTTTTATTAAGAAAAAAAAAAGACAAATCTGCACAGATAATTTGACATAATGATTTTCAACTTAAACTTCTTAGTACATGTTATGCAACCAACATACAAACCTATCATCAGATACAAGAATTATCTGGGGGGCACATTTCTGAATGTGTAACTTTTCCATATCTATTTCTGCTCCTTGCATACTGTTCACATTCTTTTGCTGATATGACACTGATTTTCATCGCTTGTGTGTAGTTGTGGCTATTTGTGTTATGCAAAGAGAAAGCTTCAGCTGACTTATCTTAAAGCCTGAGGAAAGATCCTCTGCTCAGACTACATTTTGTGTTTATCCTGATGCAGACTCCGATAAACAAACATGTTAAACAGCTCAGACTTTAAGACCTCACTTTCCCCACATAAGGCTTGAAGGTAAATTTCTGCACGCTGATCTGACTTCTGTTGTGCCTCTCTGCATTTGCTTACTGGCGATTTTCTGTTTTGTTCTAGCTCATTTACCAAGTTGCCTCACCTCGCAGGAACTGAACAGAATCTTCTTCTTGCCAAACAAATTCAAGGCCAGTGGAAGGAATTTGGACTGGATTCAGCAGAACTCGTTCATTATGATGTGCTGCTTTCTTACCCCAATGAGGAGCAGCCAAACTACATCTCAGTAATTGATGATCAAGGGAATGAGGTGATTTTTTTAATGATTAAACTATATTTATGTAAGACTTCTTTAAAGGAACAGTGTCTTCCTCTGTTTTCCCACCAACTCATCTCAGCATGTGCTTTATTGTATGAGTGCAAAGGGAACTCATGTTTAGAAATGGCTTTCCAGCCTCTGCAGAACAGCAGTCGCTGAAATTTCAGTGCCTCAGGACAATGTGTGGAGAGGTGCAATTAACACCAGTAGACCATAAGGTTTAGGAGTGGCCATACTTCTTCAGGTTAAGAATACATCTAGGCCAATATCCTGTTTCCATAGCCACCCTTAAATGGATGCACAGGGATGTTAAAGAACAAAGAATTATATTTAAGGCATGCAATTCTTCCAGTGTCTCCCTGTTTTCAGTTCAGGGTTTCTCTGAGCATGGTGCAATTAGTCTCTTAATTCTCATTAGACCTCTTTTCCAAGTATCTGTCCAGTTTGTGGCCCTTGTTAGATCTCTCTTCCAAGTACCTATCCAATCTCTGCTTGAACTTCCATACAAATTTTCCTTTGACAACGTGCTGAGGTAAGGAATGATTTGCTCTGAACTTGATCCTTCCTGCTTCCTGTGGTGTCTCCTGAGTTCGTGTTGGAAGTAATAATGAACAGTCAGTCACCTTCTCCATTTTATGCACACACGGGAATAAAAAAGTAGATGTAAAATCTGAGCCTGAATGGGGAGAGGAGAAGGGTCTGCTAGAGAAGCGTCATAGCACACAGGTAGGGATGAAAAGCCCTGGTAGAAACTAATGCATGTGTGCTTGGGGATTACATGAGCTGAGGAGTGGAAGAATGGAGAAATGCTTCCAGAAACCCTGTAACAGTCTCTCAGCTGTAATCTCATGAAGTGACAAAGAGTGGATGTGAACCTTGAGCCAACGTGAGTGTTGCAACAGATAGTGATAAAAGACAGATCATCTAACTGGAGTGTTATTAGCAGAGGTGAAGAGTAACAATACAAGTGGGTGTAGTCACAACAAAGCCACCTGTGATGGGTGGATGTACTAGTCTTTTTATTGTCACCACCATTTGTCAGCTTTCAGATGCTTCTTTGCTTAGTTGAGGTAGTGACTGATGAGCATCTCCTAGCAAGTGATCTATCTGTTATAAAAATTCATCTATGTGTGCTGTATCACTGGATTTTTGTTTGAACTTGAGCGTACTAGTTAGAATTGTACTTTTTGCTAACAATCTATGGACACTAGTGTATCTTTTGCCATAACCAAGCTTAGTGTACAAGCTTGCCCCTGGAGATAGAGTGTTTGACCAAAGACTTCTGTTATTTATTGATAGATTTTCAATACTTCATTATTTGAACCACCTCCACCAGGGTATGAGAACGTTACTGATGTGCTGCCACCATATAATGCTTTTTCGGCACAAGGAGTGCCAGAGGTAAGAAACAAATTGTTTAAGAGTATTACAAACTGAAGTAATATTTTCTGAAACTCTTACTGAGATAGATTGTTCCAAGTGCTCAAAAATATTTCTTGTAGTAGTTTTAATTAACCATTAGTATAAGAGAACACAGGAACAGATTGGCCATGTGTTGTGTGAAGGTTAGAAGTTTCCTATAACAGAAAAAAGTTTACCAAAAAGTGCTGGACATCTGAATCACATAATAAGTGAAAAGCTTTTATCTTTACAAAAATGTTGGATACATGTCAGGTTATTCCACACTGCTCAATGATATAGAGAGGACTTGCTTAAGTCTTATGTAGAAATAGTAATATATAAATCAATTTGGAAAACATTTTGAATTAAATTAATGTCTCCAAAGGCTACAAAAGTCCCTCACTTAATCTGGTAATTCATTATGGAGGAACAAGTCAGGGACAACATTGCACTGCGTAGATGAATGAAAGTGTCTAGTAGCAAGTGTTTGTGTGTGCAAGGAATGCCACTGGTTTTCCATGGCCACAGAACTTTGTCCCTTTAGCAAAGTACATTGGGACAGTTTCCAGCCTCAGTTTAAAGGGCTGCTGTTAAGTGCAGGTTAATACAGAAAGGTCAGCTGTTTGAACCAAGACCTCCTATAGAATATTATGGAAATCTTTGGTTTTATGGGTACAGGTTCTGATTTGTAGAAATGCAAAAAAATAACCATATCATACCTAGTGAATAAAACTCTGTATTTCTGAAAACAGGTGTTTTGTTTGTTGAATGACCTGTTGTTATGCAACTGCTTTTCTTTCCTGTGCAGGCAGAGCTGGTGTATGTGAATTATGGCCGCACTGAAGATTTTTTCAAGCTGGAACGTGAAATGGGAATTAACTGTACAGGAAAGATTGTCATTGCCAGATATGGGAAGATCTTCAGAGGAAACAAAGTAAGGGTTGTGTTTTATTCTTTCCTCTGTGAGTTGAGTGCTGCTCATGGTAGAGCTGGTGGGAGATGTGAGGGCTGAAAGTTGGAACGTAGGAGCAGAAGGAAGCCTGCGATGTATCCATTGTGACTGTGCTCTAAGAATAATTCCCTGAACAATAAAAACAGATGAATGTATTAATCTCCTGAGACTGAGATGACTGCAAATTCCTTAGGCAGTTCTTGCAAGAGATAAGTTTAGGGAACTGAGTAGTTTGTTGAGCCAAGGCTTTTAATACTTTTCATCCACAGAATTGCAACAATTTGAAGATGTAAATATTTGATAAGGAGTCTGATTCATGGGGATTGAATAGCTAACTCTTCTGCCTTTAAATTCTGACAAAGGTGGTGATAGTGTGACAGTGGGGATAGTGATGAGTTTCCATGCCCCAGTTTTATGTCCTGTGCTTTATTTCATAGCCTTGAGCTATGACTAGAAGTATGACATAATGACGTACTGTATTTGGCTGTGGTTTGTTCTGCTGAGCCTGTGGTCATTTTCACTCTTCCACATGTACAACTTCTAAAGCTATGTCCCTATGGAAGTGAATTCAGATGTATTACTGCATTTTTTTTTTTAAAAAGGCATTTCTTAAAAGCAATTAATTTCACAGGTCAAAAATGCTATATTATCAGGAGCCCAAGGGATCATACTTTATTCAGACCCTGCTGACTACTGCGCCCCAGGAGTAGATGCTTATCCAGATGGCTGGAACCTTCCAGGTGGAGGAGCCCAGCGTGGGAATGTATTAAACCTGAATGGGGCAGGGGATCCCCTGACACCAGGTTATCCTGCAAAAGGTGGGTGAAAGATCTGTACCCTGGGCCATCAGGTACTTTATAAGCTGGTGCTGGAACTTATCATGGCACTCAAAATTCATCTATTCTCAGTACAGATGTAAAAAAAGAAAAATTGAGCTGCTTAAAATTACTTTCAGCAATAGTTAATTCCCCTATTGCAGAATAAATTCTACCTGCATCATTTCAACTGGTTGTTATTGAGTTAGGCAGGGAAAGTAAGTCTTCAGGAACATTTCTTTGTATGATCCCAGCTTTTTAACTCTTAGAAAAGCAGGATGTGTAGGTTTACAGACAGCAAAGCAGTAGAAAATGGCTGAGGATTTATAGCCATTTTTAAATATCTGTGTTTCTCAAGAGGACCAGTTTAAACTAGATTATAGTCTCCCATCAAAGAGGAGTAATAGCTTTGCTTGGAGGTATGTTTCCTTGCCGATCCTAAATTCCAAGGAGAAAAACAGTTTGAAGTCCTCTTTACAGGGAGTAAAATTTCTTATGTAAAATAACAGTAGCCTGGAGTCTTTCGAAACTTGGCACCATGTGCTTGTCTTGTCCTTGTAGGCATCCTGAACTCAGTCTGAACGAAGGTGCTTACTAGCCCACTCTGCTGATGGGATGGGAAAACAGGGGTGCTTCTGGAAGGCTCACTGGCTTGTGTGACCCATGTTGGGGGCATAAGACAACACCATATGGTATAGATTGTGTGTGCTGGGAACACCAGGTTCAGAGAGACATTGAGTGCCTGCAGCATAGGTGAATGCATCTGTGGATGTCTTCTGCAGCTTGTCAATAGGCTGCACAGGAGCCAGCTTCACCTCACACACCAGCTTGGTCATCCCACCATCAGTTTTGGATGGAGAGCAAATCTATCCATCCATCAAATGTGGGGACTTCTCTTGCACAGTTGTGCAGGTGCACTATGGGGTTTGTGGTTATGTCATTTTTATTTTGGTTTCCTGGAATCAGTGTCAAAGAAATGATTTAAGAATTTAAAAAAAATGATGCATACTTGTGGCTACTGTGTGGCTACACTGTTCAAAAGTATTTCCAGTTTGGTGAAAGTTGTTAAGAACACTATAAACTTGACATTTTGTTCTGGTTTCTCAGAGTACACTTTCAGGTATGAAGTTAATGAAGGTGTAGGGATACCCAAAATCCCAGTTCATCCCATTGGATATCATGATGCAGAAGTATTATTACGGTGAGTATACATCAGTCCACACCAGAAGTCAGTATTAACAATTGTACAGCAAATTTTATTATTCTAGGATGATAAAATCTGTGCTGTTACTTGTACTCATAGCTCTTTTATAGTAGTGTGTGCTTTGGGAAATATGAGAAGTTTAAAGCAATCGCTTTCTGGCATCAGGATTTTAAGAATTTTGTAAACCCATCTCGGTTTAGATGCAGAAATCAGTAAGGGAATGTAAGGTTTTAGCCTACTGGTCAACTACATTTGTCTTGGTTTTCACCTAACAGTGCAATGGGAGGACCTGCACCTCCAGACAGCAGCTGGAAGGGAAGTCTCAACGTGTCTTACAACATAGGGCCAGGATTTGCAGACAACCTTTCTACAAGGTCTGTTTTAACACTTTCCCATTTATAAAATATTTTTTGGGAAAAAAAAATCTCAACAACAGAAAGACTATGAAACACTACATCTAGAGATATTCTGGAGGAAGTTACTTCTTTTTGTTTGGGTAACACTTGGTAATAATGATGAGAATTTGAAAATCAATTTTCAAAACTACAGTTTTTCTCTGTCCCCCCAGTGTCAGTGGATAGACTCATTCAGAGGGTATAGGTCCAGCCCCATCATTTCAACATTGGTCCTTTAATGTTCAGACATTGTTTCACTGGTCCTTTTAACAATGGTTATATAGTTGTAAGTAACCTCTTTTTTTTAATACCCTTGAATTAACCCTAAACTTCCTCCTTACTTCAAGCTTTGGTCTTTCCTGTTTCTGGTGACACAGAGGACAATAGGACAGGCAGCATACAGTGGTCCAACGAGGAAGCACTGACCATTCAGTAGTTCTCATTTGTGCATTTTCCCCTTCTCCACTGTAATCCTCCCCAGGTTTCTGTAAACTTAAATCTGTGAGGTGTGGAAATTGTTTGGGAATCCAACAACTGTGCCACAAAGCTGGCAGACCCTGTGGTTGAAAGCCCTGAAGAATAACAGGACAGAAGGGTCCAAAGCACATATACCTTACTTGCTTGGGAGGAATTGGTCTTTGACCAGTTGTATTAGCAATAACATGTTTGTGATTTACATATTTTCAGCTCTGAGAGAGAAATACAACAGTCCAGGTCTCTGGCACTAATACTCTCTAACAGATTGAACAATTGCATTTGGTGGTCAGGGATTTGACTGTCAGGGACTGTCATAGCATTCCTTCTTGTTTATAACTGAAAAACTGCGATGGACAAAGATAAAGGTCACGTTATAGTTCCAGTTTACATGAGTTTTTATGCTGTGAGGACTGGTAGCAGACAATGTGTGAAAATGATGTATCATTATCTCTGTTCCACCTCCTGCAAAACAAGAGTGTGTCTGAATACATAATTTTGTAATGGCTGCTCTGCTTTAACACTAGCTGAAAATGAACAAAGGAGGAAAATGAAGGAGGCATATTTGACATAATTTAGGTGCTGTTTGGAATGTCTTGAAGAGCAACAGTAAGAAAAGAATATGATTCATCCACAAAACATACATGCCAAATATTTTGAATGCACTTTTTTTATATATCCCTTCTTGATAGCAACAGAGGCTTCTTAAAGATGGGCTAATGCTATGTACACTTCTCTCTCAGTCTAGCTCCAGACCAAAAGGAACCTCTTGGGTCTAGGTAGAAAGTCACTTGCGCACGGCAAGTATGCGAGTATATGTATGCTCAAGGCACTGGTGTCAGTTATTTTCTGGGCAAAGGTCCAGTAGCTATCCTGAAGTAGGTTTTGATTTTGACATCTGTGCAGATTTGCTGCTGAAAGATAACTTCAAATGTGAAACTCTTGGGGTTCTGCCAGGCACAAAACAAAACATTGTTTGATGCTTTGTTTCTTCGGCAGGTTAAGAGGGGGTGAATACTGCATTATTTTTAGCTCTCCCAACTCCTGAATTCCTTCCTTTTTATAAAGTTTCATGAATGGATTTTACTGAGAGGTGAGGGATGGAGGATTGACAAATCTTGATGGTCATTTGGATCTGCTGTCATAAACAGATAATTCAGTTTATTCCTGGCTGAATATTTCTGATGACCTTCTCTCCAAGTTCTATCTTACTACACAGAATTGTGCTAGAAAACCAAAGTGTAGTCTTTATAAAAATATGTAATACCCATAATTATAATTTTGTCCCAAATGTAAAATTATTTTTAATTACTGTAAGGGCTTTTCAGTTTACTCCTTTAACACGTCTATCCAATTGGCTCCCATAAATAACAATTTCATAAACTCTGTAAGTGTTTGAGTTTATTTATTGTTCCACTTCATAGAGTTGTTTCTAAGGAATCTTTGTTTAAGCAGACTCACTTGAAATACAAAATGGGACACTGATAGAGCATGGTGAGTTAGATCAATGCTGAACACAAAGCACAAACTTTCTAGCTTCCAAACTATTACACTGACTTTTTATTTCCTTCTTGGTCAGAAATGGTTACTCCATACTGTTTCTGTTTCAGGAAAGTCAGAATGCATGTTCATACAAACAATAAAATAACACGAATTTACAATGTCATTGGCATCCTCAGAGGAGCTGTGGAACCAGGTGAGCACTGGGTGCTTGAGGATTTTCATTCCTTCTTTATTTTGTGTTTTTTGAAAATGTTCTGTTGTTGCAAGAAACTTCATGGGTTCTAGATAGCCAGATAATATGGAATCTGAGAAACTCTTAATAGTTGTCCAGTCCCTCCCATCACACTGCTTTTTATTGGCATTCTGAGTATATACTTGAATGGCAATGCTAGGATAATAGATGTCAGAGAATTGTATTTAAATGCCTGCCATTTTACATTAGGGTTCCTCTTACATCAAGACATCATTCATGCTTTCTGCCTTTGCAAAAATTAACACAATGCAAAGTACAGAAATCTAGTCATGATTTGGGACCTCTGCATACTATTGTTACTTAACACAGTAGCAAGCCATATACATGAAATAATTTTAAATGGGAAAAAAGAGTATAAATATTTCTTGGCTTCATTTATCTACTTCAGTAGAATAAGTTAATGATGGCAGATTACCTTGAAAAATGTGTGGCACTGGTATTAAACTTCATATTTGATGCAAGTAGGGATGCAAAGGAAATACACGTAACCTAAATGCATTTTTAATTAAGTATTGATATTGTGTGTTTGTTTCCAGACAGATATATTATTTTAGGAGGTCACAGAGACTCTTGGGTATTTGGTGGTATCGATCCAACTACAGGTGCAGCTGTTCTGCAGGAGGTTGTACGGAGTTTTGGTAAAATGAAGATGGAAGGTAACTTATTTCTTAAAGACATAAAATGAAGATATGGAAAACAGCAACTTTGAGGACATGTGTTGAATGTTCTTATAAGTAGTTGTGTTGATTTAACTTTTCACCTTCACAGAAAGCTGTGTCTCTCATTATGAAAGATGCAAAATTCATTGAGATGCATATGTAGCACTGCATCTTAGTTGGCAGAATTTATTCCTTCGTGTGCCTTATCAGTGTAATATTACCCTCTTAGTAGTGTGGAATGAAAATATTGCATAAAGATGAAATGCCTCTGCAATATTATGTTCCTCTAGGGAATTTAAAGATGATTTTTTAACTGCTCTATCAATTAAGGATTATTTTTTAAAGATTTCAATTGACTCCAGTAATCTTTTACTAGGTTTTGTGACTTTTAAGTTGAATTTTCAGGTTTAACTATGTGATTGCAGGTTGGAGACCTAAGCGAACTATTATTTTTGCTAGCTGGGACGCGGAAGAATTTGGATTGTTGGGTTCCACAGAATGGGCTGAGGTAAATAAAAAAAATGTGGATAGAAAGCAAAACTTGAAAGTCTGTTTCTAGCAGCTGCAGTACCCAGTGGTATCTATTCCTAGACTGCAATCAATAACTTCAAGGTAAAATTGGAGCACAACAGACTCCTTCTGTGAGGCTGTGAAGCTCTCATATATTTATACAACTTACTTACTGAACTCTTTAGGACATTAGTGCACTAACTCTTCTAAGATTCAAAAATATGTTTTGATTTAAAGGTAATGTCCCTCAGTGGTCTCTATGTGGGACTCTGTCCCTTCATTTAGCAGAATTACAGCATTTTATATAGCCAAATTGGTTTATTTTCTAACTTCCTGTTGGAGAAAGTCCTTTATTTCTATAAATCAAAGTCTAGGTCATGGACCTGTGATCCATAAACACAGAAAACCCTTTGTGAGGAAAACAATCCTCCTGGGCAAATGGAAGGGCTGGTAATCTATGAATTAGTAGTTCTAAATTCCTGTGAAAATTCCAATGTTGTAGAGTCTCAGGGGCAAGACAATTGATTAATTCTGTAGTAGGACCCCTGACTCAATTCCTGACTGATAGAAAGACATTGGGAAATTCAGAAGTGATTTTCTGAAAGTTTTTATCTCCTTTTCCTTGTTGTGTATGTTCAGTTTTTAACCCTGTAAATGGATTTGATCAATCCTGATTAGAAATACAGGTCTTTCCAGAGTTTTCATTTCTTTGTAAAATCCAAATTAGAAATAGAGAAAGCAGAAAATTATCTGATGAAACATATTTCTGCTGAACTATGTTAATATCAATACTGAAACGGTTAACAGAAATGTGTTCCTTGTTCTTCTGTTAGCTTTTTATATATAAGTTTATGGTTAGATCTGTGGATAAAACTAAAATATTTTAATTTTTTCCCTTCATTTTAGTTTATTGTTATGTATTTCAGTAAAGCACAAACTGACATGTTACTGAGGAGGGAACAAAAGCAGAAACATGCTCCCAAACACCAACAGGATTCAATAATAGTTTTGCTAACAAAGCTGAGATTTCTGTTCCTTTGGATCTACACTACTTGTTTCTCCCATGAAGTGTTTTGGTTTCCAGACATAATAGATTCTCTGCATCTTATTGTTGGTTTTTGGGAGAATAGATGAAGGGAGTATAATTTCAATTGTAATTTAGTGAGAGATTTTAAAGAGTTGGCATTAAGCTTTCATCCCACCTGAAATCCATGGTATTTAAAACTTTGGGAATTTTTGTCTACATACCTGTGCATATATCTAGCTGCTGTCAAGAAAAAACACACAATTGCTTTAACTGAGAAATATGAAACAATTACACTTATAAGATCATAGAAACAGAATGATTTGAGTGGGAAGGGACCCCAAAGCCCATCTAGTCCCAACCACCTGCCATGGGCAAGGACACCCTCCACTAGCCCAGGGTGCCCAAAGCCCCATCCAACCTGGCCTTGAACTCTGCCAGGGATCTAGGGGCAGCCACAGCTTCTCTGGGTAAACTGTGCCAGGGCCTCACCAATCAATTTATCTTGAGCAAGTCATGAATAAATTTGGAGTTCTTTTTATGTTTGTTCACATATTGCTGCTGCTGTTCTGTAATGTTTTTTGTTTAATAATATCTGGTGATCTATCATCTATTATTTCACTAAGTGACCACTGTACCAGGTTAGAAATCCATGAGCACAATTCATATCAGAACATCAATGCTTTTATATTATTGTTTTCTTGCTTTATCTTGGTGGTGTGTGCTCCTCTTTGACACCAGTTTCAGTTCAGTTTCTCTAGACACATTCCTCATAGCTTACATTCGTGTTTTCTGCAGCTGCCAGATCTGCCTTCTACTAAATCTTGAGGAAAATTAACCCATTATTTTCACGGTCTGTGTGTAACAAAAAGCTACTGCAACTGGGGCAGCATCCTTTTGTTACATAGACAATCTCTATTGCTCATAAATGGTGTTCTTTATGTTGCAAATATGCTTTTGCACATATGCAAGGCCTCATGCCTGCATATACAGGCTTGCTTCCTCCCATCATATTCTTTTGCAGAATGTCCTCTGCTGCTTGTTTTAAAGATATCAATTTGGTTTTGGATTTATAAATTAGCAATCCAATTTTTATTACAAATGATTAGTTGGGTTATAAATTGAATGAATCAAATAACAATTACTAACCTAATTAGAATATCTCTCACAAAGCCAAGACTTTGCAAAATGCCACTTACTGATTAGAATGTCAATTTCAAACATAATTACAAGTTTGCAAAAATTTAAACGTGTGTGTATATATTTAGCATGAAAGCAATTCTTGGTTGACTCAAAACAGTCAGTCAAATTCATTTTAATAGGAAATGTCAGTGCTTTGACTCATCCCATTTTTGAAATGGAAGAGTGTGGAAATCACAGCAATACCCAGTTTATCAGTGTTGCATTCAGTGCATGTTCTAAAAGCACTTCGAGTGCAAAGTTAAAACACGTCTATAATTTTAATTTACACTGTTATGATGCTGTTCACTAACTTTCCTGTTCCATCTTACTCTTCTGTGACGCAGTGGACAGCACCTAGACTTTGTGGCTGTTTCCCAAATTAAGTCTCAGAAATCAGGATTGAATTTCAGATGCCCAGATCATTGACCCATGCTCAAAGTTTAAGATAATTAGTAAGGTACATAGTGATACTTATCCTGGTCGGGTTCTTAAAGGTAACGCTTTAAACAATGCACTTAACATGCTCTTGTCTAAATGTGACTAATTTAAAGTAATAATTACACTTTTACAACCCCAGGAAAATGCCAGAGTCCTCCAGGAGCGGGCAGTTGCTTACATCAACACAGATTCTTCTATAGAAGGTGTGTCTTTTATTTTTAAACTCACCTTGCTTCACAGATGTCAATTTCAGAAGTTCACTGCATATTACTTATTGCATCCAGAGCTGGGAAACATAAGACAGATAAGGTGATGTTCAGAATATGTGTAGCAAATATAGAATCAAGTGGAGAGAGAGCAATTTAAATGCACGTGTTGCTTTCTCGTTGCAAATAACACCAGCCAAGAGCTGCAGCCCACGTGTCTGGAGTCCAGAATGTCTCCTCTAGAGGAGTTTAGTATTCTGTGCTAGTGAACTGAGTGCTCTGGACGATAAACTCTGTTTTAACTGCATTAGCTTTAATTTACAATTGCAGTCTTAATTTATGTGAGAGTGCTCCTTCTTCTGCTTGCAGCTCCAGTTTCTCCTCCTGTGGAATTATAATATTTTGGGGCACTCTAATTTATTACAATCTCAAGGCAATTTGTGCCAAGATCTTAGCCTTACATTTCGAGGGGATGGGAATTGGTTTTGGTGCTTTAGGCCTGTGTGGTTACCTTTGTTTATTGCTATGAACGCAGACAATATGCAGGCAGTAGCTTGCAGGGCTCTCCTAGCAAAATAAGCACAAAAAACTGATCCAACATTCACAGAATCACAAAATTGTAGGGGTTGGAAGGGACCTGAAGAGATCATCTGGTCCAACCTCCCTGCCAAAGCAGGTTCCCTAGGACAGGTCACACAGGTAGGTGTCCAGATAGGTCTTGAGTATCTCCAGAGAAGGAGACTCCACAACCACCCTGGGGAGCCTGTCCCAGGGCTCTGTCACCCTCACTGTGAAAAAGTTCTTCCCCAGATTGGTGTGGAACTTCGTGTGCTCTGACTTGAAGTCACTGCCCCTTGTACTGTCCCCACAGACCACTGAGAAGAGGCTGGCCATTTCCCCCTGTGTCCCACAGTTGAGATATTTATAAACATTGATCAGATCCCCTCTTAGCCTTCTTTTCTCAAGGCTGAACAGCCCCAGTTCTTTCAGCCCATCAAACATTGTCTGATTTACTATGCCCTTCAGATTCTGAGAAGAATCTGCCATACAGGAATGCCACTTAAAACTGGACTTGAAATTCCGGGCCCAAGACTGTGACCTAAATCACAAAATTCTTCTGAAATTATACTGAGCTTCCTCTGCTGCTGTCTGTGCTGATATAATAGCCAGTGAAGCCCTGTGAAGCTGCCCTGCGTCGTAACCTCAGTGATCTGGGGCATTGCTCTTCCCATGTTATATCCAACTTGGGCTTGCTGTGAGTGAATGAAACAGTTATCGACAAGCATATTTAGGAACTCACTTTATTCCTCGCGGCTGAAAATTTTGTCTGTCACAAAAGGATTGGAAGAAGAGGCAAACCCAGTTTCTAAATGCTCAGTTGGAATTGGGGTATAGGATGGGTTAGAGCTGTTCCTTCAATTATGCAGCCTACATGCTGTGTAAAAAGTAGAGCAGAATTTCACGCCTAGGAGATCTCACAAATGAAAGAATAGCTTTACAGCTGCTTCATATTCTCAGCATGGATTGTAACACATATTTTTTAGTTGTTTTGCAGCCAACATGCTGCTGCCTTAAGAATTTTCTTCTAAATCTCGATTAATTGAACATGTCTCATGCTTTATGCATTAATGAAAATGTGAAAGTAAAACCACTGGAAAAGAAAGATGTAATAATAAAAAAAATCATATTCAGTGTGCTGTTTTAACTATATTGGACATCTTTCACCTGACCAAGCATTAAAGTTCCCTGTAGAACCATAGCATCCATGTTCTTTGCCAGTTACTTTGGTTCCCATCATACGTTCTCCTCAACACTTCTTATGCCACTGTTTGGACAGCAAATTATTTCTATTCATTGTCTCAGAATAGTGGGTCAGTCTTTTGATGGCCTTTTGAGCATTTGTGTGACTTTAATTTCCACTTCTCAAACACAGGCTCTCCTTGGAAATATTGTTAACTTTATCTAGTATTTTTTTCCATCATCATGGGGTTTTCTGTAGTTGTCAGTCTAGTCCTCTTATAAGTACACACTGTGTGAAGGATGACCCAAAGGTCTAAAGCCATATTAAAACCTGGTAACAGTGTTATCTCAGAGCTTATGTTTCATTATACCCAAGCCTTCTCACTCATCCTCTCTTTGTTGTTGTCTGTATTTGAGGGCAGAGGTGTTTGCCCAGCTGCTGTCCAGTGGCTGTAGTCTATAGAGAAGCCTGCTTTACACCCTCACTCAAAAGTGGGGATAGTTTCTTTTCGGTGGGGGTCTTGCTGCTGTAGCTGACAGCTTCAGTATGAGATACTTAGCCAGCTCAACATAGCCCACCAGCAGCACAGAAGCCTCATGTGTGTAAAGTGTAGAAGCCACAGAGAGGTAGTAATAGGGGAGGTTTAGGAAACAGTAGATGGAAATATTACTCTGCATCTTTGTTGCCTCCTATTTGGGTGAGACTTAGTTCTGAAATACAAAATGCCAAATGTCTGAGTCTCGTACTCAGGTGACGGCCTGTCTTTCCAAAACAGTCTGCAAAAACATTGGAAAAGTCCCGTTTATGATAAAAGTAGGTGCATTGAAGGATTTTTTACATCTTCCAGGGAGTATTTCTTTCTTTCTGCACAGTTCCTGAATGCAGTAACTTTATTTTAACATCTTATGCTTTGTTACCATTGCCTTCTTTTTAACACAAGTGTAGGAGTGACAACGGCTTGTAGCTAGTGAGGGGTAGCTGGGAATATTTTGGAACTATGGGAAGGCCTAGTTACCTTACCGTGTATGTATTATAACCAATGCATCATTGTCATGCAGTAGGAGTCACTTACACAATGTGACCACACAGTCTATTTCTGTGTATAGGCAACATCTAAATTCTTGTCTTTGAGTCAAGAAGTTTGCCTAAGAAAGGACTGCAGGGCTTAATTCACTAAGAAGAAAATGCCACCCGTATGTGAAGGGGAAAATTTCCATGTCTTTGTTTCATTTTCAGGTAACTACACATTAAGAGTTGACTGCACCCCTCTTCTCTACAAACTGGTGTATAACCTGACAAAAGAGGTACAGAGTAAGAGTGACTGTCTTAGAATGTAAACCTGCAGATTTACTTGATAAAGTCAGTTAGTTGAATAATACTGAATTTATCTTATTCTTGTACTGGAAAAATCTTGCTCCCACCAGAATCCATAGCAAAACATCCCTTCGCTGGTACATAGTCCAGACTCATAGTTCCTCAGTGTCCTTAAAAGGTTGAAATGTGCCACTGGCAGAAGTGGAATATTATATGTAACATATAGTAAAAATAATAATAATAAAAATAAGATAATAATACACTTGAAATAAGTTCTCCAAAGTGATAACCATTCAAAGAAATAAATTGCATTTTAAATTTGCATTTCATGCACCAAAGAGAATCTGTTCATTTTCACATTGGCTAGCTACCACTTTCTCTCTCTCTGTTCTCCTGAATCTCCTTGAGAGCCTCTGAAATACTGAAGGACTGAGTGGGTTTTGTAACAGGCCAGATGTATGGATTTGCATGATTACAAGTGGTCTAATCATGTCTGCTTTGCTTTCAGCTCTCAGGATGAATTATCATAAGGCTGAAAGATTCTGATCCATTAAGGCGTGAAAGATCATTGCCCATATGAGGAGTTAACCAGATTAGGCTCCTAGTGTGAGCCAATGTCACTATCCTCAGATCTGTATTCATCTCAGTTAACAGAAGACACCTCTATCTGGCCTAAGCAATATAGGGTCCCTTTAAAGGCAACGTGTCTTCCCTTGTACATACTAAGAGAACGCAAGTGACTCGATCCAGTGTAAAGTACTGTGACACCACTTGGCAGGATGACTCCAGCCATCAGTCTCCCATCCCATTAGATGCATATATCCTGAGTTATTTTCAAATGCAATACACTTTCTTTTAACACTGGAAAAATCATAGAATCATAGGATACCTGGCCTGGAAGACACACTTTACATCGAGTCCAACCATAGCCTAACCCTGCCTAGTCCACCTCTAAATCATGTCCTTAAGCACTTCATCTACACAACTTTTAAATACCTCCAGGGATGGTGACTCCACCACCTCCCTGGGCAGCCTGTTCCAATGTTTGACAACCCTTTCAATAAAGAAATTCTTCCTGATATCTGACCTAAATCTCCCCTGGTACAATTTGAAATAATTTCCTCTCATCCTCTCGCTTGTCACTAGAGAGAAGGGACCAGTCCCGACATCTCTTCAACCGCCTTGCAGGCAGTTGTAGAGAGTGATACGGTCTCCCCTCAGCCTCCTTTTCTCAAGACTAAAAACCCCCAGCTCCCTCAGCTGTTCCTCATAGGACTTGTGCTCCAGTCGTGGTTTGAATTTGGGGAAGTTATCTAAGCTATCCCCATGTTTTTCTTTTCTAGGGTTTCTTTTATTTTTCTTGTCAAGTCTTCCTATATTAGTCTGTCTTCCGTGCAGGGAAAGCAGCTGTGCTTGTTCCAACAGTGGCTGTGACACTTCGCACACTGAAAGGCATTCCGTTTCGCCTATAAAAATCTCCATGTCCCGAGCGCTGCAGGGCCCTGGATAAAATAATTTACTTTCTGTCTGCAGCAAGTCACTTACCCAGGGATACTCTTTTTTAAACAAAGTAAAAAAATGCTCTGGGCTAAAAATAGTGCCTCACTCGTGATCTTAAGTCAAGTGTTCAACCAATGCTGGGTTTGAATAGAAAAATTCCATTGAAGTACCACACAAAGTACTTGAGATTGGCTTTTTTTAAATTTTTCTTATTCGGTAGTTATTTAATATAAACAATAGAAAGCCTTACAGCTATTCCAGAATTCCATGCTGTTTCCTTCCTTAAAAGCTCATAAAATTACATTGTGTGCATCTATATTCTTTGTAGCTTCATTCGTAAGGTAGATTATTTTACAGTAGAGAGTTTTTCAGTGAAAAGTCAGACTATTCCCTGAGCTCCTTAAAGTCACTGCTGGTACAACAAAGATAATTTATTTTCTTGTTAGTTTGTTATAGACAAAATCCACAAATATTTTTTCTTTTCTATTGTTCTACAGAGCAGGATTCTTCAACATTCTGATTCTCTGCTGTTCTCTTCTTTCTGTACAAAGTCATGTTGTGCTTTCCCCCAGATTTCTTTTATCCTATTATCTCTGTCCAACGAATATCATCTACAATCCTTTATTTAACTTTTTGCTCTATTTCCCCCCACACACACTGTTTTGCTAAATAAATTTGCAACACTCCTTTCCACATTTCTCTAGAGTATTGGTTTCCTCTTTTTTACTGCTAAACCTGGGACCACCTCTCGTCTTCTTGAAAAAGAAAAACTTGGTCTTTTTGCAGGAATTCTACATTGTAGTTTTCATTTCCAAACAGTCTTTAATTGGTGTGCCAGCAGTGACCTCCATAAATCACAGGCTGTGAAACCTTATTCTAGAACATTTACACTCTTTTGAACTTTCCTGTAAGAACATTCACAGAGATTGTTGGAATTTTCCCAAGGAAAAAGATGTTTTGATGGACTCTTGGAGAGAAGTCAGGGATACCAAAGGCCATTTACTGAAGGACCACTTCTAGCTAGGACACCATTTTTGTTGGCATTGAAACATATCTACAGGTGACTGATAGACCCTGTACAAATGTGGCATATCTTTTATTTGGCTCATTGCTCCTAACATCGCAGAATAAAATTCATGTAAGGATTAAAACATGTTTATTCTCCAGGTCCCTACAAATTTCAGTGGATTGCATTAGCAAAAGAGGGAGAGAAATTAAAGCAACAGCCAGAACTGGGAAAATCTGTTTTGCAGAGGGATATGATTAATTTTCTATATTTTTTTCTTCACTTGCGTTTCAGTAGCCTCTCACAAAGATAACCAAAGACTACAATCTGTACCTTTGCTAATCAGTTGTGTCTTAACTTTAACTTCTGTAAAGACTAAAAAGACAAAGGCAGAGTGATTATATTCTTAGTTTTGCTATTTTAATTGCAATGCTTTTGGTTTTGGATGACATTGGGAAGCCATATGCTATATGTACACATCAAAGCCACAACCCGTTAAATCTTTTCATATCCTGATTGTTACTTTCTTGAATAGGAATAATGAAAGTCCTGTGCACCTCAGGAGTCCAAGTTAATTATTGGAAACAGCATAAATGGGGCTGAAAGATTCCCTATGTTTTGCATTAGGCTTTTGCATGGGATTGAATTTCATTCAGAAAGCCCAGTAAGTGAAAGAACATTAGTGCAGATGTGAGTGATTATGTATGTCCAAAAGAAAGTTATTTTTATATCTAATAAAGAGTCAAACATACAAGTATCCAACATCCCAAGATCTCTTTGCTCTTCTTGGCTTTTAATGATCCACTTCTCATCAAAATAATGTAGTGTACCCATAATGTGGTTTCTTTCAAAGTGTTCTGTATGGAAGTGTGATTCTCAGGATACAGTTGGGACATTTCACTGTTGAAAGCCTTTTTTAGCCATGCTTTACTGCTAGGCTTTAAAAATTTGTAGCCACCAGCCAGTGTCTGCAATATTTCAGCTCCCCTGCTCTGATCATCATTTTTTTATTTGTATTTGTAAAAAAGCCTCTGCATTTTCACTTGAGGAAGCAGTAAGCTTATGTTGATTCTAGATTTGGATCTAAGTCAAGGCAAATACTGTGTTTTGTTAGTCTCAGCATTGTTTGAAAAAAACTGGGCACTGTTTTTTACATGACCAGATCTGTCAGAAATAACATCTCTGCCAGAGCATGGGGTACTTTTACTCCCATATGTTAGAGTTCAGCTTACTCTTATTAATGTGCCATTTTCAGTTTAGCCCTAGAATTTAACCAAAGTGCCCTGAAAATGACAGCAGCTGAGCAGTTACTTCACAAGGTTGTTATTTTTCTGATGGCTGCTGACATAATCTCAGAGGTCAGAACTCTTTTGACTTTCAATTTGAAGTCTGGATATTTCTCAATGCAGAATTGAAGTCTCAACAATACCGTGGGACTATGTATGTAGCCATGAACATGTGTTGTATTTTGGAGAAAAAAAAATACAACCCAAACCCTCACATCATAACTAATCTTACATTTAAAGGACTATGTCTAGTAAAGATTGTTTAAGTCGAGATGCAGAGCAGGGCTGGAGTTTTTATTTATTTTTACCTCTACCACAGATTTTCTAAGAGTTTTGGTTGACTAAATTTATACTCTTTCATAGTCTTCCTGGTGGTATGATGGCTGTACTAACCTTTTCCATCCTGGTTATACAGGTTTTTGATTTTGCTGAAAAATCCTTCACTTAAATGTAGACACTTCTTAGCAATGGCTAAACAACAACGTGTTATCAACATTAGTCTCATCAGAAACCCAAAACACATCTGCTAGGAAGGAAATTTACTCTGTCCCAGCGAAAACCTGGACAGTGGGACTTAAATTTGTACAAACAGTGTCCTGCACAATGGTGCTTCAGTCTTGGTTGAGTCCCCTTAGCACTGCTGCAATATAGTCAATGCTTTTGACCTTTCCTCCTAGCATAACTATTTCATAGTTTTCCTGTGGAAAAAGCAATCAAATTTCAAGCTCAGCCTGTTGAGAGCATATTGCTGCTGTGCTGGGCAAACCTCCACGGGGTTAAGGCTGTTACATCCCCTTGTCTGCTCACAGCAGCTGGGGCATCCTGTCTGCTGGAGGTGCTCCATGGAGCTATATATGCTGTTGAGTGTGTACATACACAGTGCTATAATAAGGTGGTAAGAAGTCCTAGAAATCCCCAAGATCCACTTCCCCCAGTATTGAGTGAGCTCCAGCTGATGTCCTTGAGCTTTTAACCTGCTCTTTCCCACTATCTGTGGTTGATTCCAAGTGCCTGTGAGATGCTTTTCATGGCTGGGATCCATAAATGCATGTAACAAATGTAAACTGTGTATGTGTACTTCCCCACAGGAGGCAATGCTGTTAACTAAGAATGATGCAGATAGCTGTAAAGGTCTCATTTGACAATGAAATGAGTTAGAGGTACTTTCAATGATATTATATTATTTTCCTCTCCAGATTTTAAGCCCTGACGAGGGTTATGAAAATAAGTCTCTTTATGAGAGTTGGCTTGAGAAAGATCCTGCAACTGAAAATAGTAGCTACCCCAGGTAAGTTCTTAATCTGTATTTTCATTCTCAGTATTTTCACCGTCGTGGTATGGCTACTCTCCAGCATTTTTCAAGATGTGCTATTGATAACAGCAATACAAAACCTTTTAGTGCAAGGTGACTCACTAGCAATATCTTTTAAAGTAAAATAAAGTAAAATTTTATGACTTCTTTTTTAATGAAGGTGACATCTATGCCTGTTGTAAAATGAAACACATTTTAAAGGCCTTTTATTAGTAGAAAAGCAATTTGGAAAGCAGTCAAAAAAGAGCAGGGCAGGGAAAGAGTTCAAACTACAATTTAGTCACCCTACTAGACAAGATAGTATCAAAATTGTTAGGATAAGCAAATGCTCAGGGGAAAGAAACATCCTACAGTGGTAATTAAAAAGCTCTCATGATGCTTCTTCTTTGTTTATACAATAGATGTAAGCACAGTGCATTACAAATCTATATCTGAAGGTATTAAAACTTCATAGTTGAAGTTACTGAAACTCCTAAACTGTCTTGGAACCTGTGACTCATGGGGCTAAATCTTATTCACAGGGTGATGTGTAAGGCATGTTAATTTTACACCTTACTCATGTAAGGTAAATAAAACTTCCCCTTTTTGTGATTTTACCAAAAAGTTCTGCTTATATTACCTAGTCTTTCAGCCCTGGTTAGAGGACTGTCTAGATTTGTTAGGCTCACTGAGGTTTCTTCCTTTTGAAAAGGGTACCAGATCTGCCCTTTTCCAGTTAAAACAAATAGCTCCTTGCAGAAATTTATACTAATCCAAGAACTTTAGCTGGGTTATTTTTCTTTTTTTTAGCCAAGAAACACCAATTATCCATCAGACTAGATATATAAACCTAACACTCAATATAAAACTTAAATATTTGAAAATCTCTAGAATATTACGTCTTTAGAATTTTCTTTTCCTCTGCCTTGCCACACCTACCCAGCAGATGGCAATATCTACTTGTAAGTAACAAATGCTAATTGCATCTTCTGCAGTGGAAGTTATTTATCGCTCTGATTCTACTGCGGACTATTGTAAATATAGAAACTCATCTTTCTTTACATGTATTGCTGCTGTATTCATGTTAGTTTGGAAAGAAATGGTTAATGTTTTAGGATCGCAGAGATGCATCTGATATAATCTTACAGCTCTTGTGTATAATGTGTTGGGTTTTTTTTTTAAATGTGGACAGTGTCATAAGGAGAATTGACCTTTAAAAGATCTTCCAAGTAATATAAGATGCTGAAGTAGGTAACTGATTCAATTAGAGTAATTAATCTTGCCATTCATATTGTCCCTGATCTTAGTCACATCCCTGATGTGACCTCCAGAAGAAGTTACCTTAATTTATTTGAAAAAAAATCTGTATTTTGCATTAATTACTACCATTCTATGATGTAAGTGCTCTCACTAAGATGTTGTCTTTTTCTATATGTAGAATAAACAAACTGGGATCAGGCAGTGATTTTGAAGCATACTTTCAGCGACTGGGAATTGCATCAGGCAGAGTCCGTTATACCAAGAATAGGGTAAGTCTTCCAGATTGCTTGAAGAAGTTTGATAGCACTGAGCACTCATCTTTTAAAAGCATTCATTCTTAATTAATAAAAGCACATTCAAGGAATCTTTGATTGGTTTGTATCTCAGTGCCATTTCTTAATTTAGAAAGAAACCTAAATGTTTGGAGAATAAAGCCTGTTTCAGTGATGTGTATATTCTGTAGGCTGTCAAGTTCACAGAGGGTTTTTATAGAGTGTGATTGGAGGTGTATATGTCATTCCACCATACTGTTATTATGCCCCTTCACATACAAATCTTCCTTGATTGCAGTCACAAATAACTACACAAGATGGAAAGGAGATATGATTGAGGGCTTTGGCCATCCAGAGCCCGAAATTATTTTCACTTTTGGTGAAGGCAATCTCTGTACAATAGAGCTGAAGGGAGGTCCATGCAGGTAGAGAGAAGGAAGCCTGCTTGCTTAATTTGTGCAACAGTCCATGGATTCAGGTTGGTTTAATTTCTTAAAATGAACAGAAAAAATGTGAGGTTAGTAAATAGTGTTTTGTAGCAAATGGCATTTTTGATTTGGGAACAGCGCACAACATCATAGGTGCTAAGTGATCAATACATCCCTTAACTGCAGCTGGAATGCAGGGCACTGACATATCTGCTTGCTCTTTTTCAGAAAGCAGACAAATTCAGCAATTATCCTGTTTATCACACTGTGTATGAGACGTTTGAGTTAGTGGAAAAATTTTATGACCCCACTTTCAAGAAACAGCTAACAATTGCCCAGTTACGAGGCAAGCTGGTTTATGAACTTGCAGATTCCCAGGTCATTCCATTCGACTGTAGAGATTATGGAGAAGCCTTAAAAGGATACAGTAATAGAATTTATAAATTGGCCAAGAAGCATGAAGAACAGCTGAAAACTTACGGAGTATCATTTGGTGAGTAATAACTGCAACAGCATTTGTTAAGTGAGTTAGAATTATCCAAGGACAATATATATATGTTATAGCTCTGAAATTGAATTTCTTATTTTTGTGTTTCAACTCTGTCATCATAATAATGAGCTCTTTTTTTTCCTAGCCATAATACAAGTTTAATACATTATAGATGTGAGGGTTATAGATGAGAGTGTTATAATAATTTCCCTGCATATTACTAATTTGGGGCATTATTGCAGTGCTCACAAGCAGTCAGGGACCACAATAAAATGCAGAGCAAAGAGGTGGGATCAGCCTGCTTCTCACTTTCATGCTTAAAAAAGAAGACAAGTTAAATATCAGTTTATGGCAACTGACTGAACTTGGGAGACACAGGTGCCCATTTGTCCTCAGACTTTATCTGACCCCAGGACACTTTCTTACCGTCTGTCTCAGTGCCTGGATACCACTTTTAGGCAACAGAATAATTTCTCTAACTCTTCTGCTTAAATACATCCATTTGCTGAGCACTTAACCACATTGCAATGAAGAACATAAACCAGGTAGAAAGCAGGAGAGTGCTCTGCATCCCAAGGTAGGCTATCTTCCATGGTAATCTTCTTTCAGTCTGTCTGTCTTTCATGTTGTCTCCTTCACCTTTTGTGCTCCTGTAACAATTTTTTAATCAGTCCAGATTAACTTGGCACCTGATGGTTTAGAGGCATAAAGGAGCTTTTTGGAGCTGCAATGCTCTTCTGTGTTGCATGAAACCTTAGAAGAAACTCAAACCCTTATTTAGGGGAAATTAAAAATTACATTTGAAACTTCACTTAATGGCTTAGATAAAAAAGATTCTCACCTATTTCTGAAAGACACACTTTTTTGTAAAAGAGCCACTCAAGTCAGAGGACACCGTGTGTGATGGATCATCTAGTCTGAGATTTTGCATAACACAAGTATTTAATTCAATATGTTCTTGTGTTTAATGCAGCGTATCTTGTAAAGAAACATCAAATCCAGAATTTCTCTTTGTTCTAGTAGCACATCTACCAAAATTTAAGTCAGTAATTTCTTTTCATTGTTTAAGTTTCTTTCTCATTTCAGATTAGAAGTTGCCCAAGATACCTTCTCACCAATGTATCCATTTTTGTTTCTATATTCTAGAAGCAATCTTCCATTTTTTTTTGTTTTGTTTTTAGCTTTTTCCCTCTGAATGTCACTTAACACTCTCCCCTTAATAATTTTATAGACATGTCACTTTGACCATTTCTTGCAAGGCACGTTTTCCAGTCTTTTCATTATTTTCACACCTATTCTCAGATCTCTGATCAGTTTTAAATTATTTATTAAATAAATCTATAATTTTTAATTTTTAATTATTCTATTGTAGCAGAGCACACTAAAATATATAGACAGTTCTTACAGTACTGTGAAAATGAAAATTCATTTCACCTGGCTTTTTCATAGCATTTCCTATTGACAGCACAGAATGTCAGAAAATTGTTAATTAAGCCTGAATAAATCACATAATTGTCCTTCAAAATAACACATTACAGGTTTTATTTGCCATTGGATTCACATTTCAGCTGTTCCTCTACAACAACGAAGGCTGGAAGCCTTCTTTCATGAGCTATATACTTGTAGTCATATGCTATCAGAAACTAAGGATTGCCAGGGAAAACATAAAACAAAGAAATTGAATATTTTCTGAAATAACCAACACTGACAGCACTGAATAGCTAGGAAACATGGGCACAAATTCTCTTACATATTTGCAGATGACCTTTCTTTTTTTTCTCTTAAATCCCCTCCTACTGCCTCTGAAATATAATCTGCTGCTACGATATAGCCATGATGTCATCAGGGCAGACCTCCGTCCTCTGGCAAACATGTAAGTTTTGCCAGGGGTGTGGAAAAGTGTCAGTTCTCACCCTCACAAGGTGACATGGGTCTGCCTGTGCTGCAGTAGATAAACAAGTTGCACACATAAAACCTGTGCCTCTAATTATGTAAACTAAACAAAAATATTAATACAAAACCAGGCAAGCGTAGGCTGGTGATAAATAAGTTTGCTAGAAATAGAAGAGCAAACGAGACTGCAGAACAGCTTTCAGTGAGTCATGGGAACAGAAAGCCTGTCACACTGAATAGTGCGATAAATCTCTCTGCAGAAAGCCTATCACACGAAAATAGCCTGATAAAGATATAAACAGTGGAGGGACATAGTTGCCAACAAAGGACCTGATTTAGGAGATGACTTAATCTCATGCCCTGTATTCCTGTACAATAAAGAGGGGATGCTCTGGTTTATCTAAAGTTTTCTGAAACTTGTGGGCAAAATGCACAAGCTAAATCTTCTGTCTTTGTTAACTGGATTGATTTTTTGTAAGGTCAGACGTTCTCCTCCTCGTAACATCCACTGTTTACTTGTTCTAGAAAAATTGCTTGTATAAATTGATACTTTTACCAGGGCTGTATTAAATAGACCCTGTCACATGTAAATTACAACAGCTGATATTGTCATTAAAAGAGAGGCCTGGTGCTTCTTTCCTAAGTTATTCCACAGGGTTTGGACATTCTGCCAGGGACAGAGCAGGAGAAAGCAACTCATCCACCAGTCCACCCACACGTAATCAGTCATAACAGGCAAAATCCTGGGGCTTGAGTGGCATTGCTGTGGGGTGGGGTGGTGGGTTGAACCAGGCTGAGGCCAGGTGCCCCCCAAAGCTGCTCTATCCTTGCCCTCCTCAACTGGATAGGGGAGAGGAGATATAATGAAAGGCTGATGGGTTGAAATAAGGACAGGGAGAGATCACTCACCAGTTACTGTCATGGGCCAGACCCAACAACAACAACAAAATCATCTAATTACATAATCAAAACAGTAGGATAATGAGAAATGAAACCAAGTCTTAAAACACCTCCCCCGCCACCCCTTCCTTCTTCCCAAGCTCAATGCCACTCCCCATTTCGGTCCCTCCTCCCCCCAGCAGCACAGGGGGAAGGGGAATGGGGGTTGGGGTCAGTTCATCACACCTTGTCTCTGCTGCTTCTTCCTCCGCAGTGGGAGGACTCCTCACACTCTGCCCCTGCTCCAGCCTGGGGTCCCTCCCACAGGAGACAGTCCTTCATGAACTTCTCCAAAGTGAGTCCTTCCCACAGGCTGCAGTTCTTCATGAACTGCTCCAGAGTGGGTGCCTCACAGGGGACACAAGTTCTGGAAGAAACTTCCAGAGTCTAGTGTGGGCTCCTCTCTCCGTGAGGCCACAGGTCCTGGCAGGAGCCTGCTCCTGTACAGGCTTCCCATGGGGTAACATGGGGGTGAATCCACCTGATCCAGCATAGGGTCCTCCTTGGGCTGCAAGTGGATGACTGTGCCACCATCATCCTCCATGGGTTTCAGGGCAATCTCTGCTCCAGTGCCTGGAGCATCCCCTTCCCGTCCTGTACTGACCTTGGTGTCTGCAGAGTTGTTCCTTTCCCATCTTCTCACGCCTCTTTCTGGCTGCAGTTTCTCCTGTTATTTTTTTTCCTCTTCTTAACTGTTATCCCAGAGGCACTACCACCATCGCTGATGGGCTCAGCCTTGGCCAGCAGTGGGTCCATTTCGGGGCCAGCTGGTGTTGGCTCTGTCTGACTTAGGTGAAGCTTCTAGCAGTTTCTCACAGAAGCCACCCCTGCAGCCCTCCACCACCAAAACTCTGCCACACACACAAACCCAATGCAGATGGCATGCAGGGTCATGCTGGGGACACCTCCTATGCTGTAACTGTAGCGCACATGTGGAGCAAGCACAGGACTGCGCTGCTTCAACCTTCCTTCTCTATCACTGTGCTTTATGTGAGCTCTGTCTTTTCTGCTTCACCTAACACTATTCAACATACCTATCACACTTCTGCTGTGATATGAATAGGACATAATGTTCCAAGAGGGAAATCCTGCTGTCCTTCCACAGCCTGCTGGAACAGCTGGTATTTTTGATGTAAGTCAGGCTTTTGATACCTGAACGCTGCAGTGCACCCCTTGGTTAAAAAGGAAGCTGCAGAGATCTCCATTTGTGATGCCAGCCAGCCTCTTCCTTGCCAGGCAGAGGGAAAACAAAACCTTGTGAAACCTTTATCGAGGCTTCTGCTCTGTGGTTGGCCTCATTGCACAAGGTCTTTGTTACTCCTAGTAGTGCAGGTCTTACAAGTCCACACAAGGGAAACTAATGAATTATGGAAGGATAAAATTAATGCAACTATTTCAGTAAAACTAATGTAGTTTTTTTCCCACTGGGCAACTGAAAGGTATATTGGGATCAGCAGATATGCTGAAGTTTTTTGTAAGGTCCTTCCTTTTCTAGATCCTCTTTTTTCTGCTGTGGTGAACTTCTCAAAGGCTGCTGCTGAATTTCATGGGAGACTTGAACAAGTTGACAAGAAAGAGTAAGTCTGAAAAAAACTAATTATATGTATATATGTGTGTATATCTGTCTTACTACCAGGGTGGCAGTTCTTTGTTTTCAGTGACTACACAAGGAGTCTTCCTGATCAGTGTAGAATAGTCTACCTTGAACCCAGTCAGGCAGTATCTGCTAAAATGAATTCTGCTTCCTGTGATGAATAGTGTCAGCTGTAGAGCTTATTGCTAGTATCAAGTTGTCATAGGGTTGGACCCGATGATCTCTTGAGGTCCCTTCCCACCCCTATGATTCTGTGATTAAAATTATGGTAATATGTGGAAAGGCTGGTAGCAATGAAAGTTAAAGTTGGCCTGAGCTCTGTGTTTAGACACCTACATTTGAGGGCTGTAGGTGATGCCAGAATTTGTACTTCCAGCACACCTGGAGGGGACAGAATGACGCTTCAGAGTATCTAAGGTATCCACATGATGCTTGCAAACCGAAGGGACCTACAGGATTCCTATGCCCACTGAGTGAACTGGCTAGAGACTGGGTGCTCCCAAGCACCCAGTACAGTACCAGTTGTGTTTAAGCAACTGAATCCCATTCTTACTGTGTTACTGTATAGATTAGACCAGGAGCTTGGACACTTTGCTTATGGGTGGACACCAAAATCTAGGTCTCTTCATCTTGATCTAAATCTCAGCCTTCCTCTCCCCTCTGTCAAGTGCAATCCTTCTAGTGCCCTTTAATACTAAGCAAGTATCTGACACTGTCAAAAAGACTGCCATTTATTTTGCATAATGTGAAATCTTGTAGTTGAATTTTCTGACACAGATATCCTAATGCATTAATATACCAAGTATGTAGTATCTCCATTGGCAAAATCGCATCTTTTTGCAAAATTTAGACAATCCTTGTCATTTTTTTCTGTATGAAGAAGAGGTGAAGTGTTAAAATCAAACTGGGAAGTCGTGTTTCCTCACTATGTGAATTGTCTCTGTCTCTGTTCTCTGCAGTCCAGTCGCAGTGCGAATCATGAATGATCAGCTGATGTTTATGGAAAGGGCTTTCATTGATCCTCTTGGCTTACCAGGAAGGAAGTTTTACAGGTGAGGCAAAAAGTTTCTTGGCCAACTATGTAAGGTACTGCTTTTTTCCAGGTGAACCCCACCCTAACACATCAGTTATCTGCTGTGTAGGTCTCATATAGGAATGATAGCTCAACAGCTTCTGTTTTAGGTACAATCCAGTGACGAGCAGCCTTTGTTTACAACCTTCAAAGAGAATTCTTTGGCTGCACCAGTCTTGTGCTGCTTAATTCTTCTTCTTGGATCTGGCACTCTGTTTTTATTATCTGTCATACTCTGACGTTTATTTGGAGATGTGTAGTAACTACTTCTGTTCCCACTTGCACTTTTAAATCTGTACAAAGTGAGGACTGAGTGGAGAATTAACTGTATAGAAAGAAAGGAGAAACAAGGAAAGAGTAAAAGGGAGAAGAGAAAGAGAACAGATATGAAGTGAGGGTCGGGTGAAGAGAGAAGTCCAGAAGAGAGTTTGTGGAAAGGGTAGATAAAGGTCCAGAAGAGAGCTTGGAGAGAGTGAAATTTGAGCAAAGGGTAGATAAAGGCCCATGAGCTGCAGAGAACCACCTGTCCCTGCACTGTCTGCTTCTATAGATGCCCCATCTAGCTTAAATCATTAACTAGCTATTCTTGAAGTTTTCTCTCTAAAGCACGTGGGCCTGGGGAAGGACAATGTTTGGTGCATCGCAATACCCTTTAGAGAAACCCAGTGTGTTTATTAGAAACTCTTGACAAGAGGGTGGCTTCCAGCATCAGGTGTGTGATACTTCACTCCCAGTGTCCCCCTTTTCCTATGACTGGACACATGTGGCTCACTGAGTGATGGCTGTCACACCAAGCCAGACGCTCCTCAGGCAGGTACAATGGGAATCACACTTCCAGCCTCCTAAGGTGAACTCCTGTTCAGGCTTTTGAAAAAAATGAAGTGGTTGTTTTCTGCAATCCTTCTTGCTGGGTGTCAGGTATCATTTAGAGCTGTGTGGAGGTTTGGTTTGGGTTTGGTTTTGTTTTTTTTTTAACTTGCTGGCATTTATTTATGTAGTTTTAGTCTTTACTTTGGGAAGCCTCTTTCATGTGTGCTTTGATACTTCACATACTGTTGGACTTGGCAGTGCTAGGTTTACAGTTGGACTCGATCTTAAAGGTCTTTTCCAATCTAAATGATTGAATTGATTTTATGATTCATGTGAACAAAATCAATTTAAAAGCAATTCTGCAACTATTATTTAAGGAAAAAAAAGACAAATAAAATTTTGCCCAGTTCTGTTCCAATATAATCACTTTTCTGAAGGATTCCTGCTGTTCTCAAGAATTCTTCCATAGATTCCCCCCCTCTTTTCACATTCCTTTCCCAGATCTTCTGATCATCATTCAATTGCTCAGTTATTTTTTGAGGTTTATATTCCACATCTTCTCATTGTACATCCTTAACTAGTTTTATTCCCTGTTCCAGACTGCCACATTAGTTCAACAGGTTTGTTGAGCTCCCATTTTTAAAAATTTCAACATAGGTTCAGTCCTAGTTAAGTAAAGGCATCACCTTTTCCCAAGGAGAAGGCTACCTTTCCTATATCTGTGCCCTTTCCCATGGATTTTGCCCTTGGGGCTGCTTCCCCCTCTCCATATAAAGATAGGTATTTAGTAACATTTGATCTGCATGGAATTCATAGCTGGTTTTTGGAGCACACATACAGTTCCCTATGAGGAACACGCACACGGTTAATGGTTATTTTATTTATTTAGTATAGTTACATTATTTTCTTTTCTTCTTTCCCCACAGACATGTCATCTTTGCTCCCAGCAGTCACAACAAGTATGCTGGAGAGTCCTTCCCAGGGATCTATGATGCCATGTTTGATATTGAAAGCAAAGCTGATCAACGTGAAGCCTGGGAAGAAGTGAAGAGGCAGATTTCCATTGCAGCCTTCACTGTGCAGGCTGCAGCAGGGACACTGAAAGACGTAGCATAGGATGATGGTTTTGAAGAGCTTAGTAAACAGCACAGCCTGAAATGTTCTGTAATCCAGCTACCAGAGTGACCAAGTCTCCCCTGACTGCCTGCTGTAGCTGGATTTCTAGCCTCCTGAATGCATGCAAGTGTACTGGTAGGGTGAGTAGGAGCTCTGTGCATCAAAGAGCTCCTGAGCTAGAAATCACTGCTTCTCCCATACTGACAAAACTGTAGCTATAAGAACAGACCTAGATGGAAGCAAATTTTGGGGTGGGGAGAAGGAAGAGTCAGTTCCCAATTAGAGTTTTCTGAAAGATCTGTCAGTTTTGAAGACAAGATATTTTGGATGTACAAGTTGTAAATCTTGTCCGTAGCGGTGATCAATGGCACACATTTCAAGAGATCTAATATAACACTCCACAGGATGTGCATTTTTCTTGTTCTGATAATGACTTTTATTAGACACCAAAAGCAGCTCTGTATTTTAGCATTTATTCTGCAGGACTGGTTAGCACTCATTATACTGATTTGTTTTCTTGTCCTGAAGAAATAAAGTACTGGCTGCCGTCCTGGTTGCCAAAGTGGTACTACCCATGCTTGATAGCCAGAGAAAAGAGCATCTTATATGCAGAAATCAATCAAAAAGTATTTCCTGGGGGAGTGAGTGTCCACCCATCCCTCTGAAAGACATTCAGCACCTCCCTCCTTTATTTACACTTTGGGATTTACATTATGTATGTTCCAAAATTCCATCAATATTCCATACTGTAAATCACCATGACCTCCCTGCTCCTTTTGGTGCTTTGCTTAGTCCCAATCTCATTTTGTTTGGCAGCTTTTGTTCCTTTTTTTTACCCTGGGTGTTATCTTTCATGTAGGTGTCTTCTTCCAGTTGAGGGAGCTGGAGGACATTGCCACTATTGGCATGGGGCTTGAGGTTATTCTATATTCAAATTAAGACCTGAAGGAAGCTTTCCATCAGGAGCTGCTTCAGAGAGAAACTGAAATGCATGAGAAGGGCAATTGTACAACACTTTAATTTGTAAAAAAATTGATTCTTGCTTCATTTGATCTTTAAATGTACTTCTCATCTACATGCTTTACAACTAATACAATTGCTAGAGTTTTATTAAATCACATTGCAGATAGTGGGTGCTGATAATAACCTATTTCTTGGGTTATGTAAAATATAGTGCAGGTTTTCTCACAACCATAAATTGCAGCAGGTTGTGGGAATGAAATCTTCTTTTTTTCCTTTTTTCTTTTTTCCAATGGGAACTAGAACAGATGTGATACTAAAAAAAGAGAAACAGGACAACTACGAGGCTAGAGAAGGAGTTGTTCTCACCTAACGTGCCTTGAATTCAGACAAGGGAACCAGAAATTACTATAGTTCAGTCATTTGGGAAGGTGCTTTGAGGTATATGTCACCAAGAAGAGAGGCTTTCATTGACATAACTTCCCATAAGCCTCTCTGAAAGTCAAAGGACTGTGCACCTCTGGATGTTGTGCTCATAATTTACTGTTAAATTTCTTTTCACAAACCAACCCTTAGGCACATGAGGGGGAAATTACACGTCCACAGTCCACACTTTACCTCTCCCGTTGTAAAAGTGGTGCCTAACTGGGCTTGTCAGCACACTGCTACAGGAGGTGAGCAGTCAGCTGTGACCACATTCTGTTGTTCCCTTCACTTCTGCCTAACTGGGACCACTCACACTTAAGCTATTCATCTCCCTATCTGTAGTTTAAGGATGTGATAAGGTGCCTGGTATGTGACTGCACTGGTTTCTCTTCCCTTTTCCTGCATCAACCGCCCTTCCCGCTCCATCAGAGCTTGATGTCAGCTGGAGCACACAGGGACTGAATGCGCCCCCAGGGAAGGGTCAGGGCAGCTGGATGGAGGAAAAAAGCCACTAGTGCTTCTTCCTTGTGAAGAGCAGCCAGCTGTGGAGCAATCAATGGTCACTGCCATCGGATCCTCAGAGGATAAGGCAAAGAAGGAATTTCCACATAAAAAGAAGATACCTGAGGACGTATGCTTGCTCCTTCATTTACAGGTACCTCCTCAGTAGTGCACAAGAGTTTCACCAGCAAACCTACCTTGTCGGTGCCTGTTAGCCTTTGAAGTTCTGTGCCGGTACCTTGCTGCTGAAAAAGAACATCCTCTTCATTCCTCTTTGTGCAGTTTGAAGCTGTAAGAAGACATTACACTCACACCAGACTGAGTGCATGGCTGGAGTGTAATCATGTTGTTCTTCTCAAGTTAACTGGTAACTCGCTATCAATGTGTGATGCATCAGAGCCTGAGAAGTATACAAACCAGCTTAAACCTACTTCCAGTCCTCTCTGTGAAGTCCTACTGACTTTAAATTCCTCTACTATCATTCCTGGGGTTTTGGCACACAGCTAGGAGTGCCATCAGGAGAGCTGAATGGTGGTGAATGTCATGGATGTCCCCGTGGCAAGGCAGAGAAGACAACAGTAATTAAATGAAACACAGAAATCTTGCTTCTGCCACATATCCTCTTCCGAGCTGAACCAAAGTGCTGCATTCCCCTCTGAGCAGCACCTGCCCCACAGAAACTGTCCCTAGAGAAACAAGCAAGAGCTGAACTTGGTGAACCACTTTTTTTAAGGCCAAACTGAGACTAAAAGTAGCTCTGGCAAAGTGAAGGTGGCTACTGGTTAACCCTGTAGATTAAACTGAGCAGTTACTTCTAGTAGTCAGCGTCAGCAGGAGGAACTTCAGAAGCCTAAATGGCTTAGAAGCTGTCTGTCCTGGGGATTGCTTCTGTCCTTGCTTGAGCCAGTTACAATCTGTGAAGTGAAGGCAGCAACTGTCTGTCAACATGGTGTCTGTCCTGATGGATCCTACACCTTTAAACATCATCTTCCTCAGCCAGGAAAACCTACGAGCTGTTCTTCATCCCCACCTGTAAGGTGCATCCAGTTTTTGGATGAGTTTGGGGGGGAGGAGGAGGGCTGGTTTGTTGGGCAATGCATGCAGGAGGGGCTGGACCCAGTTCAAGTGAACTGCAAACAAGTTACAACCTTCCATAAAGGGACAGGAGAGGCGATAGAGGGGGAAGCGCTTCACGGGAGGTATCAGATAAGAATAGACGTGCTATATTTACACAGCACCTTCCCCAGATGTGCTTTGCTCGCTTGCTGACAGTAAGCTGCTGATGCATTCCTGATGCTCCCATCTACATTACCTCCAAACTTGGTTGTATTTTTAGATGGAAACTGTAGCCATGGTTGCTGGCCACAGTGACTGTTGTGACAACAGGGTCTTATGTAACCCTTACGCAGCAGGACGTCAGGCTGGGGAAACATGGTCAGGGCTGAACACTGGAAAATTCAGCTCCCTCTCAGATCACTCGCCCCTTCAGATATTCCTGGAACCAACACCCCCTTCCTGAAGCACAGTGTTTTCTTCCTCAGCTTTTCCCATCTCCCAAGCCATGTTCCCATACTCTTTCCCTCTGGCTTGTTCTAACCCACTAGCTCAGACAGGATGACCCGGACACCCAGCCTTGCACACCTCTGGCACTTCTGTAGCACTGCCCTTTGCTCAGCAGATGAGTTAACCACAAGAATCCCACCTTACTACAGGCAGAAACAAACACACTTCGAAGGTAAAGACAAGCTCATTGTGTCTACACTGGAAGTCTCCACTGTGTGATCAAGGAATACTTAATGTCTATTTCAGAAAAAACCCTAAAGAATACTATTACAGCCAAACTTTTTAATAAGAAAGTAGCTGCAATGGTTTGACACCCAGTTCCTTGTATCTACCCCTCACGCCTGCCCCCTGAGTTGGCTTCAGCCCAGAGAGGGACAGCAGCAGCCAGCAATCAGCAACGCAGGTGCAATCTGGAAAGATTCGTAGCTTTGGACATCTGCAGTGGGAGCTGTTGCATCATATTACTCCTCAGACTGAGTATAAAACATAGAATCATAGAATGGCTGCAGTTGGAAAAGACCTTCAAGATCATCAAGTCCAACCATCTGTCCAGCCCTACTAGGTCCAACACTAGACCATGTCACCAAGAATAACATCTATTCTTCTTTTAAACACTTTCAAGGATGGTGACTCAATCACCTCCCTGGGCAGCCTGTGCCAATATCTGACAACCCTTTCAGTAAAGACATTTTTCCTAATATCTGATCTAAACTTCCCCTGACGCAACTTCAGACCGTTTCCTCTTATCCTGTCACTAGCTACCAGGGAGAAGAGGCCGAGCTCCACCTCACTACAACCACCTTTTAGGTAGTTGTACAGAGTGATGAGGTCTCTCCTCAGTCTCCTCCAGACTAAATAGTCCCAACTCCTTCAGCCACTCCACATAAGATTTGTCTTCCAAACCCTTCACCAGCCTTGGAGCTCTTCTCTGAACATGCTCGAGCATCTTGATGTCCTTCTTGTAGTGAGGATGTCATGGATGGAGAGATGAGGGATGCACTTCACTCTTCAGAGAGGCAACAATATGTTTATTGATATAAAACAAAAGGTGCAATAAAGATGACAGTGATTAAGGTTTGATAGAAAGGTTATCTTGATTATTTAGTGCACAGAAAACAGGCTCAGGCAAAGCTGCCAGGGAGACCCTCCCGTTGAGTCATGAGGTTCAGAAAGGAACCCCTTGCTTTCTAAACTCAGAGAGGAGCCGAGGGGCGGCTGGATCCAGTCTTAGCCCCAGACTTGGTCAACAGTTTATGTCCAAAGGATTCTATGTGCACAATCAATCCTTTATATTTCTTAGCTAAGATCACAAGGGTAAGTGCACTTATTCCCAATTCACTTCCTGAGGATCTGTTGCAGCAAGGATGCTCTCAACCTCAAGGCGTCACCTTGAGAGGTGTCCCTTTCGAGGGGACATCCTGACGTGCAGCCCGCTGTCATCTCAGGAGACTTCAAAGGGCTCTTGGGCTGCTCACTATTTATGGAGTAAGATGATTGGCTCATATTTACACTGCAGGTGCCAGTGGGCACTGCCCAGTGCTCTGTCCAGGTGGGCACATTAGCATAGATAGTCCTTGGCTACTGTGTTGTTACCTGTCTTCCTGGAATCACTGTGAGGCAGATGCAGACATCACGACCATCATCAACAGTTATCAATTAATCCAGATTTATGGGGAAAAGTCAGGCAAAGGTGGGGGCAGTGGGGTAAGCACACTGTCTCAGGGCCCAAAAGGGAACACAAACATGTGAAAACCTGTCTCTTTAAAAATTCATTTTCAACTACTTTTCAATATCCTCCCTTCATTTTTATCTTCTTTATAGCTGTTAACTTTCTGGGAAACCATAAGCATCCCATTTAATATATAAATCCACTGAAGTAAAAATTTTGTACCCAAGGTGCCAATAGGCTCCTGATTTGCAGAGCTGCAAATAGAGCTGAATTCTGAACCGAACGCTTTCGTCAGAAGGTCTGTCCATAGGTAGACAATCCACATGTTAACTGCTTTGGGAGGTGAAGGCAGAGCATTTGAAGTTTGGGCTTATGTTTATGCATACAGCAAAATAACCTGATTACAAGACAGAAAAAATGACATCCCTTGGGGTCCAGAAGCGCAAGGATCAGCTCTGCCTCTTAAGCACGAGTCTGCAGAACAAATCAGGTTAGGCATCTTAGGCTAGAAGCACATTAGGTTAGTTTTCTCCCAAGCACCAAATTCAGCAATAAAACTGCAGTGTCAATATTTATCATAAAACATATTCCACAGAACAAGGTATTTGGACTAAAAATAGCTCGTCGATGGCTGTAAGGGAACAGCCTCAGCTTTGAACAACTGCTGTGAAAACACAGCTTTTATTAATATTCAACAGGAACTAACTTTCCAAACACTTGTTTCCAGAAGGCAACAAAAACATTCAAGAGGATCATGGAATCAGGGAATCATAGAGTACCAGCTTGGAAGGGACCTCCAGGACCTGATGTCCCTGCTTACTGCAGGGGGGTTGGACCAGATGACCTCTAAATGTCCCTTCCAACCCAACACATTCTATGACTGCCTGGTCCAAACTTTCTTGGCAAAAGCAGAGTCTAGACCAGATGGCCCAGTCCCCTGTCCAGATCAGTCTTACAAGTGGCCAATACTGGGGAATCTATCACTTCCCTGGGGAGGTTGTTCCAGTGGCTGACTTATCGTTGTGAAACATGTTCCTCTTGTGTCCAATCAGAATCTCCCCAGAGTAATTTTACCCATCACCCCTCCTCTTTTCTATGCGACTCCTTGATGGAGACTCCTTTCTACATCTTTGTAGGCACCCATGGACATGGAACATGGTTATAGGGTCTCCCCTAAGCCTCCTTTTCTCAAGGCAGAACAAACCCAGCTCTCAGCCTTTCCCTATATGGCAGTTTTCCCAGTCCTTACATCACCTTTGTGACACATCTTTGAACCCTCTCCAGGCTCCGTATCAGGAACCAAAACTGAACACAGTGTTCCAGGTGTGGCCTGAAAGGTGTGGAGTAGTTTCCTCTTCACACAGAACCACGCTGGCTGCAATAATCCCTGCACGCTTTCTCCACAGCCACAATCAGTCATCACTGATGGATTAAGCTGATGGAAATCTCACTGACACACTTCACGTACCTCTGGATCACAGGTACCTGTTCCTAGAGTCCCTTTCCTTTGAGGCTGACGGGACTGGCTATGCCGGTGCAGTTCACAGTGGCCACATACATTTGTTCTTCATTCTCATCCATGCCAACGTTGTGTTGGTGAAGCAAAATGTTTGGAACAGAAACTTATGAACAACTTGGAACTTATGTCAACTTGGAACAGTTGACTTGTGAAGAGGGGTTGAAACCTGTGCTGCCTACGGGAGATGTAAAGACCATGCTCTTTACAGCCCGCTCTCCTCCCTGCTAACTCCTTCCACCCCAGCACCACCCTCCATTTGCAGATGCTCTCAGAGGAACTCAATTTGACTAACAACTATTCATGCAGCAACCCTGGGTTAGCTTACAGCAGCTGTGACAGTATCTTGGCTATCTTTGGTTAAAGCATGCAACCAGCTTTGAGAAAACACCAAGGTTTTATCACCAGTTTCAGGCCCTGAGCAGTGAGCCCTTTTCCTCTGCACTGTGGGAACACCAGTGGTTTTGACAGGCACCTTCTTCCTCTTCCCAATAGGAGAAAAAGAAACCAAACAAAAAGCAGCTGAGCTATTCATATCCCCCCAGCATTCTCGGGAACAGCCCAAACACTGCATTTGGAATTATTCCAGTTCCACTAAGCTTGTGACAGCTCAGAATTTTTGGGCAGAACAATTCCCAGGAATGAGACAGGTCTCCGTCCAGAAAACCTTACTCGGGTGCTGCAACATGTCTGCATCCTGACCCAGCTGTTGTGCCAGAAACCAAGCAAGGGGTGGGAAAACCCTTTTCCCAGTTTTCCTCATACACAGCTTGTCCTGTCGAAAATCCTCACTTATATTTCCACAACCGTGTTGCAAATCCAAAGGGAAGTTCTTTCCCACAGATTCACAGAAGGGTAGGGGCTGGAAGGGACCTCTGGAGATTATCTAGTCCAATGCCCCAGCCAGAGCAGGATCACCTAGACTAAGTAACACAGGAACACATCCAGGTGGGTTCTGAATGTCTCCAGAGACATCACAACCTCTCTGGGGAGCCTGTCCCAGGGCTTTGTCACACTCGGAGTGAAAAAGTTTTTCCTTAAGTTCCCATGGAAGCTCCTGTGCTCCAGCTCACACCCATTGCCCCTTGTCCTGTCGCTGGACATCACTATCTTTTTATTAAATGTCAACATAGAAAATGGTATCGGTCATCCAAACTCAGGGGTATTTTCAATGGAATCGTGATGCATCCTCAGGAATTCAATGAGGCATCTGTCTATCTGCAACTAGCAAACTGACCTCTGTTCTCCTGTGGAAACACCCAATACTGCAAAAAAACCCTCAAACGCAACCAGTGTGTAATAAGAATTTTATTGAATACATTTAGAAAAAACCTCTAGCATGAAGACATGGGAGTAATTCCTGTACGTAAATTTTAGGGATGTGCAGAGTTAAACAGCCATGCAAAAGGCATCTCCCCCTTCAACTGTAACTCGTGAAATTGAGAATGGCAAAATCATTACTGCCTTAACAGTGTTCCAGACACGGAATTCATCACTTTACAAAGGATCTGGGTCCTCAACAGAGATTAATAAAAAAAAAAATTAAAAAAATCAGTAGCGATTGGGAAAGATCGATGGTTACCAGGTACAGTATTTAACCAACGCTCATGCCAGGTTTCAAGAGTGCAAGCAAAAACTGCATCGTTATGGAGAGTAAGTAGATTTATCTCAAGGCAAAATTCCTATTAAAACTAGTCCCTAAACTACTGAAATGGTGACTTGATAGTGTATGTATTCCAGGAGAACATCTGAGTCAAGAGTTTTTTGTCAAGTAACGCCACATAAAACATGAAAGTCAGAGTAGCTGAAGAGCCCAGTGCTTAACAGTATCTTAACATCAAAAATAAATGCCAGCTCCTGCAAGAAACGTTGGTATGGACATAATACATAAGGCTATGTGGGGAAATGGGCTTATACCCAAGGGAGAAGATAAGTATTTCTGTCACAAATTTGTATACCCACCCATATGTTCAGATTATAAAGGGACTGTGAGGGAAGTGTTTTATACACACCAGGACGGTCAGTTCTAAGACACATAAACCCACACTGAAACACACTACAGCTTTTGAAGATTCATTAATGATAAAAACATAGCTAGAATGTTGCGAGTTAACGGACTCAAATGCAGCACAACTTGGGAAAACATGGGAAAGGCAAGTTTAACTGCAAGAATCCCAGTACATACTCATTATCCAACACCAGGGCGCAGGAGCCTGTTCTGGGGAACTGCTTGAAATGCTCAGACCAGTGACTCGGCTTTTCCAGCTCAACAATGGAGCAGGCACACGGCTACAAAAGCCTGGTAACAATCAGTGCAGTTAAATGAGAGACTTACAGCAGTCTGGAAAGCTTTCCTTCTGTTTTGAAAAACAAGACATGCCACAGAAAACTGGGCTGTTATTTGTAAAACCTGCGCCTTCCTGCCTGATCAAAGATGGGGTTCTCTGCTGGCTGGTTTGCTTACTTTATTAAACAGGTGAGTATTAAAAGTGGGTTTATTGTCCCCAATGGGGGAAGTCGTAAGGGAACTCCTAAAGTATCTTCAATTTTCTGCTGAAAGAATGGAAAGAAAAGAGGAATGAGTAAAAACTAGACCTGAGGACAGTATTTACAGGAGCTTGCTTCCACTTGTGACCAAGACGACCAAGCTACCAGCAGAACATCCTTTAAACGTGTGTAACCAACCACTACCAGGTCCCAAAGCCCACAGCACTAACAGCAGGTCAGTCATGCGCCATTTTCCCAGTTTAGCCATCAGGGTACTAAGGAAGCAGATGCATTTCTTAAAAACAGGAATACTGTTTTCCTATGAAATTCCATTTCCCTCATAGTTCTTTACAATGGATTTTACGTGACGGAAACCCACTGCGTGCGAGGATGCAAATAAACTGAAAGTATATGGAAAACAAGATGTTCAGGGTATTTTATACACCCATGTGCATAGATGCACACCAGAACGGGCTTGTCAAACAGGGACTTTACCCTGGCAGTTGAACCCTGCTTGTTTTGCTGTCCCAGGGCAGAGCTCTGGACACCAAACCGCAGACAACAGTGCTACTATACGAGCTACAGCCACCTCGAGCTCCTCATCTGCTGAAGTGAGCACCCTCACTGTTATACTGGTAAGAGCTGCGTGGGGTTCAGGGAACACCCATTCCATTCTGAGAGGACCATTTGCAGGCATACATTTTTGTAAGCTCCTAGCCTGTGACTTCACAGCACCTGACATTTTCAAATTTATTTATTTATATATATATATATATATATAAAAAAATAATCCCACCTTTTTCTTAACAAAAATCTTTTAGGCAGAGCTTTTAATAGGAGCCCAAGGGAGTAACAAACCACACTCCCTCCAAGTCAGTGAGGAAACAGGATCCTGAAATGAAGATAAAGAAGCACCAAGACAAATTTCTTCTCTACAGCACTGGTGTTATGCTCTTGGTGTTTGGGGATGGTTTCTTTGGTAATGCGTCTCCTACCACTTTAAGCATGAAGTAGGATTTCAAGTACTGCCAGAGAGGGCTACTTGAGCTACTGCTCAAGTCAAATTACACTTGTGAGAGAACAGTAAGATTTCACTTCAGAATGCCTTTACTGCCTTCTGCGATTCTCCTGGTGTTATTTCAGGAATGTCAAGGTAGGTAGATGAGCATCCACAGATTTTGACAGTCCAGAGGACAGCTTGTTTACATGTGTAAGTTTTGGCACAATAAATAAAGATGTGTATTTTGCATGACTTACATGAAAACATTGTTTTTCTTTCAGCTGCAATGCAAAGTTAAGAAACTACTTCAAGCAGACACAGAAAACGTTACTGCACAAGTTGCTGCTTGGACAAAAGCCTCATCTTTAAACTATCCTGCTACCAGCCACACATCTTTACTGATGGAGAACCGAGGTCTTGATTTCTAATTTCTGAGATCAAAAGATACACATTTTTTTAAAATATTTCAATTCAAAGCTACGATTATTATTTGAGACAGACACTTTAAAGCTTGCTGTTTGATTTTCCTATTTGTACTGTAGATAAACTCAGTTCTTAAACTGCCATCCTCAGAAAAAAAATAGAGCTGTGCATATCTACAGGAAAAAAAAACTTTCCTGAGACACCTACAGTGCGCAGTCTTCTACACATCCACCTACTCTGAAGAAAGATCCCTAACTTCAAGTGTTGTAGGACAGAATATACATTTTAAAAGACTGTCAAATATATACAGCACACTGTGGTAATTTTACAACAGCCTGCTGTTTGTATACTCTCCACAGCTGAGTTATTCAGTCATTTCACTGTCCATTCACTTTTGTATTTCACAATTCAAACACCAAAGGTACAGGAGATAAAAAAAAAGAATCTCCTTTTGCCAGCTGCTTTATTTTAATCTAATCTTCTGGTTTTGTGTGTGAAACACAGCAAAAGAGTCAGCAAGTACTGAAATCCTTAGCAGAACACCTTTTATTCCATCCCTCCACAGCCAGCAGGTACTGAAACAAACCTTAGCCTCAGAAGATAAACATGCAAGGCTACAAGCGTTCTTTCGCTTTTACCTTTATGTACCTTCTTATTCTAGGTACAGAATTGCATGTTAACTGCTTTATAAACTCAGATCTGTTTTACTGGATCCTTCATAATGCACACTGGTGGATTTAACTCGTGCTACCTCGTAGACGCAGTCTAAACCAAACACTTGAAAAACTGCCACACACAGTAGACTTGTATAGTCAGAAGAGAAGGTGGTAAGCAATGGGCAGTAGCTCTTCTACTCTAAATCCCCAACTAGAGACACTCCAACTAGAATATACTCATGAGGGCAAGAGTAGAACTAGCTATTACCCTTCAAGTTTACACTCCCATTTACTGTGCATCAAATTCCTCTCATAAAATGGAACACATGATGTAACATTAAAAAAAATGAATCGATATATAAAAGTTAAATATTTGATTACAGTAGCAAGTCACCACTTCGTAATGGGAAATAACTTGTCTTTTGGAATCATTATTGATCTGAATTCTCTTTTTTCTGTTGTGCGTTGGGTACTGGTAATTCAAGACTTGCCCATAATAGGGGCTCTGCTTTTCTCATAGTAAGTTCAATCTTTGTAGCCGTCATGTTCACATAACTCCTCTTTACATCGATTACCTAGAACAGACAATGTATTTCACATTTCAGTTTAAGAAACAGACTTCTAGGTATTAGGGAATTAAGTTAGCAAGAGTACCTTATCACTAAACTTCAGCAGATATTTAGGTAGACAGAGCACGCTCTGTTACCTGGAAACCTCAACACTCTCTGATTCCCAAGCTATAAGCATATGCCTGGGTATACAAAATATATGTGTCAGTCTAACACAGACATGAACATCCAATTACAGAGTGTCAAGGGTTTTCTGCCAAACCACTACCACGGTGCTAGGACCTGAGGTCAGACTGGGACAGAAAGGGCCTCAGAAAGTCACCTTCTGCTCAAAGCAGCATCAACTATGATGTCATACCTGATCACTTGGGGCAGCAGATTCAGATTTTAATGTACATTACTGAGTACAATGCAACTGAATTTCTTAAAACTTGCAGAGAAAAGAGGAAAAGCAGTTTTGAAAGAGAAAAAACTGAGGGTCTGTGTTTTGGTTTTAAAACAGAATTATTCTTATACTTACGCCCCATAATTTCACACTGCGATGAAATTCCTTTTCTCCTTCAAATACAATATGGATATTTAACTAAACAGGACAAAAACCAGAAAATTCTGTCAGGCAAATAAAACACTTGAAACCTCAAGTATGCCTAACCAAAATATATATAACCTACCGTACGTCAAGTGATCAAATTTTCCCTCAGACACAGAAGTGAACAATCCATTGTAACAGACTAACACAGCCTCACAGGCAATGGTGGCCATATACACAGCCTGGACGCTCTATCATTTTCTCCAACTGTGCGATTAAGAAATCGGAGAAGCATTTTAACACTTGTTTAATATTAGGAGCTGTGAAACCGCATACCGTAAAGAACAGTATTAAATTACATTAAGCCAAATATAATTAAATGATGAATCTGTAATTATTTACACATATGGTGATGCAAATCCATCACACTTGGGCTTTAACTGTGGAAATCAAATTAAAGCCTTTTTTTTTTTAACATATCACAGTTGTAAAAAAAAAAATTAATATTAAAGTACAGATGTCCAGACAGAAGGGAAAAAAATGCTATACATAAAAGTTAAGCAAAAGCCATTACTCAGAACAGATTATTATGCTACCTCTGCATTGTAAGAAAGACAGAAGCTGGGTTTTCCTAACTTGAAGATGCTGTAAAAATAAAAAAAAGAGCATTAAAACTTAAGGTGGATACTCACCATTGTGCTATTTGCTTCTACGTAGCTCAGATCAGGAACAGAGTTTTTAGCATATACAGAAATAGTCACTTCTCCTCCAGTCTGGTGCCAATCATGCCTGCATGGAACTACTTTCTTTCCCTATATAAGGAAAAAGTTACGAAAAAAGATTTAAAATTGTATTGAGGAGTATTTTTACAAGATTCATTAGGATAAAAGCTCAGGACTATTTTAATAGCCAATAAGCACAGCTAATAAAGGACTACAGTTCATGTTCACAGGAGACTGCAAGGCTCCACTTACATCTTTTTTTAACTAAGTATTTTTGCTGCTAGTCCTTGACAAATGTTAGAAGTGAGAAAAACCAATGCTTGTGACAGAGACTGCAGTAGGAAACTGGGACAGAAAATGTAAACAAAAATACCCATACAAAGAAATTAAAAAAGTGTCACTTGTTCAAATACCTTCCTCTCCAAGACTAGTTATCCAGTCCATAATAGAAAGGAACCAAAGAAAAGGAAAGCCATGACTCCAAGAAATGTTGATGTTACTGCACTGAGCTATTGAGTATTACCCTCTGTTCTTTGATGCAGAAGAAATAGACAGGGAAAAAAACAACCCAGAATGACACAAAAAAAGGAAAAGTCAACCCCACACCCTGTTAGCTCAATACACACACATTTAATATACATACAGTTCTAAGCATCTGGGTCAACTTTTTACAAGAATACTCTCCTGCTCAGAGAATGAGGAAACTGAACTACACTTTCTATAATATGCCTTGATCTTCTGTTTAATGTTCTAGATGTTTGCAGTATCAAACCCATTGTGCCACAGCAACTGACATTACATTTGTAACAAGAATTCTTTGTTCACCTGCATCCAACAAGTGACTAGCTAATGTTTTTGAAGTAAGTGTTCAGTTCTATGATTACATTCCATAATGTTCTCTAAGAATCTTTTTAAACCTTGAAGAATTTCAAGGTGAAAAATACTTCCAAAGAAATACGTACAAACCAGACCGAGGTGCTCGTTATTTGTCATACTGGTAGCCAAACCAAAACATTGATTTAGATTCAGATGAGAAGAATATTCACTTGTGTAAATAGAATTTAAATTCGACAGAAAGGGACCCTTCCATCCCCACCCATGAAACCTCATCAGCCTTACCTTCCTTGCCATCCCTAAACAACTCAACTACTCAGAGCAAAACTGGAAGTAGTTACTTTGTTACAGAACACCTATGGCTGCTCTCTTCATGGTTTTGGGGGGAAGAAAAGCTTCTAAAAAAAGCAAATTTTAAACTAATGTATTTATATAGAAAACCATAGACCTTCTTAACTAACAAAGCGGAAGTGCTGAATTTGCCAAAAGTGCTTTTAGGATAAAATAGTGATACTTCTACTATAAATTACTTCACTTCTCTGTTGTCATGCAGTGCATAACATCCTCCATGCTATTTCAGAGGCAGCGATCTCTAACAGCTCAACTTCAGTAATAACTCACTCCAGCTACTAATTCCATTTCAGTATTCCAGAATCAGAACGCAACCTTCATGTTACTTACCGCATCCTTTTTAGTCCATACGTGTGTTCCTGTTGTGCAGCCTTCTTGAGCTAAAAAGGTATTGAAGTCAGATGTTTTTCTTTTGCAACAGCTCCAATACTTCATCCTTGAAAGTTTTCAAAGTAATTAAGAAACAATATTTAGGACACCATTTATTGCAAGTCCTTAAGAACTTTCCATTATGCGATATTACTGTTAATTTACTGCACCTTCTTCAAGCATTGCCATTTTTGACTGAAGATATAACACAGAGGGATAAGGCAATATCTACAAAGAAAGCAGGAATAGAGGAATTGAAAAAAAAATTAAAGTTAACTGAATACTAACCCTTCATGGAATATAGGTACACCAGAATGGTATATACATACTTCTTCTGAACTGTGTGGTCCTTCGTATGTCTAGTAAAACAAAGCATTTAAGGCACATTACTATTACAGGGTGTGGACCAAAGGAAAAACCAAACCAAAACATAAACCACAACACAAACAATGAACAAAGTATTACAAAGGTTTTGAGTAAATAATCTAAATCTAATGGCTTGCCCTAGCTTTTCAAAATAACCATTTACCCTTTATGCACAAAGGCTCCTTGGCATTCCTTCTAACAATCTATACTTTATATTACTTCAATGGAGTACTTCAGTGGTGACATCATCTATGCTCACAAAGGTCACTTCAGATCCTCACAGATACCTAATGTTAAAAATACTCTGAATATTTAGAGAAAGCAAGTAGCAGACTGGAAAAAAATCATACATATGGATTTTCAAATAAGTAAATTAAACAATATAGAACTCTGAGTATCACAGCAGTTCTTCCAAACACAAGTAAGAGGGCAGGCATGAGCAGAAGGATGTGGGGGTGTGGGTGGATGTAAAGCTCAACATGAGCCAGCAATCTGCACTTGCAGCCCAGAAACCCAACCTTGTGCTGCATAGCATCTAAAGCAGCATGACCAGCAGGTCAAGAGAGGGGATTCTGCCCCTCTGCTCTGGTCTGGTGAGAGAGACCCCATCGGCAGTGCTGCGTCCAGCTCTGGGGTGCTCTGTACAGGAAAGACATGGAGCTGTTGGGAGTCCAGAAGAGGACCACAAAAATGATCAGAGGGCTGGAACACCTCCCCTACAAGGACAGGCCGAGATAGTTGGGCTTGTTCAGCCTGGAGAATGCTCTGAGGAGACCTTACAGAAGCCTTCCAGTACCTGAAGGGGCTACTGGAAAGATGGAGAGGGGCTGTTTGCAAGGGCAGGGAGTGAGAGGACAAGGGGGAATGGCCTCAAGATGAAAGTGGGTAGACTGAGATATTAGGAAGAAATTCTTCCCCGTGAGCATGGTGAGGCCCTGGTACAGGGTGCTCAAATAAGCTGTGTCTGCCCCTGGATCCTGGCAGGGTTCAAGGACAGGTTGGATGAGGCTTTGGGTACCCTGGGCTAGTGGAGGATGTCCCTGCCCATGGCAGGGGGTTGGAACTAGATGATCTCTGAGGTCCCGTTGATCCCAAAACATGCTATAATTCTATGAAATACCTATTTAAATTCTACTGTTCTGTACCACACAAGGATGTCAGTCTAAGAAACCATTCACTTTAAATGACTATGATATATAAAGTCTAATTTTGGTACTTTAAGAGTTAAAATATTTTTTAATAGATTCTTCTGGCACGAAGCATTAACTAGTAGTATCTGCAGATACTTCTGACCTATACACACAGATTATGAAGAGCAATTCAAGTCTTATCAGTAAGCCACTTCTCACCAATATTTTATTTTACATGTTAATTTGAAACACATCAGTGTATGGGCTTGGCAGGGTTACTCATTAGAAGTTTAGGACAGGCTTAAAAAAAAAAAGTAATGTCAAGCTTACTGCATCCATAGTACAGAACAGCTCACAACCATTCATATCGAGTGTGTTATCAAACGTGCATTTGTTAAGCGTGATGGACTTTGTTCCATTTCCAATCAATCTGTAGCAAACAAAACACACCCAATAAAGGAAAACAAAAAACTGTGCATGAGCGAACTGGGCCACTTACTTTTGAACAGCCTGCATTTTTACATGTTGTCCCAATCTTGATTTCATCACTGTCTTCCTCTATAAACAGAGTAATATTATAGAAAAAAGAAACTGTATTGTATAATGTACTAAATATTCTGCTTTTACTGAGAATTAAAACAAGCTAAGGAGCAAAAGCAACCAAACACCCCCAAACCCTCTCCAGGTATCTATTCTCTGCCTGGCACTGAAGTCTGCCCAAAAAGTACAAAGAAAGAGAAATTATGGAAATATTTGAAAAGGTTTATCACGTGTGCATCACGTTCTTGGTTCTACCCCTTTACATCAGTTTAAGAGGAGAAAAAGAATTGAAGAAAAGGATTATTACAATCATAGGGGCAGAGAACAATCACTCATCTTGTTCAGTTCTGTAAAACAAAGAAAGCAAAAGGCTCCAACTGCTGCCTATAAATACACAGAAGGAAGGGATTTGGATACCACGTAGAAAGAAGAGCTAAATGACATTTTGGAATGGGAACAAAAAGAGTGTAAAATAGCCACTAATGTGGTTTGAAACTGGAAAGAGTTTCTTGAGGAGCAGTGCAGTTCTGGAACCAAATTCCAAAAAAAACATTACCAGTTTCTGCAAGGTTTTATATGGCACTGTATCTGCAATAACGTAGGAGTATAGCTCATTTTTTGGGAAACTCTTTCAGTTATACATTCAGAAATGGGTGTTCTCATGATGTTGATTCTACCAGGAAACATGACAAAATTATTTGAACTGCCTATTTTAATGGGAACATACTGCTCCCAACACCCAAATCTTCACATTGTTCCCATTTAATCTTTATCATTACCTAGACCAGAATATATTTTGCAGATTATTCAGAACAAGAGCATTACTGCAGAAACAACAACAAAAACAGTATGTAATTTCTTTGTGTGGTAATTAGTATCATGTACCTACTTCACCTCCTTAAATGCTTACCTTTTTTTTCTTCGTTTTCTGATGACAGTTTCAGTTTATCTAGTGCTTGCTTCAAAGAAGCTGACACTTTCAGCTGCAAATTTATCATTGGCTCATCTGGGCTAAAAAAAAAATCAAACAAAACCCAGACCTATGTATTCATGTCAGCTTCATGAAAAATAATTTACAGAAGACAATAAAATTGTAACTTTTAATCTTGCCATAAGGCTCTTCCTTACAGCAGCAAACAAACTAGATTTGTAAATGACGATTCTTAATGTTTATTGAAAAACACACTAGAAGTTTAGAAGGCAGTCTTGGCTTTCAACAGTTAATTCTGAACAATCTCCAACAACAGAAATAAAACAGAAACATTAAGGGATCTAGATACAAGTACCCTATAATTCTTTTTACAAATATTTAAAACACTGATGACAATTGCTAGTGGCATTTTAAGCTCTGAGGCTTTAGACTGCAATTTCTGTTTCCTACACTGAGAAATCCGGTGCTACCTTGTCCTAACCAGAAGTCTATTATCTCACTGCTATCAAACACGAACTTTTTGAAGTTAATTTTGTAATTTTTGCACTATGTGTAATAATGAATAACCAAACGCACTCTTTACTTGGTCAACCAACCACAAATTTGGCAAAGTTTCATATACCACACCTTGGTCTTTTAATTGTTTCCAGCGGTTTTGGTGCCTGAATTATGTGTTCTTGAAATTTGGGTTTCAGTTCAGCTAGCTCCTTTCGTTCAGAGGTAGTTTTGACTTCAGGTTTGACAGGCTCGGGAGGTTTCTCACTGTTATGGAGACCCTTTGTACAGCCCTACAATGGAAAGCATATGTTTAAATATACATACAGTGTAGTTTCAAATTATCAAGATTTGCAAAAAGTTTTTCTTAATTTATTTCTTCAGTCCCATCTTCTCTTTTAACCCACTTGAAACATGAGCTGCAAAGGAAATCCTACAACTAAACTGGAAAATAATTTGGACATACATGAAAAGGAAAATGCATACTTTCTGTAATCAAGAAACATAAAAATATTGACCTTCCTTCTTGTTAACAAGCATCAAAATAGGTTTGATAGAACTGATTACAACCATTAAAGCTTGAAAATGAGATTCAATTTCAACATTACATCAAGAAAAACAGTGCATGCAAGATTTAAGGCAGTTTATCAGAAGCATGCAGATATTAAATATGTAAGTACATATAGCATTTAGTATTTATCACTGTCATTTGATAAGCATAAAAGCATTATCTCATCATGGGTACATACCGCAATGCTTAAGAAGTCAGAAAAGTCTGTTGTTCTTCTCTTACAACATGACCAGCCCTATAAACATTTTGGAATAAAAACAAAACAAACATGACTACTTTTACTTGGCAACACCTTATAAAAAGCAGAACATTAATTATATTCCTTTACAATATAACTAGAGATCATTTCCTTCCCTTCTTTGGACAATATTATCATCTATATTTTTAAAAGCCAGAGAAACCAGTTAGAGCTGCTGTCTCTAGTTCACTCCTGCTGCCTTAATCAGAAAGTTTGGTAAACAGGAGGCAGCATTTCCATGACAAGTTAGGTGCCAACTCTGTTCAACCGGAAACAGAAATTTTATTTGCTCTCAAAGAAATTCAGTTTTAGAGAGAATTATCTTGCCACTATGAATAATGTATCTTACACCTCAAAAGAACCTTAGTGAAGGACACAGTTTGACTAATAAATGCATCATTGCTTTGAAAGTTTAAGCAGAGCAACATAATGTGGTTTAGGTAGGTGGTTGTGAAACATCTCAGAATATCAACTATTTCAACGGTTGAGCAGACAAAAAGTTCACCCTGCCCACTTAGATTATGTGGAATTCATGGCAGGAAGAAAGCTGCTCATACAAAATTACGACAAAATTTTTAATTAGACCAAGAGACAAGATTGGGGCAGGGGAGGGAGGGGGCAGGGCAGGGAGGGGGAGTAGTAATTGTTTTAAAAATGGCATGTGTATAGAAGAAAGAGGGAGTAAACACAAGCTTTTGATGTAACTGTACAACTTCTGGTTTTATTAGGTAAAGTTTTATGTACTGTGTTTTGAGTACAACTATAATTTTGTATAAAACTAAGCACCATAGTCTAAGAAACCGTATCCTATTTGATCTAACAGCCAGTCAAGTGCTTCTGCAGTAAGAGCAATAGCTTATAGAAAATTCATTAGGCAGCACATATGCACCAGCTTCCACGAGCTCAAAAGACATCACATTATGGGACAGGGACGAGATACACTGCCAGTAGAAGCAGTTCCTAAGTACCTAGAAACGATGCTTGCCCCAAAGTACAGCAGTTATGCGTTCTAAGAAAGGTAATTTGGGTTGCATCTGCATTAATACAATTATCAGTGCCAGGGTCTGTTTCTGGACACCACATTTCTGGCCATTATATTGTCAGAATGATTTCCAGTACTGTTTTGGTAGTTTTGCCTCATGTAATTCCCTGTGGGTGCTTTAGATGCATCCAGTAGATCCTGAAGTAGCAAAAAAGTGTAATATAAGGAATATGGGCTAAGTAGTTGGCCTGAGCACTGGACACCAGTCACAGGTATATTTAATTCACTACTGAAGATACAGCTCAAGAATCCTGGACAGCTGCATCAGAGGCATGTACAACCAGTCCTAACTTCATCAACATACTCACTTGTCAGATCAGCAGAACACAATTATTTTTTACAGGAGGCAAATGTCACATACACATTGTACATACTAAGACCACAAACAGCTTGTTTGAATTCCAGGCAGGTTAATTAACTGAAAGAGTATGATATCTCTCAATGCCTCCAAAGACCTATTCAAATGACCTAACTAAAGCATTGAGTCATCTAAAGGCAATCAATAGGAAACGTGTGTCATACCGACTTGCACGGCATTTAGACCATGAGTAGAGCTTTTAATTTCTTTTGAAGTTTTGGGTAAATGTGCTTTTCTAATTTCATGGAGTTGCTCAAACATCATAGGCTGGACATCAACTTACATACCACTGAAACATTTGGCATGAAAAAGGAAAAGTTTTACACATACAGAAAAAAAGATATGACTTAAAAAGATAGTTGCATACTTACTTTGAGAGCATCATGAAAGACTGGCACACCTGGATGATATGTGCATGAATCTAAAAGAAAATTACTATTATTAATACCCAGGGATACCAACAATGCTTATTAATATGATTCACAAACCCAGCAAAAATTTCGTGCTTGCAATCCATGTATGTCATGAGCTGCCTGACTTCCCCAAATGCACATAATTATGAAAGAAAATACAGACTCCACAGAAGAGCTTTCTGAGTGAATACAGCAAGCCTAAATAATCAAGATTTCTTTTTTTTTTCACCTGTATTATACCCCACAAGCCAGAAAGCAGTCACCTAAGACAAACATATTTCCATATGGAACAAGTAAACTTTCTATGGACCACCCCTTACCCTCATCAATAACTAGTCTTCACTGGTAATTCAGTAGAACAAAAAAAGGGGGCCCTACAGCCACCCAACAGACATAAAATACTACTTTACAGCATCAAATACACTTATTCGCACCTGATCAAGGCCTTCTCTAAAAAAACAGTTAAATTCTCTTGAGAAATCTTCAGTTCATTATTTTATCCATTATAATTAGCTTGTTCTTTTAGTTGTATCCTAGGTCACTTAAGGACTTGAACCCAAAGGCCAGTATCCCATATATACAATTTAGACATGTCAATGCTGTTAATTATTAAAAGGTTCTGTACAAACAGCATGCTAAAACACAACTTCCATTACCTGAACTGTATACATTCCCAGATATTTATCAACACTACAGCTTTTTTTATGTAGCAACTGTTCCCTTTTTATGTAACATAATGTATTTTTGAAGTGTACTATAAATATCCTGATTATATAACTTCTTTGACATATACTGCATAGATAATATTTTAATGACTTGACTCTAAAAGTGATGGGAAACACCAGCTATCTTTTAGCCTTTAAAGCTCAATTTTTGTTGAAACAGCTAAAATTAAAAGTGACATAAACTGAAACAATTTTAATAATAAGCCTTCATAAAAGTATCACAATTCACACAATATGGGGCAAAAGAGAAAATTGATAAGCAACTTTATTAGTAATGTGCTTACAGATATTAAATGATCTTAAAGACAGATAACTTTGTTTTCATTTCTATAAATATGCAGCTTTTAGAGAAATCTTAATCTAATTTTGTTTAATTTCATATTCAGGGCCTAAATCTAAGGCACTAATACTGCGTGACAGACACGTTGCTTTAAGGTGACAGCTCCTACCTTAACTCAAAAGGCATGTATTTAGGGACATTAGTTTCAGCAGGACTTAAAATACGTATTCAGGAACTTCTACCAATTCTTTCAGCTTCAGGGTGAAAAACTAATGCTTTTGTAAATGTAAACCTCACAAGAAAGTAATTTTTTAAAAGTGCTTATTTGGTATAAAGAGCCCAGGACTTCAGCACTAAAACAAAGAGAAGTAAAACCAGGAGTTTCTCTTTTCCAGAAGTATAGAAGCATGTCATCATAAGCATCACAGCAGTAAACCTAAACTCAGTTTGCAGCAAAGATTATTTCTGAGGCAGAAGACTTAAATTAATATTTCTAATCCCTCACAAGCACATGGGTTTAAATAAGATAAGTGGCATTAATCAGTGCAGCATTTCTAGGGACCAACACCATCTTAGGATCAATTAACTCAGGGGCAGCTATCCTCCAGTTCACAAATCGGACACAGAGGAGCATCTGTTTGTCCATCTGGCCAAGGCCAATCCTTTTTCCCTGGCCCCTAAAGCCGTCTCTGCAGGAGGTAGATCACAGAGCAAATAACTGCTACCTCACCAGGGCCATGCATATTCCACAACAGAAGACAGTATAAGAAGTCCTTCAGTACCTCAAAGAGAGGCACTGGGACTTACCCAGTAATAAGCTGTCTGACCATTCAGCATACCAGAGTGCAGGAAAACGTCCCTCATTTTCTCTCATACTGAGCCAAACAACTCTTACCTGATTAAAGACTATATCCATAAAAATATGCCATCTCAGACTAGGTGGGGAAAACTGGGAATTTAAAACACATCAACAGTCACCTGAGTAGTTAGAACCCTGTCTATTTCTTATTTGTCAGAGTTCAATTTTCACATTTTGGTTCCTATTGTGCATTTTTTGGCGGGGGGGTGGAAGAATGGGAATCCAAGTCATGTTTCCACTGCTTTTATTACCTTTCCTTAACCAGGACAAAGTTAAATTTTTCAAAGAAGGCATTTTCTCTCACTCAGATAATTTTTGGAGATGTAAGTACCTCAAATTTTCAGGCTGCTTGGTGGGCTCATTTTTTTTATTAAATGCCGATTCCTTAAGTTCCCATGGAAGCTCCTGTGCTCCAGCTTGCACCCACTGCCTCTTGTCCTGTCACTGGACATCACTGTCTTTTTGTTAAACGTCAACATAGAAAATGGTATCGGTCATCCAAACTCAGAGGTATTCTCAATGGAATCATGTTGCATCCTCAGACTTGAAAAATCTAGGCTACTGTTTCTTGCTAAAATCAGTTTTCATCAGGTCCACGATCATGAGGTTTATCCTGCAGGTGTAACATCACAGATCCTCCAATCTAAGGAGAAAGTATGTGCTACTGTTCTAGCAGTGGACCAAATTAAACCCCATTAAGAAAGATCTGAATTACAGCCTATAACAAAAATTGTTGCATTACAATAAAGAAATTGGGACAAACACATACATAAACTTTCCACCTGTTCAAATTCTACCTTCTGTGACAAATGCTGTGCAAGTCTTCAATAGCATGGACTAACTAGTAGTTAACATATCTGAAATGCATCTGAAATTTGTACCTTCTCACGTGTGCCAGATGAAATCCTTACTGTGCACTCCATCACAATTGTGTAGGCACACCTTTAATGACTTCCCTCATGCCTGTTTTTCTGCCTAAGAGGCATACAGTCCCTCACGTCAGCCAGCTGCCACTTGCTCATAGTTTGAAAACAATTAGTTTTTACAGAAAATACATGCATGTATTATTTCAGCCACCTGGTTCTAAGGAGAAGATTAATGGCCTCTTCCATCAATCATCACTGTGTGAATAAGCTATACTGCAGGGTGAATGTAGACAAAAACCTCCTGAAAGCTCCAATAGTGCTTTGAGGCTGTATCCATTTTCATTTAAGAAAATTTCCTATAGATACATTGATCCTAAGCTTATCTATTAATTATATCAATGCAAAACTTAATAAAGGGGTAAGTATTATGATGTTTAACACATATACTAGCCTTAATTCCCACAATATTTTAGAACTAAATCCAAATATAGTTCTGAACAAAACCATTTGAAGTTGACAGTCATATACAGCTAAGTATGCATTTAGATGCCTAAACAGGAATCATCCCAATGACCCTGGTGAAGTTTACGGATGCCAGAAGTTACAATCACTCTATTTCCGCTGGAAACGTAAAACCTGGTTTCCTGAAGTGGTGCCTGAATAACTATGTTTACCTTAAGGCTTGTTTAGTTTAGGACACTAATTCCAGCCAGTGTTCCAGCCATTTACAAAAACAAACTTCACTGCAAGAAGTTATTTTCCCCAATCCAAGCACCACACAACTAACATAAGGCCATGCTAAATAGATCGGGTCTATTCTAACTTTCATCATGAACACAGGATAAAGAACTGTTATTTTAATAACAAATCCAGTTTTTGAAGTCGTAGTGATAATTCTTAATATAAACATCCCTATCTGCTTTGTCTTTTGGGGCAACAGGGTATGAGGGGTGGTAGTGAAGGAAGAAATCACTTAATAGAAGTGCCTGGTTTATCTGTTGCTAACATTAGTTAGCCCTACGCAAAATGCTGCCCCTCTTTGGAAGTACTTAGCACAAATAAACTAAACACACTTTATGCCATGGATCTGAATCACAGAATATGCACATGCTAGAACCTGTTAGCCTACTTATAGTCTTATGGGTCACTAAAACTTAAGCTAACACAAAGAGGCCATTCTAGAAATTTAGCCAAGAGAGTTACATTGCAAACTAGCTGAGGGCAAACCTCCTGAAAACTCAGATCAGTCTTTTGCAGTCTTTTGTGGAATTAGGAAACCTGAAATAATAGTGCTTTAAAGATGTTCCGCCAGGTACTGGATTCCCAGCATGCACAGGAGAAGCACTGCCAAGAGCCCAAAGCACTTGGCAGAGCAGACACACATATCGTAAGATACATTTAATTACCTGCAGCAAGCCCACATATTACAATTTAAAAAAAAAGAAAAAGTACCTGGTACCTGCTACATATGCAACATCCACAGAGGCCCTCAAAAGAAAAAAACCTCTCCTTAAGGCCTCCAGTTTCCACCTTCAGAACAAATGACAGCAATGTAAAGAACCACTTCTCATTGCCTCTTCTCCCTCATACTGCTATGACAGTACTTTTATTACTTTACTGCTACAAAGGAGCGCCAGAGCCAGCCCCACACCTCTGCCGTGACGGGACAATTCCCGGCCCGGGCTCGATTCGCTGTCCAGCCACCGCGAAGCTGGCAATGGAGCCATGGGCAGCACCGGTTTTCCACGCCGGGCCGCCCCTCCATCCCTCAAGCGACAGACCGCACCAGCGGAAAACACGGGATTTGCGGGGAGAAGCGAGCCGGGCCCAGCACCGTGCAGTACCGGACGGGCGCGGGCGGGAGAGCCACACACAGGGGGCCTGCCCCCCGCTCAGGCCAGAGCTTTCCCTGCCCTCAGTGCTGAGCGAGCCCGCGGCCTGCCTGACAGCTCCGCAGAGCGCGGCTCCAGCAACCGGGAAGGACACCGCAGCAGGCGGGAATCCTGAGCGCCTCAGAGCTCCCCTGCAGAACCCCCGCAGCCTCCCCCAAGGCCCTCCTCCACTTCCCCCACACTGAAAGCGGGGTGGGGGGAGCAATGAGGGAAGCACCCCGCGCTACCCTTCCCCCTCCGCCCCCGCCGCTCTCACCCTCCGTGTTAGTTTCGGGGTCGAAGCGCTGACCGCAGCCCCGGTTGTAACAGAGCAAGGACATGGCGGCGGAGCGGTCCGCTGCTCTTCCTGCCCCACCGCGGGAGAGCGGAGGCCAGGGGAGCCCGGCGCTGCGGCAGGCGGAAGCCGGGTAGTGCCGGAGGAGGGGGCGGGGCCGCTCCCTCAGCGGAAAGAGCCGGCCGGAGCCTTCCGGAATCTTCACGAAGCTTCGGGGGAAGGAGAGAGCGGGCAGCGCGGGCAGCCGCGACTGCGCAGGTACCGCCAGCCCGGCGCGGAAACCTCTGCCACAGCGAAAGGAGGGAGCAGGACTTCAGGGCGCATGCGTACGGTGGGGCGGGCATTGGAGTGAGCCGATGGTGGGGCGCATGCGCGTTGGGCTCGGGAGGGGAAGTGGGGGTGCTGGTGTGCCTTGTCCTGGTCTGCCTGCGAGCTGCCGTCCGGGTAAAGCATCCCTGTAAAGCTCTCCAGATGTAGCGGGAGGTGAATTCCCGCCGGGATGCAGCGGTGCTCCCCGTCCCAGGGTGCTGTCGCGGTGGGCTGATCTCCTCACGGCCCCGTCCGGCGGCGGGGCCCGGGAGGCGCGGAGGGAAGCCCGGAGGGAGGCCGGCCGGCCGCGGCCAGCCTGACTCCCGGAGCGCCGTTGATCGGCTTAGTGGTCTGGAGTCGGCATGAGCCGGCGAGCAGCCCAGCCCGGGAGCGGTGCCGTGGCGGGGGGGATGCGCAGCCGCGGCGGGTTTGTAACGTATGTGAGTGCAGGTTGTCCTGAGTCGCCTCAGAAGTATTTGGCTTAATAAAACGACAGTGATCAGAGTGAACGCTTACTCGCAAAATATTTGCAGTATGTGTGAGATTAATTGAATAAATCTGTTGTGTTTGTATTAAAGAATTGTTTCATTTGCACAGAACCAAAGACCATAACATCGATTATTATGAAAAAGATTGTTTTGTTTGTTCACTAGAAGTTACCCTGAATGCTACAGTCAGCTTGACCAGATTCTGTGTCCTCTGTGCTGTGCCAGCTTCTTTGATGTATTATAATACCCGTCTACACTTCTGGAGGCAAATGCAAACAGATTTCCCATTAATTACATACCTAAAGCACAGTTTTTAACATAGAATTGCATAGGCATTCATAAGGCACATGACAAATCCTGAACCAGATGTGTAGAATGCAATTAAGAAGTGATTCCCACAACTGAATATGTTGAAAGGAGAGAGCTTCAGCTGACCTCTATGCTGTAAGATGTGCTTCACTTGCTTCTTCACATGTTCTTGGTCAAGAACCACCTTTGCTTAAGCCAAGGGGGTGCTTCTGGTTGGATGGTCCAGCTGAGGCCTGGTGTAAGACAGAGGATAAGCTGCACTGCTTCTGGCAGAAAACAGTATTTTGTTTGCAAGGAGCATTTTAAAGTTATAAAATGTGGTAATAATTTGGACAAAAAAGGAGGGAAGCAAGAATATAAATTTTATGCTGCCCTTTTTATATACACATCATTTAAGATGTTTCTTTTGGTTGGATACCTTGCTTTATAAGATTCATGTAAGCATTGCATAACTGAAGTAGGTGTATTTACAGTATCACAAGACCAAGAACTGTTCCTAAAAAGTGTGATTCACCTGTTTTTTGGTGCAAGTACGACATACAAGTAGAAGGCTAATTTATATTCACAAAATAATTTTTGTGACTAGTTGTATTTCATCCATAGTGATCAAGTGTACTTCTGTTGTAAGAGGAGCCACAGTGTTTCAGCTTTGTGCAGTGTAAAAAAAGTCACTGTTTTGCAGAGACAGCAATGTTCTCAGAGTATTTCTATGAAAAATATACAGGGACACCCCCCACTGGCCCAGGGTGCCCAAAGCCCCATCCAACCTGGCCTTGAGCACTGCCAGGGATCCGGGGCAGCCACAGCTTCTCTGGGCAACCTGTGCCAGGGCCTCACCACCCTTACAGGAAAGAATTTATTCCTTATATCTCATCTAAACCTACCCACTTTCAGTTTAAACCCATTACCCCTTGTTCTGTCAGTACTTGTCCTTGTGAACAGTCCCTCTCCATCTTTCTTGTAGCGCCTTAAGGTACTGGAAGGCTGTTCTACAGTCTCCCTGGAGCCTTCTCTTCTCTACGCTGAACAAGCCCAACTCTCTCAGTCTGTCTTCACAGGAGAGGTTCTCCAACCCTTGGATCATCTTCATGGCCTCCTCTGGACTTGCTCCAACATGTCTATGCATCTCTTGTATTGGGGACCCCAGAGCTAGGTGCAATACTGCAGGTGGGGTCTCACTAGAGCAGAGCAGAGGGGCAGAAACCCCTCCCTTGACCTGCTGGTCACGCAGCTTTTGATGCAGCCCGGGATATGGTTGGCTTTCTGAGCTGCATGCGCACATTGCTGGATCCTGTTGATCTTTGCATCCACCAACACCCCCAAGCCCTTCTCAGGGCTGTTCTCCATCTAGTCTCTACCCACCCTGTAGTTGGGGTATGCAGATAATCTGTATATAAGTCTGTATGCAGTTCATCTCTGTATGCCTGTCAGGGTCCTCGTGTATGGCATTCCTTCCCTCCAGCATGTCAAACGCACCACATAGCTTGGTGTTGCCTGCAAACTTGCTGAGGGTGTAAGTCATCCCACTGTCCATATTGCTTAGAAAGATGTTGAACAGTGCCAGTCTCAGTACTGTCCCCTGAGGACTGCACTCGTCTCTATTTGGACACTGACCAGTTGACCAGAACTCTTTCACTGAGACCATCCAGCCAATTCTTTATCCACCAAGTGGTCCATCAGTCAAACTTCCTAAAGAAGGATTTGTCTCCAATTTAGGGACAAGTGTATTGTGTGGGACAGTGTCACACCCTTTGCACAAGTCCATGTAAGTAACATCTCTCAATTCCTTTAACCACCAGCACTGTAACCATGTTACAGAAGGCCACCACATTTGTCAGGCATGATTTGCCCTCAGTGAAACCATACTGGCTGTCACCAATCACCTCTATACTTTCTATGTACCTGAGCATATTTTACAGGAGGATCTGCTTTGTGATCTTGCCAAGCACAGAGGTGAGAGAGACTGGTCTGTAGTTCCCCAGGTCTTCCTTTTTTCCCCTTCTTAAAACTGGAGCCGATGTTTATTGGACCTGGTGTGTTTCAGTAATGCTATCCTTGAAACTTAAAGGGATTCTGGGGGCTCATGGAGAGTCAGAGCAGGTAACTCATTTTCAGATCTGGAAATATCAAAATGTGAATTAATTAAACAAATCCTTTATTTAGGAAGCTTATCTGAGGTTTAAAATGGAAATGTAAATCCTGGGAAAGCTACGAGAGTCAAAAGCTGGCAGAGCTTGCAAGAAACTGTCCAGCTCAACTGAATATGCGCAGATTTGACGGGCAGAACATCTGAAAACATCAAATCTTGTGGAGAAGCTGAATGGCTGGAGAGAACCCTTCTCTCCCTCTTCTGCGATCGCTGTTGCTAACGTTTTGTAAATGCCAGGGTTTTTTCCCCAGGAGGTGAGAGAGATTAAACAGCACCCGTTTCTAATAATCCACTGGAGTGCTTGCTGCTAAAACATGGCCTGAATTTGAGTAGATGCTTCATTAAGGCTCACCACCTGCCTTTGATATCTGGCTTTAGCGTAGGCTTGCTGTGTGAGCGTAAGATTTCATTTAAGGCAGAATTTTCAAAGGTGTCATCTAAGTAACCTGGGTGCCTGCATTTCATTTTGAGAGAGGCTTAGTCACTTACGGCTGGGTTCTCAAGGGGCTTTTCAAACCTAGAAAACATAATTTTTTAATCAGTTTTCAAAAGTCTGCTTTCAGGAGACTGGAAATTTTGTTATTGAGTTCAATAGGATATGGGTTAGGTCCAAATAATACATCCATGCCTCCCCATTTAAATCTTTCTATGCCTTTGACCTAGCTGCAGAGTGAAACCTCTTTGATGCGATCTGTAAAGCCGGTCTGTAGAGAGGTACTTTGTAATAACTTGCAGTGATGTGTTTATTATAATGATCTTTTTCATCCTTCCTGCAGCTGAAACGAGGATGAAATGCAACAGAATCTGTGAATAATTAAGTGCTGTGATGAAGTTAAAAAAATTTGGCTCCTTAGATGAGAGAAAATACTCAGATAATTCATGTAGGTACGCGTGGTGCACTAACGCTGTGACCCAAAGGAATTTGAAAAGTCCATAGACTACATGAATCCTGTTGGGAGAAGAACAAAACCTAGATATATATTGGTTACTTAAAATTACAGTGCAGTTATATAATCTCTGTAATCTGTTGGATGTTTTTGCTACCACCAAACTGGGTGTTTGAGCTTTCCTTTGCCCCATGTCCAGCCTTTTGTCTTTTTACCTTCTTTTATCCTGGAGGGAACTAGCACAAGTAAATCTGGTTTTGTGTATGGGGAGAGGGAGTTCTGACCACCTATTCCAGCAACAGCAGCCACTTATATTAGAAGTAAGGTGGCATTCGTAATGGAAAATAATAATAGAATCTTTTAAGGTTGGAAAAGACCATTAAGGTCATGAAATCCAACCATCTGTCCAGTACCCCCATGTCAACTAATCCATGTTCTGGAGTGCCACATTTACACATTTTTTGAACAGGGATGGTGACTCCAGCACCTCTCTGGGCAGCCTGTTCTAGTGTTTAACCACTCTTTCAGTGATGAAGTTTTTCCTAATATCCAATCTAAACCTCCCCTGACTCGAGACAATTTCCTCTTGTCCTGTTGCTTGTTACTTGGCAAAAGAAACCAACACCCACCTCACTACAACCTCCTTTCAGGCAGCTGTAGAGAGCAATAAGGTCTCCCCTGAGCCTCCTCTTCTCCAGACTAAACAGCCCCAGCTCCCACATTAGACATATACTCCAGACCCTTCACCACCTTTGTTGCCCTTCTCTGGACCTGCTCCAGCACTTCAATGTCCTTCTTGTGAGGGGCCCAAAACTGAACACAGCACTCGAGGTGTGGTGTCACCAGAGCTGAGAACAGGGGTACAATCCCCGCCCTGGTCCTGATGGCCACATTATTTCTGATACAAGCCAGGATGCTTCTGGCCTTCTTGGCCACCTGGGCACACTGCTGGCTCGTGTTCAGCTGGCTGCCAACCAACATCCCGATAATCTTGACTTTCCTCCTGTACTCTTTGCTGACATGATTCCTCCCACTTGATCAGCATTATCAAACTCATTCAAGTTGTTCTCTTGGACAGTTCCCCAAATCAGACTGTTTTAAAAATGGTTTTGTTTTTTTTTTTTAGATATGAAGGTTTTTTTGTTTATGATTATATTTCTGAACCTTCAATCTTCCACCTTCAGGCTTTTCTTCATCACAAGGCTGGATAGTTACTTGATAAAAGAGCAAAAGAAGGAAGTGCTGATTTTATTACATAACTCCAGAAATTTTAAGAATAAATTGTGGTAGTTGCAGAAAAGGTCATAACATGGCTAACAAGACTGATGTGGGTTACACTCCTTTTTCATTCGATTTACTGAAAGCAATTGTGTTGGAGTAGAAGCAGCCATGCAGCATACCGATCGTCTTTGTTTGAATCGCAACACTTTGTTTTGCATGGATAAGAAGTGGAAAAAATCCCACTGAGTTTTATGTTGAGAAGTTTAATTTCAATTATGTTCAATTTGATCTTAATCACAAAGCATTTTCAAATCCTTAAAAACTGTTAATATTTAGGCTTCATTGCAATTTTTTGTTTGGTTGGTTGTTTTGGTATTTTATCAAAAGTGTTTACAAAATAGTGAATTTTTTTTGTGTTTGTAAATCCTGTGTCTGTGTGGAAGAAAATGGGGCAGTATCATGTGAAGAGTGCAGACTGCAAAAATGGCAAACACATTATGATCTCAGGGTACGCTGGTTTAAATAAGTGCTGAGAATTTCTGTCAGCCAGAAGGTGGTAGCAGAATTCTCCCGCAACAGCTCCGAATCGTGTTCCAGCAGGCATTCTCAATACAAAGTGATTTTGAAATGCAGTTCAGAGAACATATTTTTTTGGTAGCAGGAACAAATATCATTGACTTTTTTTTTTTTTTTTTCATTTGGCAGCATCTTTGAGTAGAAAAGTGTCTGCACTTATGCCTGAGATGTCATGCGTCGGGAATGCGTGTGGGATCTGTTACTTGGGTTTTGTCTCTGTTTTTTTGCAATTGTAATTATGGTTTTTACAGACTTTTTAATGCCAAAGGGAGCCATTTATGGGCTGAAATGACAAGAGATTTGTTTTGCTCATAGTATCGCAAGACTGGAAGATGTCAGTACCATGAGAAGGCCAGATAACACATTATTTCCATCCAGAGGAATCCTGTCACTCTTTCACAGACACGAACACAAATGACGAGAGCATTCTTCATTGTCCGGGGCTGAAGCAGCACCCCAGTCATACTCCTAACATGTATATCAACTTGAAGATGGGAAGGGATAAGTTTTATTACTCTGTTTCATTCTTTTGTGATGGGCTTGTGATGCTCATGTGACCCACTGATAAGTCAGTTCACAGGAAACAGCCATTCCCATTTCACTCTTCATCACTGAGAGAAGCTTGTGGGAAACTCAGGCTCTGGAGCACAGCCCATCTTCCATTTTCTTCTGAACCACTGTATCACAGCTCTGATGATACTGGGTGCTCTTCTGCAGGCTTCTTTAAGAAATTGTTCTGTATCTTAGAGATAGTTTCTATGGTAACTATAGTTGTGGGTATTTTGTTGTTTTAGTTTTTTTTTTTTAATTTAGTGGACAGTTTGGAAATGGATGGAGTGGAGTTTTAATGTGACATTAGGAAGAGTCACTGTGATAAAGTTAGAAAAATAAAGCATTCTGTGCTTGATCTGTTTATCAGTAAACTGAAGTAACAGTTCAAGAGAGCATCAGTCTCACTGCCTGGCTTACAAGCCAAGCAGGCCAGCACTGCTGGAACTATGCAGGAAAACAAAGGAAAAAGGAAGAGCCCCAGAGCAAGCTCTGCCACTCTTCCAATTTTGCAGCAGGCAGTCTTTATAAAATTAGCAGCTTTTTAGAGTGACTACAGCTTTTATTATCTCCTCTTGCTGAAGTTTTGACAGAGAAAAGCATTCACCCAAGGTTACGACAATAGAGGGTTATTTCCTGTGCGCCTCTCTCCCTGTTTCTGGTTTTTCACAGTACAAATATAAAAATGTTTGGGCAGTATGTGTAGGGCAGTGTCTGTGGAACTGGTAGCGGAGCCACAACATTTACAGTGACAAAGATGCTGAATGAGCTCACAGACTCACAGAATGTGTTAGGTTGGAAGGAACTTTAAAGCTGATTTAGAACACAGGAAAAGTAGCAGGAAATACATAAGGGAAGATATAGACATCAGTACAGTTATAGAATATAGATGTTAGAATACAGATACAGAAAACATAGTTAAAAAGACCCAATACGTATGTACTATGTGGAAAACATGCCAAGAAATTGAGATAATCACAAAGGTCAGACAATAGTATTGCACCTATGTGGGGAAAGCCTATTCTCACATAAGGCATTGGTGGCTTTTAGGCAAAAAATTAAGTATTACAAAGATGTCAGAGGTAAAGTTGACTGAATTATGACGTAACACCTGGGCATTTGCAAAGCACCACAGCAGTTCTGCCAACAGCCATGGTTCTTTCTGTGGAGGTGGAAGCTAGTAGGGGGTTAAATGAACTTAATGAAAACGAGCTTGTGAATCTGTGAATCTGCGTAAAATACAGGTTTTTATGTAATAACAACCCTAGGAATTTTATGTTTAGAGATCATTACCGTAATGCTTACCAATTCTCTGTTTTTAACTGTTTCATCTCAACAAAAGAAGAAAAAAATTATTGTGTTGGAGGACAAAAAGAGTGATAAGTAATCAAATGCAGCTGATGAAGGATGATACAAAGGAAAAGTTGCTATTAGTGGAGTGCTTTGGTGTTTTGTCAGTACCATTACAAATACATTATCTTTCTGTTTCTTTGCAAAATAGAGGAAAAAAATATATACTAAAAAATGCTTTTCAAATATGGGGTTCATATCAGGCATACTGAACGTGTGTCAATATCAGATCAGTGTGCTGAAGTGCATGGTGACTTGACTTTCAGATGTACAGGGTACAAAAGCATAATTTCTATATAGACAAGGGAATGTTAGAAACAGTATAAAATTCATCTCTAAGTCTGTGAGAAGTCCTAGTGAAACCCAAAGATGTTCTCATTTGGTTTAAATTGGCAGATGACATCTCCTTTGAGGTTATTGAATGTTATTTTATCTTCGTATAATGCTTGAATGACTATTTGCTGGAAAATTGAGGTTCTTTTATGAAGCCTTATTTTGGACACCAAATTAATTGGGGTATCTGAACTCTATTAGTCATCTGAAGCATCTTGGTCTATATTTCCTGCTCTTACTGACTTATTAATGTGGCTGTGGCAGGAGAGTAAGAGGGCAGAGAAGAAAATGTCAGTGCAGTTATTTGCGGGTGATGCTTCCATCTGGAGAGCAATGAACACTGCTGTACTTGAGAAGAGGCCAGAGTGTACAAACCTTCTGTACAGTCACTTTCCTAGAAAGGAAGTGAAAAACCTACTGCAGTAAAAAGTGGGTAAAACCTCCCCACATTCCTATGCTGAACCCTTTGTAATTTCCCTCCATTGCAGGCAGTGATAGACAAGCAAGGAATGAAGACACTCAACCGCTGCTTGTCCTCCACACGGCTTCTATTTCCCTTTATCCATAGCACTGACGGAGCTGGGACCTGTACCTGCGTCCACCTGTAAGTTAATGGATGTGTCAGTCAGGGAGAGATTTTAAAAAGGAGGAAAGCTGTGCCATTGATCATGTGTTGCCACCTTGAGAAACTAAGCACTGAAACTGCTGACACGCATCATGTTGTCAGACATGAGTAATTAGAAGGACTGGCAAAACCAGGGTACTTGTAATTTAAACTGCCTGGCTGAACTCACCGTTCTCCAAAGCAGCATGAAATAGTTGTATGACTAGCTGTTTAAGCCTAAGTCCATGATAAAAATAATAAGTTATTGCATGAAATATATGAGCAGGCAATCAAAACCAGAGGTCTAAACTAAATTGCTAATATTTTTATGTAAAGGGGTGCCAGAGATCCTTCTCTTCAGAAACTTGTGGTTGGAGAATAAGCCCCATTGGGTGCATGTGAACTTGTGTTGGCAGTAGAAGACCAGAGGAACTTTGGAACAGCTTTTCTGAGTGGATGCTGAGCTGGAGAACAAGTGGTATGATGGCTACGTCTGCTTTAGGATGCTCTCTTAAAGGTTGAATCCTAAACAGGACAGGGTCATACAGTAGTACATAGTGGTGGATCTGCTTCTGAGCAATGGGGATGTATGAACTACACAGCTTAGTCTGAGCACAACAGCACCTGCCTGAGGATGATTTCATGGTCTAGGAAGACTGACACACTTAATGCAAAAGGTGAAGGCGTTACATGAGATTAGTTTAACATGAATTTTTCTTAATTTTATTTAGTGAAATTGCCTGGTTTTGGTGTGGGTTTTTTTAATTTGACTTTGTTTTTTTTCCACCCAGATTGTTGCTCAGATGTCTACAGTTGATGGCAGTTTCTTTCCATGTCATTTGCCTTTATTACAGTGTGCCGTAATCCCTGCTTAACATCCCCATAGAAAACTATGCAGTGAGCAAAATATTTATAAGCACACCACAGCCTGAGCTTAAGGTGATGAGATGTGTATTTTCCTTACAATCTTTTAGTAATTTGATTTACTGTTCCACATTGGAAAAACAATCTCATCAGTAAGAGCTCTGAGATTTCCCTGTTTTCACAGTTATGTGAATGCCACCCTTCCTGAAGTAATAATCACTCGTTAACCTTACATTTGCTGCTCTTTCAGATTTCACAGCCAGAACTGACACTGCTGACAGCTTGATAAACTGTTTGCCACTTACGATGGCTTTGCCTCTTCCAGGAGCACTCTTTTCTGTGTATACTCACTTTCAAGAACCACCCTGATTTTAATCTAAAGCTTCCTTGCAAATTAGGCAGCTTGTGCTGCTGCAAAATTACCGAGGGTAAAAAAATGTGAAATTCTGGCTCAAGAAAATGTTGCCTATAATAGAAGATGGTTCATGTGGAAGAACAGTTCTTCAGCAAAAATAATGTGGCTATGCCTTGAGGTAGGCCCTGGTTTCACTTACGGGTCTTGGCAGTAAGGTGATACAAACAAAGATATAGTTTGAGGGTTGTATCTAAGCTTCTCATTTCATGGTATCTCTGATAATTTTCTGTTTGATTTGTGGACAACTTGGCGACAAGTTTTCTGACAGGTGATGCTGCCGCACTGAACCGTGCACGTTCTGTCTTGATTTGGGAAAGGAATGCTGGCACTCGTATTTCTACATCCTGTCAATTTCTCAGGCTCCAAAGAAAACTATTATGAAATATTACTTGGGTATAATCTCTTCCATGTATTCCTAGGAAGATAATTGCAATAATGAATCAGGATCTTTTATTATAACAATGTTACTGAGCTTGTATATAGCATCTCTCGCAACTGTTAGACTCATGCCACACGGGAAAGATCTTGGACTGTAACTCTTCTTGCCATAATCTCTTGTAATATGCAACAAACATTTTCTTAATTTTCTTAATGCATGCTGAAGTAACTATTTCCATATGTAATGCTTGGGAACAGAGACACAGAAGAATGACTTGTCTGAGTCATGTGGGAAGTCTTCATCAAGGCAAGGAATTAAATCCAGGTAACTGGTGTCATACCTAATTTGCTCACTGTTGGTTAGGCACTCCTTCCTTTGGAAGTGATTTGGGAAAGGATGTCTGTCTGTCTGGCAGTGACAGAAACATCAGCTTAACAAGAGTGAGCAGGAATGCGGTTGTGCTTCCTCCGTCCTCTTTTCCAGAAGCAATGAGGCATAGGTATTTTATGATGTTTGTTGTCGTTAGTCAGGGCTACTGCTTGTTTGTCCGAGGCTACCAATAAACCCAATGTGATTCATGCACAACTGCTGGAGGGATGGCTCGACTCCAAAAGCACAGTTTAGCCTTTATTTGGCAGTTGTTTGCTTAATGCAGAAAAATGTCTATGGAAGCAATGAAAAATGAATCTGTGCTGTTACACACAGCTTATAAAATCCACTTGATTTCTCCTGCAGAAGATATTACAGTATAAAGGAATAATGAAGACAATGCCTACCTTCATTTTCTTTTATTTTTCAGTTATGCTGTCATCTTCCATATTACCGTAACAGATTCTGGCCTACATGGAGTCATCATAACTAAGAAAATGTCTTTATAATCAAAGATGATCTGTGATGCTGAGCTTTGAAAAGGACATTTTTTAAATCTAATTGTAACATATGTGGAATTTTCTTTCCCTTGTCTGATTACTCTGATTTAATCCTGAACTGTATGGCAGTGGCACAGAGTAGTAGAGCATTTGCAAAGGCATAGCTACCTCTCCAGAAGTAGGGCATTGTCTGTAAGTACTCTGTTACTGTCCTAGGCTGATTATTGGCTCTGTCGTTTGTTCCATGGGTAATCTAAAGCAGTGGTTTCCTTCCTGGGGCCTCTCAGTCTCTAGAGATTTTCAGACCCCTTCCTGGGCTTTGGAGACGGTGTCAGAGAAAGGCAAGCTGATTGTTTAAATGTGATATACATGGACTGGCATTTCCAATGGAAAAAAATAAATCTATTTGTGTTCTACGAAGTAGCAAAGTTTAAAAATCACTGATGGAAACCATGCTCCCTGCAGAACCTAAAAGTGTGAGGGTGAATAAATGTAAAAATACAGAAACAAAAGAGCTTCATGCTGGGAAGGAAGCCCAGTTTTTTGTGACTTAGCTGAAAAAGGCTAAGAAGACAATACCTGGAAATTCTGAAATGGCAGTGCAGACAATTGGACTAGTTTGCATTAGTGTTTTATTTTGGATCAAGACTCTCACAACCACCTTCAATTTCTGTGCTTGGGTTCAGAGTGGTCTCAGAGCACTTAAACTAGAATCATCTCAGGCTGGAAGAGGTACTCTAGGAGAGCATGTAGCTCGTTTTAATTGGTAGTGAGTGTGCAGAAGGGATTGGACTAGAAGTAGTCTGAAGGAATGCCTCCCTAATGCATGTGGTGTGGGCATCATGTCCTTGGTGCCTGGGCTTTTGGTTTGCTGATCTACTACTACTTGTTAACAGAGGTGCAGCTTAGCAGGCAGTGTGCAATGGGGTTCCACCACAGACTGTGGTGAGGCTGTGGTCCAGGTTTCATGTGGAGATGTGTGACAGCCTTTGTCCTTCCAAAGCAGCCTTCACTGAAGTAGGTGGGCTGTCACAGATGTTTCTGTTATAGTCAAGACCTAATTAACCCTATTATTGCCAGGGAGAGAACAGCACTGTGCTCAACTGAGCTTCAACAAGCAAAGCTGATGAACGTGGGTGGCAGGGGACTGTAGCAGGTAGGCCAGCCATTGAGAAGGGAGACAGCTGAAGGGCCAGGGCACAACTGTTTGTCCAGCAAGAGAGAAAAGACCTCAAGAAGCTTGAGGAGTGTGGTGTTCATATTGCCTCACCCAAATATTTTCTTTTTTAAAATTTTCAGGTCCTGATAAACACACAGGTTAGCTTAGCTCTCCTACATAGTGTGAATAATTTTCTTCATTGCTTGGTATTACTTCCTTCTGGGCATTTAAACTGGTTTATCATTTCCCTTCAGGCTCCTTTTATCTGACAGTATATATTATACTTCTGTTTTCTCTATTTTTATGTCACCGTCTCCAATCTTGCTTTCATTTATTTGCCTATCTCTGTCTTTAAATATGTGGGATAAGCTAGCACACTGATAGGGCATTTTTCTTAGAGGTAACAGAAAATTCCATATAATTCCACATACATCATTACTGCATCATGTAATGAGATTCAAGTTGGACTGTTTTGAAGGCACCGGTTGCTCCAGATTCTTTCACAGCCTCTGTTTTGTTAAATTAATGGAGGAGGTTTTGTGTGGTTTCATTTCAGCAAATGATATCTAGAGGAAATGTGTTTAAGTGGCAAGTTGAAATTGTCTGATATATATATATACATTATTTTTTTTTTCACTTGGTATATGTTCTCCTTTGCTTACAGAGAGAGTCTGCCAAGTCTGCAGTCCTGCAGCAGGACAGGTACAGATGCCCTTGCACTTGGGAATAATCTTATTAGTATCATCAAGGTTTCTTACAGGCATTAAGGTGCACCAATATAAATCCAATTTAGGGATTAAGACATATCTACGACAACACACAAACCAACAGAAAAGCCTTAGCTAAGGAAGTGATGAATGGTGGGAGGATGAGAGACAGCAGGAGCAGGCAGGAACAGGCGAGGTTCACAGGTTGCTCAGAGAGGTTGTGCAGCCTCTGTGTCTGCAGGTTTCCAAGATGAGACTGGATAAAGCCCAGTGCAACCTGACGTGACCTTGGACCTGACCTTGCTTTGGGCAGAAGGTTGGAACAGAGACCTCCGAAGGTCCCTTCCAACCCAATTTCCCTACTATCCTGTGAAGAATGGGTACAAATCTACATGGTGATGTATGGATAAATATTAATAGCCCAAATGAGTAAATCATTGTTTACTGAGCTTCCTTCCGTAATCATTATTATATTAGTTTTATCCAACCTTATGAAAGGAGAGATTTTCATTTTAACAGTTGGAATGAAACAATTGTTCCCATAATACCTACTACAGGATATTTTTCTGGTCATATCTTCCAGGTGGCAGAACTAAATTTACAAACATCTATAGATGTTTATGGTTGAAAACAGATCCTGATTTGGGAACCATAGTGTATTTTATAGATAGCTTGCTGAGGCAAATACCCCTTTATATGACCATTTGAATCAGCCAGGATTTATGACTGTGAAGGGGCCAAGGCCATAAAACATAACAAGGCGTTGACTCCCTCCTAGAGAATCTTCTGTAATCACACAGCATTTTATAATCTTATAGCAAGTCCTACAGCACCTTTCTGTAAATGTGGACTGCCTATTCACAGAGAATAACCTTATACTCTGAACTACTAAGACTACTGTTTTGGGGGGGGGGGTTGTATAACTGTATTTTTCAGAAGATTTTCCATCTAAGTGTAAATTTAGGCCAAGGTTGCTTGACATATGAAGTCAGAAGAGATCATGACACTAAGCAGCACAGAACAGACTCAGGTGAGGTATTCTAAATGTGTTTTAAATCGAGAAGGAGTGAGGGGTCAGCTATATTACACCACGGTAGAATGATATTAAGGAGGTTTATATATTCAGGATGAAGCCACTGAAAAAACAAGGATAAACAAATAGAAATTAAGCACAGATTCATCAGAGAGAAAAAAATTTTAGATGCAAACATGTTTTATCCACAAGGGTTTCCGTAGAGGAGAACTGACTGATAACCACCTCTTGTGCTTTGATCTACAGTTCACCTGGCTCTATTTTGCAGTGCAATCAGATGTGTTGATTCCTCCAGCCATGGGTAGCTGCCCATTTTCCTTCTTCCTCTCATTTTCATAGGAAGAAAAAATCCTCCCTCCCTCCCTCCCTCCCTCCCTTCCTTCCTCCCTCCCTCCCTTCCTCCCTTCCTCCCTCCCTCCCTCCCTCCCTCCCTCCCTCCCTCCCTTCCTTCCTTCCTTCCTTCCTTCCTTCCTTCCTTCCTTCCTTCCTTCCTTCCTTCCTTCCTTCCTTCCTTCCTTCCTTCCTTCCTTCCTTCCTTCCTTCCTTCCTTCCTTCCTTCCTTCCTTCCTTCCTTCCTTCCTTCCTTCCTTCCTTCCTTCCTTCCTTCCTTCCTTCCTTCCTTCCTTCCTTCCTTCCTTCCTTCCTTCCTTCCTTCCTTCCTTCCTTCCTTCCCCTCACACATCTGGAGAATAATAACCTACAGACACAACTTTCCCAAACATCCAGTATGTTGCTACTACATTAATACAGAAGCAAAGCGAATGAGCCATAAAATCCTTGACAGATCAAGAAAAAAGCTGGCATGTGTCACATGGGACCACAGTACTCAGAACAACGTGGCGGGTTTTATTTCTAAAGAAGAATTATAATGATATGTAAATTAAAGGCAGGAGTAATGGAAGAACAGAGACCCAGACAGTTACATGAATAATACTTCTGTAACTCTGAACAATGAATTTCAGAGTTTTTCAGATGGCTTGTTCAGCCACCTCCATGCCAGTCATATAGGAAACTGTATCCTACATATCCAGACTTTTAAAGTATCTATTTAGGACTTTCTGTTTAGGAAGCATTCCTGGTGATCTCACACACTGGTGAGAGGAACATCAGAAAACTTCAACGCAGACAACCCTGGACGGGTGTAGAAGATGTACTTGCTCACCTTTCATAGCCAAGTCAACTGAGAATGTCAAATCTAATGTTCTTTAAATTATGAAAATTGTCGTATGGCTGGAGAGGATGGCATATTCAGTGACAGGGCCCTTTGTTTTCTTTTCATGTATGGTGCTGAAAATAATTGAGCAATGAAAAATCCTGTTTAGGACTGTAATAGCAATTAATCAAAACTGGGCATATTATAAAATATGGCTTGGATGTTCATCCGATGCAAATCAGCTCTTGTTTGAAATCAATAGAGCTTTGGCAATTTATGCCAGCAAAGGGCTTGGCTCTTTTTCTTTGAATGAATAATACACCCAAACTACTCATTTTTCTTCCTTATAATAAATGCCAGATTTCAACCTGTTCATTCTCGAAGCTGTGGAACACAAGCCTCCCATAATTTGGTCCTTTCTGGGATGGGGTTTGTCACTGTCCATTTTTCTCTTCAGCGTCACCCAGGTGAAGTAATGTAATTGTGAGTTTGGTCATGCTGCCAGTCTGAAATTAAAAGTTAAACAGGACTGGAATCTATTCTTATCTACGCCTCCAAAAGGCTGGTGTAATGCTTGTGATGTCTGGAGTGTTACAGCAGTGTGAAATAATTCCTGCCTTTGGACATGGAAGAAAACAGCGGATCGGGGCTGATGGGGAGCTGGTTTTTGACAGAGGTGGAGAAGTTTTTTGTTGGAAATTGTGCTGCAGCATTGTAGCAGCAGCCATAGCAGATCCCAGCAGGGGACCCTCGAGAGTGGAAGGTGATTATATTGTAGAACAAAGCTGGCTTCATTCATTCATGCACATATTCCCACAAGTGTGCACAAGCACCAAGAAATAAGTGTCCAGATCATCTGTCTGCCCTTGAAGCACCAAGATGCTGGTGTGTGGGCAGCCAGAAGGAGATTCCCTGAGGTCACACAGAGGACAAGAGGAACAGGTCAGTTCCTCCTATCATCTTCACACATCTCCTCAAATCTTCTGGGTTCATCTTAAGTTGATGATTTTGGATATGCTTTTTTTTAGTCCTCACAAACTGGTGGGAATTAGTCTCTGCATCCTGTCCTACTTGTGAGGCATCAGGATTTGCTCATTATCTTTTGTTTCCCAGCCTGGGTATCCTGAGAAAAAAAAATAGAGATGTGCTAGGATCTTGATGAAATCCTGATCTAAGTGACATCAACACATGTCATTCTTCTAGCCCTTCTCCTGCCATTTGATCCTTCTGGTGCTCCCACACCCATACAGTTTTCTTCACACCAATCTAAAGATCTCTACTGTAATTCTCTAAAACATGGGACTGATGATATTCTCCTATTATTTGCTGTAGACTTTTATAATGAACAGTAATGTCGAAAAATGTGTTAACATGGATGTTACAGAACTGATACGCAACTCTCTTAATAAATTGCAATTTTAAATGTCACATCATCACTGGTGTGCTGCTTCCCACTAGGAGGAATGTTGCAATAGTAGGACTATTATGGGCTTGAAGACAAAGGTACATTAAGCTTGTTTCTTGCTTAATCCACGGTTCAGTATACCTCATAGCTTAGGTAATTGCTTTTAAGAAGCATTAACATAATCTGCATCTCCTTTTGTTCTTGGGACTGAATTAATCTCATCTAACTATAGACATCTGCAGTGCTGACATTTACTTTTGAGCTACCCAGCCAAAGTTTTAGGTTGCTAGTGAAGAGAAATGGACACTTCTAAGATGCAGTTCTTTTGACCTATTTTAGATGCCTGCTTTAGCACAAGAATAATAACTGAAAATGTTTATTTTTTCCCCACTGATTCTAAAGGAAGCCTATAGAGAGTAGCTCAAATATAGAAGGCCACATTTGGTTAGTAAATACCACCCTGAATGTCGTCTTTGTATAATAATGCCTACACAACTATCATTGTGACCACGTGTGAACAAAATAAGATTTTCCTGCTGCCCCAGAAGAGTCACATCAGTGACGGCAACATTTCTGGAATATAAAGAATTTGAATTGAAGTGTCTTTTCCATATGTGCAGGATGGAAGGATTGACTTCCTTTGGGGTGTAATTAAATGTATTTCCATTTAGTGTGGGAGGACAAAATCCATTTATGTAAGGGGAGGATTTGATACTCAGTTGATATTCAGTTTGCTTCTTAATGATCATTAAACTGATCCCTCGTTTAGCTCTTCCAGCAGCCGGAGATCAGCACCCATCGCAGCTATTGGTGGCAGTTGCATTGTAGTTGCTCTGTCTTTAGTGTTTCGGTTTTCAGTGGTGAATGCCAGAGTTTTGAACTACTGATGCTCTTGCTAGTCTAAAGGCTCAGATTTTAACTTTTCCAAATGACCGATGTCCACCTTTGCCATCACTGCTGGCAAGTTGTAATGGCTGTGAAACTCCTGTTCGGGCACTGCAGCCAAGAATTACAGACACGGCTACTGACATACGCAAGTGCAGCCAGAATGGTGTGGGTCTTCTTAATGATGCATCTGACAGCTCCATACTGATTGAATATCCTAGGGGATCCAAAATAGTGCTGTATCCCTAAGGTTAGAAAATTGTATGCTGTTCCAGCTGCTTTTGAAATGTATAGATGAAAATACCAGATGGGTTGGGTTTTGTTGGGTTTTGTTGGATGGGTTGGGTTTTTTTTGAGATCTGTTTCAGTAAGGTAAAGGAGAAAGTAAATAATTTGTCATGAATGGGATTCCCTTTGAATGACTCAAGGCTCATTCCTCTACTGAAAGCCACCTTCCCCTCACCCAAAACCCCAAACCCCAAGCTCTTTTCAACATGTGTAATTGCTATTAAATCTGATCCAGATGTTAAGCAATAACAATCTGGTGTTAAAAGCTCAGTGGAAACATTTCAGCAAAATGTAGTGAAGATGGTCACAAAGTTATATTGTCCAATGTTGCACAGTGAGTGCTGAAGCATTATTCAGTTTTTGACTGTAGCCCACACATTAACAAACCAAGCCTGAATCTTTCTTTCTTCTGTTTTTTAAATGTTAGTTTCTTCTTACAAAAGACCTTAGGAAGTCATCCGCTTACGATGTTTAAAGAGCTTGGCTACAGGAAGGACTGAGCTCTTTGAAAAAGCATGTAGGATCAGGAATGCTGGTGAATGTTTACTGGCTTACAACAGCAGATGCAAAATAATAATCAGTTGCACAGCAACACAAAAGTAAAAATACTGCATAAAACTGTAATTAGGCCTTGAAATGTACTGTTCATAACAGGTTTTGCCAAAGCAGATAGAGAGGGCATAAGAAACAAGTGCTCCTTCAGAATAAGAGTTGACAGCAAAAGGAGAAATTCTGCCATGTGCCATTTGAGGTAGGGACAATCTGAGTAAGACGAGTTAAACTTATCCATAGGAAAAAGCTCCTGGAAGCATCTCAGACCCAAAACTGCTGCAGAATGAACTATGAACTGAAAGCACACAGCCACACAGGGTTTCAAGGGCAGTGTCCTGTGCTGGTGGCAATGTGAACAGTGCATTTGAGAGGCAAGCCTAGCAAAGACTGCTCAGTTTCTGGGGGAAGCTCTTTTTATTAAAAAAGCTGCTAATATCACTGCATGAAATAGGTTTGAGAACTGCTGATACAGCCTTTATGAAAAAGGATGAGAAAATGCTCCCCATAAATCCTATCATCCCAAGTCAGTTTCATGCAAAGATGCTGTATGTAGATGAAAACAACATGGTTTGACTTCCTTGTCAGGAAGGTCTCCTGGATTTTTTAATTCCTCTCTCTTCAGAGAAGAACGTGCTACATGTGCTGAGTGGGAGCCTTGGCAAAGACTGGGGAGGAGGAGGTCCTTGAGCTAACATTCTCAATAATGCTTCCCATCATGTTGATTCTATTGGTCTAGTTTGCACCAAGCCTGACAAAACACACATTTTCTTGGTGCTGACTTAGGTCCCTGTTCAGCATCATTACTATGCTGAAAGCTATGGTTTGAGCTGTACCCGAGAATGCTGATTGCAGGTTCTGTTACATTATGTCAATACTCCTGTGTCACCAGTGCTACACTTTCACACTGCTTATCATAATGGTCTCCCACCTACTGTGGTCCACGCTGAAGCTTTGCACACCTATGGTCAGGTCTTACTCTCCTTACGTACACAGTGCATTAAAGACAGTGGCTCAGCAGCAGTGGGTAGCAAGATCAAGCCCTTAAGTTTGAAATAACCTCTGCCAAACCCCTAGTCAATGAAATCAATGTTATTAATACTATGGTTTTTACCATCTCTAACCAGAGGTCTGAAGAGCACACGTAGGGTAATGCAATACTTAATGAAATCTGAATTCTGTCTGTGATGGATACTGCCCCAGAATGAATAAGGCAGAACTTACTCAGTATTCTCAGGCAGAAAATGTAATTGAAGCTAAGGACAAATGTTCCTTGACTTCAAGACATCTCTTCTAGAAGCTGTATCACGGCCTCCCTTATGAACCCCTATCATTCTTAATTAGATCACAGTGAATATTGATGGAGAACAGTATGAATATCTACATGGTGGTGCTTTATCAGAACCTCTCTGGATTTGTGTCTTCATTGCACTCAGATGCTTTCATGGGCTTGTGTGCAGAAAGAAAATGCATAGATTGTGTTTTGCTGCACATTTCATGTCAGAAATGCTGGGAAATTAGGCAGGGGCCTCCGGAGGGGGAATTCTTCACTCTGCAAATGGCCAATACAAGCTGCGTATATGATGTAAACTCTGTCCCACGCAGCAGCGTGACTTCAATAGATGAATGCCCTTTACTGACTGTGCTCACAGGATTCACAGGCTTTACCAGCCTCATTCAAACAAGGGCTGAGCAGCGTGGACAGGGACTTAAAAGATGGCAGTGGAGCTCCCACTCCAAAATGCACACAGCCCTGAACCTCTGGCAATGGGGTGATTTACCTGCCCTACCTCAAGCAGCTGCAAGGTCCAAGACCAAATATGAATGAATCATCACAGGCTCCTTCTACAGTGAGGGTGTGATTCATCTCATGCTAGCTTAAACTAGCTTCCAGGACTCCAAAGTTTCGTCATTCACCTGCCTGCAGTGCTGCCTATTTCCAGGGGCCTGTTAGTCCATTCATTTGCAGGTTTTTTAACAATTTATTTCAAATGCTTAAAGATAGTTGTCCCATAATATTACTGAGCAGACTTTAACTGCTGACAGATGTGGTAGTGATTCAAAATTACTGCCAAGGCTCCTGAATGCTCAGGAAGTTGTAGACCCCAAAGAAAAGGTATTTCCAGATATGAATAGGCAACCTTGTGTAGATCCAGGCCTGAGGTTGGTGGCCCTGCCTATGGCAGGGGCGGTGGAGCTCTATGATCCTTGGGGTCCCTTCCAACCCATGCCATTCTGATTCTATGATTCTATGATTTACACAAAGATATTAGGTAATAGAGGAGCCAGTAAAAGTCCAATGTGACTTTCATTCAGTGAGTCTAGTGATGCTGCACCTATTACCTGAAAGGAGGTTGTAGAGAGGTGGGCGATGGTCTCTTCAGCCAGGTGACAGGAGATAGGACAAAGGGAAATGGCACAAAGCTGCACCAGGGCAGGGTCAGATTAGATGTTAGAAAAAGTTTTTCACTGAAAGAGTTGTCAGGGCCTGGAGAGGCTGCCCAGGGAGGGGGTTGAGTCACCTTCCCTGGATGTGATTAAAACATGAGTAGATGAGGTACTTAGGGATATGGCTTACCTTAGGACAGGAACAGTTTGACTCGATGATCTTAAAGGTCTTTTCCAAACTTGTGATTCTGTGATTCTATCACAACTGGGTGCAGTTGCAAGAGGCAGGTGTTTACCAGACACCTCCCATTTCACTTCAACAAAGTGTCTTGGGACTGTATTGTGGCTGCTCCCCGGTTGCCCAAGCAGTCTGTTGCATGGGTAATTCCTGCATTTGGTGCTTTGTCTCAAAGGCACTGAGAGCATTTTTCTGTCTCTGCTGTGTATGAAGCCAGGACCTAGAAGTTGTAGACAATAAGATAGGTTAGCCGTCTGCTAGACTTCCACTGTGTCACCTGCTTTTTGGCACTGTAGCAGTTACAATGGTGAATTCACCACCTCTATTAGGTGGATTCAGTGTAACCCGGAGTGCTTTTTCACTTGAAAATCAATTAACAATAACAAAATGGCCTTCCTCTGAGGATTTAAACACTCTCAATTAGAAAGCTGGTTTAATGGTTTAGCTGGTAATTATTACTCTTTTTCCTCACAGTGTGGTTTAGATCAACATTTCATTCCACAGTAGATCAACATTTCATCTCACCCGTGAGCAGATGCTGTTGAGCACCGCAGCCTTCCCACACAGCAACAGTACCGCCAACTGCCTTTTGGGGGATCAAGTAACCGAGAAATGTTTACACAACAAATGAACATCAGAGCTATATATTATTTCCTAGTAAACAGAGACACAGTAACCTCACAACACTATAAATTGGTTTCTTAATAGCAAATAAACCAATCTCTCACTTTGTCAGTCAGCGGTGGAATCTGATATTCCCTGCACTCCGTCTCTGATAATATTGTTTGTTATATACCCCCAGAGGCTGTTTCCATGCTGATTTAACAGGCATTAACATCAACTAAACTACTTGGTAAATGGCTCTGGAGATGCTTTATTGCCCAGCTCCCTGGTACTCTACTTAGGTACTAACACCAGCCACTTTTAACCTTCTAATGACAGAGGGAATAACTTGTGGAAAGTCTCTTTCCTAAAACAGGGAAGAGCTGTCATAATTTTGTTCCTTTTGGAGAAGAATGACCAGACGTTTGATGCCCAGGAATGTTGGTGGTGGCAGCTGAGGGTTGGTGCTTGTGTAGGTCTATGCTGTGAGAACTCTTAACAGATGCAAAGGAGTGATACTGGCCTCTGCCCACCATCGCGATAGCCCAGAGCTCAGGGGACAGGAATCATAGAATCATAGAATCATAGAATCATAGAATCATAGAATCATAGAATGGTCTGGGTTGGAAGGGACCCCAAGGATCATAGAGCTCCAACCCCCCTGCCACAGGCAGGGCCACCAACCTCCAGGCCTCGATCTACATAAGGCTGCCCAGGGCCCCATCCAACCTGGCCTTGAACACCTCCAGGGACGGGGCATCCACTATTTCTCTGGGCAGAATATGGAATATGATGGGCTGTAGCACTTCTTCTGTGTGATCAGATCAATGCTGGTGGCAGCTGCTTTCAGAAAAGAGCTTCCTCTGGCCTTCTCTTTTCACGCTGGCCTTGCTGAGAACACAGACAAAAAAAGAGGTCGGGCAGACCTTAGTTTGGTGGATGACAGATTGGCCATGAGCCAGCAGTGTGCCTTGGTAGCCAAGAAGGCCAATGGGACCCTGGGGTCCATCAAAAGGATCCTCCCACTCTACTCTGCCACGGTCAGGCCTTACTTGGAGTAGTGTGTCCAGTTCTGGGCTCCCTGGTATAAAAGGGATTGGGATCTCCTGGAGAGAGTCCAGCGGAGGGAAGATAATTAAGGGCCTGGAGCATTTTCTCTACGAGGAAAGGCTGGATGAACTGGGGCTGTTCAGCCTTGAGAAAAGAAGACTGATTGGGAATCTGATCTGTGTTTATAAATATCTGAAGTGTGGGACACAGAGGGAAATGGCCAGCCTCTTCTCAGTGGCCTGTGGGGACAGGATGAGGGGCAATGGCCTCGAGCATAGGAAGCATAGGGAGCTTGAAGACCTTTTTCACAGTGAGGGTGACAGAGCACTGGGACAGGCTGCCCAAGGTGTTGTAGAGTCTCCTTCTCTGGAGATATTCAAGACCCATCTAGAAGCCTACCTGTGTGACCTGTCCTAGGGAACCTGCTTTGGCAGGGGGGTTGGACTCGATCTCTGGAGCTCCCTTCCAGCCCCTATGATTCTGTGATTCCATGAATCTGTAATAGGGTTTGCAGTGTGAATCCGTTCCAGAGCACATTTCCTAAGGCACCAGGAGACTGTGGCCCTCCAGCTCCCACACATCAGCAGTGCTGAGTGGAAAAATACTCTGTGTCATGGGAAGAAGGGGGTATTATGTCAAGGTGTCATGGCTGTTTAAGAGGAAGACCGAAACCTGACCTAAAGGCACATGGAGGCTTATGGATAGAAGGAGGAGAGAAGATTTCAGTACAGGGCTTGATTACACATCCCTTTCATGATCGAGGAAAAGAAACAAAGATGTCTTTGATATATTATAAAATGAAAAAGGGGAACTGTTGCCTCACAGAAACCTGAAATAAAGCTCCAATCTGTGCTAAGAACCATTTCTGTGAGTGTACAGATGGAAAGGGCCTTTGCCATTAATGCCAGAGCATGTGTCCTCCTGAGGACCCAGCTGTGATGGGAGGAGATTACCTCCACTATCATTCCACTTGCTGGTGACTGTTGTTCCTGTAGTTCTGCTTTTGTGAAATGATTGCTGTGAAGCACAAGGAGCTGGGTTAGAATAAACTGTGAAATATCCACAGTCGGTGCTGCCATGAAGGAAATTGGAAAATGCCATATAAACTGCTCAAGTAAGGGTTGGAGAGTGTAACATCCAGAGGGTCTGTGGCAATATGCAGCCAAGGTGGTGGCATCATCTGTGGGGAAGCTTGTCTGTCCTTCACTTTGGGAGTCAATGAAATTGGAAGATTAGCTGGGAAATACCAACTCCATGGTGGAAAGGCTGGTGGAGGGGACAACTGGCTAAAAATATGGAGTATCCATGTTGTTTGGTCTCCTCACCTCTTCCCCCATGTTCTCTCTGTGATTTCTTCCCTACCCCTCTCTCTGTTATAACCTCTCCTCTGCCTGCTTATCAATACATGTCTCTGTGCTTTGAAACCCCTACATTAATTTTCTTTCTTTACTCCTTCCTCTCTCTGAGGAAGGTAATCTCTTGTGTCTTCCCAAGTTACCTAAATTTCCTTTGCTAAAAGGAGCTATTACAAGCAAGACCTTTATTTTTTAATTACTTATAATTTGTTTTGCAAAGTCAGGGTGCAGCTCTATAAATAACAGCAGAGTACAAGACAATGACTGCATTCAAAACTAACCTGGCTGGAGAATCCGGGTGTAGTGCTTGGGGAAAAAAGGGAGAAAAAGAGGGAAATCTGGTTTTGTCTAGATATGTCCTTTAATTAAATTAAGTTTTAAGTCTATCACAGACAGCTCCAGCAAGTGGTACATATGGGGACTTCTAGAATTTTGGAAATCAAGTGCTTGATTTGACCAGGAAATTTTCCCTCATGGTATTCCTTCATCACACCAGTAGATGGCAATCCGTCTTCACGTCCTTTCGCTTCTTCAGAAGTGAACTAAAAGGTGAGAAGGAAAGGGAGAAAACAATTTTTCTCAAATGCTTTTTCCCTTTTATGTGTCAGAGTTTCAAAGCTAAATGTTCAAATGCCCTGGAAATGAGAAATTATCTGAAAACTAGTACACTGCACGCTACCACAGCACAAATTACCCCATGCTGTCCTGTCAGATTTAATCTGCCTGAATCATTTTTGGAAGGGATGATATGGGATTTAGTTACCATGTGAGCTAGTAAACTGAGATTAGCGCTGTTCGTGATACTATTGCATATTTTAATCTATGATTGAGTTTATTACCTGACTTCTACATTGTGAAATTTTCAATAGATACCAAAAAGATTAGGAAAAAAAAAAAAAAAAAGAAAAGAAGGAGAAATCTCAAGTCATACAAAAGATCCTCGATCTTCTCATCTGATTCTGCTCTGTGCTACAGTACTGTAATTCAGCAGTAACACCAAGAAAATACCTCAGTGTCAGGTTAGCAGATGTGATGGTAAAATTAAATCCTGGCTGCTTTGCCTGATCATTCTTTTCTGATTGTGGGAACACTTGTGGAGTTTGGAGCTAGTTTTTCTGGTTTTGATGGCTGCAGCTTTGCTTAGAGCATCGGACTGCTGAATTAATTTAACCTTTGTACTCCATTTATTTACTCAGACCCCACCACTGCATCCACAGAGCCTGGGGGCATACGGGATTTTTTTTTAGGAGGTATTTCCTACAAAAGCTAATCTCAGTGCTTCAGATTTGGTTAAAAAAAAAAACAAAATGGTTGTCTTTGCCCTGACTGTGCCATTCTCTCCACCCAGGAGGGAGCTGCAGGCAGCAAGTTCAGTACTTACAGAAAATAATATTTATTTCATCCACACACCCTTTATGCAGAAAACAGCTAAATTGGGGTAGCAGTTGCTCTCTCTGGTCTGACGGCTGTTGCTCTTCACCCACCGACCTCTGGTTCATCCACAGCCCTTCTCCTATCCTTCCCTCACGGCACACGTCTTCACATCACCTGCTTCCCTCCTGCAGCATTTGCACCAGGCTCTGGCTTTCTGAAGATGTGGGGCCATCTCTCATTTGGTCTGGCACCATCCGGAAACCCAAGGCTACTTGAAAAGGAATCATGCGTTCCAACACTATGTACTTGTTTCTGTTGAGTTCTTGGCATCCTGTAATTTATTCTGTCCTTCCTTTAGCTGGCAACTGGAACACTGCAAGTCAGTAAACAGGCTTTAATTGGAGCCATTGTCAACTAGAGAATACAGGTAGTGCTGAAAATAAATTGCACAGTGTGAAACCAGAGGTTTCTTATGCGGCCCTCCTCTTTAGCAAAAATGGTGCCTTGTGTATAAAGAATAGCTACCATTTAGTATGCAAGTATTTGGGTTTTTAGGGTGCTCGTAGCTGTTGAATAGAGGAGAGGGCATTGGGGATGTGAATGGCAGCGTTGAGGAAGGTAGAACAGTGAGCTGAAAGAAAATGAAGTTTCACTCACAGTTTACCCATTCTTCAGGTTTCCCAGTGTCAACACGTTGTCCTTCCTGGGGACAGGATGACCTTGACCCTTTGGGGCACATAAAACAGAGTAAAGCACTTGCACCGTTCCCTACCTTTCCTAGTGTTTCTGCTCTGAATGTGGGCTGCCATTTTATGTAGGTGTTTAGTGTATTGCCTGCCTGTCAGAGGTTAGGTGGTTTGTAGTAGGACATCCATTCACATCCAGAAGGAATATTATTCTGCCTCTTTGCCTTTTATGAAGCTTTTCCCTCTAATTAAAAAGCAACACCCCCCCCCCCAAAAAAAAAAAAAAAAACCCAACCACAGTTAAGGATTATGTGAAGTGGGGAGAGAACACACAAAACCTGGCCTTCAGCTTCAGAGACGAATCGCCATAATCCGAAGCCGATGCCAGATGAACTGCTGAAGGGTTGTTATTTAAGCCTTGACACCATTACCTTTCATCTTTGACCTGAAGGGATTGATTACCTACTTCTGGAGTATTAATGAATTTGCTGAGCTTCTCTGCAGCAAAACTGTGGGCATGAGCTTCCTCTTGCCTGGAAGAATAGAGGAGAAATCTCTGAGCATGTTTTCAAGGCTCAGGTTTAAGTGCTGATACGGGGAATTTTGGCATCTCTGCAGCAAACAGGGACAGGGTCTGTGCTCAGTACATTTCCTCCCCCAAAAATGAGGGGTGGGTTGTGTGCCTGTGTGCATGTGTGTGTGTGTGTGTGTGTGTGAAATGCAAGGAGGGAATGAGAAGTAGGGGAAAACATGCTAATCTTACGTTCCTGCTTTCAGAAACACATTTGTTAACATAGTTAATAAATATTAACAAGACACAAGCCTCCCCGCAGCCCCCAGCCAGGTCCCGAGTAGATCTGTAGCACTCTGATCTGTGCAGAGGAGCGTCAGCTTCATTAATGGCAGCATTCTCCCAATGCACACAAATTAATCAAGCATGTTACGGAAGTTAATGGGTATAAAATTAATAGGGTATTTTTGCTACCTTTGGTAGATATTTCTGGATAAACTGGAATGCTTATTCCTGGAGCTAGAAACAAAGTCCAAAGACTGACAAGTCAGTAGTTGTCTTTTTATTCATTTCAGTGAGCACAGCAGAGAAAGGTGGCTCTGGGTGCAGTCACAAGACTCAGATTTAAAGTCATGCTGCTCATCTGTGTATGGGTTACTTCACCCGTTGTGCCTCGGTTTCCCCCAGCAGCTACTTCCTTCTCACTTCAGGGTGGGATTGGCTCTTACCAGTAGGGATTTGCTGAATCCCAGTCATGAGCAGGATGTGGACATTCTGTGAGAGCATCAGGGATACTGTAACGCAGAATGTCAGGCTCTGACTTGTAATCACAGGTTAGGAAGTTCCTGGGCAGCACTCAGAGCCCAGTGAGCATTTCTAACATTCACGGTCCCTGTTCTGACTCACTGTGGACCTTTGGCATTTCCTCTGCTTCAGTTCTGGATCTTTTCTGATCACCGATTGTCAGTCATAACAAACAACAGTGAAGAGACTAGATAAAAGCAGTTTTCAAAATGAATGCCAAAAGCATCAGTTCATGCAATGTTACCTTCACTGTATGAGTGTACTTGGCATTGGTGAGCCTGCACCTCGAGTACTGTGCCCAGTTCTGGGCTCCTCACCATGAGAAGGACATCGAGGTTCTTGAGCAAGTCCAGAGAAAGGCAACCAGGCTGGTGAAAGGGCTGGAGGACAAATCCTATGAGGAGTGGCTGAGGGAGCTGGGGATGTTTAGTCTGGAGAAGAGGAAGCTGAGGGGAGACCTTATCACCACCTACAACTACCTGAAAGGAGGTTGTAGAGAGGTGGGCGATGGTCTCTTCAGCCAGGTGACAGGAGACAGGACAAAGGGAAGTGGCATAAAGCTGCACCAGGGCAGGGTCAGATTAGATACTAGGAAAAAAACTGTCACTGAAAGAGTTGTCAGGGCCTGGAACAGACAACCCAGGGAGGGGGCTGAGTCACCATCCCTGGATGTGTTTTTAAAAAGGGTAAATGAGGTACTTAGGGATATGGTTTAGCATAGGACAGGAACAGTTGGACTTAATGATCTTTAAAGGTCTTTTCCAACCTTGTGATTCTGTGGTTCTGTGAGTGCTCTCCATGTGCTGCTAGCTCAGCCACGCTGCGTGTCCTGTTTACTTCATAGTGTGCTTGCACATTTAGTGAATCATTATGAAAAGGCAAAGCTAGCTTAAGGCATGTAACATCACCGGTCATCTGGGGAAAGTTACCTTGCTAAGTTTCTGCTGTTTGGCAGTCTGAGCTCTTGAGGAAAAGCATCCGGAGATTTATCTCTGCCAAAGGATATGGCCTTTGGTGAACTGAGAAACACAGCATGCAGTTTGTGTCTTAAACTGGCTGTTGCATCTCTTGTTATCTTTATGCAAATGTTCTCTGGCGTAGTGTGAGAAACCAGGGAGGCTCACACACAAACTCACCAGGATTGTATCCGTTCATCCCCTAAAGAAATGCATACTTCCACACAAGCACAGATTTTCCCATTATGGAGGAACAGGAAGAATTCCTATATCATATTGGAATGACTTAGCACTAGTTGGAAGCTACATCTTCTACTGGCAGGCGTGATAGAGGCCATGATTGGTCCCAAAAGTGGAAAGGGGATTTATTCAGTGTCATCCCTCCTATCGTCACGTCTCGGTTTAGCCAAAGGTCTGTACACAGGGGCACAGGTAAAGCAGAATCACATTAGTTCTGTCCTTAGTCGAAGCTGAGACCACCAACGTTAAAATGTCACAGCATTTTTTCTGCAGCATCGCCCTGGGCAGAGCTGTTTCTGTGCATCCCCCAGATGTAGGTTTCCATAACACAGCATGTTGCGATGTCTTTAACATGTTGCCTTTCATTCTTCTGGGTTTATAGTATTCCTGGGCTTGGGTAAGAAAAGTCCCTTGAAGGAAGAAAGCTCTATAAAGAAGACATAAAGTAATGATCCCCTAGGAACCAGCAGGGAAATACAGGATCCATTGCAAGCCCTAAGAAGAGATTATGCAAATCAAACTCTTTTTTTTTTTTTTTTCTGGGAAGGAGAGAGGGAGCAATTCAAGGGAGCTGATACAAGAGCTTCTGAGAAAGGAAACATCCTCCTGTCATGACGAGGGCAAGCACCTTTATTTCATACTGTCCCTTCAATGCTCTTCCCAACTGCCTGGGACCTCTAGTGTCAGCAGTAGATTAAAATTTATTGAGGGTTTGGACACACTGAGTATGCCTTCACTTTCCCTGGTGTTTTCATGGCTCGGTACAGTACATTCTTCCTCTTCAGCCTTTAAATCCACTTCTGCTCCCCTTCAGGAAACCTCTGGTACTTTCACAGAATCTCTGGTGGTTTTTCCCAATCTACTTTGGCTGTTTTTCTCGGAAAGACTGCCTCTTGCATTAGTAGCTCTCTCCCCAGGCTCCAGTGAGTAAACTTAAGATGGCAGTTTATGTCCAGATAATTTTGCAAAAGGGTCTAATTTACATAAACCTCTTCTGCCTGAGCAGCAGGACTCTCAAGCATTCCAGCAAGGCGGGAAATATTTCAGTAATGGAGATGGGATGCACAATTTATTGTTGGTTCATATTTTTATTTTACTGAGAGTATCTGATACTTCCTGTAATAAACTTTGTAAGATTTGCCTGTAAGTGTAGCACTTGGGGACAGACGTGTTTCCAGACCTGAAAACAGTGAATGTGTCCTTTTATTCTTCTTAGTGCCCTGTGTCTTAGCGGCCCTCGGGTTCCCACAGATCTGGACTGTGATATGGAGAGTGGACATAGAGGGAGCAGAATTACTTGGTCTGGGCAAGGAAATGATGGAGAATAAGTGAACATAGAACCCAAAGTTATGGATTTGAATTAGAGGGCAAAGAGCAGGTCTCTAGTGCACTGGAGGTGAGGTGGGAATGCCTTGGACAAGGATGCAATTGGGAAGGACCTGGAATGACTGGAGAAAGAAACCTGGAGCAGGAGAAGGAGCAGGGAGTTGAACTGGACATGGATGATGACTGATGTCTGGGATTGGGATGAGAAGCCTGAATGGAAACTGGTGTGGCATGAGTGAGGAGAAGGAATGAGAATGAACCACGTGGAATGGGATGGAGAGCAAAATGAGAGAGGGGTAATGTGAGTCAGGCTCTGGGCAGGCGAAGGGAAAGGCAGACACTCTGCGTTCACTAACTGCTTGCCTTCCCGCACTGGGCAGGAGCACAGGCTGGGGTTTCCAACCCGTGTTTCCTTGTTCTTTGCACATGTGAAGGCTTCCAGCAAAGCATCTTCTTCCCTATCCATGCTGATCCACATCAAGGATAACAATTAGCTGTTGCTATCACCTAGTCCATGTTGTGGTTGGAGTCGTGTGCTTCCCTTGGAAGAGAGACGCAACAATATATTTTATTGATACAAGACAGTGAGTTAGCAAAGTTAAATGGCAAATGTGACAGTGGTTTGACAAGATTTGATGGCTAGGTACACTTGTTTATTTACTGCATAGAGGACAGGGTCAGACAAAACTGTCAGAGAGATCCTTCTTTTTGGTCATGAAGTTCAGAGAGGAGCCCCTTGCTTTCTAAACTCCTTCTCAGACATTGTGTTTAGGCGTGGCTGGATCCAACCCTAGTTTCAGACTTGGCCAATGGTTTATGTCTAAAGGATTATATGTGCACAATCAATGCTTTATATCACTTAGCTAAGATTTTTCAAAACATAGCATGCTATTAGTGACTTATCTGTTGCAGCAAGGAATCTCTCAACCTGGAGGAGTAATCTTGAGGGGTGTTCATACTTAATGGGAGATCCTGACAGGCAGTCCACTGCTGTGCAGGAGAGCTCCAAGGGCTCTTGGCTGCTCACTGTTTATGGGCCTAAGATGATTGACTCATAGACATGTTTGCATACTGACCACCAATGTCAATCTCTTACAAATTTGGCTTGAGTTGACCAGCACCGTGGTTAGGTGAGCATATTGCCCAAATTAGCCATTGGCTTTGATACAGATGTAGCCATCATGATCAGATGCCTCCATTACCACCACCACTGCTGGTGATCGCTTGAGTGGGGCTACAGGAAATAAAGGTCAGGTTGGGGAGCAGGGGAGCACACTGTCGCACCCCATTAGTTTGAATTGGTTGAAAGCTATTTGGTATACCTACAGGATGCAGCCTGGCTTGAGCTCTATAACTGACACTGTGTGATAGAAAAGCATCTGGCTTTTCTGATTGTGCTGTTTGCCTGCATGTTGCAGCAAGAAATACTTTCCCCAGACTCCGTTCCTTCATTTGCACATTTCACATTAATCTCTTGGCCATTCTTACAAGCTGAATCTATTCTGTTTATTTAGCTGGATAAACGTCTGATAGAAAATCTCATTAACCCAACAATTACCTTTGACACTAGAGATGAAAAAGGTCTCTTTGCTCTGTAAATTGGGAAATCATACAAAGTAACTTCCTGTTCTGAGAGAGCACAGTTTTGAATGGCATTCAAAATGCAGAGCATCAGTTAATGTCAGGTGGAGTATGGCTTGAGAGCAGCCCTGAGGAGAAGGATTTTGGGGTGTCCATTCATGAGAAACTCAGCATGAACCAGCAATGTGCGCTTGCAGCCCAAAAGGCCGACTAGATCTTGGGTTGCATCAAGAGAAGAATGACCAACAAGTCAAGAGAGGTGATTTTGCCCTTCTACTCTGTTCTTGTGAGACCCCTCCTGGAGTACTGTGTCCAGTTCTGGAGTCCCCAACACAAGAAAGATAAGAATCTGTTGGAGTGGGTTCAGAGGAGAGCCACAAAGATGATCAGAGGGCTGGACCACCTTCCTGACAAGGACAGGCCGAGAGAGTTGGGCTGGTTCAGCTTAGAGAAGAGAAGGCTCCGGGGAGACCTTAGAGCAGCTTTCAGTACCTGAAGAAGCCTACAGAAAAGCTGGGGAGGGACTGTTTTCAAGGGCATGGAGTGATAGGATGAGGGGGAATGGCCTTAAACTGAAGAAGGGGAGATTTTGATTAGCTATAAGGAAGAAATTCTTCCCTGTGAGTGTGATGAGGCCCTGGCTCAGGTTGCCCAGAGAAGCTCTGGCTGCCCATGGATTCCTGGCTGTGTTCAAGGCCAGGTTGGATGGGACTTTGGGCACCCTGGAGTAGTGGAGGGTTTCTTTGGAAAACAGCAAAAAGAACAAGAAGAACATGGACTGATCTTCATAGGAATGGAAACTAGGAAGGTGAGTTCATTACTTGCAGCACACCCATCTGGGTACTTTTTGTTTTCAATCCCCATTATTAATCAGTACTAAGCACTATTACTGTAAAAAACTATTCATGGTGCCAGAAGTTTAGATTTGGCTTTTGATTCCCCCCTCTGCTTTTTCCTGTATTTCCTCTGATGTGGTGAAAAGACTTTGTGTTTAGTGAGTGTGCTTGAAGCTCAGGATCATAAAGAAGCCCAAGCCCTTTTCATAGCCAGCGCTCATCAGGTGCTTTTGCTGTTTGGAAACTTTTGCCAGAACCTTTCTGAAGCAACAGGCATCGACATCTTCAGTGTTTGGTTTCCCAGTCCCTCAGGTCCTTTCACAAGTATTATCCAAACAGAGTATTGCTTGGAAGTGGGAACCTTTTCATTGGGCTGTGTTTGTTCAGAGAACCTGTGTAAGCTAACATGAAAGTGTGTGTGTACAGAAGAAAGAGTGTGATTTTTTTCCATTCATGTAGCTGTGTTGTGGCATTCTTTCTTCATAAATGGAGATATGCAGTTTTTCCCAAACAGTAGGGAAAAGAAGGAAGGAAAAAAAAAAAAAGACTTCAAACAGAAATGCCAGGGTCTTTTTCACCCAGATGTACTTCTTTTATGGTGCAGCATCTCTTCTAATTCTACTGGGCTGTTCTGGCCATCCAGGTCACCAGCAGCTTCATTAAAGTGCACAGGTATAGTATGCTCAGAGTGAAAACTATAAATGGTAGAAAGAACACATTGTAATTAACTGTAGCATGCATCTCAATCTGGATACATGTGGTTTTTTTAATATTTAAATTACAGTTAAACACTCCAGCAAAGATGAGAAGAAAGCAGAAGTAGAGAGAAGCAAAATAATGATGTGATTAATATTCACACTATAAAGAATTCACTCTTCCCATCTGTCAGAGATCACTGCATTTTCCATACCTATCTGTCCATAAATCAACAGCAGACTGACATTTTGTAAAAAAAATTAGTCTTTTATTCAGAGAACTGCACTTCTCTTCATGTTTTAGCTTGTCTGCTATTTTTGTTTTACAAATGTGTCTATTGTCCATAACTCTTTCCTGACTTCCTTTGTACAAATGTATTTTCAGCCTCGGCCAGCAAGTGTTTGTGCAAGACTGTCCTATTAAGTACAGTAGATCTTGACTGTTAAGTGCACATCTAATTTCTGCTGAAAGCAGAGGGATTTACAGCAATGAGCTCTAAAGATGTTTCTCCTGCTAGCCCCGGATCACTCGCTTAATCTCTACAAACTATATGGCTTTTGCTAGAGTAATTTCTTTGATCACTACACAAATCTTTTTGATTAAACAAATGTGTTCTGAGCCCAGAAGCCCTTTATTGCAAACATTTATACTGTTGTCCCCCTGACCTGAGCAGTTAGCATTTGGGGCCCAGCCAGGTTGTTTCCATTAAGAGAAGAAATTGATGACAGGAATTGGACTTTTTTTTTTTTTTTTTTTTTGGTGCTGTCCGGCTTATTTACAACAAATATGCACAAAGTTATGCTGCCCTGAGCCTGGCAGAAACCACTAGAGGCAGCTTTTGAACACAGTTTAGAAACCCAATACCTCAGGTGCCTTTAATTTTGTCCCTCTCTTAGGACCATGCGCACAAAACCATTTCATTTGTATTTTATCATAGATTCACAGAATCCCCAAATGGTTTGGGTTGGAAGGGACCTCAAAGCCCAGCTAGTTCCAAACCCCTGCCATGGGCAGGGACACCCTCCACTAGTCCAGGGTGCCCAAAGCCCCATCCAACCTGGTCTTGAACCCTGCCAGGGATCCATGGGCAGCCAGAGCTTCTCTGGGCAACCTGTGCCAGGGCCTCATCATACTCAGAGGGAAGAATTTCTTCCTTATACATAGTCTAAATCTATTCTTTTCCAAGTCGTAGCCGTTACCCCTCATCCTATTGTCACATGCCCTTCTAAACCATCCCTTCCCATCTTTCCCGTAGCCCCTTCAGGCACTGGAAGCTGCTCTAAGGTCTCCCCAGAGCCTTCTCTTCTCCAGGCTAAACAAGCCCAACTCTCTCACAGTGTCCATTGCTGTGCATGGTTGGATTTTGTCTACCTCCTTAGTTACCAAGATGTGTATCTGCAACCACTGTCCTGCTGTCTTTGGGGCCAGTCAGCCTGCACACATCAGCCATGCTGAAGTTCTCTCTCGCTTTGCTTGGCTCTCTGCTACTGCTGCCACCAGCTACTTTCTTCCATAAAGGAAAGTGATTTCCTCCCCCGTAGGTGAAAGAACAGTATTTAACTAATGCTGTGGTAATTGGCAGCTGCTGCTAACCCTGTACTGACATAACATAAATTGGCTATCACTCACACAAAGTTATTTCATGCATAAAAATCAATGCCAAACGAAGACAGAAGCTGTGAATCGAGACTGATGTTTTTTGCTTCTGTTCGAATTTGCAGGTAAAGGTAATTGCAATTATTTTTAGTTTAAAGATGCTGTTTATACAATGACAAAATGTTATGCTTTTTAAAAATAAATCTGTTTTAGAAAACAAACTCTTTCCCTGGGTAGGATCTGGTAGGATTATTTTGGTTTGGGTTGGTTCAGCCCAGGTAAAATTGTTTTATTCTGTTGTGCTGCCTCAGAAGATTTAGCTTGCTCTGTTTAGCAAATCGTTATACAGCATTCCCACTTTGTGCATTGGTCCATGAGACTGCAGTTTGGGATGTTATCACCCCTGATGATCTAGAGGTCTCCGAAGAATGGTTTTCTTCTTTCACAAGACAAAATGTATTTCCTTTGGAGTATGCTCTATGTTTCAAGATAGAAATAATCTGACTCTGGCGCATCGTAAAAGATGATAAAACAATCCAAGTTGTGAAAGGGAATGTGGGCATCACTCTCCTGAGATATAATGCCTGTGCAGTGAGGTGTTATAATGAAAAAGTCCTACGGGTGTATTAAACTAATTCCAAACTAAGCATATGAGATCACATCAGTAATCAACGGTGAACCTGTTGAACTGAACTTCAGACAAAATATTTTATTCCAGATGACAATGTCAAAAGAAAAAAAATGTATAAAAATGTTCTTAATTCAATCGTTTTGCCAGCATTCAGCTCAAAAAACTGCTGGAATGCCTGTTTCTCCTTCAACATGAATTCCAAATTTTGTTCACCTCTGAGTGTAATCCATTATTGGCAGAAATACCCCCTTGACTGTCTATATTGCAGCTTATTTTTATATTTAATGTTGACCTAAAGTGCTGATAAAATACAGGTTTCGGAGGAGTCTATGAGCTGCTACCTCATTTTTCCCTAACCTGTAATTTCTCAATTTGGACCCCATCTTTCAGGAAGTTTGTATGGACACTAGTTTCTCTTTAAGACTTCTGGATATTAACAATTTTATAACTTACATTATGATGTATCCCATATCTCTTTCTCTTTTATGTGTCTCTCCACTCTTGTGGCTTTCAACTTCTTTCAGTTTTGAACTCCTAAGATTTTTTTTTCTGTGGAAGTGTAGACCTCTGTATACCATATTCCAGACTTCTGACAAAAGCCTTTTTTTCCTTATTTACCCTCTACAGATCCCTTAGAAATTTTCCAGGGGCTGCCAGACTGAAAAAACACAGATCCGCTGTCATACCCACACCCATCGGAATGTCCTTTTCTCTTTCCCTATTGCATATGCACACTTTTACTTATAGTATGTAATCTTGACAAATGCAAAGTTTGTCTCTGACCAAGGGATTCTAAAAGAAAAGCCTTTGCCACGATTACCCTTTTCAGCTTTTATTGACTTTTAGTCTTGAGAGATTTCCTGCTAAAGACTACTGAGGTCTTGTGCTAGTTAGAAAAAGAAGCAGCAGAAGAAAAAGCTCCTTTTTTTAAATCAAAAGAAAAAGCAAACTTTCAGCAGTCAAAGTTTCCAAGGCAGTCTGAACACCAGGAGACTAGACATTGCTCAGAACCAGTAGGCTCGGTTTCCAATTCTCCTTTACACTATTGTCATCAGTCCCAACACTCTTCCAGTACCCCAGTTGTTTTTGACACAGCTACAAGGTCTCTACACTTTCATTAATATTAAAAGACATTCTTGAGCTCTTGAACCCTATGTCATACTGTGAGGACTCTGCCTAGACACCTGTCTGAATCAAGACCACACTGAAGAAATATTGACCTCTCCTTTGTGTCCATGTCAGGTATCTCAGCAGTAGAACTTCAAAGTGCTTGCGAGACCTCTGATGGTGCACATGGTGCTATGTATTACAGAAATAACCAGAAATCAGACAGGAGAGATTGAAAATATACAGTTAGGAATGGTACGTTTGTGTATTTGTTGTAAAAAGTTATATAGCTATGACTGTGCCCTTGTGTCTCCTTTGCCTTGATTTTTTACTGTGTGAACAGCAAAAGATCCCAAAGGCCACAAATAACCTGGTTTTGTGCACCTGTTTTATGGAGAATCCTTTGAAATGGTGCAGTATATGATGTGCAGGCTGGTTTTGTGGGCTTGTAAGGAGTTCTGTTATCTCTTTTGGGTCTCTCCTCACAGAAGGGTACTGCCATACTGGTTGACAAGGAAAGCACTTGAAACAAACTCCATATACCTGTTCCACTTATTTTACTATAGCAGAGGGTATTCTCCTATCTTTAATTCCAGGCTCTGCCTGGACCCTCGGTATTCTTCATTCAGTCTATTGATGTTCTCCGTAGAAAGAGCTTATTGCTGATCACAATGCTCTTTCTTTCTAAATATAAGAAAGACATTAACTCCAAACTGGCTTCCCAAACAATGGCAAGAAGCTTCAAGGCAATGTCTGCCATTCATTGTAGCCATCAGGAGTAGTCCAACTGGCCAAAAGAGAACTTTAGGAAGGTATGCAGCTCCCCAGATGAGACAGTATCACAAGGTACCGTATGAGCTCTGCTGCTTATCCACTTTGCCTAAGATTAAAGGAGCAGTTTAGGACAAGATGGTGCCTGCAGACTTTTAAAAAGCAGGAGGAATCAAGACTTGGGCATGTGTGATTTATGGTGGCTGTGAGTCCTTGACTTGGCTCTTTGAATCAGGGGTGTTGCATGGAGTAGTCTTCAGACCCCACAGACAGTGGCTACAAGACAAGTTCTGATCCCTGAGAGTACAGACTGTCTTTGCATTGGCTCGGGAATCTTCAATTTTGCAAAATGGAAATATGAAAAATTGAATGGGAAGAAATCCAGATTTGAAGCTCTCAGGAGGGAATTGCTAAAGAACTGATCTGTTTTTAAAAGCCTTAAATCCCCTGAAGCTTCTGATTAATTTATTGAAAAAGTGTTCATAAAAGATGTAACTGAACCCGAATCTGTTGCTTTGGTAAAGAACGTATTCAGGTTGAAAAGCCCAGGGCTCTGCCCTGCCAGCATGGAGAGAGCATTTCAGCTGTCATACGAGTAGGCACCTGTCACTCCCATTAGGGCAGGAGCAGTGTGATTTCTGGCCTAATTTCTAGAGCATTGGTGATACTGAATGGAGATCTGGGTGTGCAGACACTCTGCAAACCAGGACCCAAAACTACAAACGCTGCTTCTTTTTTTTCTGCCCCTGTGAAAGCCTCAAGGAACTTGAAGTCATGCCAAAGTCTATCTCTGTTCCCCAGGCTTTTTTTGCACAGCGACGGGCTGATCCTCGCACATTTGCATGATGGTCTGACCCACTTTGAACAAAGTTATATGCTGATCAGTGAAAACCAAAATACTCCTCCCTGGGTTTTGGATTATTATTCAAAAGGAAAGGAGTCCCAGAGCAGCATGCTATGTTCACTGCTTGCATGACAACACCTGTGAACAGCCAAGCTGTAGTAAAGCAGACATGGAGAAAAAGGAGTCTGCCTTATGTTACAAAGACTTTCTCCAGACATCCAGTTTAGTACAGCCCAGTACACCGCTGTGGCAGGAGCTGTGGGATATCAGTTCTATGTATGAAAAGGAAGTTTACTCTTCAGTTATAACTGCTTTAGCTGGGTGTCAGGGCTGTGCAGCCCCAGCACACTTAAGACATTGATTCCTTGGGCAGTCCAACAGCTCTTCCTAGCTTGTCACCTGCAGGGATGAGACAATGAACTGATTTGAGATAATGGAAAATGTGAGGTAACAAGTTCAAACGCGGTGATTGAATCTTCACCGTTAGGTGTTTGGCTGTCACAGGAGCTCTCCAGGACAAATCTAGACATTCCCCAGCTCATGTCCTGCATTATCTAGTCCACTTTGTACACCTAAAGGGGTTAACTATCATCCTGAATGCAGTATCCCAGAGAATCCCCTAGATGTTTCTGCTCTAGGAGTGATGAAATTTTACAACTGAAACTATTCCTGCAGAAACTGTTAAAGAGGAATGCAGTCTAAATGGATTACATGTGGGGCTGGTCACATAGGCATGTGGCCAGCTTGGTTATAAGAACTGATCAGAACAGTGATTTGGGTGCCTCTCTCAGTCCAGCTGAAGATGCTACTACAGACACCATGTACTCTTGCAATGGTAACTACTGTCACCACTGGTCAGAAACCTGCTGTGGCATTGGGGGATTTTATTTCCTATGTAAGCATCGTCATGTTCCAAGATTCCCCCAGATTATTGTTTTCTTTTAACAAAGACTGTCATCTGTGTGACACCTTGCCCCTTGTACTGTGGCATGGGGGAGGGGAGGGGTGCCAGCGTGAGCCTGGGGCCACTTTGATAATGATAACTGTGCAGACAAGCCTCCGACTGGCACTGCAGCTGGTGGGATCTCCCCCTTATAACCGGTCTGCTCAGGGGTCATTTACCTTATGGGCACCTGTTCTGCTTACTGACCACTTTACCCACTTTACTTATGTGCAGGGACTGATCCAAGCCTGAGAACCTAAAGCTGCTCACAGACGAAGCAATTTCCCAGCTGGGAAACCAGTACCAGGAAATCAGTTTGCTTCAGCACTAAGCTTCTGGCTTGGGGCAGCAGCTATGACTGTGGAGGTGAGGGCTTTTTGGACACCTTTCTTCTCTCCTGCCACACAACTATGATGCTGTGGTTGGTGTCAGGCTGTGCTACTGGAAGAAACTCGAGCTCCTTCTTCTCATGGTAATCAGTAAATTCACCCTGGATACCCTAATAGCAGAGTTAGAGGAAAATGGTTTTTACTTTCCATATAAAACAGAGATGAAATATCCGTGGGAAGCTTTGGGCATCTCAATATAACTGAATATTAAGAACCTGAATACATTGACGATTTAGGGATTTTGATTTTTTTTACTCCCACATAAAAATAATTTTCTTATTAGGGAAATCAGATGCATTCCACAAACTTGTTCGTTCACGCAAACCTACTCAGTTTCCTACTGAAAAGAGAACAAATTTTGATGGAGATATTTTTGCTACCCCTTCTACGTATGCATTTGGAGGTTTAATGTTAGGTGAGCAAATGAAAAAATAAAACAAACCAAAAAAGGTAATGTTTTTATCCTTGGCATTCCATCTCTGGAATTACAGTTCCATTTAATCAAAGGATATTCCACCTTCCTTATTACCCTACATGATGAAAGTAACAGCTACATCAAGAAATCACATAATATGATGAGTGGCATTGCTGCAAACTACCAGATACAGCATCCAGGTAACCCTGCCCACCCACTACAGCATGGTTCTGTACTAAATATCTCTTCCTAGCGACCGAGTCCAAACATGCTGCTTGCACTGTGATGTCTTGCTGTTGTGTGCTGTTCTTTATTCATACCAGTTCTGGTTCGGGATTTAATACCTGTTTATCAAGTCTGTAAAGATTAAAGTAAAATTTAATTCAGAAGAAGCATTTTATCTTATCCAAAATTTGATTTAACTGCAAAATGAACAGGGTTCAATAAATGTTTTTATGTTGTTTTTATTTTTTTTCCCCTGGACAGTGCTTAATATAGATTTAAAAGCATTATTCATAAATTACTAGGCTCTTTAATGTTTCAGGCAGATGATTTTGTGATATGTTTATGTAGTTGCTCTTGTTACTTTATTAATTGCAGGGACTACACAGCATTTAATACCGAACCAATACATGTGATGGACCTGTAGTTCACCAGATCCAGTGCAAGGCTCCTTTTGATTGCAAATTTAAAGTAAAAGTAGAGGTGCTTGATATAATGTATATAAAAAGGAGATGATCAACTCTGTCTGAAATGTCCAGTCCTTCAAGAATTTCCCCCACCTTTCCTCCCAAAGACTTTTTGTGTCAAAGGCTCCCTCAGACATATTTCCTGACATTCAGAGATCTTTGGAGAAACAGATACTTGTTGTCTTTATGGGACCCAGTCATATATATAATAATAGAAGCACAGTGACAACTGCAATGTGCTAAAATCCTGTCAAATCTTTGGAAAAGCTGTCTCTATTGGTGCCTTAACTAAACCAGCACCCCTTACTGATGGCAGAAAACCCCAGAAAAGACAACATTAAATAAAACTTACTTTTGTGAGATTATCCCAAACTAGTTTAACTTGCTAAAGGTACCTTATTACTTTTGAAACAACCTATTCTGTATAGGTTACAGCTTCTGTAAATGAAGAATATCATGAAGAGTTACCAGGATCAGACCAAATACTTCTGTCAGTCCAGAAAAAGGGATGTATGGGGGTGGGGGGAAGCAGTCCCATGGGCCCTAATGTAACAAAACTCTTGAAGATGTGCATACATTTAAGTCTGGGTATATTTTTGCAATTGCCAATATGGACAGAGTAGAATAATGGAAAATATATTTATAAATAAAATATGTGTTTTGCCAAATAAAAGTTGGAAAACCATAAGCAAACTACTAAATTTATTTTTTGGGTCATGCTGCTCAGGTTCAGTATCCCCAACCACATCCTTTTAGGTTGCTGCATATCTGCCCCATATTTTGGTTAATAACGTTGGTTAAGAAAGATCTCCCTTTTTCATTTACATGTGTCTGTCACTGTAAACTCTGCAGCCAGCATAGTTCCTGAGAAATGGACTTGTGGAGGCTGTGGTACCATCCTGAATGAGCATAAATGCGTGGGGGTGAACAGTAAAGCAGGGAAGAGGTGCACAAGCAACCTCCTTGTCCTCTCTCTTTCTGATAATTACAACCTTAGCCTTTATCAGCTCTGTATCTTACTGGGTGTTCATTTTGTGCCTAAATGTGGCAGGTTTTTAAGTTGCCAAGAGCTAAATAGGTTGAAATGGCATTTCCTCCTCTTGCTGTGTTTTTGAGCCCAAGTATGGTGGTTAACATGCCTCCTGCTGCAGCCAGGGCTGCCAGCATGTGTGAGCATGACCCGAGCACACCCACCCATCAGATCTCTCAGGTGATTTTGTACAAAGAGACACCAAGAATTCGAATCCCAAATGGCCCTAAGGTAGCAATGTGCTTGACATACAGCATCACAGCTTTAGCGCTTGAGTCTAGGCAGGCAAAGCAGGGCTGGGGGGTTTCTTAGCTGAAAGAACATGTCAACAGCCTAACTGCATCTTTGGCTCTTGTTCCACGTGCCCAGAAATGAAGAGTTTTCAATATGTTTGCAAGAGGGTAGGATTTAGCCTTGTGCCTGGTCGTCTCTGGCAATACTTCCTGGCCAAGCTGTGGTTACTGGCAAACATCAGTGACAACAGCTTCTTGTCATTGATACATGGGTAATGTCTTGTATGTTCAGGTTGTCACAGCTGTGCAGATCTTTTATGTTTTAGATTTAAAAATGTACAAATTAACCACTTTGCATGAAATTTCATTTCAAAGATTTGTTAAGATTAGAAGCGAAAATGACCAAGTAATATTCTTAATAGTTATTAATTCATATGAATGGCATCAATAAATAACGTTGCAAAACCAAATATGTTAACAATAAATTGATTTTTGTTGTAGTTTCTGCAAAGACTAAGTACTTATTTGATTGCAACACTGCTGCTGTGACATAGGCAAATATTTATAGCCTCATTTATAATGTGCAACATGTAGTGCAGAGATGATGTGTTCTTCTCCAAGGTCAAGGAATACGTAGGGAAGGAGGAAGTTGCCTGTAGGACCAGACATCCTGACACCCATATGAGACCACTTGTGACTTCCCTGTGGTTTGGTCACTGCGGTGATTTGAGAATGAGAATTTCAAGTTTCCTTGAGACGTTAGTTGTAACTAGAACTATGCCTCCCATTTCCTTTTGTCCACTTAGAAAGCCTAAGGTGCTTTAACTTTATTGGCATTGCGGTGTCTCCAGTTATAGGCTGGGGGGGAACTATGTCAAAATAATCCCCAAACAAGTCACCAAAAAAACCCCAGAAAAAAATTATAAAAAATTCCTGCTTCCAGCAGAAGCACAGAGCTAATCCCCACAGTGTGTATTTGTCCTGGCCAGTTTTAAATAGCCAGAACAGCGAGGGCTTACACATCTTTTAAAACTATTTCACGACCTTTGCTGATTTCTAATGGGAATGAATTAGTGCCTTATTTATTTATTTTCTAGGGGCTGTGCCTTAGCATCAGGGTGGTTGGAGAGTAGGTGAGGCTGAAATCATGTAGCTGTGCGCGGGGAGAGGAGCAGCCTGCAGAGCTGCGCATGCCTGGATGGAGTTCACAGAGCATAAGCCAATTTTTGCGCCCACAGAGCAGTTAATTTCTTGGCAGCTGAATCAGAATAAAGCTCCAAAGCTACAGCGGCCCACAACCTGCTGTGACTCGGTGACCACAGAACCTAATTTGTGCTGGATAAAGCCCTAAAGAGATTAACTGACTCATAACATATGCTACTTTACCTTCTACAAATGAACCTCAGATACAGTGCCATGTTCCTGATCCCTCTCTAAATTTTACAAACACTCCACCACTTAGTCACAGAAATGGGGAACCTGAAGAAAAAAAAAACACCTCATCCCCTTTTAGTTTATCATTCCTACATTTTTTGAGAGCACTTCAAAAGACTCAATGTGTTTTCCTGCCTGGAATGTGACATTTCACATCAAGGAATCTATAAAAAATGCAGACATTCATTTTAGGGAACCTCTGAGAAACAACAGTGCAGGTGCGTTACCTGCGGCACAGTCATGTAGGAGAGGCTGGTGTATCCAAAGTGGAGTTTAGCAAGGGATGGGCCACATAAACAGCTATAAAAGTCACTGCATCTCTTCAGTCTCCCCAGGAACATAAAAAACGCATTGGAAAGGGTCAGCAGCTTTAGAAAGGGGCTATCAGGAACAGGAGTGTCAGCCAACAGGGTCAGGATGTTCTGAAAACACCATGATGAGTGTCTGAGCTGTGAGGCAAATGGCACTTGGTGGTTCAGTGGGTCCTGACTCCATACTATGGAGCTGAGCAAGAGTTGTTCTTCCCTGGTAGCACACATGTGACGGTATTACGTGGAGGATGATGTGCTGATATTTGCGCTGATCTCAGTCCAACATGGAATTTAAATGTGGGTCCAGTGAAAGGCAGTATATATAATGCATGCAAGACAGTGATGCTCCATTAATTTCCATGTCATAAAACTCTGCCTTCCCAAAGGATTCAGAGAAAGGCAGACAGGATGGTCTCAAATACAGGTCATCTTCCACAAAAGCAATGACCTGACATCATTGGTCTTCTGTTTCATAAATCTTTTTGAAAACCCAATGCTGTTCTACACTGCTGAAGTGAAAGACATTTATTATCAGTGATTTCAAATACAGCTAACTTAATTAAATTCAAGGCATTACATCCGAACAAGATAAAAACAAATATCAGCAAAAGTACCCATTATAAATAAGCTAATAAATACTGAATCAGATGAATGATGTTGCTGATTAACACCTTTACATTTTTAGCCTACTTCACTGTCATAACTTAAAGCCAAATATATCTACAGACCTCAGGAGCAGCATCCAGATGAGGCTTAAACAGGAACTATTCCAAATTAAATGACATGTTAGAAAAGAATTTGACTCTTCTAAGGCAATACAGACCTCATACACTAAAACTCTATCTGTCTGCTCAGAAGTGGAAACTTTATGGATTTAAAGTTACCAGTTAGAATCCTTCCTGGTGGCCTTTTTTTCGTGAGATTTTCCAAAGGTCCTTAAAAATCAGGCATCCAAATCCAAGGGGGAACTGAAACCCTAACTGCTTTACTGTCTTTTGAAAAGCAGTCTTATACTGCTGTTCTCAGTGGATATATGTCAAGGAACAGAATTATTGCAGCTTACCTTCCAGGCATAGGCTCCAAAGACTGAGCAAAGTGTGTCAGCTGCCATGATGCAATTGCACTCACTTTGCTGTTCTGATCACGGTCAGTGGCTGTGGGCGAGCTGATGAGCAGGACCTTGTGCCACAGCAGGTCAGTTGCCAGCATTGTCTGAAGACAGTCTAAAATCCAGCTTAGTGAAGTTCCCAGTATCAACGCATGCAGGGCGCCAAATTCTACACTGCACCCTGCCAGTGTGCCTTTAGGCTGATCCAAACCCACAGCTAGTGTTCTCTCATAGATCAAGCTTAGTTTTCAGCTCAAAGAGCCTGCACAGGCTGCACATTTTTATGCTTACAAAACTGTTTGATTTTCATGTCTGGAATCCTCTTATTCATTGATCTCCTAAAATAGGTAGTGGGCTGGGCAGATCAAACACTTACTGTGGCTGATTGACTGGAGATCTTCTTCCTTTCTCTTTTCCTGCCAGTCTTCTCCTAGCAATGAAGTTAGGTCTTACAGCCACCCGAAAAAGAAAGCTCAGAAGGTGACAAGCTGGTAAGATGTGAAAAACAGTGTTATTTCTGCAAGTGAAGCAATCTCAGAAGTGAATCAAGCTCAGAAGTTTCACCACCTGAGCATAGACCCTGAGCTCCCCAGCCTGTTAAATGCATGTACTGGGTCTAGGCTCAGGTGAGCAAGTCAATTCCTTAAAGACCATAAAATTGGCATAGCCCTGTTGGACTCAGTGGAACTATGCAGCCAAGGATCCTTATTTAGCTCAAGGGGACCAGTATGATTTTAATCTAGGAGGATTTGAGTGTTACAACCTCTCCAGTAAAAACCTGTGGGAAAGGAAAAGAAAAAAATAAAGAAGATAAAAAAATGAGAGTAATACAGAAAGGGAGAGAGATTGTAAATATCATTGGCAGCAAGCAGACTTGAAGCAGCTGTCTCTGGCAGACGTGTTTCATTCTGATCAAACAGAGCTGTGGATGTTTGGAAAAAACCCACATTTACCATATATTTAACTACAAGCTTTCCGTTTGTTTGGAGGCAATCAGGGATTTATGCTCAAACAAGAACTTTTCTCACCCAGGTTTTGTTCAGAGAGCACTGTTTTCCTGCGGCACCGGTGCATGAGTGCCAGGATGCCACATGGAACATATGAAACCTGCAGTGGGAGGAGGGCTCCTGATCTCACAGCTGTTGGTCACACAGTCCCAGAGGTAAATGGAGCTGTTTTCAGGAGGTGCCTTTCTCCAGGAGCCTAAAAGCTTTCATTAGCAGGGGGAAAAGGTGAATATGACCTTGTGCTTTGGGTGTGGTGGTTGTTAAACCATGGCATCTGACAGCCATTACCACTGCTAACTCCTCAGGACTCCTGTGCACAGCCTTTCCTGTGAGGGACTCCACTGTCCTACCTTTACTCAGAGGGATGGTAGCTGGTCTGGGAGCTCAGAGCCCATCCTCCATCATCTGCAGAGATCCACTGTCCTCCTTAAAAAGAACACTTAAAGCCTGTAATTTTTGCCTTACCAGCTCTGTCACATTTCCTCCCTATTCAATTTCTTTTCTTTTCAATTCTTCCCTGTGTAAACACTTATTTTTGGCTTTATGCATATGTTCTTCAGCATTTTAATTCTAGTGTTTAAAGCCTTAAATAATACAGTAGTGTTACTGTCTACTTGCAGGGCTGTTTGTGGGCTCTTGTCACATCATGGCTATTAAGATCAATTGCAAGGAGAATGTAAGATGATAGAATGTAATTACCTGTGTTGGAGACTCCCAGACTGCCAACACCTACACTTCCTTAAAAAAAAAAAAAAGCCTCAAATAACCCCCCTGGAGATAATATCTTTGGAAAGTCTAAGTGTCACCAGACAATATACCTTGGTTTGGACAGTGCTCTTTGCTAGTGCTCTTGAGGCAGATCTTGAACTTGCATTAGGAATTCAACTGGCAAGCCATGAGGCTGCTTCCAAGATGTTCCTGATAGTCTCAGGTCTCGCTGGAAGGAGATTATGTGCACTACAGGTAACAGTTGTCTGTGGGACCTCACGGTGAGATGAGGAGAAAGTTGTGAATCCTTGTGATGGTTAAGTGGGGAAAAGTGGGGTCTGCTCATTAGGAAAAACAGCGCTAGTAGAGATTGTACAAACCTGTTTTGGGTACAGACTTTTTAGTAGGGTCTGTAGCAACAGGACAATGGCTTTAATCCGGGAGAGGGGAGATTCAGGCTAGATACAAGGAAGAAATGTTTTACAGTGAGGCTAGTAAAACACTGGAACAGGTTGCCCAGAGAGGTGCTGGATGCCCCATTCCTGGGAACAGTTGAGGTTAGGCTGGATGGGGCTCTGAGAAACCTGATCTAGTGAAAGATATTCTGCCCATGGCAGGGGGTTGGATAGATGACCTTTAAAAGTGCTTTCCAACCCAAACCATTCTGTGATTCTAAAAGTAGTGGAAGGTGTTTCCTTCCCAAAACTTCACTGACCTGTGTTAGTGTATAGCTCCACCAAAGAGCACAGGGAACAGGCAACCAGGCACAGGGAAATGAAAACATCTTTTATGCTGATTTTGCCTTATAAGGAAAACTCAGCATGGAATTATGCCCTTATATACCATAATGTGGAGCTGCATTGTCAGTGTCCTGAGCAGCACCTCAAGATAATGAGCCAGATTCTCAAAAAGGACTGAAAACAATCTCTCAGCAAAACTCACTCTTGTTTTTAAATTGCACATCAGAAAGACTGCTTCTCCAAATGACTACCCACACCAGAAAATTGTGTTCCTATTAAAAAAGATCACATCTTTTTGTTCTTATTCAAAGAAATACACTCATATGGGCCTCCTATTCATGTGTGTAGGCACTATGATAAATCCCCAGATGAAAGTAACTGTTCAGAATTTGCTAAAACACTGTGGAAGTATGGAACACTTTCAAAAGTGTGGATTTGTTTTCCACCTTTTTTCCCCAATAATATTGGACTCTGCAGTAGGGGCTCATAACAGAGCCACAGTAGTACTGTAAAGTGTAGAATTTACAAGCCAGATCTGTAGGACATAAATTTTCCAACAAGGGCTGTAATTATATAAAATGCTATATTAATCCAACAATTTGAAGAAATCTATTTTTAGGGCAAAAGTTTTCCAGCTATGTTTCAATCTTTGGCTGGGAATTAAAAACCCTGCAGGACTGAGGTACTCAACAGCATGTTCAAACTAGACACAAATCCCTCGCAAATCCTGGGAAGGGCCTCCATTACCTGAACAGGACAGTTCCAGGGTGTCTTTGATATCAACACTGGTGTTAGCACAAAGCATAGTCCAGGCCAGAGTGAGTAAAAAGAAAGGAGCTAGCAGAGGAAACCTGGGATTCATAGGAAGAAGGGACCTGACAGAAGTATTTTCATGTCCTAAATGCTCTGAAGTGCCATCAAGTCTACCATAAGACTTCACCTAAATAGCTGCAGGTTGTCTTCCTTGAACAGATATTCAGCCTAAAATCAGGTCATAGAATCACAGAATCATGGAATCATTAAGGTTGGAAAAGACATCTAAGGTCATTAAGTCCTACTGTCAACCCAACACCACTATGTCCACCAAACCATGTCCTAAAGTGCCACATCTACATGTTTTTTGAACACCTCCAGTGATGGTGACTCTACCACTTCCCTAGGAATCCCATTCATACTTTGAGGTGATCTGCAAGGAAATGTACATCTTGTTTCCTTTTGAGTCCATCTGAGTGGATTCAGCTCCTCATAAAATACTGTTCTTCCGTATCCATGTACTGGCTCCGTGCCAACTTCACAGTTAGCAAACAGGTTTTCCAGTTCTTCTCTGACCCAAAGATCACGAGTGCCAGTTGTGAATATGAACTTTGTGCTAGTGAAATCATCTGGAAATAACCTCAGAACTGTATTTTTATATATATCCTCATACAGGCCACACTCTTTATAAAACTGACAGTGTACTTTCTCAGACTGTCCTGTCCTTATGTCCATATGTAAACCAATTAACTTCTGCAGTTAATTTCTCTCAATGGTTTTCCTTTCTCCCTTTGCTGCCTTTTGTTTTTACTACATCTCATTCCATAACTTTTGAAATTAGACCCACAACCTGCAGGCAGGTCCAAAGAAACGGAGCACTAGGCTAGTCCATGGTTTACCCAACTTCTCTAAGTTGCATTGGAGCCAAATGCCTATAGAAGGCTGTGATCATGGCCAACAACATATAAGGGAAAAAAAGAAAAAAGAAAAGAGGATGTAATCTACCTGGATTTGTGCTAGGCCTTTGACATGGTCCCCCACTACATCTTTATCTCTAAATTGGAGAGATGTGGATTTGATGGGTGGACCGTCCACTGGATAAGAAACTGGTTGAAGGGATGTAGACAAAGGGTCAATGGATCTCTGTCCAGGTGGAGACCGGTAACAAGCAGCATCCCCCAGGGGTCTGTCTTGGGACCGGTGCTCTTTAACATCTTTATCAATGACATTGATGAAATTGAGTGCACCCTCAGCAAGTTTGCAGATGACACCAAGCTGAGTGGTGTGGTTGATGCAGCAGAAGGAAAGGAAGCCATCCAGAGGGATCTTGACAGGCTGGAAAGATGGGCCTGGGTGAACATAATGAGGTTCAACACTGCCAAGTGTAAGGTGTTGCACTTGGACCGGAGGAATCCCAGAGATAGATACAGACTGGGAGAAGAGCTCCTTGAGAGTAGCCCCTGCTGAGAAGGACTTGGGGATTGTGGTAGATGAGAAACTTAACATGAGCCAGCAGTGTGCTCTTGCAGCTCGCAAGGCCAACAGTATCCTGGGCTCCATCAGAAGAGAGGTGGCCAGCAGGGACAGGGAGGTGATTGTCCCTCTTTATTCTGCCCTCATGAGGCCCCATCTGGAGTACTGTGTCCAGGTCTGGGGCCCCCAATACAAGAAGGATGTGGCACTGTTGGAGAGGATTCAGAAGAGGGCCACGAAGATGATTAGAGGGCTGGAGGAGAGGCTGAAGGAGCTTGGCTTGTTCAGCCTGGAGAAGAGAAGGCTGCAGGGGGACCTCATTGCAGCCTTCCAGTACCTGAAGGGAACAGAGAAACAGGAGGGTAATCAACTTTTTAAAAGGGTAGGTAATGGCAGGACAAGGGGGAATGGATTAAACCTAAAGGAGGGAAGGTTTAGCTTAGATATTAGGGGGAATTTCTTTACAGAGAGAGTTGTGAGGTGCTGGATGCCCCATCCCTGGAGGTGTTCAAGGTCAGGTTGGATGATTGCAGATATACTTATAGGATGCAGACACACAGACAATAGTAAGTAAAAAAGGTTTATTCTTAAAAATGTTTCCAAGTCTACTTGATGAGATTTGGAAGTGACTGCTCTGTGGTTTGAACCAGTCTCCAAACATCTCCCATTGGTTCTTTGGAGTAGACAAATGTCTAGTTGAATCTTGCCACTGAAGTTTCAAAAGTTATTAAAATCTGGCTTTGTGTTCTTTTTCATAAATGCAATCTACCATTTGCCATTTGCACATTTATGATACTAAAAATCACTATTGGGTGCTTTCCCCTTAGAAGCTCTGTGTTTTTCCTCCATAGATACTGTTTCCAAAGCTCATATTTGTCACTCCAGCAAAGCAGAGCTGAATGAGCTATTTAGCCATATAATAAAGTAACAATGAGTGAAGCAAGAGGACCAATTGAATTGCTGATATTATTTCAACAAAATCCTTTCAGCAATTGCCTCTCTGTTCATAGAGACCTTCATGGCATTATTTCACTAAATGACACCATGAATGTAATTACTTTGATTCAGAGTGTTAGAATCATACAGGTAACAAATTACACTGCCCCCTGATGAGTAATAATTCAATTATTCAGTGGCCTTATAACAGTTTGAAACAGCCTATTCTCATTTCACAAACATCATATTTACTGCTGGAAATAAACCATTTCTGCAAAGTGAAATATTAGATCTATATATCTTAGCACATGTAAGCTCCCAAAAGGATCACCACATAACTGCATACCTTTGGTGTTTTTAATATTAAAGGGACTGCAGTGATGCTGAGCCTCTTGGATTACTACATCTCAGTTGGTGTGTACATATATTTTGCCTATTTACTACCTGTTGAATCAAGATTTTATTTTAAATACCTAAAAACAATAGTGCACATAATGAGGTTTGATCTCAGTGGCACCAATGTTATTGGAATTCATCCTGAACTGGAAGCAGAATATCAATGTGTGTCCAAAGAAACATTCCTTGGACAAGACTTCTCTCCTGTGCTCCAGCACAAATGAGGCATACAACACAGCTGAAGCCAAGACAGTATAAAACGGGGGTGAAGAGGGGAAGAAACAACATTGCTTGCTGAAAGGTCAATTCAAAGTTAGATGTTTGGGGTAAAATGTGCAAAGCCCAGTGAGATTTTCAAATGCATTAAGTGCCAAACTCCTAGTCATGCAATCTCCAAATTATATCTAGACACCTAGGAACTCGTGAAAATCTCTCAGATGGATCTCTATCTTCACCTTTAAGTGCCTAAATATGTTTAAAAACTTAAGGTGCACTGTGGTTTTATTTATACAAACTGTATTCTGCTCGGAAGTGCAGCATTCCTCCAGGCTGACTGCAGGAGGCATTAGTGAGGGATTTCCAGACCCTAATTGCTGAGTTCGGTGCTAAATAAAAGCAGCCGCAGCTGCTGCAACAACCTTCTCCCCCTGCCATCCTCCACCCTCCCCCTCTTTTTTTAATCTAGTACTTGGCAGCTTGGGGCTTTTCTCCAGGATGCGGCAGATATAGATTCCATTTCTGAATTTGCCTAAAGACGTCCAAACTTCTACTTCCTTGGGGACCACCTTGACACCCTGCTTATCAGCGCTTTGATTGAGTAGCTTTCAGTCTTTCCCGTGGAAGCTGTGCCATTATACTTGAAGTATTTAAAGATGTGTTAATCTCATAAGAGCAAGACGTGCTCCACAACTTCTCAGCTGAGAGGCAGAGTACACCGCTGAGAGTAGAGGGGGCAGAGGGCTGTCTGTCAGTCACTTCTATTAAATTATCATTACAGCAAGGAGGTGATTTTCCTCTCAGGTGAGGACTCAGTCCCTAGACAATGGAATCATTCGGTCTCTGTCAAAGAATTTCCTCAACCAGAACTAAAGTCTGGTATTTTAGTATATTTTTCCCAGCTTCGTTTGAAAGCAATGGTCATTTAGATGGTTTTGTAAAAGTCAGTGTCACAAGGTGGACATAAAAATATCACTTTATTACTTGCAATAACTGAATTCCACTAAGGAAATGTACCAAAAAACTTTGCAATAAATGGCCACAAAGTTATAATAAGATGAGGGATGAATCCCTCAAGGGAAAATGAGAAAAATGAAAACAGATGAAGAAGAAAATTAAGCTGATTATCTACCAAGACTCTGTGCTGCTCACCAGTATTCAGACACACATCTCCTTAAGTCCAAAGAAATCTGGCAGATCGTGAGCATGCATAAGCACCATGGATTACTATGCACATATAGAAATACAAAACCACATGCAAGGAAGAGTAATCAAAGACCAAAACTTTTTAATGTCTTTTTCAGAGAAAGAAAGTTTCTGGTGATCTCAAGTTTCCCATGGTAATGCCTATCATCTCTAAAAATGTGTCCATGTACTCTAATACTTGTAAGTCTGACAACCCTTTTTTATGTGATAATTTCCAGGCAGAGATCTCAGTACAAGTTTAGCCTCAAACAAATTTTAGTTACCCTGATAATACAACTAGGAAGTTCACAAGTTCTATTCACACTTTAAAATAAGCAAACTGAATAATACAGATTTCAAAAGAACTGTTCATTGCAGTTAGCAGTGTGGAGGAGAATGGAAAACTCAGTCTGAACGGAGCAGCACTTCAGTAGTACTTCACCCTCAAAGCTAAGTATGTTTGGAGGATTAAGAGCTAAACTTTTACTATGATCTACCATGCTGAGATCTCTATCTAGCACAGAGATGTTCAAGTAGCATTCCTCTGCTTAGAGAGGAAAAAACTCAGTCATGCCTGTAAAAGTAAGTCCAAGTTTTAATCATTAAAGTAAATATCAAGCCTCTCTGAGTTCGTGGGCTGTGAATTGACCCACCTATGCCACAAGCCCGAGCACCGCTGACTTTTCCCCACCATGTGACATGAGACAGTTTTTCAGGTCTCAGAAGCATAAAGTGACTCAAATGATCATTTCATTTGATCAGAAGTCAGAAAAGTCAAGATTAACTTGTCTGCTGTTGTCTGTCCTGTCCTGATTGCAACTTAAGGATCTACCTGTCCAACCCTGAGGTGGGTGCATTTCAAGTAAAATTCAATCCCAAAACCTCCTACTATGTTGCCACTCATTTCTGGATGTAACCCAACCAGCTGTCTCAATTTTTTAACTTGATGTACCACAAAGAGTTACAGAGCTGCTTGGTGTCTCTGCCATGCTTAAGCTTGGCTGTGATCCTGAGAGCACTCTTGTGCCTGCCTCCCATAAGGGGTTTTCTTAGGAACAGAATGAGCTTGGCACACTTCTGAAAGACTAGTCTCCATTCCAAGAGGAATAATGTTTGCTGCTGTCCTCTAAAACTTGGTTGAAATAGAGTTTTTGCTTCATCTTAACAGTATTTGGAAGCAGAAGACCCTTATCCTTTTGACAGACATCGGCTCCCCACTTGCCAACACTCAGGGAAAGTCTTCACCTACCCATGTGCACATAGAAGTTGAGGGGAAATCAGAAGGAGAAAGTCAATCCTTCCTCTGGGTGCTTTTCAGAGACAGTTCAAAATTAATTGCCTTGGTGAAACAAAGGAATATGGACATGGCTGTGTAGTTTATTGAGCAGGACAGTTGTTTGGGGTAGGTAAGATAAAGGATCTCTCCCATAACTATTCTAATGCTTTCTCAAAAAATTGTTTAATGTTAAATTCCACTCCAGGTCATAACAGTCATTGACTAAGTACATTTTTGGAGCTCGTGCTAAATACAGTGTGTTTCCAGCCTTGTTTTGGCTAGATGGAGACATTTATGAACAATAATAGATGTGAAAAGAGAGTTTTGTGGGAAGCAATTGCCACACTGAATACTTTGCTTTATGCTAGGTGAGAATGCCTGCTACAAATTCTGCAAGGCTTGCCAGGAGGCTTTTGACAGTCTTCCTTACCAGCTTTTCCTCCTGATCAAATAAAATCACCTGCTGCCTGGTATGATGCTGATGACCTAAATTCCAGTTCTAGTGAGAGTTGTTGAAACTGAGGGAAATGGATTGAAGACTGAGAACTAGATGTTTACAGAAAAGCCATCGCCTGGCAGCACACTGTACACTTTGTGTATTTCTTTTTACTATAAAAACTTGGCATTCAGCAGGGATACCCAAAGAGCTTTATGTTTTATGGGGAAACAGGTGAGGGTTGCTCATCCATATTCCAAGCAAAAACCAAAATGCCAATAAAGAAGATTGTTATATAACAAAATAAAAATAAATTCTGCTAGATCCTTTCAAAACAGAAATCTCAGCTTTTCTTGCCCATTATGCAGGTTTAGTATGTTTCAGATCAATATTTTATATGCGATGTAATAGCCCTCTTTTTTCTTTAAACAGAGTTGATTTGAGGAAGGGAAGGCAAAAAGATTTTATTGCTGTCTAACTGGTATTGATTTCATAACTGCTGAATTTATAGCAAAAGAGACTTCAGTGAAGGAATAAATTTTTATTTCACATGACATATTCCCTAAGGAGAACACAGCAAAAAGAGGGCAAAGAAGGATTTGGGGAAGCTCATTAACACAGATCATAAAAATCAAAGAAATCACAGGGAGAAAATTCAGGAAGACTGGCATGGTCATTCCAGAGGAAGGATCAGCCATATCTATGTCTGTCCTGAAAGATGATTCTCTTGGCTGCTCTTAAAAATCTCTCATGACAGAAAGACTAAAATCTCCCTAGATGATCTGTCCTCATGCTTAAATAGCTTTATAATCAGAAAGCTTTCACCAAAGTCTAACTTAAATTTCTGTGGCTTTAATTCTTCAACTGTCTTTTCTTGTTTCCCAGAGTGGGTTATGAATCCTCCAGGTTTGCTGTTGAATGCTATTGTCTTTATTCTCCTTCTTTCCTTTCTTTAGACAAGAACGGTGTTGTTCAGTGCTCAGTGCCACCTTACCCTCTCTTCACTTTCACACTGTCAATTCCTCGTTGCTGCAATAAAATGTAGAAGACAATTCCCTCAGATTCTGGTCTCCAGTTTATTTCAAGAACTGGATAGTCAGTGTTCTGCTGTATTCCTCTTTCAGTGGGTATCTGAATAGCTGGCATCTCCTTTACTCACAGATTCCCATTCTTCTGGTTGATTAGAGTAAACCTTTCTTCTTGATCTTTATGGCTTGGTAGTCTAAGGTAGAGTGAAAGAGAAACTGAGGGATACATTCATATCATTAAACTTCTCTTGTCATCCCAATTCAGACACTTTCAGTCAGTCTAGTATCTCTATCTGCTGAGTCTAGAGCAAATATATATGTATCTCCTATATAAGGCAAAACTCTTCAGATTTTCCTGGTCTATTCCCCTTGGGTTGTAATTTTCCATATTAATGCCACTTATCCCACTATTTATAGCAGTTAAGTAGTTTTTATTATGCACTATACTTTTAGTCCATGCTATTTATTCACAATATCTCTTGCTTGGGAACATAGACATGAAAATACAGGCTTCAGAGACATAATTTTGAATCACTATGGTGCTGTTGGCAGTGGGCTCAGAACTTAACTCTGTCCTCTGATCAAATATGTATCAGTGCCTCCTGGTACAATGTAAGGGCTTTGGAGACTACTGAAAAGAAGGTAGGTGCATATCACCTTTTTCAGTGCCTATGAAAAAAAGGCTATAGGACCATACTTATATATTATAATGGAAATAATAACAATACTAATTTATAATGTAATAAAAATTATAATTTACTAAATAAAGCTATAAATTAAAATGTACTTTTACTTGCTTATAGTTCAGGCTTGCTTAAAAATTTTTCTTTGGAGAGTATGTATCTTCAGCTCCAAGCCAATGTTCCATAAAGATGCAGTGGATCTAAGCTCTTATACAATGATTCTTCAGCACCTACAGATACAGAAGATTCATTGACTGTATCAAGTACAAGAAACACAATTACTTCTTGGAATAGGAGAGGTTAGGTGGGCTGAATACCTCCCTAATGTGCACCATATTTGAAAACATATATGCTAGGAATCTGCAGGCTCTCTGGATTTCAATGGGATTTTGGCAAGTAAGTTACCTTGAATATCCCATTCTTAGAATATAAGTAGTATAAAGTATAAGATACTTTATAAAAAGCTGCTAATATTGTCATAATATATGCAAAGTGCAGAATCACCTTCTTTCCCTCAGCATTGAGCGTAACAGACAAGCTTTTATTGTTTGAAGATCAACATTTTAATCTTAAAACTTTCTACAAATACTATTTCCTTTTGTTTTCAAATGCACAGTTCTTGGCAAGGAAGAGATATTGTCAGACAAGTTCGTGTCCCACAGAATATCTGACACTCTGCAGTACTTCCATGGCCACCAATACAACTGTCAACAAAGAGAAGGGGAGACTTATGCAAAGAAAGTTGCCTTGCTCAAGCAAAGGAGATATTTTGGGGTACTTTCCTGTTTCCATAGCTGTGCATTATTATATAATTTCAGAGTCTGATAAAACATTTGCTAAAACAGAGCCTGAGGACCAACCACAGGTCGCTTTGGATCAAGCGAAACCCTAAGTTCAAGTTTCTAAAACTCTTCCTGCCTTTCCCAGGTCTGGGAAATACTCTACCTGGATTTCTTGCATTCAAAGATATTTTGTAGATCCCTGAGTCAGACCCCACTGATCTCAAATCCAGAAAAAATCGATTTGAAAGATCTGGAAGAATTTTTCTATTCCGTATACTCACCTTACTGGCTAGAATTTCACTATAAAGCCAGAAAAGATAATGAACAGAACTAATTGATACTTTCCTCCCATATCTAAAATGGAAAGTTCCACATCTCCGCTTTTTGAGTTTGTGTTTATGGTTGTTGGTTTTAGTCAGTCTCGTGAAATTGCTGTCAATCTGACATTTTTAAATTATCATTAGTTGTCAAAAACTGAAGTATCTCTGGATGCTGCATGTTAGCAACTGGAGAAGGAATTCCAACAGCTATGACAGCAAAAGGATTATTCCCCAGAAATTAGATATCTGGGAAAGTGATCTATTTTGTCACCAATACTAATACCATTGGGAGGACATTTGTTTTCACCTTTCTTATTGTAACTCTTAGATACAAACGTTACATGACAAACCAATATATACAGTTAGTACTGGTTTGAAGATCTTAATTCTGCTTCATAGTAATTTCTGTGATTTGCAATTTTATCTCGAATTAGGGGGTTTTTTTACATATCATGTAAAATATTTAATTTATACTCACCTATATTGTTCTTTCAGAATATGTTTTATAATCAATCTTCGGTGTCAGAATGATACAACAATGATAAACTCCAAACATTTTCATTGTATCAAAGTGTACAAATTAAGAAAATTCCTATATGATTGATAAATATTTTATTGCATGGAATCAGCATTTTCAGATGGAAAATCCTGCCTTTTCAAGATGTTTTGTTCATTAATTATTATTTTGACCTGTTCTTACGGGGAAAATTTTTCTCTTATGCCATCATAGAAACATTTCCATATTTTGAATATTTACTGCTTATGGACACTGGTATACGCACTGATACTCTGAAACCTTCTATTCCTGTTCTGAAGAAGTACACTTTATTTATTCTTTAAGCAACATTCACAGGGAATAGGAATCTGTATATGAAAAAAACCAGTTATCTCTTTACTTTTTTTTCACAGGAGCTTTTAAAGATCAGTGTTGGTCTTAAATTTAAAGTTTTTTTTAGTGTGGAATGAATCACAATTGAAAAAATCTATCTGTGTTCATATTAATAAACTTTATCTTGCCTTTTATCAGTTGATCTCAGAGCACACTGATATCACTTCTCCAGTTTTAGAAATAGGGAAACTAAGGCACATCTGAAGACAGTGAATTACTTGTCTGTGTCATCTCTTTTGGAGTCTTTCATTCCACCTGGATTCTGAAACAAACTGGAATGTGTTTAACAGTGTATTTTTTTCTTTCTTTCACCAGTATATACATACATAAAAGAGAAAAACGTTCTTTTCTCCTCTGTAGTGAGGGTGGAATTAAGCCAAGAGGAGGCATAATGCCACTGAGCTTTATGGAGCTGTAGGTCCTAATGCAGACAGGTTCTATTGCTATCATGCACTCCGACATAATCACACAATTAAATTCTGCACTGCTGCTGCAGGAGGCTATTTTTATCTTCCTGCCATATCTATTGAAAAGCCATCCAATCTTAATGAAAAAACACCTGAAGATGAAGATTTTTACCTCTTATTATTCTGTTGCAAGAATATTTGGATCAAGAGAGATTTAGGCCAAAGACCAGCCAGATGCAGTGTGGCATTTCTCAGAGTGCATAATGTCACTATAGCATAATCTGTGTAGAGACTACAAGTGGGAATGGATGCTTTTTTTAGGATTACTTTTCAAACCCATGTATAAGTATGATATTTAGAGGTATCAGAGATGAAATGTCAGATGCCTCCAGTACTAGCTGCTCCGGCAAGATAAAGAGGAACTTGCCCTAGCACATAGTCCAAAGAGGACCTGTTGCAGCTCTGAACTTGATGTGCATTCACCTCCAGAGAACAATGATCCCCTCCAAAGTGAACCTGTGCAGCTCTAATATTCTATTGCTAGTTGCAACCACAAGGTTTTAGAAGAGTTCACAAGTTCTCAGGAGGGAGGCTTGTCAAGCTTCCTCTGCATGAACTTTGTCATATATGCCTGCAGCTTTGTTTTACTTCACTCAGCTCTGACATCAATTTCCCTCATTGACCAGGTGTCAATGACGAAATTGCAGAATTTCTTTATGTTTCTATGGTATCACTGTAGTTTTATGTAGATAGCAATTATAAAATGCAAAGAAATCTTTAATGTAAGTTGAAATATTTATGACTCCAGCACATTGGTGCTTTGTAGAGAAATACAGACCTGGTGTGAAAGCAAGGGCCTTGAGAAGTGGTACAGAGAAGTACAGAGGTGGGATGATAAAAGACAGGACACAGGCTGGCACAATAAACAGCTCTATGATGGATGGGTCAAAGCAGATTTTAGGGGGGGGGGGGGAAAGTACAAAGAAATAGTATCTAACCAATGTAAAAGGCACCAAATACTGTAAATTCAAATGTAACAGAGTTGGAAACCTATGAAGAAAAAACAAGGTGTAAAAGCATGTTAGAAAACAAATAAAAGTTACCCTAAAATAGATCCTAGAGGAAGAAGGGATCATCTATGTGAGCATCATATTCCTTCCGGCAACAGACTCCAGAGCCTGATGACTCTCTGACTACACTCTCTGCAAAGTTGAGTTTGCTGATTTTAAGAGCAAAGGATTAGCATAAGGATAAGCATAACATCAGGATAAAAGGGCTAAAACCTAAGCATGTTTGTTATAATTTGTATTGCCATTAATGACATTTGTAAGTGTCTTACTATGTTTTCTTTCTTTTTCTGTGCTAATTACATCTAGACCAATAACAATTCTTGATTAGACTTGTGATTTAACTTCTACTAAATTTTTTTTTTGTTTTATATCTAAGGTGTGTTTCTCTTTGCCCATAAACAGGATTTTAAGCATAACAGAGGGAAACCTCTCTGGGGTCAGAATGGGTATTAGATTATTATTTGTGCCATAGATTTCCAGGTTGTTTGCTTCTGATAGTTCATAAATCTCAGTTTACTGACACCCTGCAGCTCTGACTTGGTTTTTAGCAGTGATTTATCCCACTAATATACCAGCCGAAATACTCCTTTATTTTATTTTATGTTTATAGACATTTTTCTAACCCATCCCTTTAATAATTCAGATCAATTGTTTATTCTCTTTCCAGGATGTTGCCAAGATAAGAAAAAATATTTTTATTGTAAGCATTATTGAAGACTGGAACAGGTTGCCCTCAGATGTCGTGTAGTCTCTGTCCTTTGAGATGATTTAAAACCCAACTGGACATGCCCGGGGCAACCAGCTCTTCTTGATGTTATTCTAAAGGGAAGGGATGTTGGACAAGGCCCACTGTCTTGTTTTCAGCTGGGATAGAGTTGATTTTTTTTCCTAGTAGCTGGTATAGTGTTTTGTTTTGGATTTAGGATGAGAATAGTGCGATACCACACTGATATTTTACTTGTTGCTAAGTCACGCTTACACTATGTTAAGGACTTTTCAGCTTCCCATGCCCTGCCAGCCAAGAAATTGGGAGGGGCACAGCCAGAACCCAGATTCACCAGAAAGGATAGTCCACACCACATAGTGTCATGCTCAACGTGTAAACTCTAGGGAGTTGCCCAGGGAGTGGTGGCCACTGCTCTGGGACTGGACGGGTATCATTTAGCAAGTGGTTAGCAACTGGTTTTCATTTGCACCACTTGTTTTTCTTGAGGTTTTATTTATCTCCCTTTTTAAATTTTCCTTTTATTAAACTGTTCATATCTCAACCTACAAGTTTGCTCATTTCTACTCTTCCAATTTTCTCCCCCATCCTATTGAGAAAGGGGGAAGTGTACAAGCAACCCTATGGTACTTTGTCGACATCTGGGGTTAAACCATGACACTGATCTACGGAGATGTCTTCTTACCTCAGCTCTTCTGTGAGTCTGTGGACTCCTGTTCAAGTGGAGTAGTATTTTACTGTGGAACTAGTGTTAGCATAAGTAACAGGAGCTTGATTACTTTTCAGTTATGTCATCAGGTAATACAGACCCTGTCCTAGCTTTATTGGCAGTGATATAAATGAGTATTAGATCCAATATGCAAGAAGTATAATGTTTCATGTGTCTTCTGTTATGTAGGAGAACACTTGACAAATTTCTTTTGACCAGTTTTGCTCTGTGTGGTTATGAGTAGCTTCAGGAGGTGTTAGCTACAGATTTCCGATGACAGGGTTTCTTCCTGTGTACTTACAGGATAAGATCTTTGGAAGTCTGCATTAGAAAGATGTGGGTCTAGACTTGTTGGTAGTGGAAGAGTGACCTCATCTAAAAGTGGCTGGGCATTGTCAGTCTCACATGCAGTCAGCAGAAGGAAGCCTGCATGGCCCCTTCCACACTGAACTTCCAGCAATAGTTATCATCAGAAAAGGTAGCAATGAACTTCTGTTAATGTGCACTAGATTTGGAGGGTGGAAAGAAAACTTAGCAGCCCTTCATTTCTGTTGTACTCTGTATAACACATACAGGAAATCACGACAGCAATGATGATAGGGCAAGCAACGTGGATACTGGTGATCAGGAACTTGGTGTGCCCTAAACCTTCATTTCTTATAACCGGTGGCCATGTCTTTTTGTTGGATAGAATGAAGACATGTGCTAACAAGTGGCTTGTCAAAATGTTAGAGAGATAGATTGCCAGCTGTTAGAACGAAAGTGGTAAAAGCACATGGTATGCCTGTGGAATACCCTCTGCCAGGAGCTCAGTGAGCCAAAAGCTAGACTTGTCTGGGAGGAGGGGCATGAATTTATAGCTAGTTGTAATATTTATGTTCATGTTAAACACCCAGGGGCAGGAAATTGAAAAGGTGGAGTATCAAAACCCAACTTGCCACAGTCTAAAAAACTTACTAAGGCAGCCTAAGCAGGAATGAGTTATGGAGGCTGTTCCTTCTCATAGTCTTCAGCAGCTGTGCCAACTTCTCGAAGGCAAAGTTCACACCATCTTGAATTGTCATCTAACTTTCATGTGGTCTATGAAGAGAAAGAAATCCACATGAAGGGGTAGTTCATGGAGGGTTTTGTATTAGTATTCTCTCTGGAGAGGCCAAGAATGTTCTTTTACAACACGGTGAATACAATTCCACAAGACTAAACTGTTAAGTTGGAAGCCCTAAAGTTAGACAGTGTGAAAGTCCCACATTCTTGCTTCTGGGAATACATTATTGCATTCTGAATATAATGTCTATTGATTGCCATTGTGATACAGAAACCTTATATAATGTTAAGAATAAAAGATCAGTGGTGGAAATAAACCATATACTTCACAGAGACACGTCTCTGGCTCCTGGAATCTGTCATTCCCTGCTGCTTTAGGGCTTTACCCAAACCCTTATGGAGACAGTGGACCCACTCACATTGTTTTCAACAGGCTTCAGTCAGTCTTGTGAAGTCAGACACAACTTGGTATCTGTAAAAATAAGTACCTATTAAAAAGGGAGATTAAAAAGTAGTAGTTCTAGGAGAATCAGAGCTAAGGAGATTTGATTTGGACTTGATGATTTTAAAGGTCTTTTCCAACCTTGTGATTTTATGATTGTCCTTGAATTTGCTGTTTGTGAGTTCTGTTTCAAGCAACCCATGATTGGTGTATTTATTAGCATTCTCCCCTGTGTGAATCTTCTTGGGATTTGCTTAAATGCAAAACTAATTTTTCAGCCTTTCCCTTCATCTGAGCACTTAACCAAAAATGTACAATAATTTAGTTAATTTTAGAGAGTTCTAAGCTTTAGCTACACTTGAACAATGTATCAAAATTAGCCTAGAGAAGGACACAGACAAAGAAAGAAAATTATGTGATCACATGAGCTTCTTTTCTTAAAGAAACGTAGCTAAAACTTTTTCTTTCCCTTCCCTTGCCATGACATAAGCAATGGACTGGGTAAGCTCTGGGGTAATAGAAGCTATCCAAATCCACACAGATGTTTTTAATAACATGCAAATGTGAGGGAAGAAACATGCTGTTCCACAAGACAGGCTTGATTAATATTTTTTTCTTATCCAGCCATGCCAGTGTTCTGCTAAATGATATTTAAAATTAGCAATTACATTTGAAAGATGTTCTGTGGTTTCTGTTTTGATTGCCCTTATAGGTAAACCTATATCCCAGTTTTTGTGTCCTCAGTGATTTCTCCATATAAAGATTCTTCTCTCATGGTTATCGCAGGCTTCTAGTAATTCAAAGGTTTGAACTACACTAGGCTGGTAAACTTCAAAACTTTCCCAGGTGTCCTCTAGCAATGAGTGTTTAGATTTAAATAATAAAAGCACCTCCACAAAAAGCTCCAAGGTTCAATTCAATTTACAATAAGATGCTAATGATGATCCCGTAGCAATAAATATTCATTTGCCGGTAACGTGTTAACTCAGCTATCCAGCAATGTGCAGTAATCACAGAAAGGTAACATATTAATTTACCCATTAATTTCGATCTGTTTTCAATTCATAGTCTCCCTTCAGAACAGGTCAGATAAGTGGTTGTAGCAAACCACCAGAGTGGTCATGAAATGCTATTTTATCCCAAGGAGAAAAGTGATTTTGAGTAACTAAAACTCTCCCCAATCACCTTTTTTTTTTTCCTAAGAAATTTCAACTTAACTGCACCCTAGAAAATTTTCTTGGCCTAAAAGTGCATGAATGTGTAGTGTATTAAAAGACTTCCTCTTACAGAAGAAACCAATCCAAATTAATGGCAATTCCCAAGGGATTAAAAAAAGGCAAATATGAAACAGGAAAAAGGCATTCATATTCTGAAAGTGAATTTCAATGAGGCATTACCCAGGCATGATCCAAGTGTTGCCCAAAAGTAACATTTTTCTGATATATTTGTGTTAGTTTTTCTCCCCAGCCCTAAAACAGGAATAACCCAGAAGGGACTGTCCAAGATTTCTGAGGAGAAAAAAAACTGACTTAAATAAAATTTCATCATGTTCTGAAGATGCTTGGTGAGTATAAGTCTTGCTAAGCAGCAATAAATGAAAAATAGTAGTAGTATGAACAATGTAATAGAACTTATGCAGTACCAAGTCTTCTTCCTAGCAGCTTACTCCTTGATCATAGAGGGAAAAGTCCCTTTGCCAGCTCAGGTATCACAAAAAGGACAAACATCCAGCCAGCATTTGTCTCTTAAAGGATATCATGTTGATTGAGGGTGGTCTCAGAGCTGAAAATCACTGCAAATTTAGAGATGTGGAAGCTAGTCCAATTGCTATTATGAGTAAATTTGGCTTTTTCTGTTTCCTAGTCATTTAGCATATGTTATCTTGCACAAACTTGCTTGAGAAACATTCAATTTGGAGTTGAGCCTCTGAGGCAGATTCCTGCTTATTCTGACAGCAAACCAGCTGTATTCTCCTAGTAGCCTCAAGTACCATATAAGGAAATGTTTGGAATGTTTTTGATATCCTGGAAAAAAATCTACAGGCAGAAACAATCCTTGACTTGCCTCTTCCCTGAAATGATTCTACACATGGACCCGCTGGTAGTAAGAAACACTCTTGAGTCATCTGTTTCTGCCTATCTAGTATCTATAGGCACATTTGTGTATCTGCTATAGGTTCTTCTCTCTTACTTATGTGGAGATCACCTCATAGTAGCAATTCTGTCTGCAGCTCTCATGAGCTTGCCTCATTTGTGGAACTTACCCCAAGACTAACTGATAACTGTTGATTGATATAAGAATATATGTATTTTCATTAAGGCAAAGGTAGCTGTTACTGACATTCCCTTGTGGGGTGCAAGCATCCATGGGTAACATTATATGTAGGAAAATAAAGCCTCATTATTCTTTTCTAGTAATAAAAAATATTACTTCTTAAAATCAAAAAGGATCTCTGGTGGTGTGTTTCTAGAAGGTGATGATGCAGAACCATAACTCATATATTCCAGGGACAAAGATGCCCTTAAGGTTTACACTGAGTATTTCAGAGGCAGCAGTTTACACCATGATTAAAAGAGTCTGTTTGCCTAGAACATCCATTTGAGCAGTGCAATATCCATTTCTGTCTCCGAAAGTGATTTCCAGCACGAGTCTTTTGTAATTTCTATTAATATTGCAGAATGGAGAAGATTGATACTGATTCACTCACCAGCTCAGTTAATTTTTCTTCAAGTATGGATTCCTATTAGGAATGTGCCCATGTAATGCAATAAAACTTGCTCATACCATTTGCAATCAGGTTTCAGTGCATATATTTTCCCTAGTGTCTCCCCCTTAATAACAATTGTCAGAAGAAGTAGAGGACATAAATGAACACAGGATGATTCACTGTCCTCCTGATAATTCTGTCCATTGTGATACAGGAAAGCCTGAAAGTTCAATAGTTACCAGTAAGAGGGAGTGAATTCATCGATATGATAGGCCTAGTTTTGCTTTCAGATATGTAGAAAAGGAGAATTCAGAAAGAAGCAGCTAAGAAGCCTCTTTTACTGCCTCGTAGATTTATTCCTGTCAGCCCTGGCCACATGTCTCTTGCTTGCTACACCGATCTCCATCTGTGTCCTCCAGTTGTTTAGCTACTTTAATTTAACTTTTTCTATGATAAATAATGCATATAAGAATTCAACATAACCCCTCCAAAACGTGATGTTTATCTATTATCATGTCCCCTCTCCAGTGAAAATTATTTTTACAGTGCCTTTCTTTGGTATTTATAGAAAACACCGTTATAAAAACAGTGTCTACTGGTCAAGTCCATGGAGCAAAAAAGAAAACAGAGGGCCATGGATGGTCCTGCATGATTTGCATTGGCAACCAAGGAGCTTTTGACACTGTAACATTTTGCCCATTTGGATTTATTTTAATAACCACCTTATCTCTAGTGAAAGATACACTCCAATGTGTTCATGGCTACAGAAGACAAATTTTCCAGTCTATTACTCTCATCTCTGCATTCTTTATTCTTCATTCATTGGCACCACACTTAGATTTCCTCTGGTCTTCTGGTGATGTCTCTGATTTTAATGACTTTTTGATCTATGCCAGAGAATATGCTGACGCCCAATTTTGCATCCCATAGCGAATCCCATCAGGTCCTGCAGATGCTGATTTGATGTTTGCTTGTTCCACTAATAAGCCTTGTAGTTTGGATGTGATCCTGGCCTTCTATTCCCAGAGCACTAGTTGCCTTCTGCTCTGTCTGATCTGTTATGCTAATGTAGCTTGTGAATAGCACAAACCAAAATAGTGGTGATTTCCCCTTTAGGGGACATAATAGATTCATCAAGCCACTGTTCTATGCTCAGTAGTGTCAGATACAGATACATCTGTTCAATAAATCATATATCCAAAACTATCAGTAGGACAGAGGCATTTTTCCTGGAAGCATGAGATTTAATTACCTTAGCATGTGTAATTCCATCTTTTATTACTAGCAATAAAAAATGTGTCACCTTAAAAACTGAACCTCAGTGCTTGGCTCTGTGACTACTGACAAGAGCAGACACTTTGCCTTAGAGCATTTTACTGTGCTTTTGTTGAATACAGGAAAAAGTGCAAGAGCATCATCAGAATAACAAAAGATATAGTTTAAAAGGACAACCCTCCTCAGCTAGATGTGCTAGTAGGTCATAAGTGTGCAGCTCACCCACAACAATATGCAGCAGAGAGAGATTAACTTAAACCAGTGACTGTGGGAAGGCTGATTAACTTCTGTTACAGGCATGTGTGAGAGCCCCAGGAGGGTTTTTCTTCAGCACTCTGCATCCCATGGCCTTTCCAGGTCAATAGAAAACCCTGATGTATCTTCTCTCTGTAAATGAATTAGCTTATAAGAGTATCTGCAGAGCCATGATGGCATCCAGAAACTTTCACATCCTTGTCTAATAGATTAAACAAATTTTATTTTCCTGCTGGGTAGAGCAGAGATTCTTTTCCTGTGTCCTTCAAGTAATGCTGTTATCCAGTGTAATCATTGGCTGCCACTTCCATCAAGACAAGGATGAAAGGACTGATGAGAACAGCATCTCACTTAGGAAAACTCACAGGAATCATAGGAAAGGCATGGCATATGGTTCTGTTGTAGCTTTGCATGGCTGGGTTCTGGTGGAGAAGGTGGGGCTATAGCGGTGGCTTCTGCAAGAAGCAGCCAGAAGCTCTCTGCAGGCCTGGCAGAATAAACACCAGCTGCCTCAAGGCCGAGTTGTTGCTGACCAAGGCCGAGCTCATCAGTAATGGCCACAGCACAGAATGGGAATCACATTTAGGAAAAAAAAAACCACAAGCAGCTGCTTTTTGCCCCCAGAGAAAGGAGTGAGAAGATGTAAGAAACTTTGCAGACACCAAGGCCAGTGAAGGGGGGCAGGAGGCACCCCAGGTGCTGGAGAGAAAGATGCCCCTGCAGCTTGTGGAGAAACCCATGGTGCAGCCCATGGAACAGGCTGAGACCCCACCTGCAGCCCGTGGAAAGGCCCCACACTGGAGCAGGTGGAGACATACAGAAGACGCTGTGACCTGTGTTGGAGCAAGCCCCTGCCAGCACTTGCAGCCCAAGGAGAGAGACAGAGACTCAGAGATGAGAGAGACCCACGCCTGATTAGATATGCTGGGCAGGGGGCTTGTGACTCCATAGGGGACCCAGCTGGAGCAGTCTGGGCCTGAGAGACTGATTTATGACTGCACCCCGTAGTGGTGACCCACGCTGGGGCAGCTGGGGAAGAGCTGAAGCTCTGGGGGAAAGGACTCACGTTGGAGAAGTTCACAGAGGACTGTCTCCTGTGGGTGGGACCCCATGCTGGAGCAGGGGAAGGGGGTGAGGAATCCCCCCCACACCCTCTCCCCAGCTAAGAAGGAAAACAGCTTGTGAGGAACTGACCAAAACCCCCATTTCCCCATTCCCTGCCCCTTCTCTTGCCACAATGAGGGGAAGAAGGGAGCGAAATCATGACTAAAATGAACTCTGCTAAGAAAGGAGGGGTGGGGGGAGGTGCTTTAAGGTCTGGCCACACTTCTCATTACCCAACTCTGGTGTCACTGGCTGTGCAGGGCAGTGTCATAAATTAGAGACTTTTCTTTCTTTAATTGTGTTGAGTCTGTTCTGCCCGTGACGCTGACTGCAGAATGATCTCTCTCTGCCCTTATCTCGACTCCTGAGCCTCTCAATAAATATTTTCTCCCCTGTCCAGCTGAAAAAGGGAATGATAGAGCGGCTTTGGTGGGCATTTGGCCTCCAGCCAGGGTCATAACACCACACTCCAACAGGTATCAATTGTTCTTACCAGTGTAGTATTAATCAAGTTAATTTTAACAGAGGATTTGGTGTTAGTGAATTTTTTGTGAGGGAGGGTTAGTTATATCCTGATTCTGAACTTGAACTGCTGTTGTAAATGTGAGTGAACTCAGTTTATCTTAGTTGTGCTGCTTCTAAAAATGTCTGTGATATATCTGCCCATTCATTGCAGGTTTTGCTAATTAGGTTGCAAGACATATTAGGCCAGGTTCATGCTGGAGTGGATCTATAACTTCTGAACTAGAGCTGAATTATATCTGATTGGTTTAGAAAGGGACCCAAGAGATGATGGGGTTCCTTCACGGTTGCCTGGAATGAATCAGGCAGTGGTTGTGTGAATGTCTTGTGCAATATGAAGAACAGAAAAGAGGTCGTAAAAATATGACAAAGAGCATAGGGCTGTGTAAGAAATTTAGAGTTCTTCCCTCTGATTGTCTCAAATATTTGAACAAGAGGGCATCCAGTGAAATGAAGATGAGGAACAGTCAATGCTGATAAAATACTAAATTACCTACAATTATAATAATCTACAAAATGTACAATTAGCCTGAAGAACTCATTGCCACAGGAAATTATACATCTTCACTATAGAAGAAGGGGTGCATTAGTGTTGCAATAATACACACAGTTATTCTAATTAATGCTAACAGTACAGCTGACACAATTAATGTTCTGGGCTATAAGACTAAAACCAGTCACTAGTATAAGAGGAAAATGTTAGCTAATGTGAAGGGTACTTTATTCTTCAACTGCCTTAAAAATGTCATTTTATTCCAATGCATCTGCTCCTGATATAGGGGATAAGATACTAGGAGAACGTTATACCTGATTAACAGGACAGAAGGAACATGTTCATATAAGAAGTTCTCAGAAAACTAAGGAAAAAACCCACACACTAATTTAATACAATCATAGAATATCCTGATTTGGAAGGGACCCATAAGGATCATGAAGTCCAACTCCTGGCTCCACACAGAACCAGACAAGTCAGAGCATAGGACCGAGTGCATCGTCCAGATGCTTCTTGAACTCAGTCCAGCTCAGTGCTGGGACCACTTCCCTGGGGAACCTGTTTCAATGCCCGCCATCCTCTCAATAAAGAACCTCTTCCTAACATCCAACCTAAACCTCCCCTGTCGCAGCTTCATGTCTTGGGTTCTGCCCCTGGTCACCAAAGAGAGGAGATCAGGATCTGCCCCTTCTCTCCCCCTCATCAGGAAGCCACAGACTGTGATGAGGTCTCCTCTCAGTCTCCTCTTCTCCAGGCTGAACAAACCCAGGGACTTCAGCCTCTCCTCACAGGACTTCCTCTCCAGACAATTCACCATTTACCATCCTCATTGGCCTCCTCTGGACACTCTCCAAGATTTTTGTGTCCCTCTTGTAATGTGGCATCCAAAATTGCACAGAGTGCTCTAGGCCTGCACCAGCGCGGTGTAGAGTGGGACAATCCAATCCCATCCTTGGACTGGATTGCCATGCTGTGCTTGATGCACCCGAGGATGCAGTTGGCCCTTCTGGCTGCTTGAGCCTGCTGCTGACTCATGGTTAACTTGCTGTTGACCAAAACCCCCAAATCCTTCTCAGCATGGCTGGCCTCCAGTGCCTGATCCCACAGTCCGTATGTGGAGCCAGTGTTGCCCCTTCCAGATGCAGAATCTGGCACTTGCCCTTGTTAAACTTCATGCTGTTGATGATTGCCCATTTCTCCAATCTGTCCAGGTCTCTCTGTATGGCTTCTCCACCCTAATGGAGTCAACGGCTCCTCCCAATTTGGTGTCATAGAATCACAGAATCATAGAATGGCATGGGTTGGAAGGGACCCCAAGGATCATAGAGTTCCAACCCCCCCTGCCACAGGCAGGGCCACCAACCTCAGTCCTGGATCTACACAAGGTTGCCCAGGGCCCCATCCAACCTGGCCTTGAACACTTCCAGGGACGGGGCATCCACTACTTCTCTGGGCAGCCTGTTCCAGCACCTCACCACACTTTCTGTAAAAAACTTCCCCCTAATATCTAATATCTAATTTAAACCTTCCTTCCTTCGTCATCTGCAAATGTAGTTAAGACACCCTCTAGTCCTGTGTCCAGGTAATTTATGAAAATGTTAAAAAGAACTGGTCCTAAAATGAAACCCTGGGGAACCCCACTTGGCTGCCAGTCACAAGTATATACAAGAATGTAACCCCATTCACTATCACACTCTGGGCCTGACCCTTCAGTCAATTGCATTATGGCTTTGTCTAGTTGTATGCTAGACATTTTGTCCAGCAAGATACTGTGAGACACTGTATCAAAAGCCTCACTGAAATTCCCTGTTTTTCCCTTGGTCAACCATTTGGGTGACTTTGTCGTAAAAGGAAATCAGATTGGATAGACAGGACCTTTCTCTTCACAGCCCATGTTGGCTGTGACCAATGCCTGCATTGTCCCTTCGGTGTAACTCCCAGTATGATTTTCTCCATAATTTTACCAGGCACTGATGTGACACTGACAGGCCTGTAATTAGCAGAGTCTTCTTTCTTACCCTTCTTGAAAATTGAGACATTTACCAGCTTCCAGTCAACTGGAACCTCTCCAGATTACCGAGACCGTTGAAAAATAATTGAGAGAGGTCTCAGAATGACATCAGCCAGCTCCCTGAGTACCCTGGGATGAATCCCATGGGGCTCCATGGACTTATATGGATACAGATGGAGCGAGAAATTGCCCACAAGCTTAGGGTTCACTAGGAGTTTATCATTACCACAGTCATGGTCCTCCAGCTTGAGGTGTGTGGAGTCCCAGAGCCACAGAAGCAAAGAAGGTGTTAAACATCTCTCTGCTTTGTCTATGTCTCTGTTAGTAAAGTGACCATTCTCACTGAGTAACGGACCAATGTTCTCTCTGGTCCTCCTCTTGTAGTTAAAGTATTTGAAAAAGACACAGTGTTGCCCCAGTGTTGGATAGCCTCAACTGAGATTTTTTTATTATAGCATCACAGAATATTCTAGGCTTGATGGGAAGCTCCAGTCATCTAGTCCAACCTCCTGTCCAAAGAAATCCTAATAAGGTGAGCTTGCCAGGGACCATGTCCTGTTGAGATGGAATACATCCAAAAATTGGGATTTCACATCTTTGTGCAATCTTTTCTAGTATTTCTCCATCCTTATGGATAAAGATTTTTCTTAGTATCTATTTGGAATTCCTCATGTTTCACTGAGTCTTCTTGTGTCTGAGCAATCACAGCTCTTGACCTCTTCTTGTAAGTTCCATGTTAGAGCCTCATGTCCAGCTTGGTAGTGGGGAGTGGAAGCTGTGTTTGCTCCAGTATATCAATTTCTTTCTTGTATTGGAAAAACAAAACTGAGAATACTGTTCCAGATGCTCAGGAAATGAACAGAATATCACTCCCTCGGATCTGTTGGATAATCCTTAGTAAGGCAGCCCAGGAGGCTATTGGCTTGTTTTGCTGCAAAGATGCATTGCTGGGTCATGTTCAGCTTGGTATCCAGAACTGTGTGGTTGTCCTGTGGAGCTCTATCTGGAAGGTTGGGTCCCAGTCTATACTGTTGTATGGAGTTATTCCATCCTAGATACAAGACCTTGCCCTTTGGTCTTTTCAAACATCTTCAGATTCCTGCTAACCCACTTCTCCAGGCTGTCCAGGTCCTTCTGATAAGTAGCTTTGTCCTCTAGTGTACTGATGCTCTCCCGAGTTTGGTGTCATCTCCAAATTTGCTGAGAGTATACTTTGTCCCATCATTCAGGTCATTAATGAAGGCATTAAACAGTGATGATTCCGCTACTGATCCCTGAAGGACCTTGCTAGTTGCTCACTGACAGGTGGACTTTGCACTACCAATCACAACTCTTTAAGCTGGGTCTAGTCAATTTTCAACCTACTTTATTGTTCACTTATCCAGTGCCCACTCACCAATTTGGTTATGAAAGAATAGGGAATTGTTTCAAAGGCCCTGTAAAAATCAAGGCATAGAAAATCCACTGCTTTCCCCTTGTCCAGAGTACCAGTGACCTCATCACAGGAAGGAACAAGGCTGCTCAGGCATGATTTGCTGTTGGTAAACCTGTACAGCCTCCCAATCACCTTCCTGTCTTTCATGAGCTTAGAAATAAATTGTAAGTGGATTTGTTCCATCACCTTCCTAGGGACTGATGTGAGGCTGATCAGCCTGTAGTCCCCTGGTATTTTTGAAAATGTGTGCCATTTGCCTTTTCTGCAGCCCTCAGAAACCTCCTGTGATTGCCATGACCATTATAAGAAGGTGCAGAATTGCCCTGCAATGGCATCTGCCAGTTCCTTCAATATCCTTGGATATATCCTCCCTGGTTATGTGGACTTGTGTATGTCTAATTGGCATTTCATTTCCCCTGTTCATTCTCTATTTCATATAGGATGATATTATTATTATTATTATTATTATTGTTGTTGTTGTTGTTGTTGTTGTTGTTGTTGTTGTTATTATTATTATTATTATTATTATTATTATTATTATTATTATTATTATTATTATTATTATTATTATTATTATTGTCGTCTTATTGCCCAACATTTTAATGGTGCTGTATTAGTCAATAGACTTAGGAAGACTTTTTTATGCATCTTTTTTTTTTAGGCCAGGAACTATCTTTACAAAGGACTCCAAGACATCATTTAAATTTTATGTGATCAAATCAGTAAGTATACCAACAGTATTTACCAGCCTGGATCTAACACCTTCTAATGTCTCCTAGCATTAGTTCTCTTGATTGATTTACTGATTAGTAGATTCTCATTAGTGCCTACTTTTGATAAGAGCAGATAAGGTCATGAGGCCATAGGTAAAAATGCTGAGGCTTTCAAAACAAGATATGTATTATATGACTGTAGAGTAACATCTTTAATCAACTCTATCATTTGTGGCAGTAAGCCAACAGAGCTGTTCAAGTATAGTGTTTTAATTTCAAAGACCTCGTGTAAGACTTATTAGTCTTAGAATTATTAGTGCTCAGAACTGCCAACTTGTCCAGAACTTACCTTTGTAGCATATTTGTTGGAGTTCATAGATAAGGCATTAATAGATTAATATTAATTAATAGATTTAGCATTAAGTGAAGCAAGAAGACAATTTGAATTAGCAAACTATAATGATTTGGAAGTCACTACACTTGTAGTTTGATGTCACTACACATAACCAACAATGACTGGGAGAAATACAGTGGATGTTAAAAAAGTCCAACTAAGAGGCAGGAAAAAAGCTCTGAATTAAGCCAGACGGATGAAAGATGCCACAACAAAAACCAAATACATTGATCTGAGTTGATCATTGCAGCCTTCCAGTACCTGAAGGGAACATACAAACAGGAGGGGAATCAACTTTTTAAAAGGGTAGACAGTGGCAAGACAAGGGGGAATGGATTAAAGCTAAAGGAACGAAGGCTTAAATTAGGTATTAGGGGGAAGTTTTTTTACAGAAAGAGTGGTGAGGTGCTGGAACAGGCTGCCCAGAGAGGGTGGTGGATGCTCTGTCCCTGGAAGTGTTCAAGGCCAGGTTGGATGGGGCCCTGGGCCACCTTGTGTAGATCCAGGCCTGGAGGTTGGTGGCCCTGCCTGTGGCAGTGGGGTTGGAGCTCTGTGATCCTTGGAGTCCCTTCCAACCCATAGCATTCTATGATTCTATGATTCTGTGTGTCCTTGTTGTCTCTCCTTTGTCATCTTGCAGGTCTGGGCAGATTTTCAGTCCATTGCAAGATAAATAATTGAAGCTTGAAGCTTCAATTCAATTGGGTTGTTTTTGATCAAGACAATGGCTCTACTTGATTGCTCTACTTGAGTGGAAAATTTAGCTACTCTATATCTAGGGTCTGGCATAACTAAATTGTTAACTGAACATCTGTGTGTATTCAGTAGAACTGAAGAAAGCTTGGAGAACATGTCTGGAAACAACCTCAGTCACCAGCTTTAAAAATCTGAACAGGAGAACACACAAGAAGATCAGTTGTAGGATAAAGAATCAAGTGTTGTATTTTTTTTTTTAAATTAATGTCTCTAGGATGCTGTACAGATATTCACCAATTATCTTTAGATAGCTTTTGAAGAAATTGATAAATAGTTCTATGAAAAAATTGTGTTTGGAATTTGGGTTTTCTTATGGATATATTCTTTTCTACAGACCAGCATGACTCTTGAGTAGCAATATGGTTTTATTGTAATTCATCAGCTGTAGTGCTTCAGCTTCTCTTCATAATTATAGAATCATTATCTTTATGGTCATTGAATCATAGAATATCCTGAGTTGTAAGAAATCCATAAGGATTATCGAGTCCAACTGGCTTCACAGACAAGTTAGACCACTAATAACAATATTGACATACATAGGTAGAATTTATTTGTGATGAAACTAGCATCATGTACTTTCATCAACACAACCATGACCTTTGGGGGTATTGGGATTACACTGAACAATTGAAAAAGTAAAGTTTATCAACTGATTGTGTTCAGAACAAATTATTTCCTGAATTAGTGACAAATCAGCTTTAGTGGCAGATGGAAACTTTTAGAGTAAGTCAAAATACTCTCAGAGTCATGATTAAAAACCTAAGAAGATTGTCTAATACAGTGATTTTTGAATTCTTTGGCCTCCAACAGACAAAGTTCCTAAACACTATTGTCGCTTAAATTGATTTTGAGTATAGTCAATAGCTGTTCATCTAAAAGCAGGAATGGAAAAATGAAAGGTTGAGATAAGGTGATCTGCTCTTTGTCATCTGATTGAAGTGTGTGGAAAGGGAAAAGGTACCTTTTCATCCAGAGCTGTGAGAAAACCCAATAGAAGCAGAATTTAAATGAAAGCATTTAGGGGCAAAGGCGGTTTATTCTCCTAGAGTGCCTCAGGAGTAACAATAAAAAGGACAAATTTAGAGCTGGAAAACATGATGAATTTAGTTGAACCACAACTCCAGGCTGGAATTTGGCCCACAGAGCCATTAATTATGGCTGATAATTTTAGACATATAGAAGTATTACCAGAGCACAATTGTATTTAAGTAAATAATCTATGAATTAAATATCTGACTTTCAGTAAATATTTATAGATAAGTAACAAAATTATTTATCTTACCGAATGAAAAGGAAAATATAAATAACTTGATTAATTTACAGATTATTTTATTTGACATGTTAATTTCAGTAAATGTTCTTTCTGTGGAAACTCTGAGAAAAATCAAGACAATTTTATGTAAAAATTTTTAGGTTTCTAGTGTTATGTGGCAATAATTTTTATGGCACAAACATAACTCCTAAGAGAGGAGTGTTACTAGCCTCCCAAAGAGACCAAATTAGTCTAATCTCTTACACATATGATCACTGAAATGTAGAGCTGAAATTTCTGTTAAATTTTATTTTTAAAAAGTATAAAATTCAAAATTTTTCATTTTATGTTGTTTGTCTTTTTAGCTTCTGAAACTGCTTAGAATGCAGTATAAATTACAAAATTCAATAAATAAAGCTTCACTGGATACTTATCAGAAAATGTTCAAATTCAATGTTTTGATTTGTTTGAGATGCTACATTTAAATTTTCTTCAAAAATAGGGGAACGCTTAAATTCTAGTAAAGAAGAAAATGTTTTTCTTCTAATTCTTTCGCTGCTGGTAGTCCTTTGCAGTGGAACATGGGGATTTTGTGTGGTCCTGGGTGTGGAGTGGAGAAGCCAAGTCACAAGTCACATACAGGTTTCTGAAACTGGAGATCGAATTTGAAATTAGAAATTGGTGCAGAAAGGTGAATTGAACGTGTAGTGATTGGTTGCTAATGCTGGGAAGAACAACTGTTTTTTGAACCAATGGGAACTATTGGTTATATGTGATTTTATTTTGTGATACTGTGAACTGGAATAATGCAGACCGCAGGCTGGGCCTGATGTCTGGTGAGCGAGGATAAGAGTGAGCCGATTCAGACACTATGGCAGCATCTCTTTTCTGTTTGCATGCTTTGGGGAAGTGGAACAGAGATCACTTGTGTACTCTTTAATTTTCTTTGAAGTGCTTTGGAGTGTTTGGTTACAAGATACAAACAAGTGCTTTTACAGTACATTTCAGATGATTTTTGTAAACAACAAAAGAAAAATAGTGTATATAAACCTAGAGATCTATTGGGGATGTTAAAGCTGCATTCTGTTTTTAATTGTCAAAGGAAGGTGACATTAATAGCCTGGTAGCTTTTAAAAATTATTTTTAATTATTCTTTCCACACATACCCAAATACTATCCTGAGAGCAATTCATGTGTCATACCAACAGCTATGGAATGGAAAGCCCAGAACCAAAAGAACAATAATGCTTCACATCACAGCTATATATTACCTAAAATAACACCAAATGAGGATTTCAGGCATGGGTGCACAGTACACATTCCACCTCAGAGGTCTGTCTGCTACAGTCCAGCTTTAGCTAGCACATTATCACCGAAGGAAAATAACCTTCCCTTTTCATACCTCTTGCTCCTCTTTCACACGCAGAAATCAGCCCATCCTTTTATATCTTAACAATACTCCCCTTAGCAATGAAACTGACTGTATATACTCAAGCCCTGATTCAGCAAAACACTTCAGTATAACAAGACATGATTTGTCTTGTTGAGTTTAGTATGATGCTTGAACCCATATACCTTCCTTTTTTACCTGAATAGAACTCTTCCCCATGTGAGAGGGGCAGGGCCACTCAGTAAATTGTTACAACTCTAACGGAGTGATAACCACATTTCCAATAAACTGTGGATTACTATAACATAGGCTTTAAAAAATAAATACAGTTGAAAATGCTGAAAATTCCAGAGTTCTCTCAAAGATTTGGTCCTGCAACACTGACTCTGTTTTAACTAGAGCTGGTGGTAATGACATTTAACTGGGTGTCCTCCCAGCTGAAAGCCCCTGAGTGAATTATCCTGGACACTTAAAGTAAACCACTGGTCTCATCTTTGTAGCTGATGGGGAGAGAGAGAGATGCTGTGGGCTGGGGCTGACCCCAGCTGCACTCCTGTCCTGCCCTGATCCCTGTCTGAGGCCAGTCTACAGGCCTGGATGCCAGGCTCTGCCATGCCACACCTCATGGCAAGATGCCATTGCACCGGGGGAGGTGCCAATTCACATGGTGCCCTGCCACATATTCTTCCACTCAGTGTGAACTCCTGGGGTGAAGTGGGATTTTCCCACCTCCATAATGCCTAATAAGCTCTTGGACCTTGACGAGGGTCCTATTGCAATTCAACAGAAGATAACTAAATAGTGTGCTGTGTTGGTACCCCTGACCAACTGCTGGTACTCAGATTTTGTGTCTGAATGCAAGAAACTGTTGGGGGAAACACCCTTTGTGACTGCTTTACACTGTAACTTTCATTATTTACAAAATGGGTGACTTTTTGAGGGAACTTGCCTCTCCTTGGCTTGCTTTTCCCCTTGACTACACTGACAAAACAGCTAACCATTGAAATATTCTTGGCTATGAACTATGCTCTTAGAAAACACATTTGATGTTCATATATGGTCTCTTGGCTGCTTATACTTATGCCCATCTGCTAGGATGGCATGATGCCGGCACACACTGTGGCATGCCAGTTTTTTTGGGCAAGGAGCATCAACCACAAATGGTTTCACACAGGCAGGCTGCGGAATGCTTCAAGCACCATGTCTTTTGGAAGAATCCTTTCTTTTGTTGTAGGATTGCCACACTGTTGCCATAGGGCTCTTTAAAGCATTGGTAGCTTTGTGTCCTAATACAATACTTGACTGTCAAGGAGGATCATAAGAGGCTGAGAAGCACTTGAAACTAGAGAGTATCTTTTGAAATGTGGTCCGACTTAGATGCATATGAAACAACGATTATTCGAAATAAAATCTATGGATATGTTAAACAGGAGCACTGAGTGGTTCTGGTTTTATGTATCATCTTTTTAAGTGATGAAAACAGAAATCCCAGCCCTGTGTGACACAGAAACATTTGCCAGCATGGGATACATGGTCTGATCAATTAATCACAAAGCTTCAGTGTTCCCACAACAGTCAATAACCAAATTAAGTAATTCTGAGCACAAAGTTATCTCATTAAATGTGGAGGGCATATGGGGACAGGAATGAGAGGTCAGATCATAAAGACAGAGGAAATTTAACACAGCATTTGAATTTGAAAAGAAATCAGTGAACTGGATAAAAATACCACAACTTTCTAAGGAGTGCAACTTAGGACAAACTGATAATCTTTCTGCAGTAACCACCAGTTACTGACAGATAAGAATGTGATGATGAGGGTGAAAAGAGAAGAAAACCAAAGGAAACAATGCACTTCAGACTTAAATAATTTTAGAACTTTAAATGCAAAAAAAATCTTACTGTAAGTTGATGAAGGGTTCATTTTACATTGATTTTCCCCCCTGATTTCTAACTGGAGAAAGAGTTTCTCCTCTGCTTCAGAAATGCTTTATAATCTCAAGGCATATCTTGGTCTGTGCTGGATAACCCCCCCAAGCCCTAGGCTAGCTGCTGTTTGGGAGTGGGACAGCTGTGTTCTCATTCTAACCAGAAATTTCATCCATGTTAGTATATTTATTCCTGAGGAAAAATTCAAAATCTCTCTTGACAGGGAAAAACTGTAATTGATAAATGCTCCAAAGACAGAGAGATCCAGAGGAGTGACACAGCTGGAATCAGAGGAGTGACTGAGTCTCAACGATGCAAAGGCTACCTAAGGGCAGTAGTGACGTCAATAATGCTGCTTCAGCTGCCTTCGGAATGCATAGAGCAATTCACCCATTAAGGCTGTGGCCCTAGACTGTCCTAAAGGAAACACTTCATTATTTTCCTTTAATTTGACTCATCTTTAAATTCTATTTTGCCCCTTTCAAAATTATAATTTAGTGTTCTTCCTCACCAAAGCACTCACCATGCTTAGGGGTTTCTGATACATTTGAAACATTTTGCTTAACTCAGGCTCTTAAACCAAATTATTTACTTCCCTCTGAACCCCCTTAAAGCCCAGTGGCTTAGTGGTTTGCTCACTCTGCTGAGGTGTGGAAGACTTAGCTTCATATCCTCTGTTTTGCTTACCTAAACAATTCACAGTACCTTTAGCAAGAAACATCAAGGCCACTTGAGTATTATTCCTTGACAAAGACAAAACTGACAGATACCTGGTTTCACATTACTCCTTCTAACTGAGCGCTCACTAGACTTACAGAAATATAGAGACCTCAAGGACTGCATGAGACTTTTGAGCTTCTAAATTTTGTATTTAAGTACATATGAATCAAAATAATTTAGCCATCTAATTCCAAACACCTACAGCGAGGGATGGATACCACATTACTTTCACAGATTTGAGACAAAGTGGTGGTTAGGTCCCCTTCCTTTTCTAAATCTCCTTGCTTACAGGATCTAACAACAGCTAACTCCTCCTGGCCACAACATAGCCAGTTAGGATGCAGCTATAGAGGGAATAATAATACCTATTATAGCTAGGATTGTGTAATCGTTTCTATTACACAACTTTCTGAAGCTGAAATTGTCAAGGTTTTGTCCAAGAGTGGTCTCATTGCTGAAAATATACTCAATAATGGTTCAGCAATTTTACAATATGAGGAGAAAAACTACTTCGCTATTATCAAAATTAGACCTCATAACTTTTTGAACAATTATGCAGCAAAACTATTCTGTAATAAAAGTTGGAGGTTGGCATGGAAACCAACCTCTGAGGAGAAGGGCGCTTGGATTCATTTTTCTGTCCATGTAACTTATGTATTAATTTAAACTTCTGCAGCACTGAAAAAAGCCCACAGGTATTTGAATAATTTTAAGCTACAACTTGAAGTGAGAGTTAAACATGTTCACTCATTACTTTTGTAAGTATTTTCATTATATTTATTTAATTGACATATCCACAAAATGAGAAGCTGCTTCTATGCATCAAGATGAAGCATCAAACAATTTTTTTTCCAAATATAATTATCTTATTCTAGGGAACTGAGAAATGAATGACTTAACATGGTGAAGGGGAAATGAGAAATTAAGTTGTTATTTCTCCAGCAATTATTAATATAAAAAAATGCATTTTCAATACTGATTGTTGATTTACTTGGTCACAATCATCCCTTTAATGTGCTCAGTTGCACATTCAGACTCAAGACATATAAAAGATGGTGTTGCTTTTGTATCAAGATTAAGCATGTTAGCTTTCTGCTGATAGATGATATGAATTTGCATAATTCTATTGAGGTGATGGAACTGCATTGGGTTAAACTGGGAAACTGGTTCTGTGTGAATGCTTATGCCTTCAGCATATGCTCACACCTATTCCAGCACATTGCTCTTTTCCCAAAAGATTTCATGTCTGCATTTACAGTGGCCTTCATAAGAAAAGGACCATGCATTAGGCACTCAAAGGTATTTCTGAAATATGGAGATAGTTGACTGGACAGAATGAGAACAAAGAGTTCATACTAGATTTGCATAGATGCCAACAATGCCACTCCTGGAACAAAATAAATAGCAAGTGTAGGGAAATTGTATGGTTGAAAGACTGAGGATGGTCTCAAGAAGTTTCCAAAGCTTCTCTTCCATGCAAAGATTCATAAGATCACAGAATGTGTTAGATTGGAAGGGAACTTTAAAGGTCATCTAGTCCAACTCCCCCTGATTCAGATTGTCTGAACGCTTTAGCACTGGACCATTTGAATGCAAAAATTCTTATAGATTTGGAAACAGATTACTTTAAAAGCTGATCTTTATGTTCTCAGGTCAGCAACTCATCAGCTTGGGAAACCTATGGTCCAGTTAGTGTTGTGAGACATTTGCAGTGTAACCTGTAAAGATGACTGCAAGTTGTTTGCTGGAGAGTTCCCAAAATAATGTCTGGCTTCTCCTCAGGCCACTAGTTCCACAGTCACCTTTTTGAATAAGAGATGAAATACAGTAACAGCATTGAATAATCTTTGCTTCCTTTTCAATATACTGCAGAGATGGATTGATGAACATGACTATATGGAGTATTGGAAAAGTGAGTGCTGGTATTTCTCCTACAAAACTGTTTGCATGTCAGTGTTTCAAATGTCTTCAGCATTTCTGCCATTTGCTGTTCCATGGCCCCCTGCCTGCTTGCCAGGGATTAGTTCACAGAGAGAACAAAACGAAGTGACTGTTTCTGAAGAAAGTGCAATCAGGGACTGTAAACCAGGGTCAAAGCTGCCTCTGCCTTTGACTCATTTTCAAGACAGGTGAGAGATGCCCTAATCCTTCAAAATGCCGTCTGATGATGATGATGAATGACTGATTTGGACCATTATCCAGGGTGCCTTTGGGTATTTAGGTTTATATTTATTAATTCTTTAACTTCATCCTCCTTTTAAGAGACAGGGATGGTTTGAGTAGTAGATTTCCAGTTAAATACACTAAATCCCAAATTTTGCATTCCTTCTTTGACTTACAGGTGCATGAAAAAACTTAGAAATTTATCTGGAAAAGCACTCACCGACTTTGCATTCCTAATTTGGTGTAAGGTTTGGGGTCCACGTGTTCCACAATAGCATAAAACAAATCAGACAGAAAGAGAGACAAGAGACAGAGAGAGATGATAAAAATCTGTGGGAGAAATAGATAATCCATAAGTAAGCATTTTTATAATGCAAACATAATATACTTGTCTAGTTATTTAGGTAATAATTACTGCATTATCTTTCAACAGTGCATTCCTTATTCCTGCTCCTTTTGGTACCTGACACTAATTTTTGTAAGTACAATAATTTGGAAATTACTGTACACACATTGTTACAGCTTGAGCTTTTTTAATTAGTTGCCTGGAAAAGAGAGATAATGTCTTATTATTTGTCTGGGGATAGTCAACATATCCTATGTTTGGAGATAATCGCCTTCACTCTGGAGTGGGAAGACATCCTGCAATTATCACAGAGCTAAAAACGGTCCTTTCTTACAGGGAAGGAGGTGAGTTCTGAAGGCAATGACACCTTCCAAGCCTCAGCTATCAGTAAAGTCTTTTAGACACAGCAAGACTCCATTGTTATGGAGGTTATTCTTCAACATATTTTCAGAACAGTAGCAACTGCCTTCTCCATTCTTTTCATAAGGCAGTCTTAAAATTCCACTTGCCTGCAGGATTCATTAGCGATGTCTGTTCTATGTACACACATGTGCAGGCTCTGTGTGTGGCCTCCTACAATGTATAAACCTCCTTCTTATCTGATTGAGGATCTGGCAAACTCAGCCCATTAACTTCTCTCATATACTTCTCTGCTAAAATCTTGTGCAATGTTGAAGGCCCACGCACCAGGAAATAGTGACCCCATTTCTTGTCTTCAGCTTCGTTCAGCTTCTTTAGCCTATTCTCATAACTACAGGACAGTCCTGCAAAACTGGCTCTTGACTATATATAAACAAACAAACAAATAAATAAATAAAGCACCTATCATTGTATTGATAAGCATTCTTTGAAACCACTCTGATGGCAGAGGTAAGAACAGAAGTCAGTCTGTCAGTACCTCAGCGTTGCTGCTTCCAACCAATTTAAAACAAAACCAAACCAAAAAAACCCACAAGAAATAGTTCCAACTGTAGATCCAGACATGCCACTCGGTGTGCTTCTTACTGTATTTATCTCCAACCTGGTTGAGACCATACATCATTCTCTGTATCTTAGTAAAGCTATAGTAGCATCTATCTACTGGAGTGGAGCTCTGAATAATGTTAATAAAATGCATATAAATAAACATTTTTTTCTCTTAGAATGCATAGTCCTGATTTTCCAGTCACTTTTATGTCTGGACGTTTTTTGTGCTTTGCAAAGACCAGTCACTTTAAAGAAGCTGCCCCAGCTTTTTCAGACTTCTGATTGGAATAGTGTAGCAAATTGCAACGTAATAAGCAAGGTGTTGTGGAGACACTAAGGCAAGGTTTTGAAGGTGGCACCACTCCCTAGAGCAAAATGTCCATCCTGGATGTTTCCTAATGAATCTCCTTGCCATCTAGCAGTCATTATTGATAATTGGTTATTAATATATAAATAGGAATCCTGCTTCTATTAGGAGACTGTCAAGGCCATGGTTTGTCAAGGGAATCTCAAAAAAGACATTCAGGGAATAGTTGGAAATCCATTACCATCAGTAATATAGTTGAAGATCCTTATTTCTTTCCTACTGGAATTTGTTCATGCATCAGAATTGAATTGCCTTGTGGAAACCCTTTGGTTCTGAGCAGACAGGTCTTGTGAAACCCTGCCTGCTAGGCAGTTTCTGAAGCCTGTTTGGTTTTCTCTCTCATCTGGCCCTACATTATCTGCGTAATGAGATGCCGGAAAATCTGTTTCCAGGCTTCAAGCTTCCCAGTAAATTAAGGTCCTATTTACTATAACCTCTGGGGAATTTCACCAGGCAGATCATCCCAGAGCTGGTGCTTCATTCCCTTTCACAGTAAATTTCAAAATGCTATTTTTCTTCTGCCTGAGAAAGCAAGCTAATCGTGAATCCCCAAGATTCTCTATGAAGCAGAACTCTGTCCAATTCAGTCTTTACAAACCATGGTCTACATTCTGTTTACAGTGAACATCTGATGGCACACTGTTGTGCTGCTCTGTCCAAAGAAAACCTTTACAGTGCACCAGTTTCATCCATAGTGCTGGTGCCATGTGCAACAATTCACAGGCCTCTTGACCCAGAGCTGATCTCTTTGGTAACTGTGGGAAGTTAAAACTGAAGTGCTTGCAGGTACAGTGGATGAGATGCAGACAAAGGTTAAAGTGAGGGATATTCTCATTGGGCAGTTAAAAAGCCCCAGAACACTTGAAACATGTTAGCTGGAACACTTATGTACTCTCCACCCTTAGAACATGACTGGACAAGACTCTGAGCAATCTGATCAATGAGGGTCCTGTGTTGAGCAGGGGTCGGATGGGATGAGCTTCATAGGACCTTTCTGGTCCAAATTACTCCATGATTCAATGAATTAACGACTGTGGATGGAGAACAATTCTCACATAAAATCCTGAGTGTTGCATTCAGAAGTTTTGCACACACCCAGTTGGACTAGGCAGGGAGAATGTATCATGTCAGCACGGCATTTTCTCATCAACACTCACCAGTTATGGGCAAAAAGAGCTGCTAGATCTGCTTTCAAGTTCTGTGGTGGGCCCTGTGTGTACCCCTTAGAAAAGTATTTAATTTCTGCATAAATTCAGATAAAATGTCACTGGAGGGATGGAGGAACCTGTGGATGAATCATTGGTTTTAAAACATTCTGCACAACTAGATAAAGTGAAAAGTTATTCTGCCAAGCTCTGTTCCACTCCATGAAAAACAGAAGAATTTTTGTCTGTAAGTGGAAAGTATTACCCTTTTGCTTTGGTATGTGTATATGCAGTTCTTGATAGATAAATAGATTATAGTTAGGGATATATTTACTCCATTTTCCAGAGATAATATGTTTATAACTTGGATAGACCTGGCAGATTGCCACACATTCTTTCCCCTTATGTAAAAGCCCTGATAATGACAAAGGCATACAAAATTCACAGTATTTGTGTTTCTAACTAGAGATCTGAAAAATTGCAGTCCATCTTTACTGCAAGAACATTAGCAGTGAATGATATTCATCTGAGACCTTGACCAAGGCATAGTAGTAGCTCATTCCACTGATTTTATTTAAGCACTCTCCACATAGGAGACTTTGAACACAGTAACTGGAAAATTAATGATATTTTGGAATTTCAAATTTTAATATATGCCTGAAAACTGTACTTCAAACCTAGTAGGAAAAATGTTTATTGCTGCTGGAAATGGGCCATAGTGGGATACACTGCTACTTTCCAGTTAAAGATAAGCAATCATATTTTAGTTAATAATCCTGGGGAGTCAGCCAACCTAATCCTTTTTTATTCATAAACCTGATTCTCAGTAAGTCATATATGTTGTTATCCCAGCACTGTTGGAGAGGTTTTAGTTGTATATACAGCAAAAATTATTAAATCTTGGGAGCAAAGGCTTCTGCATTCTGAGGGTATATATAATGTTTTGGGGCTTTGCCTAAAAGGAAAGGCAACTTAGTGTTAAAACCAGCTCCAGGCGTTGTGGTAGAATTCTTTGCTTTAACAATTGATAAACCATAAAGTGAAAGGGTTTAACACCTTAAAAAGTCATGGGAGAATTCTGGATGCTACTCTGCAAAGTGATTCTACGTGAAGTGCCCTTATGTGGCTCTGTCTTTGTTGAAAAGGCTTCTAGCATGTGCTTACTTGATTAATGGTATTTATACATGCCGGGATTGCAAGGAGCTGACCGGCCTGCCTCTGGTATTGGAACCATCCTGAATATGTTTGTCGGTAGTCCTCCTGATCTAATTGCCCTGAGGGGATATCTGGAGTAATTAATCATAATGACTGTACTTTGATATGTGCATCTTTGATACATGTTAATGTGGCTGTTTAAAACTCTGGAGAGCCAGCATGTTCCAAATGTCCGCAGGAGGCAAGGGTATGCTGCATGGCAGATTCCCAAGTATAATGAAGCTTGCTGTTGGGCCTGAGGCTTAGAAAGTAGGGGAGGATCCCAAAGACACAGTGAAAGCCTAGATTAAAAAGGAAGAGTCTGTGGATGTGAGAAGGGAAAAAATGCACAAGGTTCTGCTGAAGTAGTGGCCGAGCCAGATTTCAGAAGAGGAGCTATGAAAGGCAGGAGAAGGAAAATCTAGATGACCTTGACCTGAGCCCAAAAGTTAGATTTGATAGCAATTATAGGCTTGACTGATTTGGGCTTGTTCTGTGGATTTAGTCTAACAATAAAAAGAAGACAAAATTTCAAAATGCTGGGTGGAGTCTTTTTGTGTTTGTCTTAGGGTAAGGACAGAAGAGTGCTGTGAAATTGTGCCAATACACTTTAACTTGTTTCTACCCTAGGTTGCCTATCTTGTCTCTGTGCTACTGCTCCTTGCCAAAATAACTCTCCCAGCTGGAACCAGGACAGATCCTTGTAGCAAAGGTCAGTAGAACGCAACATGTGCCGCAGTCCTTGCAGATCCAACTTACCACAGATCTTCAACTGTCCCGGGTCTCAAGTGAACAACAGAAAAGAATGTGCCTCTGTTATGAATTTGAGACATACTCCAGTTGATAAAGCCAAACAACAATTTATTAATTAAGCAAGCCCGCAAGATATAGGCAAATATCAGCGCTGGGCGTCCGGAGGAGACCCTTGCTCCTGCAAACGGCACGCCCCTCACCCTTCTGGAGTCCCCTTTTTATAGTCCCGTAGTTCCGGGTACACGTGGCATATTCCGGTGTTTTTCTGTAGCTGTGTAAGCTGGTAGTGGGGGTCGTCCTGGTCCCCCGTAGTCCTCCTCTACGTTGTGTTCAGTATCTTATTTGGTTAACTCATTTAATCCTATCAGGATGTTGCTAGTGATAAAACAATGGTTCCCCTTTTGACCTGGTTACCTATTCACAGCCATAGTCTACCACAGGCACCAACTCAGCAAGATCTGAAGTTCTTTCAGGGTGTTACTAGTGATGGAACAATGGTTCCCCTTTGCCCTAGTTGCTTATTTACAGTCATAGAAGGTTTGAGAACAATTACTTATTACAATCCCCCCTTTCAATTTTGACCAATTTGTTTCTCAAACCGACTAACAGCTTTTTGAGATAATAGCATCGATGCCTCTTCTTTTTCTAAATCGGTTTTGGGTCATCATTCAAGAAACATTAACGTGATTACCTTCGTTACATGGGTACTTGGCAGCATCTATGTATATACAATAGCTGGTATTCAAAGAATCCATTAATTCCAGTTCCTGTGGTTCTGGACCAATTGGGACTCTATCATCCCAAGAATCATACCTTGTCATGCCCTCACTGGCATTATAAATGTAAGGACATCTTGCTATTTTACTCATTGCAACCTCAAAAACTTTCCAGGTGGAACTATTCAGTGGCACTCCTACCAAACACGTGATAAATGGAGTACTTGGTGTGGCAAGACTAGCACAAAAAGTAGTAGCATTCAAAGCTTGAGATAATGTAACCCAATACATTTTGCCTTGGATCTAATGCGGTACCAGTCCCCAAATAACAAAATACAAAGTAAAATAAATCTATAAAAATACAATTATTAGCCCCCCTTTATTTAAGGCAATTGGTGGGTTCATAATAACTATTCTAGAGTGGTGATGCTTGGACTCAATCGTTTTTGTTTGGTATTTTCTGGTTCTTGGGTATCTGGTGCCTTTTTCAGCCTTGGTGTATGGAGCCACCTCGTGATAGGACTGGAGGGCTTAATACCCCACGATTTCCTTATGCCTCTGCCTCCTTTGCCTACTCCGTTGCTTGGAGCAGCAAGGTGTTCCATCTTCTCGGCAGCAGTCATAGTCTTCAGGGGTTCTTCCTGTCCTCAGCTTACAAGTGTTATAGGCTTCCCAATTTTTATGTTTCACTTCCAGGGCTGAACAATCCAGATGTTTCACCTGGAACCGGCACACTACCCGAATTATTTTTGGGCTACCTTGTTTATATTCATTAGGATATGTACAACCTAATTTGGGATTTATCCCTTTTGTATATATCCTCCACCACTCTTCAGACCCTTGGATAATCTCTCCAATTTTTACTGCTAATTTAAGGGTTAATTCGGTTAGTTTTCTTTCTGCCCAATAACATTTTTCACAAATGTCTGGGGTATATTCTCTTTCTCTATAATGTACCCACCAATTGTCTTTACACACTCGACACTCAAAACAAAAGAAAGTATAACATATACATCCAACATTTGAACAAAATAAATTGTCATTCATAGACAGTTTTACTCGCTGGTTCTTCGAAAGGTGGCGTTTAAGTTGTCAGGATTGTTTGTAGTTTCCCACCGAGATTCTCGAACCGGTCTTTATTCTGCTCGTGCGTCCAACCTCTTTCGGCCGTTCAAACCGCAGTATCTGTGGTAAGCAACACAAGAAAGGGTCCCTCCCCCCCGGTATCTTTTTTTTTCTGAGTTGTTGTTTATTGACCTTCTGGCATGTCAGGCACTTTCCCACCATCCTTTTGGTGATTTTATAAATTCCAGTACACATATACTTGGTTCCAAAGTGGTCCACTAGTGCCTGTACTACCCAGTGGGTAAATAAACGGAGACCTGTTGGCAAGGGTATGTCCCTCAAGTCAGGTCACACTTTAGTATGATATTGTATTATGTCTAAGCAGTTATGCTCAAGTTCTTGGTTATTAGTCTCCCCTTTTGATAAAAAGGTGGCAGGATTGAGGCATGATTCAGCAGTTATAACTAAATCATCTTTTTCCATTAAAATTGCCTCATACTTCAAAATCCTAGAATCAGTGAGACCTCTTCCTGCCTTTTGAGTCAGAATTGTCCTTACTTGATGTGGAGTGCTTACTATAAGTGCTCTTCCAAAAGTTAGCTTTCTGCTTTCTACCACCAAGAGGGCTGTGGCTGCTATTGCCTGTACACATTCAGGTCACCCTCGGGATATTGGGTCCAGCAGTTTAGATAAATAGGCAATTAGCTGTCGTTTGCCTCCCCACTTTTGAGTAACCTCCCCCCCCCAGGGCTGTTTCCTTATCTATGGTAGCAAACAAGTGGAATGGTTTGTTAAGGGAGGGCAGTGCCAACACAGGAGTAGTGATCAAGTTTTGTTTTAATCCTTGTATTAATTCTTTTTCTTCATTACTCCATACCAAGTCATTAGGCTCTTCTAACAATTTAAAATATAATCCCTTTGTTTTTAGTACAAATGATTCAATCCATAGGCGACAATAGTCTGTCAATCCCAAAAATTTTCACAGCTCTTTCTTAGTTTTCGGGAGAAGTAACTCAACTACTCATCTTCTCAGGGTTTATTTTCTGTCTCCCTTCACTGATTAGATGTCCTAAATATTTAACTTTCTTTTCCATGTACTGCAGTTTGGTTTTTTTGATACTTTTAGTCCCTGTTTCCCTAGGAAATTTAGCAAAGCATTTGTTGTTTCCTTTACGATTCTCTTATTTTTCCCTGAGATTAAAAGATCATCTACATATTGTAGAAGGGTGACTTCAGTTGGGACTTTAAACTTTTCTAATACTTGTTTCAATGCTTGTCCAAATAAATTTGGTGATTCAGTGAATCCCTGAGGTAAAACTGTCCATCTAAATAAATTGTTGCTTTTGTCCTGTGAAAGGATCTTCCCATTCAAAAGCAAACATGTCTCTACTATCAGGGTCCAGTGGACAGGTCCAGAAAGCATCCTTTAAATCAATCATACTAAACCATCTGTGGTCATCTGGTGTTTTACTCAATAGAGTGTAAGGTTTAGGAACTACTGGGTGACGCACTTGAACTATTTGGTTTAACTGTCTTAAATCCTGTACCAAAGGATATGACCCATCGGGGTTTTTGTTTGTTTGTTTGTTTTTGGGTGGTTTTTTTTTTTTTACTGATAAGATTGGGGTATTAAAAGGAGACATACATGGTTTCAGAAGCTTATCCTTAATTAAACTCTCTATAAATGGTTGGAGACTTTTACAGCCTTCCAATGAAATAGCATACTGTTTTTGGCAAATAATTTCATTGTCCCTTTTAAGTTTAATCTTTAAAGTGGTAATGTTTAATCCACCTCGATTACCCTCTCGCACCCACACTATTGGATCAATTTGGTTTTCATCTTCCTCTGTTAGTAAAGACATGGATACCACAATTTGGTCATCCTGGGTTTTCAATTCCAATCCTAATTGTATTATCGAATCTCTTCCCAATAAATTAGTTCCGGAATCAGGGATATATAAATTGCCCACAAATTTTCTCATCACCTAATCTTGAAGTGGTATTTTCAAACATGGGGACTGGGAATCCTTTCCCTTTTACCCCGATACAGTTATACTTTGGTCTGTATAAAATTTAAAGAAGTCCTAGAAGCTCAACCAGGGAGACAACGTCCTCCTCCTGGGGTCCCACCTTCAATTTTATCAAGGATTCTTGGTAGGACCTTAAATTAATAAACCCCTGACTTCCCTATTCATGTTCAAAGGACATGAAGGGAATTACCCTTTCTTCTTTTCTTAGCTCAGGACATTCTCACTTAAGATGTCCCTGTTTGTTACACCCGTAACATCCTGCTGAGAGAAAACCAGCCCATAGGGATTGCTAAAGTTTTGCCCTACCTCGGCCAATTCCTCCTTCATTCATGTTTCTCACACCCCTCCCACTTCCTTTTGTCCAGCTTTTCCCTCTATCTCTAGGTGAGACTGGCTCTGTTCTTTTCTTTACTACCTCATCAACAGCAGATACCATCATTTTTGCTTTCTGCTTCCTCTTTTCTTACTCTCTTTTCACAAACACTTTCTGAGCCTCTCTTAGTAAATCTTCCAAAGATCTTTCACTCCAACCATCTATCTTCTGTACCTTTCGCCTAATATCAGGTCATGCTTTAGTCACAAAATAAACTTTCAGAAGACCTTGTGCTACAGGATCTTCAGGATTCATACCCGAATATTTTCTCATTTGATCTCTCAGTCGCTGTAAAAACACTGAGGGTGTCTCATCTTTTTCCTGCTCAATCTCAAAGGCTTTAGTAAAGTTTAGGAGCAGCCTCCTTTATACCTTCTATGATTAGGTTTCTTAAATCTCCCATGTTAAAACAGGCTGTTTCTGCTAGTTGGGGTAGCAAGTATTGTGATCAATTGCTCGCAGAATCTTTTCCTTTAGGCTTTGCACATAGATTTTCAAGCTATCAGGAAGACGCCTAATCAGTGTTTTAAGGTGGACCGGATATACTGGAGCAGCAAGGGGAATGCCCTGCCCCCATGGCTCATACATGCTTGAATACACACAGCCTTTTTGCACTGATTCTGCCAGCCCAGATAATTTAATGGAGCCAGCAGTTTTTCACCCAATCCTGTCCCTGGGGTAAGGGACAAGATCAGTGCATCTCAAGATTGCAAAACTTATCTATCCCCCAGGCCAGGGAAGAAGCATCATTAGAGATACTGACTGCCTTAGAGGCGGCCATCCTATAATTACCTACAAACTTCACAGGGGCAATACATCCTGAGAGGGCCACACTGTAGTATCCAAATTTCCCCTGTTCACTCTCAGGAGGTCACACTGTAGTTACACAGTTTACGTTACCCATATCATACACTCTTTATTCTTTCATCGCCTAGACAGCTAGTCCCCTCAGTGGGCAATCATTAACCCCAAAGGACTGTCTGGCGGCTTACCGTGTAGCACTACCCTTGGGCTACCCATGGGATCAGACAGCTTGCTCTTCTTCTGTCCCATCATCTGGAGCGCACTCAGTCAACAATATATTCACTCGCTTCCCCTGGTTCGTGGCTCACGCCCTCGCGGGCAATGAGAACCGCACTACTGAGGGTCCGCACTCGCTTGGGGAATGCGAGCTGCCGGTCCCCCTCTCATGCACACACACACTCGCCGCGCTTCCAGGATCCCTGACCCAGACCGAACGGATTTCCCCCCCAGATACTCACGCGTCCTGCGTCTTCGTCCGGACCTTTGTGCACAAAGTTTATAGGGTCTGCCGGCCTCCCTTGCCTAATATCTTGGAATTTGGGTTCGTCGGTGCAATCGAGATGGGAAATGGGCTACCAAGGCCGCCAAACAACAGGCGGGGCGCCTCCCTGATAAGACCAAGAGTCCCATCTCGTGAGTTGCATCCGAGTCACGGCACCAAATTGTTATGAATTTGAGACATACTCCAGTTGATAAAGCCAAACAACAATTTATTAATTAAGCAAGCCCGCAAGATATAGGCAAATATCAGCGCTGGGCGTCCGGAGGAGACCCTTGCTCCTGCAAACGGCACGCCCCTCACCCTTCTGGAGTCCCCTTTTTATAGTCCCGTAGTTCCGGGTACACGTGGCATATTCCGGTGTTTTTCTGTAGCTGTGTAAGCTGGTAGTGGGGGTCGTCCTGGTCCCCCGTAGTCCTCCTCTACGTTGTGTTCAGTATCTTATTTGGTTAACTCATTTAATCCTATCAGGATGTTGCTAGTGATAAAACAATGGTTCCCCTTTTGACCTGGTTACCTATTCACAGCCATAGTCTACCACAGGCACCAACTCAGCAAGATCTGAAGTTCTTTCAGGGTGTTACTAGTGATGGAACAATGGTTCCCCTTTGCCCTAGTTGCTTATTTACAGTCATAGAAGGTTTGAGAACAATTACTTATTACACCTCCAGATTGTGAAACAGGGTTCTCTTAAGGAGGCTGCGCACACAACTGCGAACAACTCTGATGATGGCAGAGCTGTGTGTACCACAAACTGGCTCATTATCCACATCTCCTTTTTGATGGGTTGTATGTGTAAGGATTGTCTGGCTCAGAGTTCCACAAACAGGTTTTGGCAATGTCTAACCCATGAGGTGACTCATGGGGGGTTGTACAAGGACTCAGGCTTGGATTGCCTTGGGGCCCCATCTCAGCAGAGACAGCCCGTGGGGACCTGTGTAGATAGCTCAGACTCCTGCAAAAGGAGACTAAACGGCCAGTGATGGGTAATTCAATGAACAGAAACCTGGGTTGAGCCTTGAATTCCTTCACCAAACAACATGCCCAATCACACCACTATTCAGCTGCCTAGCAGTAGGATAAAGGCAAGCCAGGGGGTCTCCGTTTGGCTTCAATGGGCCCAGACAATGCAAAGAGATGCCTAAGATAAGAGGGATCACTCCTAATGACAAACGTGGAAGGTGGCATTGTCCACTAGGACATAGCCCTGCCCACTGTCACCTACAACAGACAAAAAAAATCAAATAAAACCCCTTGGATTCAGTCTGAGAGGGGGAAGCCGCTTCTCCAGCTCTGTGAGGAGAATCTTCCCCCTTGGCCAGGATGCTGGCTGAGGGAACTTGCTGAGAACTCTTACCAGAGAGATAGGTAAGTAAATATTTGAGGTGCTTTAAGTTTCTAGTTTCGGGTGATTGACTAACACACGTGTAGTATTTAGTGCGCTTCTAGTAGTGTGTTCTGTGAATCTGCTGTGGTTCTAATACTGAACCTTGTGCCTTGCCCGCGGGCGGTAACAGAGTGATGTGACAGTTGCGGGCGGTAATACTGAATTCCTCCACTGTTGTGTTGGCAGTACTGTATTTTGTGACTCTCTTGTGGTAGTAATAGGTGTAGTCCTACTTCTAAAACATCAGTAGTGCATTTCTCCTTTGTATCCATAAAACCTGAAGTAGTGACGTATTGAATGCATGTAGTTCAAAAATAAATTATTCTTTTGTTTTATTTTTAAAACCCTGCAATCCAGTTTCTTTCCGTCACAGTATGCTATACTGTGTCCAGTTTAGAGTCAGGATATTGGGTGAGAAGGATCCAGAACAGTGAAACTAGATCAGATCCAGCCTGAATATGTCTATACTCAAAAATGCTCTGAGTAAAACAGACGAGTTTCAAGATCTTACTGGTTAAGTTAATAATAGTCTCTATTCAAACTAATGATTCCCTCATGCAGCTGTTACTTAAAATTAACATAAACCTTCCTGGTGGTTTGCCTGAGGAATCAGCCGTATAAAAGCTATTCCCTAGTTAGTCTTAATTGTTTGCTGCATATACACTTTTCTGTGTGCTTCAGTCAACTTCCAGCTCAATATTCTGGACCTCAGAACACTACTGACTCCTTTGGAGATGGTTTGTACTTAGGTATTTTGCATCCCAAGAAAGCTCAGGCAACAGCTTGAAAATCGTTGATGTGAAATATCTATTGTTTCAGGCCAGTCAAAGAAGGAATGATATTCTGATGTAACACTCTATTGTATACAAGGGTCATCACAGCTACACTGGCAGTGGAGGAGCTGGGGAATGGCTTCTGTATTAATCAGCAGTCACCCAGTTCTTATAGAGGAATTAGCACCTTTATTAAATTAACTGCCCGTAAAGAAAACTATCTATACAAGGTTTATGGCATGAAGGGCATCACAACTCTTTAAGGAAATAGATATCTTAATCGACGCACAAACAAGACTGACCGAGTCATGGCTGCTGCCAGCCTGCTAAATCCAGTCATGGTTAATCCCCACCATAACTTTGGGGGGGGCAGCCTAAGCACCCAGCCGTAGCATATGGTGAATGTGCCATGCCAACAGCCTCTCTCTCTCCTTCTCAGTCCCACTAGCTCCGCATCTAATGAAACCAGTCTATTCACCATTTCCACACATTAAATTCAGTGTTTCTATATTATTTTTGATTCTTGGTTTTATTTAAGTGAAAGTAAATTTTGTCCATGGGGGGCTGCTGTTATTTCAAGGAAACATTTTTTCCCTGATCAACTTGACTGAAGGCAAAAAACTGTACTGAAAAAAGTAAATTGTGTGCAGCTATGTAAGAGACAGTCCTGAGGTTCCATACTCTAATGTGAGGGACTCATGAAATGTATAAGGGAGGTCAGTTTTATCAGAGGTCCTGAGGGTATCATTGGAGTACCTCCTCTGGTACCTCAGGCCATCTGCTATGTTCTGTTATGTAATAACCTTGTGAGAGCAATGAACAGTTCAGACTGTGATTTAGGGCTGTAGTTTCACTGCCTGTTCTGGCTGCCATATGAAATGAAACTCCAATTACAGTGTCTAAATTCAGAAGAGAAATGAGCAATTCAAACCTCTGGCATTTAAGGGCTGGTGTCCTGTACTGCCCATGGAGCAAGGTGGAGGCAATTTAGACCACCGGTGAGACCTGCAGAAGTTAACCATTGTGACCATGTCTTTCCTGTGATGCTACAGGGAATTAGGGCTTGATGGCCCCAGCACAAGATCTGAATTAGTCATCTTGAACTTAGGTGCTGTGACTGTCTCTTGGTCCATCTTAAGTGTCACAACAGGCAGGCTGAATACAGCCCTTCTCCTCCCCTACTACTCTGCCGGGATTGTGGAAGGAAGGTGGGAGTGAGAGAGAAAAAGCCATCTGTGCTTCCCATCAAGTGGTGAAATGGGGGTGGGGAGATCCTGCTGCTTTTAGCTGTTTCCATGAGTGCAGAAATGCTGACTGGGATAAGGCTGAGAAGGAGTGATGGGGAGCGAAATTGAAAAGGAGAGAGAGAGAGAGAGTGAGATCCACGGAAGTCAGTGGGAGTTTTGCCACCGACCATAATGGAATTATGATTTAGGCCAGTGTGTGGAGATTTTAATGAGTCAAATGAAGACAGCTAAAGAGTTTAAATGAGCTGTGTGCAGAGTCCTTTTCAGTATCCAGCATGCTAAGTAAGCATACCAAATCACATCCAGTGTCCATTATCCAAACGGTATCATTATCCCCCAAAGAGCACTCCTTTTCTGGCAGGGCTGTGTGATAGGCTGCTGCCCAAAGCACTCTGCAGATCATGGCAGAGGGGAGATTATCACTACACTAAAGTACAGCATCTCTTACAATTCATTCAAAATTTGATATTAACATATATGCAAATGCATTTGGATGGTGTGAAAACCAGACCGTAAATTTCCAGTTTTACCACATGGCACAAGATTTCCTTTTCCTTCCTTGGTGACTCAGGTGTTTGAGGGTTGTGCAAGCTGGCAATGCAGGCTCTTCAGTATATCATTGCACAGCCCTCACTGTGCTCAGTATTGAGCACATTTACAATTGGTATAAACTCATCACCCAGGCTTATTGATAAGTAAGTTTGTTTATGTGGACTGATGCAGCACTTTGTTGGAACACTGACCTGAGCCTTGAAACAGCATAGCCAAGTGCTGCATCCCAGCACAGATCATCTCTGAGGCACTATTTGCTGATCCCATCCTCTCTTGCACTGATGGGTTGTGCAGCTCAGGCAGTGAGAACCAATCTCCGCTCAGTGACATGCATAAAGTTTCCAGTCATGGGTCTGAGAAGCTTCAGTCATACTGACATGTTCCCAAGATCCTGCTGCCACAAGCTCCCTGTTCTAGCCACAGGTACTAGTACCTAGCCACTATTACCTAGTGGCTCTATCATCCTGGTCCCTTAATAGTCTGTAGAATATAACATGCTCTTGTTTTCCCAGGGAATCCAGAAAGATTAAGGGAAAACAGGCATCGCTAAGGCAACCTTATTAAAAGAGCAAAGGTCTCAGAAGTCTGAATAAGCATTTTTGACCTCTAACATATGGGCCATTACCCTAACTTACTCTGCTAGTCAGAGTTTTATGTCTGAGCTTGTCACTATAGCTTTGCAGTCAATAGAAAGAAGTAGCCAATTCCAGAGAATGATTGCTTTCTTCCTAAAACCACTTTCTTATAGAAGATAGATGAATTGCCATCCAGACCTGCCAATTTCTCTGCCTTCATTATAAAGAGAACCTGGGATATGATCTTATCAGCAAATGTCTAACTTCCAAGTGCCTTAATTAGCTGAGATGAGATGGGAGATGTTCAGAAGGTCTCTGACCTTTGCAGTCTCCATTTAGGAGGACTGCCCAAACTGGAAGAGCCATCACTCAAAATGGATTGTTTTTGAAAACAGCAATCACATGGGGTTTTATCCACGAGAAATAACATCTAACAGCAATAGAAGAACAAAGGTTAATAAATTCATACATGTTATAAAACTTATTTCCTCCATATTTGCCAGGGAAGCCCAACATTCAGTATTCTGTATTTATTCTGCAAAAGCAGATGTCACAGTTCAGGATTGTCAGACCATTCCTTACCTCACTGTAGACAATTAGGAAATCATCCAGCTGTTTAACAGGAAAAATAGAGATGTACTCCTATGGGCAAGGGGGCAGAAAGCTTTCTGCCTTATTAACTGCAGTGGCACTCCACAGTCCACAACATGCCTGGCATTCAGTCCTAGACAAACACTGCATGGCTATTTTCCTCACTTAGGATCTATTTTAATCTATGAAATAGAGACTTGTGTGGACCATAATGCCTATGTTTACACCCTGTTTTGCTGGGCATCCTTTTCCCACTGCTCTATCTCCTTTTCTTCACTTCATGCTAGGAAATCCAGAAAGCTGTGCACAGTGTACCACAATAAGATTCCTCCTAGTAATAAATTACTTTTTACTAACATATTTTGAAATGGCAACATCAGACCAACTTTCAGGTCCATGAATAAAAATGAAAAACTTGATGCATCAATCTTATGGTGAGAACATGAAAGCCAGGAGGGTTGGCTGCTCCCTGATGATTTTGGGGAAGATGAGTATCTCTTGCTAGTGCAGGAGTAGGAAAAAAAAAGTACTACCTGAATAGCAGTTGGTATCAAATCTTATACACACACACAGTGCTGACCTTGGATATTGTCAACAACAGCAGATGGGAAGGGGGCCACAGCCAGCTACATTTGTACTCCCGACTCTTTGAGGAGGTTATATCTTTTAAAGTATGTAGTTAGCTCTCTGATGACCCTAAAAGAAAATGCAGGTGATAACTGAACAATCTGTATCTGTCAGAAACCAAGATTTTATACAAAAGTTTGTTTGGCATTCTTTCTCTCTCCCCTCACTTGATATATGTTGTGTGCATATTTATTAGGTAGTCTTTGAAATCCCTTTTTCTCTCCCAACAATTACACACGTAATAAAAATGATAATCACACTGGGTGGAGATTGAATTTCCTTTCCTTTTAACAGAAAGGACAGCCTAGTAAAAAAAAAAAAAAGGAGTTAATTAGTTGAATATAATTGCAAATTCCTTAGAGTTAAAATGTGCTGCATACCAGCAGAAAATGCTATTTGCCATATGGTATTGGAAAACTCTGGAACAATGTCTTTTCTTCTACTGTTTTCTGCAGACTGAGCATGGACTTGGATTACTTGTGGCTTCCTGAGTATTTGAGTTATGCAAGCCAGCTCACTGAGTGCCCCAAAGCAGCAGTGAACCATGCTTGTTCAGTTCATAATAGCTATGAAAAAATAAACAAACAAAAAATCTTGGTTTTCAAAAGCTTATAATGAAAGCCTACAGTTTCACTTTTCAATGGTTTTGGGGAAACTTTCAGAAAATTTTTTTTCCTCCTAAGAGTCCAGACAAGATTCTTTAACTCACTACTGAACAGTGTTATTAAGAGTGGTGCAAGAGTCTTTGAAGGAAGTCATCAAATCCTAGTAGGAAATGGCTGTATAGTTAAAGTGGAAATCATTTAGAATAAGAGAGAGATGAAAACATATACAGTTTAATCAAAAATGTCAGTTTGCTGGCTTTGATAGAAAGAAAATAGAAATGAGGGACAGCAAAAGCAGTTACTATATTTCAGAAATTTTGTCAGATAAAGAACCCAAGGCAAGGGACCATGTTGCTTTCTTAAGAAATAGCTCTCCTGTGCATTTCTGTCCTTACCAGTGATTTTCCATTATTCATTTTTAAGATACACATCAACACCCACCTCCCAAAAATAACCCCCAAACCTGCTAAGAAATAGCCATTCTGTTCTCTAAATGTATATATATGTCTGTGGGGAATTGCTCTCCAAGCTCCTAAACTTCTTTCCCTGTTACGAAAGAGATACATGGGAGCTCACACTTGTGCTTACAAACTCTGACTTAGAAGTTAAATCAAAGTTCATTTACAAGCCAGGCAAGTATATTCAGATCTCACAACAGCAACATTGCCTTAATTTCACCTGTAGCTTAGTTTTCTGGTAATTTCTTCACTTTTACAGACCTGTTAATTCTGTCAGGCCAATAAAGTTAGCAGGCTTAAGGGAAAAATTGGCAGTGAATGTTTTCAAGCTTCATTGTTCAGAGAACATAATTATTGTGATGTTTAGATGTTCCTGTCTTGAAGGTAAATACTTATATTATGTGAATAAGTAGACTACCCTTTTAGTTCTTAAACTGTCAGGTGGGCAAGTTCTTTTTTTCTCACTATAGTGTATAAACTGAAGGTCAATCATACGTATGACAAATGCCACAATTCAGGATCTTAAATTTCTCAAAAAACCCCAACCCTCCCACACACAGGATCACTCACAGAAGTACTACTAGTAGCTTCAAGGGCTCTGTGGTTCAAAGCAGCAAGAATTTACAATATATAGTACAGTAAAAGATATACAAATTAGGGCCAGCAGTGCAGATTGGCTTACGCTGCTCAAAATTTTTGACGTTTTAGCACCTTTTTACTGAAGTTTTCAGTAATGTTCATAATTAGGTGTGCGTTCTTTCCCCATAGTTCTAATATGTACCCCTCCAAACTTCAATGAAAAATTGAACTGAAAGTGTATAAAACTGCTTACAAATATTTAAAGCATTTAATATATTTTTCTCCTCCTGTTTTCTTTGGTGGTTTATCAGTGGCAGGTTTACATTGAAAAGAGGTTATCAAGGAAATTAAAAAATAACGAGGAAATCTGTTGACAAGCCTCTGTCATTCTGATTCCATTAAAGTAAAATTTTTAGAATGGTCTGTTCTGTCTTAGTGAACAATTATTCTTTGGACTTCTCTGACATCTTAGGGAGGAGAGAAATTATTGGAAGTTGGAACCTGTCAAGGGATCTTTCCTAGCAATACCAGCCTTTAAAAATATAATTCTAATTTTTCATTTTCCATTAAGAAAATCACACAAGATTTCTGTCCGGCTGCCCTTTCAAGTCAACAATGTGAAGATGAAGCTGTTAATTCTTATTAAAGGGGAGTTTTTTCAGGAATTGTAAAAAATGTTTGCATTTATTTCATAGAAGATCAAATTAAATACCAGACATCCTTAACACTGTCCAAAGGATAGAAATGTCCTGTGCTTGATTTGTAGCTTATGTAGCCTTTTGATCCATTCATTATGAACAGTATAAAACACCATCTTGTGGTATCTCCATACTACTTCATGTGGCACTCCCTAAGCGATGTGCACTGTATCACAAATACGTGTTTCTGGAAATATTAGCCAGGCTCTGGGCTTAATGCAATTAGGTCTGCTTCTTAACCTTGCTAACTAGCCAATGTGCAGCTAAAATGTGTTTGCTGTAGGAACTAGTGTCTGGGTCAATTCCTCAGGGATCTTTTAATCTCTCCATATTGCAAAGTGCAGACATGGTCTTTGGTTCTTCCCTGTCTCCAGTCATGCTCTGCTCACAATTCAGACACACCAGAGACCGACCTGATGAAAGATTTTTATACCATTGCCATGATTCTCAGTTACTTTACGCACAAGTTGTCATTTCCTTGTCAGGTGTTGCTGTGACGTGTAAAATGGGTGTAATTTGCTAGAAAGAAGAGTGGTTAGTTGCCATTTCCTGTAATTTTTGTATGAGGATACTAAAGTGGATACAAGTGTATTTACAACTTTAGGCCCTTAACATACCACAGTACTGTGCTGAGGTATATGCCATCCTGCTCTTTGTAGCTAATGAAATTTTCTTTTTTCTTTTAAGTCACATAATGACACTAGAGTTCTGTCTGTGTGAGAGAATTCTTTATCAAATATTTTCACAAAAGAAAAAATTTCCTTTTATGCCTCCTTAAACAAATAAAAATCCTGTGCCCTGGAGCACTGGGGTCTGCTGGGAGAACCAGTTTGAGCACTGCAAATTCAAGCATACACACATGGCACTTATTCTGCTGTAATCTGTTGACCTGGAATATGTTTAGTTGCTGTTATTATCATTATTGATTATTGCCTGACACTAAGCAATTATAGAATTTCCCATCCTTGCCCACAGGATACTAATGAATTAATTCAATCACAGTAATTCTATTATTAATTTACAGCTTCCTGAAGACCCAATTCAGACTGCAAAGATACAGTAAGACAAGTTTTTGAAAAACACAAATGCAGATTAAGGTGAAGGCAGGAACAGAGAGAAGATCAGCATCAGTTTGCATCATGCAGAATTTACCAACTTGTCTCAGTTCAACCTTGAATACTAGTTTATTTGCTTATAGCCGTATCCCCCACCAAAATGGGAGAAAAGTGTTCATCATCATTTAACAGATGGTGAATAGAAGCATAAAACATTAAGATCAGATTTAAAAATCTATTTAGAAGCCCAAAGAGGCAGATGAAGAGGAAATGTTATTTCTGAGGTTAAAGTTAGTGCTGATGTGTGTCATGAAGTGTTTACACATTTTTAGAAATAAAGCTTTGAGAAATTTATCCAAGGCTAGTGAGAAAGTCTGTCACATCATATATAGTAGGACAAGTTTACACACATGACCTGTGAGATGAAGGTCTATATACCTCATGGGGCAGTTCGTGAAGAACTGAATCCCACGTAGGGAAGGACTAACATTGAAAGGACTGTCTCCTGTGGATGGGAACCCATGCTGGCGCGGGAAAAGAGTGTGTTGAGTCCTCCCCCAAAGAAGAAAGTAACAGCAGAGACAAGTTTGTGATGAACTGACCAAAACCCCCATTCCCTGTCTACCCTGTGCCCCTTTGGTGAGGGCGAAGAGGGAGAGAAATCATAAATAAAGTTGAGCCTGGGAAGAAGGGAAGGTTGCAGGGGAGATGTTTTAAGATTTGGTTCTCTCTCTTATTATCCTACTCTGTTTTCATTAAGTACTTTCTCGGGGTGGGGGTTGGAGGTAATAAATTACTTGCATTTTATTCCATGTTGAGTCTGTTTTGCCTATGACTCAAATTGCGGAAAGATCTCTCCCTGTCCTTATCTTGACTCCTGAGTCTTCCAATATATATTTTCTCCCCTGTCCAGCTGAAAAGGGGAGTGATAGAGCAGCTTTGGTGGGTGTCTGGCCTCCAGCCAGGGTCAAACCACCACAATATCAATAATACAATACCGATATCTTATTAATATCTTAGTAACTTCTAAAAATCACATTACTATCAAATTACTACCAAGATATATCAGCCAATTTTTGTGATTCAGATGTCTCTGGGTGGACAACGTTGTGAGAGCTGGCATGCTTTCAATTGGAGTATAAAGGACTATGAAAGGGAATCTCATTTTCTGCCTTCCTGTCATTCTTAGTATTTCTATCAATGAGATTGCTAATTGCATAATATTATGTGACTAAGGAACACAAATAGAATACAGTTTAGGTGAGACTCAGAGCCTTAAACTCATTGGCAATTTAATATCTATGCTGTCCTTTCCTCTGCTCCTGCACTGATTTTTTGAGCCAAACCTGTCCCAGAAACGTCAACAGATATAAAGGAAGTGCATAAAACTCATGTTTTGTGAAGTTGAGTGTGACATTCTCATGTAAATCCAGAAATGTTGAGAGAAGAGATTGTCTGGTGTCAGGTAAGGGGTCTCTTAGCCTTGATAGGTAACCTTGAGAGGTTTCACTACCTAAGGGGAGATCAACACTGTAGAGCCAGTTGCTATGCTTCCTCCTCATCCTTCTCCTCCTCCACCTGACCTCTCAGGCCTCTTCAGGGAGAGAAAGTGTCTAGAAGCAAACTGCTGTAACTTGTGCCTCTGCTTGGACCAGATAAAAAAGCTAAAAAGCTGTAGGAATGTCAAGAGGAAAGGGGATGTGCTATGAGGTGGAAAAAGAGAGCTTCTGTGGGATCAGGTATGTCCATAAAGGAATCCTAAGGATGGACTAACTGAGGAATCATTTTATTGGTATGTTGTGGTCTAAATAAGAGTTGGAGTTGTCATCTTCCAGTGGCTACGTGAGACTACAGTGCAAGAGGTAAAAACAAGTTGCAGGGTGTGCTTAGGAGCATGAGAATTTGTAAAATAAAGTGGCTAAACAGGGATTAAAAGGAGCACTGAGTCATTTACTTAGATAAAATTCTATTCAGTTGATAGCTGAAGAAAATAATGATGTACCTTTGGAAATGGAAAAACAACTGTATTGTTGAAGTTATCTATTACAGGAAAGTTAGCTAAATAATGGATGAAACCCAGTTCCTGCATGAGAATCAGTTAGTACTTGCCTCTTGAGAGATGGCTGAAGACCTTAACTGTGCAAGAGAGAGCATACCACTGGGCTAACTTCTTCCAACTGCTGACAGTTCTTACATTAATACTTGTCAGATGATGAGTTTTTGACTAAGAAATGTATCATCTGGAAAGCTCTTCAAATTGCACTCACTCATACATTGACCCCTCTATTGTACTTTTCCCGTAGGTCACAGCAGAAGGTTGTTTGTGTATCTTCTAATTGAAAAAGTCTCAAAGGCAAGTCTGAGTGCCTTATGACCTTTTTTCCTCAGGTTAGCAAAATTAGAAAGTCTCAGAGAGTAATTACAATCATCTGCTCTAAAATATTCCAACTCATCTGTAACCTCCCTCCTTCTTTTCCTTCCTTTGTTTTTTGGTGTTTTGTTGTCCGTATCCTCTAGTGTTAGTTGATGCAACTTGGTGAAATGTTTGGATAATTTTTAGCGGAAAAACAAAGTGATTTGTATGTTAAAAACTTAAAAAAGTACCATGTGGTGCCAGTCTGCCATCAGCTCTGCTGGGTTTAAATTAAGGTATTGACAGAGAAGAGAGAGAAGCCCAGATTCTCTTGTGTGTCTGTGTACAGAAAATGACTTCAATTTAGCTTGATCTTTCCAAGCTTATAATGTCACAGGCATCAAATGACAGATTATTTTTTTTTTGGCAACTTCCAAACTTTACTTGCAAATATTGACTTTTAGTTTATAAGCTTAGTTTCAGTTGTGTCCTAGAGGATAAAAATCGAAGCATGAAATTTGAATGAAATTACCAAAAAAATCCATTTGTGGTTTAAATGTGCAACAGAACAAGTTCTGCTTAAACTGGAATACACTCTAGACCAAGTGGAGATGTACTACATGCCAGAGATGCACTGTACCAAGAGGTATTTTGACCAAGTCAGTAATAGTAGAAAGACCAAAAATCCAGTAGTCTTAGTGATCTCAGTGACACACAGACACATCATATTATAAATAGGAAGGAGGAAGTGGCAGTTATCTTCTATTTATGGCATTAATGTTCAAAGGAGAAAGTTCAAGGCATTCTCCTTTCCAAGGTATACATAGAAAAAGACAAGTATTTTTAACAATAACCACTGTGCCAAGAGATATGAAATGATGGCTTGGTTATACATCTAAAAAAAATTACATGTACTTGATTCACTTGACACCATCACACCAGATTTATATTTGATGGAAATCTTTGGAATAATACTGGGAATTTGACTCATATCCTGGATGAGACACTGTTCAAAATGGCTGTGTCGCCCACATTCCTGTAGCGTGTAAGGTTCTGAATGAAAATTAAAATCATGCTATGATGAACTACATCCCAAGGTATTTAAATTCTGTTGTTCAAGTTAAGTTCAATTTCAGATTGTAATACCAGAAAAATCCCACTGGGAGTTATTTAATTTTTTATACAGGCTCAACATGTATGAGAACACTTATGCAGCCATTTAAAATCAATCAAGTGAATACAGTGCTCATTGAAGGTGAGCAATTTGCATTCCACATGTCGAGGTTTCTCTTACTTTCATGGGTTTTACACAACTAACTCTGTGCAATGTTTCTGATTTATGGTGGGATACATCACTGGTAGAGTTGAGTGAATGGTTCATCACTTCCATCAGCTACATTCAATCTTGATGTGAAAAGTTACATATCCCATTTGGGAGTTTGCTATAATCCCTGGCAGTGGAAATGCTATATCTCAATCATTCTCAGTCCTTTTTCAGGTGTGTCCCGAGCATCACATTTATTTCTGTGTCTTGCCTGATGCCTTGTCTTGGGATGAGTTGTGGGATAATGATCATGGCAAGAATTCTGGCATGGTATGCAAATTGGCAAGAGACTCGTGCCTCCACAGATCAGATGCTAAGCAAAGTGCATACTTGCTGGAGGGGTGGGAAAGTGAGAATTAGACTTAGCTTCAGCATTACTCATAAGTAAACACGCTGTACAGTTGCTAAGCGAGTAGTGTTTGTCATTTTGCATACTCTTAAGTACCATCAGCTCTACTCTGCTGTCAGTTCCAACAACAGACTCCAGGGAAGTTACAGTGATGGTAAGGCACTGCAATGTTATTTCCCAGTCACAGATGGATTTCAGCTCCCCCTCCCCCAAACTAAAATATTTGCTTTATTCCTCTCCAGACTATGAAAATATAGAACAATTCGTAATGTGAAAATTGAGCTTCTGAAATCTCTGTTCCCAGTATTTAGGCTATGACTTTGAAATTAAAAAATAAATGACAGCTGTCTTCAGTCTGCACATGTGTTTACACATGCATTAGCTTAAACATATGAATAATTACAGTAGTTAAGGGGATATATGCATATTGTTAAATCTGTTAAATCTTGCTGTAATGCTAGATACCATGTTGCTGTGGAAATTAGTAAAGAGGTTTGTCAACAGCAAAAGATGATAATCTTTCTAGTGGGTTCTGATACATATTTCGAGTGTCTGACAGAGCCACATAGGTCAAAACAAATGTTTTGAGTTCTTCAGAAAAATCTCTTCTCTCACTCCTACTCATACAATACTGTGGAAACTATATGTGGAAATGTGAACAGAACAGATGATTCCTATTGCAGGATGCAGTTATTGAGAAACAATTATTCATTCAATCAAACAGATGAAAACATTTTCTGACCAGAAATGTATCTTGCATGTAGCTTTCATCATTTCTTTTCTCGCAAAATAGGTCTATTTATATGACTAGCCTTGGACAATTTTTAGTTTGGTGCTAATGGACTGTAGATGCCTTTGAGATTTTATTGCTCTTTATCTTGTGAAGAATGCTCAAGCAATTTTAACATTGAACTATAAACTCACATCCCCTGCTGAGTTTTTCTCCTTTGTCTTCACACATATTTTTTTTGTTCACTTGCACTTCATTTTGATAAAGGTGATTGCATCTATTTTATTTCCATGTGTAAAATCCAAGGCATGATTTTTTTTTCAGTAGCATGGTAGTTCCCAAGGTTTGAGGTCATAACTACTGCAGTTTGCACATCTGGGCTTTCAACTCGACTTCCATTTACACCTTAGGGCTTGTTCTCCCCATCCTTTGAGGTCTGTGACTGCTTGTTTGGCAGCTTTGGCTATGGTGAAAACTAAGCAGTAGGAAAGGCCAATAAAATCAAGACAAGAAAAAAGTTCCCATGTGAGATCAAAGAATCACAGATTTACAGCGTAGCAGGGGACTGAAGGGACCTTTGGAGATCATCTAGGTCAGCTCCCCTGCTACAAGAGAATCATCAACAGCAAGTGGCACAGGATTATGTCCAGGTGGTTTTTGAATATATATCTCCAGAGAAAGAGACTCCACAATCTCTCTGCGCAGCCTGTTCCAGTGATCAGTCACCCTCATAGTAAAGAAGTGTTTTTTTCATATGGAGATGAAACTTCCTGTGTTCCAGTTTGTGCCCATTGACCCTCACCCTGTCACTGGGCACCAGTGGGAAGAGCCTGGCTCCATCCTCTGGACATCCACCCTTTAGACATTTATAAGCCAGCTCTCTAAACACTTGTGGGTGTATCCCATTACGGTCCATGTATTTGTGGGTGTTAGGCTTGCCTAAAATAATCTCCAGTCTCCTCAACCAAGGTAAGGTCTTCCTTTATCCAAGCTTTCTCCCTTATCTCCAGGGTCTGTGATTCCTGAGGGTTGGCCTTTGCAGTAAGACTAAAGCAAAAGACACTCAGTAACTTCACCTTTGTATCCTGTGCCACCAGGGTACCCACCACATTCAGCAGCGGGCTTACTTTATCCCTAGTCTTCCTTTTGCTGCTAATGCATTTGAAAAAAAACCTTTTTGTTGTTCTTTACATCCCTTGCCAAATTTAATTTCAAGAGAGCCATAGGCTTTTTCCTTGCATCGCTAGATACTCTTGTCAACATTCATATTTGACCCTAGTGGCCAGTCCCTTTTTCCACATTGCATAAACTTCCTTTTTCCCTTTGAGTTTTTCCAGAAGCTTTCTGTCAGTATCTGTCTCTACCATAGCAGGTCACAAAGACTGAATAAGATGGTAGCTGTAGGTACAGATAGCTCAATTCTGTTTTGCAAGAACTTGGAGCATTGTGTGTGGTGCTTTTGCCCTCATCCTAAAAAGGAGAATAGAAAAGAGCTGAGAGAAAAACAACAAGATTTAAAAGGTATAGAAGGCAGGTGAGGATTTCTTAGCCCTCAAAGTAGAAGACTTCAGAGGAAATATGATAAGCTTCTATAAAACTATGAGTGGCATGAAGAAGGTATATATGACTCAATTATTTATCCCTCTTTTTAAAGACAAGAACTGTGGATCACCAAATAATGATATTAGAAGATATTTTGAAGGGAAAAAAAAAAAGAAAAAGAAAAAGAAGTGGTTTTACGCAGCACTTGTGCTAGTGCTGTGGACCTCCCTGTGAAAGAATGCTGTGTACAGCCAAAATTTACATTGGTTTAAGATCCGACTGGACAAACACATGGAAATTAATTTCTTGAAAGCTTATAAAATATGTAGAATGACATCCAGTTCAGAGACTCCCCTAAGCTGAAAATAGTTGGAAGATGAGACATTGTTAGAGGAGCAATCAGATATACATGCTGTTTTCTTGCAGATCTCTAGACATTAATTTAGGATCATTTCTCTGTCTTGTTATCTTCTTTGGGAAGAACAGCTCCTCCCCAACAATGTGTATAAGAAAGAGGCTACAGAAAAAAATCTGAGCAGGAAAAAATAATTCTGAGGAATACTGAATGATAGTGGTGAAGGTCAAAGCTTTAAAAATGTAAAAAAACCCACACCAGTTGGGGGACACACAAACAGTGGGATGATCTGAAACCATTTCCTTCTATCTGAAGACACCCAGCCTGTAGAAGCCCCATGGCACTGTTCTGACTGGCAACATGGCAGGACATGGGAACAGAAACATATACCACATGCCTGGGTCATCCCCTTAGTCTTCATTTTCCTGGAACAATGGATATCTGGATCTTTGTATGAAATGTGAGAAGAATAGCACAGGTAGTATCTCAAGACGTTCTGAGAAAGAGAAAAATGGACTGTAGCTTGAGAAACTCAGCATACATGTAAGCAGGATTGTTTCTTGTCACGAGAGAGAATTAAAGGAAATCCCATGTCCTATTCCACAAACAGTCTCCTACACAGTGCTCCACAGAGACAATCATCCATTATGGGCACCGTTTATGAAGTCTTGTTATGAGCCAGTACAAATGCCTTTAGACTGTAAATCAGAAAGTATTCAGTAAATGGGGTAATATTCAGAAATGCACAGTCAAGAATTTCAACAGCAGCAAGTGATTTTTTAAGATATTCTTGCATGTTGTTATTTTGAAGTGATGAATTTTTAAACTTAATTTTCTGTAAGGATGCCACATTTTGTGAGTGCTTTTTCCAAATATGAAGCTACACCATGGCATGTGACTGTATATATAAAATGTCCCGTGTCATAGGTCAAAATGTAAAGTCAGCACAAACACTGACACTGCAGCAGAGTATATCAACATTTCAGTTCTTCAGTGGAAATGAATCAGAGATATGCCAACTTTGGAATCCAGCTGCAGTACAGTGGTGTGAGATGTGAATTCAGGTTATAATTTTATAAACATTTGTACAGGACAATGTCAGATTACTTTTACTCTGTGAACATATCAGTTTCTTGTTTACTCCTAGTCTCCAATGTGAATAGTAGAACTGGTTTGCTTTGTGGGCTTTTTCTTAACATGATTCTTTGTCTTAGGGATAGGGAAATGGGTTGAGGAATTGAAGTATCCCTGGAAATTAAAAGAAATTCCTGCTGTGGCTTACAGAATAAAAGTAGTGGCTACTGCTGCATTTTAAGAGTGAAAAATATTGACTTGAGTCAAATGCACAGAGTACACAAATTTCCTTCCTTAAATGCCTATACAGATTTTCTAATATAGGTGCAATATTTTTAATTAACAAAGAAAATAGTGGTGAGGGTTGGAAAAAGGCTTTCCAAAATATCAGGAAAACTAAGGATATGGAAGGACTGTGTTCCAGAGAGCAGTCTTCAACTGAAGGAACTCTAAGCCATGCGGGATGTATTAATTTAATTCCTAAAATTTCTTTATTTCACCAATTTATCCCTTTCCAGCCCTAATGCCAATCTGAATTGTAGCCCAGTAAGTCCTTAAAGCTGACATAACTGCTTGCTGCCATGGCTGAGGAGAAATGGAGGCCCGTTCCACTCTCAATTACATTCTACATTGTTGGTCCTGGTCATGATTATATTGTGCTGGTTCTGTCACTTGTCAGATCTTCAGAAAGTCAACAGAATATGAACACAGTCCCAAATGGATGACTATTTTTTTCTGGATGAGTGTTTTAAACTGGCTTACAGAAGAGTACTGGGGTCACTAAGGAAAGAGAAAGATTGCATAAGAGACAGAATGGTAAAGGAATGGGAGAGAGGAACAAAAGTGAAGGCAGAAAAACAAGACCTAGCATATTTGATGGCAGGGCTCTGGACAGTATTTTGAGGAATCCATAATTTCACACTAAAAGCGATCCTTATGAAATGTTATTTAAAAGCTAGTAGTCATATATATCAGTAAACTTCAGTAGAGGCCAGAAATCTCTCTAGCATTTTCCATGATTAATAGGGTCTTATTTCAAAATCCTACACAATGTAGCTTTGGATACGGGAAAGTCTTTACTTGTAGCAGCATTTGCAGAAAGGCTGTAGATAAGAGTATTGTCAATAGAGACCAACCTCAGTTTCTACCAATGGTCAGCAGAGAATTTAGGAATAGTTTAGGTTTTTCATCTCTTCCATTTCTACACCTTTTAACTATAACCCTCCAGAAAAGACTGTAACAACTAAGAACAGAGACATAATTAATACCTGCATAATAAACCAAGTTAAAATGGCTGACCTTTGCTAAAAGAAGTCATCAAGGCCTGTGAAATTATTTTAAACTATGCAAATACACTAATTTTCAATCTTTGTTTCCAAATCTTATGAAAAACCTTTTAATTTTAAAGTAGACTAGTTCTTATTCCAGATTTATTATTTGTTGGGTACAGTTATTTTTAACTTCTATCCTAAAAGCAATAGATTCTTCAATATTTCTTCTTCAAAGTCTTACTCAAATACTGACCTTTAAAAGTTCTAACTATAACTTCTTTTGCAAGGCCTGCACTTTCCGGAAACAAAGCTCACTCTGTTCTCTGTTGGAAATATCAGAACCAGGCCTAAAATGAGCAATTCAATTCCTTTTCATATATACTTTCACTCTACCATTAACCACAGACAGGTGTCCAATACCTATTGAAAAGCCTCATATAAATTACGGACCTCAGCAGAAATCAATCTACAGTCTAGTCTGGTGGGCTGCATAGTCCAAGAAAAACAAAACAAACCCAGAACATGTTGGCAGGTAAGCTCTTCTTTATATTTTATACCACTTACAGGTGACTACAGAATCAATACAAAATATTTTTAGTTGCTGTGAGTTGGTCTTATGCTGACACTTCAGAAGTGACCATCTCTAACTGTTGTTAATCTCATATATATCAGTAGCCAAAGAAATATTATGCAGTCATGGGTTATTGTCTCTTGGAAAGGGTATTTCCCATCTTTGCCTTAGATATACAGAAGACAACTATAAATTGAGCCTCTTAATAAAGCAACTTGTTTACATTTGTATCATAGTATTTCAAACATGGACAGCCTCCCTCTGCCCCCACCTGACCTACTGCCCACACACATTTAGAGCAGATTGAGGTCCTGTACTTCAGTTCTGATGTGTCAAGCTCTGTCCCTTAGTTGCTGTTTAAATTTCACATCAGAGATAGACATAGACGAAGTAGCCTTACATTGCAGGAATACGTGACTAGAATAGGGCATGAGAAAATAAATAACCCCTGAAGTCTTGCAAGGGTAGTATGGACATCCAGGTTTCTGCCACTCATACCTTGTTCCTGTGAAAATACATTGGCTTTTTCTCTGATGTCTGCACTGGGCTATACCTATAACAGGTCTGACTTATCCACACCCCATATTGTCTGGAGGGTCAGTCCACCAAAATACGTTTCAAAAGGTTGTGAGAAAGGGACCCAGTGGTGTGTTGGAAGAGGTTCCCCCCCAGTGCACCTTTCCATGTTGGAAAGATTGACCAAAGGTGGGAGATGTCTCCTCTTTCTGACATTTATTTGCTCTGATGGGCTTGGTTTCCTGGCTGTTACCAAGGCAAGGATTAGACATAAGTTGTGCTAAAAGAAAAAAAAAATATCTTTTTTTAACCTAGATGATGCATCTGATGAACTTAATTCTCCACACTGCTTTACCAATGCCTCCAAATTATCCATAAACTTAGCCACAATTCACCATAGTCATCAAGCTGTTAACACCATTAATTATCCATCTGTGATGTCTCTGCACTATGACATCTGTAAATAACTGCCTGCAATTTAGATAATCCTACAAGAGATAACTGACAATTGCGCATTGTGTCTTTCATCCTCTACTACAGCTCTGACTGTGAAGGAATCACAGAGGCACTATGGGATCAAAATAAGTAGGTTTACAAAAGATATGTTACACTTATTCCAGAATTAACCTTTAAATTATGTAATTCTTTTCCCAGTGCTTACTGCTCTCACAATACCCAAACATTATGCTCCAGACTGCTATGTATATGTGAAGCCACTCATTTTTTAAGTAGAGTTATGGTTTGCTTCCATTTGCTTTTATGGATGTCTTAAGAGTTATTATGTTACTATTAAAAAAAAAAAAAAGAAAAAGATTTAGAATAGTTTACCACAGTGAGAGGCTGAAATCAATATTGTTTATATGGGAATTAATGTTATTGACTGTATATTTACAATAACCTCCAGAAAGAAACTCTTAAACCATTAAACCTCCTGGCAAAGTATACACTTTCATAAATCTGACTAAACATTTTACAGTAATAATTAAATTAATTACTAGGAGCAAACAACACATTTGATGGTTTTTATCCTTAGGAAAAAATGAGGCATTTCACTATTGACTTAATTCAAAGTGCCTGTTTTTTTCCAGTCTGATATTTGCAGCTGGAGAAATACCTTTTCTTTGGAAGAAAAGCTTTCACAATGAAATGTAACCCAAACAGGATTAATCTGAAGACAATTGGTTTAACTTGCGCGGAGTATTGTTTATGATGATGTTGATAGAGGGAAGCTCAGAAAAATGCACCCAGATGTCACTGTTTGGATGTAGAACATTTACACGTGACTAAGTAATTAATTCCTCCACCCCCTTTAAACCAAGGTTTGCAGGGAAATTGGGCTGAAAAGGAGTACTCGAGAGCTGCCAGAAATAAGATAGCTGAGGAGCACTTTTCGTTATTTCATTATGTTACACATTAATGCCCACTAGAGATCATTGTCTGCATACATAAGGAATTTTCAGTAGATCACTGCTGCAGACACTTTCAGCTTCATAGAGACTACAGACTAATAAAAAAGAGTTTCAAAGATGTGAGGTGATGATTCTAAACATTCACAGCTTTTCAGTGATAGAATTGGGGACTAGGACACTCGTGCTGAGTTCTTAGTCTCATATCTTAAAGGGGAGAATACATGATTTAGTCTTATGTTTAGTGTGAGAGCTATTTCAGCAGGAACTTGCCATTAGGAGAGCTAAATCCATGAGACATGTCTAATGAGTTCTTTTGAAGTTGGGTTATTTAAGAAATATTAGAGATTTCAATGATTTCATGGCCACCTAATTGAGAAGACTAGTTAGGTTCTAACTGAAATCCATTTCCCTCACTCCTCAGGGCTCCCATGATCTTCCTGGATTTGACTCTGGCCAGGTCCCACCTACTATCATTCAATGGACCTATGGATTTTCAAGATGCAAGATGCCTGGAAAAGAGATCATGGAGGTTCGTGATAACCTGACTTTGTTGTTGAAATCCTTCGCCTTCTTTTCAGTTTTCCTAAACCAACTGTACAACAAATCAAGTAATGTGAAAGATTGATTTAGCAGCAGTATTTCAGAACTGAGAGCAGCAAATCTACAGGTCATGAAGCTAAAATAAGGCACAAGCACAATTTTGGTATAATCAGTGGAGAAAAAAATAAGGTGTTGGGAAGTATTGTACAGACAATTGCAGACAGCTTAGCTTAGAAGGACAAAAGGGAGAGACAAATTAAAGATTATCCTAGAAGTGGGGCTGTGGCTGAACCCTGATCTCATGTTAGTACTTAATCCACAAAAATGTTCTTTTCTTGTGTCTTACCTAGTCTTTCTCATTATATCTTTTCTTATATGTTACACTTGGAAGGTTACTTTTATTTCCCTCCAGACCCATCACCTGCAGCTGTAGTGTCACTCTTCTTCCTTCAACTTTTTGTAGTTGGCCCTAAACCAGGAAAAGACTATAATTCAGATTCATAAGGGAAAACTGGTAGGAAGGGCAAAGCCTAACTTAAGGCAATGAGCAGTTCCTGGCGTTCATGCTCTCTAAAAACACACAGACATCTTGTTTGGTGTCATATAAGAGGCAACAAAAGTAGTCCACAGTGTTGAGCTTTAAGTAGGGAGTGACTCAATTGCAGGATTCCTGGAATTCAGGCTGGAGCAATCTCAACCAAGCAAAATACAAACACAACAGAGCAACAGTATCTTGGAAACAATAGAATTCTACTAAGTGGCAAACAGGAGGAGCATACCATTTCCCAGTAATGTCAACGCTTTTTTTATCAAGACTGGATACATGTGAAATATACAGTTTATCCAGAGGTTAATCTGATGCACGGTTTTGATCCCATGAGCTTGTATTGTTAAAAATCCTTCTCTTGCATTGTTGGAATGTTATGCATGCTCCATGCTTTCCTGTTGCAGTTTTACTGTCCTGCCGAATCACCCGATGTTCACCTTCACATTCTTGGCAGGCTTTAATGTGTTTGCTTACAGTATAATTAAATGCTCTGTATTCATTACTTCCCAGCTCTGACTTACATTTAGTCTCTTCAATGTAATTACTCCACTGTGTACATTCAGACAAATGTGCTATTCTGTGCCTGTCCAAATTTTATTAAACAAGGGTAAATGTGTGGTCAATTACACTATTACATATACAATTGTATCTGTCCTTAAGAGAAGCTCTTGAGTCTCTAGTGTGCTTTCAGTGACATGAATTACAGGCATATAAATCCCCTTTCACACTCTTTTCCAACAGTTCTTGTGTTCTGTTTGCTATTAGCAGTAAAGTAATTGACTATGGGAAGAAAACAAACAAGGTCTGGGTTAAATCAGTGATTTCAGATGGTGATAAAAGTAATAGGGAGAGGATCCGTGTTTTTCCTGAATCAACTAGATTGCCAGGGTTAATTATCCAACACAATCTCACTGTCTCATTATTCTGTGCTGTAATATTCCAGCAAAATGAAAGGAAAACCGGGCAAATTCCTCAACATCTAGCTACTAGAAATATTGTGGTTGGAAGATGTTATCCTGTCAATCCCACATTTTAATCCTATTGAAAAACCTTTTTTGAAAACCAAGCCCCAGAGAGCAAAATCAAATTAACTGTAGGACTAATTTAGAAATCTTGAGGCTTTTTAAAAGATATTTTCATTTGCTTTCTAAAATGAAGTAACTGTTAGACTAACTTTGAAATCTTGAGAGTCTTTTTAAAGATCTTTTAATTTGATTTCTAGCGTCTGATCTTTGCAACCACATGCATGTGCCTTGAAGTAGAGATAATTTTGGTTTTTCTTCCAGATGAATTTTGTGTTTCTGATGTAATCTCCAGCTGCCACAGACTTAAAGTTCAGGGAAACAAATATTAACAGTTGGATTAATCTCACTTGACTTTAGTGAAGCGCGTAGTCTAGCCTACTTGTCTAGGCAGAGAATGAAGAGAAACAGACACCTCTAGCAGGCAGTACTGCCCCTTCTGAAAAAACATCATCATTTAAGGCAGGGTCAATCATCATCTCTAGGATGTACCTGCCCCTCTATCTCAGTTAAAGGAAAGGAGTCTAAATCTTATCTGTGTGGAACTTCCAGTCCGAATCTGAAACTAGATACAAGGCATCCAACCTCCAAACAAGTGTATCCAAAGATGATTTGACTGAATACAATAGTTTATCCTGAACTGAATGAAGAATAGCTTGGAATATATTTCCATTTGATATTGTATTGTTAGAGAATGAATGAGCATTTATGCCGTTTCTGGCTGTTTCTTAAACTTGCTTTGCAGAGTATCCTTCGACAGAAGACAGAGATGCCTTCCCTGTCTTGCTCTAAATGAATAGCTTTTAGAGTAGCTGTCCATATTAAAGTGAAATTTTCTAAAATAAGCAATAAAACACCAAGAGAGAAAGCCTAATTTATAAATTGTTTGTATCAGGTTGAAATAGCATCTAAGTAATTTAATCCTGAAGTAAATTTATATTTTCAGGTTTAACAGCCTTTCACAAACTGGGTTTACATTCAATGGGCTAAATTCTCATTTCAATTAATTTTCACGAATGGAGTTTTCTGTGGTGTAAATGGGAAGAGACTCTGTCTCCAAATGCTTATGGGCTTTTATTGGGAGTTTGCTGATGATGCATACAAGGATACTAAAACAATGTTATCTTCATCTAAGCATAGCCTTAAAATTAGATAGCAGTTAAGATACGTCCTCTTTTATTCTGCTGATTTGGAAAATGGAATACATTTATTGGAAGAAAGGATGCAGATTAAAAGTCAATGAGTTTTTATTGCATCATGGATAATTATTTCCCATTGTTCTACCATTATTTCTTCATTTAGGAAAAGGACATGATTCAAATCATTTTATCAGCTCAGTGACTTTATGTTCCACATATAATGCCAGAAATTGGAGTAAATAAAGAATTTTTAATGATGGACCTTTCCTTACTAATTAAATTTCCTTTAAAAAATGATGCTGTGTACATCCATAGGAAATGTAGTATGTACCTATATCTTTAGTAATAGTGTATATATATATATTTCAATATAAATATCCCATTAATAGACCTCACCATTAGTGCCAGGGCAGTAGAAAAAAGTTTTTTGAACATTAGTTTGACAGTTGTTGTACAGTTAGAAAACTTCTCCAATTTTTTTTTTTTTTAATTTTTTATTTTTCACTATCTAAGAAGGATAACATGCAATATAGAATATAAAGCAAATAAAGTAATAACTAAGAAGAGATTAGCGTAAAAAAAGATCTGGTGAAATTTAATAGGTCATGTAACTCCATAAGGTTTCTCTGGTAATTGTAGAATAAATGTTTAAAGGGATAGGATATCAAAATTATAGCTACCAATAGCTACTTTGGTGTTAGAATGAAATTTCTCTTGTCCTTTCTGATTTATCTTCATATTCAAGGTACCTGAACTAGATAGACATTGGCTCAGGATAAAATACAGGAGGTAAATATTAGTGTTATCCACTATGTCATTTCCTATGTTGTAGTGAGACCTCAACCTTCCAGCCTCCACCCAGAGGCTTTTAATCATATATAAGTGATTATGAAAAGCTTTAATGGTATTAATAAATATTTCCTTCTGCTTTCCTGAGCTCCATTAAGCTTCTGACTAGAAAGAAATGTATCTGTATTTCCCTAATTAAGCTACATCTACTGAAACTCATATTATAATTGTTCTTCTCTAGAGGTGCAAGAAAAAATTCCTTATATATGAATCATTGCACATCAATCAAAAAAAAAAATCCATGATTTGTGACTGCCCCAGTTTTCCACACTCATTTATTTCAAAGGCTTTTTCTCATTATAGTCTTTCGTGCCCTCTCTAGCTTTGTATTCACGTCTGTAGCAAGTGACCATCCATGCCTATATACATTTCTTTTTCTGGTGCCAGAAGGAAGTCTTTAAATAAAGTGAAACTATTAGAAAAGATGTATTTTGCAGTGTTTAGTTCTTCTGTAGAATAAAAAGGACTTGCAAGAACATAGGAAGACAGTCAAGATTTATTCATTTTGACACAAAGAATGTAGGAAAAATTATAATTAACTTTTCCTTTTCACAGTGTTATTTAACTTCTAATTTTTGTAGCAATAGCTCAAAATAAGGATAATACTTTTGCAGTAAGAGGAACAGTAGGAGAGCATAACATTCCTCCCCTCCTAAAAATCAATGCCACAGCTACAATGATATCAAGAACAATATAAGAATTGAAGAGAGGAGTCACTTCAATATCTCTCCTTTTTCATGGATTCTGTTAAATGTGTTAGTTTCTTGAAGTTTTATTAAAGCCAATTTACAGACACCTTACATGGAGTTTGGTCCTGAAGCTCTGCACTTGTATGGAAGGGGCTCACTCTGGGGTAGGTTGTGAAGAACTGCAGCCTGTGAGGACTCCTGTTGGGGAAGTCCATAGAGGACTGTCTCCCATGGGTGGGACCCCATGGAGCAGGGGAAGGGTGTGAGGACTCCTCCCCCTGAGGAGGAAGGAGCAGCAGAGGCAATTTATAATGAACTGACCAAAAACTCCCTGACCCCTGTGCTGCTGGGGGGAGGAGAAAGACAGGGGTGCAGGGGTGGGGGGGGAAGGATGACTGAAAGAGGTGATTTAATAATTGTTTTTGTTTTAAAATTTTATTTTTATTTCTCATTATCTTACTCTGCTTTCATTTGGTAACAAATTAGATGGATTTTATTCCTTGTTGAGTCTGATTATGACCCCAACATGAGATGACAATGTGCACTTGCAGCCCAGAAGGCAACCGTATCCTGGACTGCAACAAAAGTGATTTCCCCCCATTACGCTGCTCTGGTTATACCCCACTTGCAGTACTGCATCCAGCTCTGGGGTCCCCTGTACAAGAAAGTCATGGAGCTGTTGGAATGAGTCCAAAGGAGGCCAAAAAGATGAATGGGGGCTGGAGCACCTCTCCTGTGAAGACAGGTTGAGGGAGTTGGGCTTTTTCAGCCTGGAGAACACTCCAGGGAGAACTTTTAGTATCCTTCCAGTACCTGAAGGGGCTTCTCAGCCTTTTGGCTAAAATCAAGTGTAGTATCTGTGAAAGCTGGAGAGGGACTGTTTATCCAAGGATACAGGGATAAGGGGTAAAGCATTTAGACTAAAAGACAGTAGATATAGATATGAGGAAGAAATTATTTACTGCGAAGGTGGTGAAGCACTGACACAGGTTGCCCAGAGAAGCTGTGGCTGCCCCTGGATCCTTGGCAGGGTTTAAGGCCAGGCTGGATGGGATTTTGGGCAACCTGGGCTAGTGGAGGGTGTCCCTGTCCATGGCAGGGGGTTGGAACTAGATGGGCCTTGAGGTCCCCTCCAACCCCAACCAGTCTAAGATCTATGGTTCTATGGCTGGGTAAGATATATCTACAGCAGGATCTCATCCCTTCCCTCAAGTGTTGCTACTGCTAGAAGTTCTAGGCCTAGCTAGAAATTACTCTGCCACTGCAGGTAGCTCCAACACTTAAAAATATGTTTTAATGTGGATGGTACCACAGGACATCCTTAAATTATACTAGTCTGCAATTTAGAAGTGATACTCTGAAAGATGACCTGAGGCCACTAGAGCCGTCTCAACCGTGAGATTTGTGCTATACCTCTAAGATATCTCAGCTGTGATATTTAAGAAAAAGCTAATAGAAAAGGACAGAAATTTAACTTTTTTGTTAGACCTTTTCTGCAGTCAGCTGGGAGATACCAGCTAGCCAGTGTGTCACTACTGATCAGCCTCAGTTTGGTCCACAGATCATTCAGACACCTTATGTCATATGCCAGGGATGCTCTGGCTCAGATATACATTACATTTTCTGAAAAAGTCATCACCTTTTTTTTTTTTTCCCTGAACACTGCGCGTAATACTGAGTTGCTTTGCCTCATAGCACCTAGACTATTTATATCACACCATTATTTATCTATGACAAACTTGTGAAATAAATAACTACTACTTTTCCCTCTTTCACAGAGCTGGGGTGCTGTGCTTGACTGTGATTTCAGCTCAGATAATTTGAATCAGAGATAAATACTTTGAAGGCCATGGTGGTTTAAAGCTACTTTTACCAAAGTGTGGGTTACAAAGCTAGATATAATTCTGTTGTGTCAGGGGATTGTAAACTAGCCTCGAGTGGAAACAAAATTGTGTCCTTGTTGGGCTGTATATGTCATGTCTTATTTGCTCACCTACTCATTTTCTTAATTTTCCCCTTACCCTTTTTAGACTTTTACATACTGCTGAGATACAATGTGAGAAGCGCCCTAACAAATATTCTGTCCACATGACTACATAAACAGTGGAAGTGAAATGCAAATCCAGGTCAGTAAGAGGGCAAGGGGATTTATGCATATAAACACAGTAGTATTGTTTCTGAAATCATGCATAGCAGGGCAAAACTGGTGTAACTTCATTGCCTTAGAGGAGTTATTCTAGATTTGCATTTGAATGAGTAGATAGATGACGGGACCTGGTAAATCAGTCAGACTCATTCTAATCCAGGAGATACTGGCTTTGAGCAGTGTGCTGAAGCCCACCAGTACATACTGATTCACTGTCCAGTTTCTTAAAAAAAAAAAAAAAAAACTTCAAATGACACAGTATTATGATTTAATAACCTCCTGTTTCCAAATCTGGATACTGATACCCATTTTTAGAAGTTAAACTGTAGTTCACACTTCTGTACAAAAAAGGTCTCAGACTTAAGCTACTTTTAAGTAAACTTCATGAATAAATGATACACACATTTCATCAGACATTTGCACAGCAATCTCTCAAAACCAAAGTTTTAAATGGTTTAATAGTTCAGCTGTATTTATCAACTATGACTTTGCTGAGCAAGTCTGCATTTCAAGCCGCAGTGATTGGGGGTATCATCACATGAAAACAGTTTATGCCTCAATATTTTAAGATTAACTGAAGATAGCTAATAGAGATTACACAGTATATTTTACCATCAGCATTTACGCTTTCAGGGTCAGCTTTATCCTCCTAAAGAGATACCACAATGGGAGATAGAGCACTATATCAACCAGAAAGAATACAGATCTCAGTTGATCAATGGGTCACATTAGCTGTTTGGAGATTGATGGCAGCCCAACAACTCAGAAACTTTGAAAATATAACCATAAGGCCAAAATATAATTTAGTACTTGTTTTCTTGAAGGGATGCTGGTGGAAAATGCCATTTCTACCACTCTGATCTGCTTCTTTAGAGGGCATGTCTTAATGCAAAAAATTTGTTGCTGTTGATGCTGAAGGTTCTGCTAAAGCTTCCTTATAAAAATGCACTTAATCTGAAAGCTCCAGTATTTCATCTGCTTTCAGCCTTTAATAGAGTGGAGGAATTCATTAAGTCATCTGAAAGCAATTTTCAATTATGAAAATACAATTTAAATAAGGGGAAGAGGAGTCTTTGAAGATGACAAAAGTGGGAAGTGATTGACACACTCTGTTGTCAGCTGGAATCAATTTCACACTTGGGGAAAAATACCTTCGCTAGGGAAAGATCATCCGTCAGCAGGAGGCAAACTGCAGGGAACCGGGAAAGGAGAGAGAAAGTAAATCCTGTCTTAAGCAAAATATTCAGCAGCCTGAACACCCTTCACCTTGACAAAATGAAACCTCTTTAATAAAAGTACTGAACCTCATAGCATAGGCACTCAGGGCAAACACTGAGGGATTATAGGAACATAACTATCTGTCCAAATTTGGATCTTATTCAGGCACAATGCCATTTGGCTTCAAAACCAGCTTTGTCTCAGCAAGCACTGCAAGAGATCCTAAAGGTTTTCACAGCTGCTGAATAACACAGTATTCTATATAATAATGTAAGTAGTGTTAATACTTAAACATGCAAAGTCTCAAGCTATGCTTTGCAGTCTGTTGTGGGTCTGAGAATCAGCTGTAACTTCCCCACAGAGCCGGTGGCTCATATGCTGCCAGTTCTTTCTATCTCTTAAGGTAAGATTAAAACACGATTAGAAATTCTCTATTTGATTCTCTGATAAGCCATGCATATTTTGCATTTTCCAAAGTGCTACTGGGGTATTAGTCAATAGGAAAGCTGTGATGACAAGTTTATGCTACATCAAACGAGGGGCTAGTTTCTAGTATAAAATCAGCATAGGCCTGAAATTTCAAGGAAGCCCTGAAGTCGATTTACAGAGGCAGTGACTGACAATAAGAGGTTCTAAAAACAGGATTTCATTCCAAGTAAATACTGTGGGGTAGGGCATGGGAAAAATGACTGATAGGTAGAGCAAGCAGATTACACACATGGGTAGGTGGGGGACATTCCCCTGACAGTGCTGCTAACATATAGCTCCGTTCTCAGTGTTACCTTGGCTTATCCATCTCTTTCAAGCAGAAGCTGTCATAGATGGCAAACCTGCTCACATGTGTGTTCATACAGCAGGGCAGGATAATATTTTTGAAGAACCCTTTCAGTGATTTTTACTCAGTCAAGGTGGAGAAACCAGAACTGTTAAAACCATAATTATAGCCACAATTTAGGAGCCCTGAGACATGCATGTATACTTGGGGGACCCAGACACTAGGAAAAATCAATACATTGAAATCCATGTAGCTTTGAAAAAATATACATGCTGTAGGCAGAATGTAACTGTGGAATTAATAACAATAATGGGGTAAGTCAAAACAGTCCCTCTCCCTCCCTCTGCTGTCTCTCCTCAAAAAAGCCCAGGCCCCATCCTTAGTTCTTGGCTTTCCACATATTATGTGACTGCGCTTGTTTTCATCATAGGCTTGAAATGTGGGATGGTTCTTATTTATTTAGCTGAGTCTTGTTATTTATTTATCTCAAGTCAGCAACATTCATAGAATCACCGAATGCTTTGGGCTGGAAGGGACGTTAAAAACTATCAAGTTCCAACCCCCCTTCCATGGGCAGGGACACCTCTAACCAGACCAGGCTGCTCAAGGTCCCATTCAACCTGGCCTTGAACACCTCCAGGGAGGGGGCAGCCACCACTTCCCTGGACAACCTGTGCCAGTGTCTCACCACCCTTGTGAAGAATTTCTTCCCAATACTATATCCAAATCTACCCCCTTCCAATTTAAAACCATTCTCCTTGTCCTATCGCTACTTAAAAATTTCTTCCCCAGCTTCCTTGTAGGCCCCTTCAGGTACTGGAAGGCCGCTATAAGATCTCCCCGGAGCCTTCTCTTCTCCAGGCTGCACAACCTCAACTCTCTCAGCCTCTCTTCATAGGAGAGGTGCTCCAGCCCTCTAATCATCTTTGTGGCTCTCCTCTGGACCTCTTCCAACAGCTCCATGTCTTTCTTATCTGGGGACTCCAGAACTGGACACAGTACTCCAGGTGGGGTCTCACAAGAGAGGGGGGCACATTCAGAGCTGTGCTTGAACCCTTCTGACAAGAAGTTGCCCTGCCAGTTAAGGATTTAGTTTGAGGGAAACCATCACAAGGACAAGGCTCTCCTCCAGCTCACAGAGCTCTTTTTTGCGACAGAGGCAGTTCTGAAATTGTTTAAGAGGGTTTTTTTTGCAACTAATATTTTTATATTTGCTGATGTACTGTGAGTACCACCTATGAAACCCTTACCTGAATTTCTTTATGTGATGGCATTGAGATTATGTGCTGCATGCAGAAGAGCCTGAGATAAGGCTATGTGAAGCTGCATACTCTTCTAGGACAATGCTGGAAGAGTGGGTCCATCAGAGGAAATGAGTTACAGACCGTTCTGTTTCTGTTGCCCACCGCTGTGGTCTCCAACCCACCATAAGAACCCTGGTTTTACAGGAAAGATCCCGCGTTGTCCCACTCCAGAAATGACAAACCCTGGTCTACAACAGGAAGCTCTTGGCTCCCGTAAAATCAGTGGCATTTATGTCCTGAAATAACTTTGAAAAATCTCACCTAAACTGTTCTTTACAAGAGAATTTGGATTTTTTTGCAAACTGTTATCATGGGCTTAAAATCTCATTTTGGTTTCTGTGGCAGTTAGGAGTGATTTACACAAGAAATGTCACTGCTTTAGGGAGCAGTTTTAAGTAGAGAGGCTGCCTACTGTAATAGACTTTTGCAAAGATGAACTTCAAATATAAATCCTAATAATAGAGTGGTTAAGTATTTATATAAATTCTTTCTCAGTTGTCTAGGTGGTTAATAAATCTAACTCTGGGGTATTAAAATCAGAGTGTATTTATCGATCCTTCTACTTTTTGGAGGCTATACATTTGCATTGATTTTCCTTTTTGCCCTTTTTGTTTGTTTGCTTGTGTATCCAGCTAGGTGGGTCTATTTGACCATTATATAGCAGTTTTCAAATAAAAAATTGAATCCAGAGTCTGTCCAAGTTACATAATGTTTTCATTTTAGAATATTCATTAGATTCTACAAATTATTCTTTCTTGCAGTGAAGAGAATTACCTGGCATAAATTTATCAGTGAATTGTATTTCATTCTTGGTTGTTGTACGTACTGTGCTGTGAAAAGTCGCAGTAGAAACATCTTGTCTACTAAAAGGTAGGCAAAATGATCCAATCACTGTACTGTACCTTTCAGTCCTTTTTTCCACCTAGATGGTCATATGTTACATGATAATAGTCTTTCTGGAAATAATGGATCAATTAGACCTTTTTTCCCCATATTGAAATAGGTTCATATATATGATACAGGCTCTGGGAATGATTATCACAGCAGTGGAAGTTATGCCACTTATGCAGATGATGTACTGCTACAATCCTAAGCATTGCTATTGTGTCATGTAGCTCCAGGCTAATATAAATGACTTTGAAATGATAAAATCACTGTTCTGGTTTGTTACAGGAACTAAAATGAGACCCCAGTGGTTTCCATGCAAATCATCTCTTGTGAGACATTTGTCAGTGTCAAAGTTAAGTCTGCTGAATTCAATGTCCTCCAAATGAAAGTTTCATTAAATGCTTTTTATTACACATAATGGCCTATTTTACAAGTGCCTAATCTAAAGATATAAGGAGCGCTAAGTTATAAGAAAATATTTCTGGTCATAAACGGCCTGCTGATAACCACATTTTCTCATACATTCATTTTTTTAGGAAATCCAGAGTAAGCGTGCTGTTCCCATGTCACACAATGGATTGAATTTCTAATATTCTGTCATTTTTACGAGCAGAGATCTGCCATTGCCTCAAGAGGAATTATTTTTACCCCATTCAAGCAAAAAGGATTTAGAAGACTTAACAGACAGACAAGGAGAAAAGTTTACACTGATGTAGATCCTATGTTAAGAAGTGTGGTTAAGAATGCTCCAGGATAGGAAGGTGAGATTTATGGGTCAAGATTACAGATCTGTTTCCCCCTACCTCCCCCCAGCAATCAGATGTACCCTAGAAGTATATTGAAGAGCAAACTATAAAAACTGGCTAATTTATGTTGAGTTCATACAGCTGGATTACAGTTAAGTACAGGTAACATGAAGTGTGACTGGCATTTATGGTATATAATTAGGGAACGCAGTGAAGAATTACTTTGTGTTGTTAAGGGGCTGTGTGCTGTCTCACTCGACCTTCCCTCTTGCATTAAACAATGAATACAAGCATTGTTTCTCTGTGCTATTCCCCTCTGCAGCATGATTAACTTCATAGGATAAGATGTTCCTCAAAATCTCTGACTGCTCATCACCTTCAGACAGCCCTTTTGGCTCTAATGAGCTACAGGGTCCACATAAATTTTCATCTAGGTATACAGGCTTTCTCGACTTTGCAAAACCTCCTCCACACTGTTGGCTGTCACCTAGATTCAGTATACCTTAACTGTTAACATCAGAAGTTTCTAAATTTTTTTATCTTCCAGATCCTTCAGTTCAGGGAAGCCCTCATCTCACCTCTTTACTTCTTGTCTCCTAGACTCCATCCTGGGTGGCTGTTCCCAAGAAGATTCTTTGCAAATGCCTTTCACAATAATCTCTGGCTGTCCCTATTCCCAGGATGAGCCTCCTATGACAGGGCATATAGTACTCTTTCATTTGTTTGGCTTAAAGGAAGCTATCCCTGGCACCCATCAGATGATCCCCCAGCTCTCTTACAGGACCAATTGACTCAGTTGAAGATAATCACTGATCTTGTTACAAAGAACAATAGAAGAGAAGAACAAATTTTAAAGCCAGTGCTAAGATTTACACACACTATTGATATTGGTTGGATATCTTTTTGACCTATGTATAAAAATAACTTCTTGGATTCAGTAAAGGGTAACAGATTGAAATGATGACCTTTCATATCCTGAACGCCAAACGTATGATCTAATTATTCAGTCAGTTCTTAAAATAGATATAAGGGGACTTGATAAAAGTCTGTAGTCTCCAAATGGTGTTTTAAATGTATTTTTATATATCTCTCTATATATACACACACATATGTAATCTCACATATATATAAACCCATCACTTTTATTTGTTTATATACTTTATATATCCCAAGTTTCACCTCAAAGAATGAGCTGAAAATAATGCGTCTACCCACTTGTTCTCCTGGTTGCTATAGCTTATAATACAGCTCTTCACCTGTGTCCACATCAGTAACTGAGATGATAAAAGACATCTCAGTTCAGTGAAACACAGAGGGCTCATTAGCCAAGGCACCATTTATATGTCTGGTGACATCCCTTTATTTTAGCAGCCTTACCTATTTCCCACTGAAATGAAGGAAAAGTCCTTTTGAAAAAAAAAAAAAAAAAAGTGTCACTTGTTCTTTAAAAAAATCATGCCTTGTCCAGCAAGAAGTACCAAAGGAATCAACTATGTAATGCATCCTCTGGTCCCAACACAATTCAAAACTAAGTACCTCTGTTTGATTTCCAAGGCTGTACAGAGAAGCTATTCACTCATTCAATAAATTCCAGAGGAGTACTAACGTAAAACTTTACTGTCATCATCATTAATGGCCCTTCTTATTTCACCATCTCATTCAATCAATTATATTATTCAAGCAATGTGAACATTATCTTTTATGAGCAGTATTTATTAAATACAAATAAAAATGGAACAGTAAATCTTATCCATTCACCTTTCCTATGCTTATGTTTACACCGATGTGTGAAAATGTTGAAGCTGTTTTGTATCAACATTTTGTTCTTTTCAAAACTTAAGGAGAAAATAACTATTTCTTGAAGCCTTATTCTTAAGAGGAAACACATGCACAAAACCAGATTGTTGTACAGAAATTGGAGCCTACGGACAAATCCACCTGGCAGGCAGAAAGAAGCTGGCTGAACAAGCATATCAGATCATGAGAGTTTGTTGAGCAGGTCACATGCACTGAGTGCTTTTTGAAAACCATACATATACACAGTGTCATTCTGCCACTGGCTTCTACATAGCTGAGCCTTAAGCCCATTATCTCTTCTAAATTCCCTCTTCTGATTCAGCCTTTGAGCCCTTATACCTACTGGCACAAGCTAACAATAGGTCTGCATGACTCTGGATTTGAGGGGAGTATGTACCATCCTTACACTTTTCCTTAAGTCAACACATGAATATGGCAGTACTTCATATGGCACCTTATTTTCAGCTGGCATTAAATGCTCTTCAGCTTTTAAAACGTAACTGCAAAAATGGGGCTATGGGATTCCATGTTTATCATCTTTTGATGGCTTCCATATCTAATGATATCAGATGGTTGTTGCAAATGCCAGTTCTGCAAACTCCACCTGGGAACCAAAAGTCAAGCTGTATTTTGCTTTTTTTTTTTTTTTTCCTGGCTCATGCATTATGATCTAAGCTACAGATTATTACAGATTTTTCTTACTAATTCTCTCAAAGGTAAGAACAAAGAACTTGAAGGGGTGCCCACAACTGCTGAGCCCATCCTCTGGTGTTGACTGGAAGGAGTATTGTGCAACCCCTTCCATAAATGGATTTTCCAGAATCCTACTGCTATGATCTTGAGAGGTATTTTAGAAAGAATTCCAGACAAAACATATTTATGGCCAGGTTAAAACAATCTGTTCTTGTGCTAAACTTGTCCTCTGCTTCATGTAAGCATTTCATTTTCCAGGTGCTAAACAGAGCAAGCATGACTTCCCTGTATCACAGGCTAATATCCAAACCAAGGCTTTGGCTCTTTGACCCTTCTTACCAATGCTTGTTGGGTCCAATTAGCACACAGTCAAGCATAGGCCCAGTTGGGAGGCAACAACTAACAGCTGAGAAACAATAAGGAACAGATTTTTAAATTACCACATGGAACTCATTTACCCCCTCCCAGCTGAGATCAGCATCTGATTCGATAAGCATTTCTCTCTTACTGTTATAGCTTAAATTAACTCTTGTGACTGTCCTGAAACAAAGGGGAAATGCTCATGTTACTGGTATTACTGGGAACGAAGCAAAGCTTTGAACCCATTGTACAGAATCCAGTCTTAACAGCAGGCACAAAAAGAAAATGAGGAATAAGGACATGGTCATGCATGTAGTGAAGCCACCAAAAAAAAATTCCTCAAGAAGAAAGGAATTGCTGTCCTCATAGTGCAGTCCTCAGCATCTAGTAAGGGTGTCCCTGCCCATGGCAAGGGGTTGGAACTAAATGATCTTCAAGGTCCCTTCCAACCCAAAGCATTCTACGATTCTGTGATTCTATTTTTTTGTCCTTGTGAACGTAGTTGCAGACTTAGAGCATTCTGCAATAATATAGCTGTGTTTGAAATTAGGAGGATGTTTTCCTTGCTATATTACCTTTGTTGATCACTTTCATCCTGGAATTAGATAATGCACCAATGTATTTCTATTCTACTGTATGTATTCTATTTTCTACTGATCAACTTCCAGCAAAAAGTTACTTTTCTAGAACTCAGGCTCCTTGTGCCTTGTCTCTCTTAGTCTAATCCACAGGTTTTCCTCCTCTGTCTGTTCTCTATCTTGAATATTCTTTTGTGGTATAACTGTATAACCCTTTGTGGGCTTGGTCTAACCCAGCCAAATGAGAGCCAGATCCTTTGCAAGTGTCTTGTGGTTTTGCTCATGGGTCAATGTCCATTTCTCCCATTTAGTGTATAATACCTTGAGTTATTTGGTTATATAGCTTTGGATCACATGTGGCTTACACCCTATCAGCCTGGATTGAGGGCAGAGCAGACTCTTATTTTGCTATGAAAGATGAAACAGACAGACCCTGTGCTGATCAGCCTTGTCGTATCAGCAAATTTCACCTGTACAACTGCATCCATGTCTGATGTCTGTGGGAGTCCACAGGTAACCTCTCTACCAGATGATAATTCCCTCTTGAAACAACCTATTAGGTTATCTCCTTTATTCTAGTATTTTCCCACCTTCCATTGGGGAACTAATTCCCATTTTATCTAGCTGAACTAATAATGTCCCATGTGGGACTATATTAAATGCTTTACTGAACCCCAGGTAGATTAAATCTACTGCATTTCTTTTGTCTGGAAGATCAGTTAGCTTATCAAGGAGAGCGATCATGTTAGTCTGGCACAACCTGTGTTTGCTAGATTGTCATATTTATCTCATTTATCATTTTCTATCATTTAACTGCTCTTTTGCTCAGTAGTATTTTAGAGCCTTGCATCCCAGCAAGGCTAGTTCAGGCGAGACTGACTGCTGGCAATGGGCAGTCCAGCATTCATCCACATGCTGCATGGACTGTGCCTCTTTTACTCCTGTCACAAGACTGCTCATTAAACTCAGCAAATCTAGTTAAAACTCCCTGCTGCTAGACTTGTAACACTGGGCCAGATGTGGGTTATCTTGTCCTTCAAGAAGTGATAGTATTGTAATTTTAAAGTGTTGGTTCTGTCGCTGACATAGTTATTTATTATTTCCACAACCTCACTGGCCATCCGTCGTTTGTTCTCTGCATTCAAGACCATTATCTTTATTGAAAATTGAGGTGATTTTGAAGTTTCAGTGCCATCACAAGTTTGTCTGAATCACTACCAATCCAGACTGCAGATGGTTGCAACCTTTTAAGATTGATGTCCTTTTTTTTGTCAGGTGGCTGAAGAACTTTTTTCCATTTGTTCCAGTTTCATTACAGATAAGTGAATCCAGATCTGCAAAGCAAGTAGGAGTTCATAGGGCTGAGGATGATATTCTTCTGTGTAAAAAAATAAAAAGCTGAAATCTTGATACCTGCAGGGAGAAGATTCCTCTCAGAGAATGTGCTATTTTTGCAGTCACATCTCATTATTGAATTTAAGCTGATGTGATGTCTTTGAGCTATGAGCAGATACAGAGTCAGCTGTGTATCAGAGGCTGATATGGAGTCAGCAGCAGAATGAAGTTGATTAGAACATTATGAAACGTCAGGGCAAAGGCATTAGAGAGAAAAGCAGTTAGCAAAGTTTGGATAAGAAACTGTTCACGTAATTCTGTATATGATCACAAAGTGAGCCCATGGATGAACCAGCAGTAGAACTTGGATTGCCAATACAAGTTAATGTTCACTACCTAACAGTACTCCTCCTTTTGATACTGTTACACAGATCTTGGTTAAAACTTGTGACAGATACATGCATGAGAGCAGGGTGCATACAATGGCCTGGCTGTCAGAGCAACCCCCGATTTGTATGCCTTGCACTATGTCCTGAGGGCTTTGGATGAACCTGTGACAGTAGTAACAGCGGTGACAGGGGTGACACTTTCCTGAACAGAGCAGGATGGGATAAAAAGCTTTCCCTCCTTAATTTCACAGTCATTGCCACTCACCCTACAGCTCCTGTCCTCTCCTCCAACAATCCACAAAGCCATGATCATTTGGTTTATGGATAGCTTACTCTGAGACCTTCCCAGTTTCTTTGCACCTTCATCAAAGCTAACTGAAAGCACCTCAGGCTCTTGCTGTGGCCCTTGGATATAATTTGCAGATGGGCTTTTTATTTCCTTCGGTTTGTTTGTTTGCTATAAAGCTAATTCTCCTAGTACCATTGCTGACCCGACCCCCTCTGTACTCCCAGGAATCCCTCAGTGGCTTCAGCTCAGCACAGCACTCTCTGATCTTTCTCAGAGGGCTTGTGTTTCTCTTATGAAATGATGCGCTTATTAATAAACATGAGACTTAATTTGAACTTCAAATACCAGGAAAAGAAACCATTCCCAAACTGTAAAAGCAGGAGGGGATTAAACAGGGCAGTATCCTAATGGAGCAGAGGCAGGCCTCAATAATTAGAGAGATGTGAGGCCTCGGGTGTCACAGCACAACAGAACGGCGTCTCCAGAGGTTTTTCCCAATACAAAATAGGAAGCAGTGTTAATAATAAATGTGAGGCCTAATTAGGATCACAAATACTGGGAGAAGAAATCAACTCCCAGGCTGTGTAATTATAAAAATATTAGAAGCTCAAATACTTGAAAAGTAACAGAAATTGAGGGCTTTTTTCCCCAACTCACATAAGAACAACATCTCTGTCAATAAGTGCAGGATTCCTAATGCTTTTTAGCTTATTTGACACTCTTTTCTGGGGTTAAATGAAGAGCTTTCAGCTATGATTATGCTCCTCTTCAGCTCAGACAACAGCACCAAGCTCCTGTCATCAATGCTGTAACCCATTCATCAGCATGTGCATGTCACTAGTGAGCAACAACCACTGCTTGTTGGGTCAGCCTTCCTAAAAGGTAGAAAATAAGCTGTTGAGAAAGCTAAACCTGTCTGTCTCAGGTTTTTATCATAAAATATCTTCTCATATTTTCACCAATATCCAACAGTCTGGGAGAAAATCAAAGAAAATTTGCAGAGATTTTTGGTGGCCTGGAAAACTTCAAAGAAACAAGTACATAGAAAATATAGAAGAGAAGAATTTATGAGGCAAATTTCAAGGCTGATGCTTGCAATGAGCAAATGCACATTTTAAATAATGCAGGCATTGATCTACATGTCACTAACAGTTATGCTTTTCCAAGAAATGACTTGTATTTCTACTTCAAAAGTGTATTCAAAGCAGTTTTAAAGCAATTCTGCTGTTTTACTCCATCTGCATCTGAATAGCCACTGGATGATAAGGAAGGCTTTTGTATGCAGAGGTAGCAAAAGCCTGGTGTGTGATAAGCATTCAAAGCATTCACACTGGGTCAGACAGAAGGTTCATCCATCTTGTATCTTTTTTCTGATAATAGATTATTAAGATATCACTTAAAACAAAACAAAAAAAATAAAACCAAACCAAAAAACATAGTAAGTAGAGGATGATCATACATCAGTAAGGCATACTGATCCTGATAATCACTTGGACATTGAGTTGTTGACCATAACTATTTCAGTGATACTGTTCAGGAAATTTCTTATCCACCAAGTGATCCATCTGATGATTTAGAGACAAGGATGTTGTACCATACAGGGTCATATGCTCTGTAGAAGTCCTGGCAGATGATGTCTGTCGCTCTTCCTTTGTCCACCAATGCTGCAAACCCGTCATAGAAGGCCACCAAATTTGTATGCATGATTTGCCCTTAGTGAAGCCATGTTGGCTGTCACCAGTCTTCTTACTTTTCATGTGCCTGGTTTAACCCTGTTGTTTCACACGTTGGTTTAAACCTGTTGTTTCACCACTTCTTTGGATGGCTCTCTTCCTGTAGTCAAGATAAAAATAACAATTTCCTAGTTATTTCCTAGTTATTCTGTTCAATGTAGAGACTTTATAATTGCATCATCATTCTTGTAATTTTTTTAATGTTATAATATACTTATTCTGTCCTAACATGAGATAACCAGAATTTCATGCTGTGATGTCAACATACCAAAATATTTCTGAAGTGACTGGATAAATAGCAACTTCTGCTTAGCTACTCACAATAGGCCAGGTTTGGAACTGTCTTCAAGGCAAGAGTTGGGACATTAAAAAGTGCTTAGTATGGCCTATCCCATCTAAGATCCATAATGATTCCTTCCACTCTTTTGCATAAGCAAAGGGGAGAAATTGAGCTGTAATATCTGAAAATCCAAGTCCTCCCCTAAGGTATTTTTATGGGAAGCCAATGAGATAAATGAATCATTGTAAAGGTAGCCATAATTTTAATTTCCTACGTGAGACAGTTATTGAGTTGGAATACACAGTTCATTGCTCATTCTAGTGCAAACCTCACAGTATATTGAGCAAATTTTCACAAAAGGGGTAAATTTATTGCCTGGAGAGTTAAAAAAGTTCTCTAACTGGAACTGGTTACAAAACAAGAGGAATAAATCAAGAAGATAGGAGAATTTTGTGAGAAATCTCTGCAGGATATCTAGTGTGATGCATGTGTCACAGATATTTTTCAGAGATGCTCAGATGGCTGCCATCAAAAAGGGTCATAACTACTTGTTGCCTATGGTAGGGTTTTATAAACATCAGTGTGCTTCCTGAGTGGAATTTTAGGGTAATCCCCAACTGTGGGTGCTTCAAAAGTGATCAAAGTATTTGGCCAGGAGAACAGATAATTTTGTCTCCCTTTTTATTCCACTGGGAATTCATGGTGAATTGTATGTGTTATAAGTCAGCAGCCCGAGGTTTCAGGCATGAATAAAGGAAGCATTGTTCTGCAGCTCACCCCTGATTTTAGTGGTTGTAACTGTAAAGACATTTGAATTCATGTGACCAAAATCACAGGATAGTGTTGTCTTGAAACGCTATTGTAGGATTTTCCCCAAGAAAAGCAAGTAAAAGCAAGGGCAGTCTGTCATTTGGAAGCAGCAAATGTACCCCTCCCCCCCACCTTGTCTGTGGCAAACGTTTTCAAAAATCAAAATTAATCAAAATTAGTGGAACTGAGATCCTTAAGTGAGTCTACCTGAGCTAGTTTGTAAGACAGAAAATATCACAAAAGATGCAGGAAGTACCATATAGAAGCATAAGCTGAATTAAACATTGGCCAGAACCAGTTTTAAATTATCAATAGGATAGTAGGATGGTCCTTGTATTTCAGATTTGTCTTGAGGTAAAAGTTCTAGAAGTGTGACATTTCAAAATTGTTGGAGCACCCAGATGTGTAGGCAGGAGCATACTGGCAGCTAACTGGACATTTTTAAAGGTTAATTATTGAACATCTATGCTTATCAATATGGACCTAAATTATTTGGGTTCTTGCATCCCTCCACACCCTGTCCTCTCCATGGAAGGAGGGCTGGCAGGGGCGTGGGGGGGGTAGGAATCGGAGTTGGTCATGCCTTATCATAGGTCCTTTTGTTGATGCATGCAAGGAACTTGTGAAGTTTTAAAATAGTTTATTAGGTGAGGTAAAGCCCCCTTAGGGTTTACTCGACTGTCTAATACATGTGAAAACTAGAGTCTGTTTTGTGTTCCTTGGAACTTTATCTGCGATTAGTGCTAATTTGTCTGCTGATATAAGTTATCTAAAAATTTTCCCTTAGTGAAAATACACCAAGACTGTTCTGCAAGGCAAAGCCCCAAGCAGGATTTGATGCTTGATAACCCTGATAAGCACCTAAATTATTTAAAAACTAGTCTTGAAAGTGCTGAAACCTAGACAATGCCTGCCTGCCTGGCTTGCCTCCAGGTGCAGTATCTTGTATGTGTCCTCCACTGTGCCTGTCACTCATCAAAAGCCCTTATCAACATCATTGTGGTTTAGAGGATGTGTGTGACATGCTCAGGTCTCTCTTTTGCTTGCAAAGACTTGGGAGACTTCTGTTTTTTCGGAGCGTGACCCAACAAAATGTTGAGGTTCCCCAGTGGGAGATGTGCTGACCTCCTTAGAGAAATGAAAACTCTTCAGAGAAGGCAGTTATGCATCCTGCTATTGTCACCTCATTGCCAGGGTTGGTTTAACTTCCTCAGCTAATTTTGCACAGGGCAAATGAATGCTGTCTCCTCCAGGTAAATCTACTCCAAAGGTGGCAGGTCTTGCTTGCCAGCTGTCTATAGCAGCTGGATCCAGCAGAGTTATGGCTGTGAATCCAGACAGTAACAGGTGCTTTCCTACATAGAATACAGCTAAAAAATGTCTTTAAAATACTAACATTAGGCTTGGGATATTTGGTCTCCTTGTAATCAAAATGCTGGAAGTCATCCCTAGGAAGATGACTCAAAACACCTAAACTTAAGCTTTTTGAGAGAATTGTGCCCTGTGCAGCTCTCCATGGCTGTAAAGGCAGTCCAGAGCAATGATTCTCCTTATGTTCAAGCTTGTCTTTGTCTTTAGGTGCAAGTTAGTTTTGTTTATCAGAGATTTCAAGCCCCTCTCCACTAAGTAAGTGCGCTGTGATTCTCTGTCATGAGAGGATCCCAGTTTAACAATCTAGAGTGGAAGGAAATTAAATTTCTTTTTTATTTCTCTTAACAGTTCTATGTTTCAAACACAGTGAAATGTTAAAGTATGTAATGATTCCTTTTCACTTGAAATTAGTATAAATCTAGAAGCCATTGAACTATTAAAAGAGCTGTGCATAACGGATGCAAATTATATTAAGGGCAGTATGTTGCATTTACTTTTTATTGCTCAGATATCACATGAACAGGCAAAGATTAGCAGCCAGAGCTAAACATTTGTAGATACAAATACTGTACCAAATGGAGTTAGAGATGACTTTTTTTCACTTCCTCGACTGCTATCCATCAATACACTGGCACTGATGCTCTAAATGGAAAATGGGTTACTCTGTCACATTATGTGTACTCAATCCAGGAAGGAAAACTGTGAAATTTAGTTTATTTATCCAGAAAATATGGCTAAGTAGATGAAGAAGTGAAGATAGAATCGTTTTAACCAGGTGCTTTGCAGCGTGAAAGGCTGTGTGCTGTGTACCTTGGCAGAAGCCCTGGGATAGAAACAGAGAGAAACAGTTTAATAAGGCTGCCTACCAGGGACACGCAATTACAGCAATGCAGAGATTCTTGGAAAACAAGGAGGCTAAAACCTGAGCTCTCCAGTCACATCATGAAGCAGTTAAAAATAACAGCATGATCCCCTCTAAATATAGAAAGCAAAATTCTGTTTCTTTGGGACAGAGCCACGCGTTTGGCTTTTGGCTTTTGTGTAGCAAAAATGATTCTGAAAAAGCCGTGAACTCGGGAGACCATATGTACTGTGGATTAGCTGTAACTCTACCTTATTGCAGAGAGAGCCAAAGGTGCTGTTTTTGAAGTCACGCATTGTTGAAGTCAACAGGAGCTTTACCACTCCTTTCTGTAGGAACTGAGGATGTTTAGGCCAACACTGAGTGTTTTCAAAAATCACCCTCTTGCGGTTTATGTTTTGAACAAAATGAGTAACATTTCAGATACCTTTCTGTTGTATCCCCCTCCACACCACACCCTCAGCTGGGGGAGAGCTGGAAGAATAAAAAATGATTTTAGTGTAGCCTCCAAATCCTGGAGTTTCCCAGTATTTTAGAGCCATAAAAGTCTACACCCATCACGGACATGCTGTTTCTTTGAAGCACAGTAGGGCTGTGGGCTGAGAATATAGAAAGAAGAGCTGATTAAAACGTGTAAAATAAAATTCTAACCTCCATATTTTTCCTTAGCAATTGATACATGAAAAATCAATTGACGTGTTAATGAATCACAGAACATTATGAATATAATGTTTATTAGTGAATAGTAAAACTACACAAACAGCAATCGTCAAACTCCCAGATTTAAAAAAAAAAGACAAAATCTATTTAAATCTCACTTCTATCTGTTCTGTAGCAATGCTGTACTAGTGGTTTAGACTGCTTTCCAAATACTGACATGAAGAAAAAAATTTAAAACTCAAACCAGAGATTGAACTTTTCAATTTGTAAATAGAAAATAAAGTAAAATATTATTATGCATAAGTAATTATATATATTTTAATAAATTCCTATATACACCAAATACCATGGGGGTTTATTGTATCATATGCTGTTATACACATACTCTAAATGCTCTGAATGGTTTGCACTGGAAGAGCTGTCCTACTAAAACACACAACCATATGGCCGGGTGAACAGAGTGGAATTGTTTAAGATGATGCTTTTCAACCTGTGGTACCCTACACCTTTGGAAATCTGTGACTTTAGAGGATAGCAAAGAAATGTGAGACCGTAAGTGCTATTCAGTATCTGTCACAGAGGTGGGATTTCTGAGGACATTACAAATGATAGGGGCTGGGATTCACTGATTTAAAAACTTCTATAAACTATTTTCTGGGCTGGAATCAACTTGCTTAGCATCTTGCTGAATTAAGCCTCACTTGCCAAAAAACAGTACTTGTTATTTGCATTGTTTCCATAAACTTATGTTTGTTAGCATGTGGCCAGTACAGCAGACATGTTCGTTTCATATCAAATACTCAAGAAGTTGTAGTAACAGGCTGTTACAGAAGCTTTACATTTCCTGGGAGTACAAGATGAAAAAAACATTTGTAGGGCTAGGAAGAATATTCACATACATCAGAAGATTCTTTAGAACTAATTAAAGAGCTGCTGAACCTGGGAGAAGCTTCAAACTTCAAGGTGAAATTAGGTCAAATTGTGATTATGAAATTCTTGGGTTTGTCTTTTACAGTTGTCAGCTTCTTGATTGTTTACTCTTTTCCCAGAATCACCTGGACCTGGCTACTACTAAAGCTAGAGAGTTGGCCTAATTCTGAAATAGTTTCACTCTTAAATAGAATTACTATGCTTCAAGAAACAACTTTAAGTGCTGGGTAGTCAGATCAGAGCCACCATTCACCCATTTTTTTTACAAACTTGGCATTTATACCATTATTTTGATATAGTAGATGAAGTTCATTGTCAAAAGTTATGGAATTAATCTGTTCATATGTAGGTGTTTATGGTGTAGGGGGTCTACACCCGCATGTACCACCGAAAGTCATTTTTATCAGTGGGGGAAAAGGAAATTCTGTAGAACAGTTTGCATACTCTGCTGTACGTGCATAAAGTAGGGCAGAGGCATGGCACTGTAATGAGCCTATTGCTCACTACAAGGGTAAGACGATGCTAGGGTAACTATCTCCAAGTCATCCCACCCCCACTAGAATATGCCTTGCACAGAAAGCAAAGAGGGAGTGGAAATTTGTATGCATGTATATGGATAATTCTAATTATAGTTACTAATAGCCAACAAAAAGACAACTAAAGGTACAGATCTCAGGGCATCAGTCTTCCTCAATGACTAAGGGACTATTCTATGTACAACCTGTCAGTATGATTTTGTGCATTTTAAAAAAAAAAAAAAACAACAAAATTATGGTATCTGCAGGAAACAGAAGCAATCTTTGAGTGGGACCTACTGTAGTTATTTCCACACCAGGAAATGTGTAGACAAATAATCTCTTGAGTTGTCACTACCTTCCTCCCAACAAGGAAAGTTCTGAGTGTGACTTCCTCATATAACTACAAAACAAGCAACATACTTTGATACTTATTGTAATACACAGAAATCAAACCCACCATGATCTCCTTCTTCACACATACACCTGCAAACAGGCAGTCTGCAGCAGCTTGCAAATTCAGCCATCTGTTTAGGGTTCAGAATACGCCTGTGGGCACTAGCAGCACAGGAGGCTGTGTTGCACGAAGACGACTTCCAGAAGGCAGCTGATCACAGAAGCAATTCATCTCTGTTTTCCTCTTGCCTCTGGAGTGGTTGTTTGCTGCTGACCTACAGCTGTAGTGAATTACCACCAAACATCATGCTGGCTCAGCAGTCCTGTTGCATGGGGAGAATACAGTCAATGCTTGGCAGTTATGCTTTTCCTTTGCTATAGAGAAGGAATGAACAAAGGAATGAAAGAGTGAAGGAAAGAAGGAGAGGGAGGAAGGGGGAGAGAAAGAGAGGAAGGGAGGGAAAAAGAGAGGAAAGGAGAAAGGGATACAGAAAGAGAGGTAGGAAGGAAGAAAGAAAAGGAAAAAGCAGCCAGAAGGCCTAGTTGTCAGAAGTCACAATCAAGATACAGCAGATGTTCCCACTAGTTGCTCTTTCTGCTGAATTTGGGTTTACTAAGGCTGGACATTTGTTTGTATGGAAACCAGAAAGCTGATAAGGTCCTATGTATATACTTTCAATGCATGTCTTAGCTGCTTGAATTGAATTATGTTAGAGTTTGGGTCCCAAAACTTTTCTCATTGATATTTGAACTCTAAACTAAATCTGGTCCTTTCTGGTCCAAGTAACCATCTAAATTCCTAGCATTCAATAAATTCTATGCACAGCGAGAAAAGTCAAGCTGATTTGCCTGTGCAGCACTGGGGGCTTAAGGTGAAGCAGTTCATATTTTTAGAGGCTCTCTCCTCAGCCAGTACCTTGGTTTTGCTGAAATGGGAATGTGGGGGGAAGAGTATAAATTTATGACTCATTAATATCCAAAGAAAAAGTGCTTTCGCCATATGTTCTGTTAAGAAATATTTTCAAGTTTTGACACTCTTCCCCACTGTTGTAACCAGTCTAAGGTATTCCCATTCAGCTGTGAATGGTATTTCACTCAAACCCTCCCCAAATACCATGCTGGTTAATTTTTCCCAGCAGAGTTGCCTGCAGAGATGACCCTTGATTTCAAACATTGCTCCCAAATACAAACACAGCTGGATCTCAAAAGAAATAAGCCCAAAACAATATCTAACACATATTTGAAACCCCTACATATTTTGACTTGCATTTTGATGCCAGTCTCTGCATCAGATCCAAAACATTTTAAGAAAACAGCAGTACTGAATGACAGAATCATATTTCACTCACAGTGGGACATGCTGGGGGGGTTTTCCCTTTAAATTTATGCCCTAACCCTCTGATGTAGGATTTGTTAAACTGCTAAAAATATTTTCCAAGGAATAGGGCTATTATTTAATTCAAGAACTAAACAATGCATCTTCTCTGATTTTATTTCTTTGGGTAATTAACTTCAGCAAAGTCATTTAGTTCACTTTAATTTTCTTTGTAGTTGTAACAGGATAATTTCTACTGCTTTTTCTGTCTTGAATCAGTACCTAAACTCCATCTTAAGCCATTTCAAACCAGATGCTAAAAGGTAAGACTTCATAGTGAGTTAAGCTGAATGTGTATCTATCCAAAGAGAGATCTTACAGATCTTAAAGGTCACAGAAACATTGGTTGGACCCAGAGAAACCTATATTTAATCTTGGAATTGTACACAGAGCAGAGGATGAACTACAGGAATATAATAAGCAAGTCTTGATTCCACCATCTACTCTGTGTGCTCAACACACCTGTGCTTGTTCCCAAGAGTAAATTAAGAAAACCCAAAAGTCTCTTTTTTCACTTTGCTGTGTGAATACGTTAACATTTTCCAATTTTCCACCTACCACTGGAAATGTTTGATGGCTGCCATTGAAGTCTGGCAAGTCTTTCCTTAATGTTTTTCTATAGTTAAGAACATAGAATGATAGACTCATCAAGGTTGGAAAAGACCTTTGAGATCAAGTCCAACCATCAGCCCTACACCACCATAACCTCTAAACCATATGAAAAGCTCTTCTGAATCACAAACACCACCTCTGTGATGCGGTGAATAGATGTGGGATATGATCAGAAGCATAACCAGCAGGTAGAGGGAGGTGATTCTGCCCCTCTGCTCAGGTGACACCCCATCTGCAGTACTCTGTCCAGCTCTGGGGTCCCCAGTAAAACAAGGACATGGAGCCATTGGAGGGAGTCCAGAGGAGGCCATGAAGATGATCAGAGGGCTAGAGGACCCCTCCTGGGAAGACAGGCTTAGAGAGTTGGTCTTTCTCAGCCTGGAGAAGAGAAGGCTCTAGTGAGACTGTAATAGCAGCCTTCTAGTACCTGAAAGGGACCTACAGGAATGCTGAATATGGACTGTTTGCAAGACCAGGGAGTGATAGGACAAGAGGGAATGGCCTTAAGATGAAGGAGAGGAGATTTAGATTAGATATTATGAAGAAATTCTTCCCTATGGGGGTGATGACACAGGCACAGGTTTCCCAGGGAAGTTGTGGATGCCTCATCCCTGGCAGTGTTTATTCCTGTTTTCTCTTGATCTGATGGTTCACTCTTTTCACTGATATTTACATCTCTGACCACTTTTTTGTCTCCTAAGGTGAACAAAATGAGGTCCTTTAACCTCCTGTCATGAGAAGGAGGTCAACCTACTTTCAGCAAATTTATTAGTCCTGATCCAACATGGTCAAAGTAATTGTATTTTCTGGGATGTAGATGGGTTCTTAGCAAGTGTTTTTATGATGGTATAAACATACTTTATAGGCAGTGTTTCATGTGATACACCCTTGGGTGCCCTCTGTCTGTTTGTATGGTAACATCACACCAGCAATTAAGAGTCCCTGCTCTGTTCTTTCCTTCATGTGATGACCCTTCAACTCACAGCAAAAGTTCTAATTAGTCCAGTTCTTTGTAGCATTCAAGTTTTCTTGCTATGAGATATTATGATTTTTCTCTGAAGAAAAAGATGTCTTCCAACTCTGAGCTATTATCACATTCACAGTCTTGAACTATGTTCAACAATGATCGTTTTAAGGACGACTCAAGACTAAACTGTAATGAACTCCACTGGTAACCTTCCTCAAGTTCTCATTTGATGGACAACTAATTGCCATTTACACAACTAATTGTTATTTTCATTTACACCTATCCTCTAACCTCTACAATTTCTACTTTATCTGGATAAAATGATTTTTCTTGCTGTACTGAATCAAAGGAGTCACTGAAGTCCAAATCTTTAGAGGTACCCTTTTTTGTTTAGAAAAGCAAAAGGGTCTAGCAGGCTAATCTGACACAGTCTTCTTTTAGCAGTGTTTAATTCTCCATGTTACCTCCATGCCTTAATTTTGTTCTTCATCCAAGATTTGGTCAACACCCTCTGTATATTATAGTCAAGAGATCATCTAGCCAAACTACTTTATTTGCAGCTCTGCCATATTACCATGGAAAGGAATCAATAAACGATATAAATTTGTGAAGCTTTGATCACCATCATGTGTCTTTCTTCAATATCCTATTCAGGACAACAGGATTGGTAATAGGAGGAACACTATGGTCGCATAATGTCTTCTAAACCTTCCTTCCTTCTAGAGCATCTTTTTTTCAGTGGGTAACCCATGAACAAGTGCTGAAATGTAGTCTGAAACAGAGAAAGCTTTCAGCAAGTGTTTAAGCTTGGTGCTTTCAAAATAAATTTTTGCATACTAAAAAATAGGGCTGACTTTTGTAAACAGATGCACTTCTCAGCTTTTATAATGAATTATGAACAACTTTCACCAGACCACGTTCAGGTAAATGTGAAGAAGTTCATGTTATATCTGAATTTTGCATTATATCTGGAGTTATCTTGGAAACTTCTTATTACATATTTTATTGTTATTTTTATTTTGCTCTTAATCTTTATTTATTTAGTATGAAAAAATATGGAAAAAGCGTTTTACTCAGACAGGAGTAAACTATGATTTAGGGAAGCAGATAATAAAACATTAATAGTTCACAAATTTACTCCATGCCTGAGTGAACATCTTTATTGATCACAGGTATTACAATAAGACCCTGTATATAAAATACATGCATCAAAGAATGCTATTGTGTTTGGCAAACCTTTGAATTATAGTGGACCTTTTTAGGAAAAACATGGCTTTGTATTAAAAGGTAGTACAATACGATAAAGCATAAAAACAAACTGCTTGGCTTTGCATAGCTTTTAGTGTGTATAAAATGTATGCATCAAAGAAAGAAAGTGTTTGTAAAAAAAAATACATAGAAAATAAGACCAGAATACCAGGGATGACGTTTTGTCTGTGATAGATCATGCTGATGAGAGACTCCTGTTTCAATAACCACATCTCAGTGTAAAAAAGCAGGTTTCATTTATTTTTCCACTACCCTAAGAAGGCCTCACTGAATTTCTATCCTTCATCTGTATTCCAGACACATACTTTCAGAATTTTTGAGATGTCTGAATGTTGTTTGATTTGCATCCAACTTGCTGACACAGCCCCAGTTTTGTTGCAGATCAAATAATCTAGCTTTTTGGAGGCGAGTTATTAGGAATTCTTATTGATGATTTATACAGTCCTGAATAAACTCATTTTATTTGGCTTGTCATAACCAGCTTTAATTTTCTGTTCTGCTAGTAAAAAGCTTAGTGGTTTGTTTATTGTACTGCTGTAATGTCAACAACCTAATCTACTTTAAAGAGCAAAGTCAATATTGTATTTTATTAAAACAAATGTGAAGTTTAATTATATGTTTCAGTTAACCTTGGCTTTGTGTTAGCTTTTATTATTTTCTATAAGTAAATCTTTATTCAGAGCTCTTGTGTCCTTCTGCCCAGATCTAAGAGCTAGTGAGTCGTGTCTCTGGCAGGGCTTGTTTGCAAGGCATAGAAATACTTTTCCACTGTGGGCTGTGGAAGTATGAGCTGTCCTAGGACCTTTTTTGTTGGTGAAAAGATGTACACGAGGCTGTGCCATTACCCATGCTGAAGCCTGGGATGCAAACTAGTTCTTGCTTTGTCTCTGAAACACTTTGAGTTGGGTCTCTGGTGTGATTTGGGAATTCACAGGCTATGCAGAACCCCTGCAGGGGGGTGATAGGGATGACGTAGGAGACCCATATGACAGCTGAAGGCTGAGCTACATGTAGCCAAACCAACCAAATCCTCCCTGAGAAATGCAGCACACCTCTCTAATCTGGAAGCTGTGTTAAATATGCAAATAGATATTTGAATATTCGTCACAAGATTCACCGATTCACACAGATTCACAGATTTATATGGGTTGGAAGGGACCTCTCGAGATCATCTAGTTCAACCCCCTGCCAGAGCAGGATCATCTAAGGGAGGCTGCCCAGGATTATGCACAGACGGATCTTTTAATACATCCAGAGGAGACTTCAACACCTCCTGCACCAAGGGCTGTGTCACCAACAGAATAAAGCTGTTTTTCCTCATATGGAGATGGAACCTCAGTGTTCCAGTTTGTGCCTGTTGCCCCTTGTCCTGTCACTGGGCACCACTTGGAAGAGTCTGCCTCCTTCCTCTAGACACCCACACTCAAGTATTTCTAAGTGTCGATGAGATCCTCTCCCAGTCTTCTCTTCCCCAGGCTAAACAGCCCCAGCTTTCTCAATATTTCCTCATACAGAAAATGTTCAAGTCCTCTAATTATCCTAGTAGCCCTCCACTGGACTCTCTTCAGTAGCTCCCTGTCTTGAACTGGGGAGCCCAGACCTGGACACAGTTCTCCAGTTGTGGCCTCACCAGTGTGGAGTAGAACCTCCCTTGACCTGCTGGCCACACTCTTCTTGATGCAGCCCAGGACATCATTGGCCTTCTTGGTTATGAGGGCACACTGCTGTCTCACAGAGAGCTTTCTGTCCTCCAGGATTCCCAGGTCCTTCTCTGTAGTGCTGCTTGCCAGCAGATCAACCCCTAACCTGTACTGGTGCTTGGGATTGTTCTTCCCTAGGTGTAGAACCCTACATTTTTCCTTGTTAAATTTCATAAGGATAGCCTTTGTCTAACTCTACAGCTTGCCCAGGTCCGAGATGAAATAATCATTAACTAAACGTGTCCTACCAAGTCTTGGTCCCTAGGCTGCAGAGTCTGGCTGTAATGCAAGGAGGGATGAGATACATCTTTCTCAGGTTTTGCTCTCATATCTTATGAATCTGGAGTTTAATTTAATCCTTCCACACATGCATAACAGGCATGTCAGAAGCAAGACCTGTGCAGTGAGTTTGTGTTGCTGCAGCTATCAAATATTCAGGGGGTGAAGAAATGAACAATTGACATTTTGTTGAAGGCATATGACATCATGTTTAGCATATAAAGCTGTAGGAAGAAGGAAGAGGGTTGTTTGGAGTGATGTCCTTTGTCTTCCCAAGCCACCGTCACATGTGATACAGCCCTGCTCTCCTGGAGATGGCTAGATAGCTTCTTCTCATGGGAAGTGGGGAATGTTTTGCTTTGCTTGAGTGTGTGGCTTTTGCTTTACTTATTAAACTGTCTTTATCTCAACCCATGAGTTTTCTCACTTTAACCCTTCTGATTCTCTCCCCCATCCCACTGAGGGGGGAGTGAGCAACTGGCTGTGTGTAGCTTTGCTGCTGGCTGCAGCAAAATCACAGTTATAAATGAAAAGAGCTTCAGAAAGAGGGGTGAATATTTAACAGCACCTCTCCCTGTACTTCAGTGGTTTTACTTCACAATTCCTGAGGTACTACTATCAAACGTTATCAAAATAATGCCTTAAGCTTTTGTCAGTTCAAATTATCATTCCCCCATCAAACTCTTACTGCCATTATGATATTGATCCAAGAAAAAAATAACTTGCTAAATTAAGGGGATTCTCCTGGAGGAACACAAACTGATCAATATTGTCTACATATAGTCCCCCAGCCCCATTCAGACCCTGAGAACCATTTAAGGTATTAAATGATGGCATACAGACAGGGATATTAGCTACTCTGCTAAATTAATTTTGGTAGCACCCTTTTATTCATTCTTTGATTTATAGTACAAGGACCTCCCTTGCCTCCAGGTTTATGCTAGAAGGGTAAGAATCGCCTAATCAAGCGCCATCCCTGCACAGCCTAATAAAGCCTCTTTGAAGCACTAAGAATTGACCTGTGGGGCTGAGGAAACTTCACTAAACCGACTAGCAAAAACAAATGAGAAAAATCATAACAGACACCTAATAGCTGGGAAAAAAAAATTCCCTGATCCCCACAGGTGATAACTTTATGTTCTATAGCATGAGAGTTGATTATCCTTATCATAATGGCAACATACATAATGACAAATGTTATTAGTGGTCATAAAATTATCCAACCCTTTAGAATTTCTGCCACAGTATTTAAATCAAATACCTCCTTCCATGATAAAACCCAAATTGCTGAATACGGATCGCATACAGATGCATATTCTTTTTTATTCGAAACTCACTTCCAATTTAATTTAAGTGGTATTCCCCGCACAACATGTCGTTCATAATTTTCACAGTAAGCCCCCTAATTTCTTCTTTTTATCCATCTAAGCAATCCCAACCTTTGTAACACCTCTATTTGTCCTCTGTCTATTGCCATTTATTTTGCCCCATGGTGAGTTTTGCAATTTGAGATAAGTTTTTCCTAATGTCAGGTGTCCACACTTGGATTAAGGACGACAGAAGTATATTATTTCTTGGTGCCTTTTAGTGCAGGTGAATTTTTTGGCTTTACAGATTTCAATCTCTTGTAGCACACTTGCCAACTTATTTCCAGTAATGTCAGTGTATTTTCCTCAGAAAAATCCTATATGAATAAAATCCACATATGAAAATCTTTACCTGTTTTGTCCGTTATTACTGGTCATGTACCTTTGGTGTTTCTATCCTAAAATAAAACATTAATACTTCCTCAGCTGTTAGGAGATTGGATTTGTTTCAAATACTTTACATTTTCCCTCTTGTTGGTCTAAAAGAGTGAAGTGATCTGAGATTTTTTTTTTTTTTTAAATTCCATTCACAGAAGAATACTTTTGATTTTGCTTTTGTGATTATCCTGGTTTCAGCTGAGATAGATAGAGTTAATTTGCTCCATAGTAGCTAGTATGGGACTTTGTTTGGGGTCTGTGCTGAAAATGGTGTTGACAATATAGAATTTTTTGTTATATAGGGATGTTTTTGCTCCTGCTTAGCAGTGCTTACACAGAGCTGAGGCCTTTTCTGCTTCTCACACCACCCCAATTGCAAGCAGCAAAGAGGACAGCTGACCTCAACTGACCAAAGGAACATTCTATGGCATGTGATGTCATGCTCAGCAATATAAAGCTGGGGAAGAAGGAAGGGGGGACATTTGCAGCAATGGTGTTTGTCTTCCCACATCACCATTAGGCGTGGTGGAGCCCTGCTTTCCTGGAGCCCGCCCATGGGGAGTGGGGAATGAAATCCTTGGTTTATTTTTCTTGTGTGTAGCTTTTGCTTTACCTGGTAAACTGTCTTTATATCGAGCCCTGAGTCTTCTTACTTTTACCCTTCTGATTTGCTCTGCCATCTTGCTTAGGGGGGTGTGAGCAAGCAGTTGCTGGCAAAGCCATGACAGTGGTTAGTGCTGCTGACACCAATAATATAGGGCAAAACACTGCTGTTTCAGTGTTATGACATGAAGGTCATTACTTCATGTGTAATTTGTTCACAAGTGGAAAGACATTTTTTTCTTCTTTTCAGGTAATTAAATTCACTGCAGACAGTGAGCCAGGATTTTGACTGCATGACTCATTTGAGGCCTGCCAAGGTCAGTGTTGCTCTAGTCTTAAGTCCAATATGGAACAGGTCCTGGTAGGTCCTCTCATGATTAGAGAGAAAAGGATGGTCAGAATTCAAAGCATTGCATTTAATTTATAAGATAGCACAGGCTGATATGATCTCATAGATCTATCATGCCTTATGTTTTCTGGAATATTGTTATATCTTTCACTAAGGTTTGCAGGCCAGACCTCTCCTGACAAGTCACAAATACTGGATGAAATCACACAATGGAGAGATTCTGTAGGTAGAAACCATGTAATCTGTGACATTATGCCTAGAGAGAAATATGTCCCATTTAATTTCCAGTTTGAGTCTTCTTCCCCATCTTCTGGAAGAGTTTAGATTTTTTTCCAGTTCTTCCAGTCAAGTGTTAAGTGTTGAAACTAGCTTATTTGGACTGATCAGAGATTGGGCAGTATTCAGGTATCAGTAATATTACTTTCTTTTTGAGTTGTAAGGTAAGTGGTAACACTCAGTGCAATTAAATCAAATCAAGTCTATTCATATTTTTGTGACTGTGATTCTGATTTCCTGTGTTATTTTTTTTTAATACTTGCAAGGTACTGCTTGCAGTTTGAGATGTCATTGCTGATTGGTATGAACCAGAAAACAAAGCATTTCTAAAATGCATGTGCTGAAAAGTGATTCCACAGAGAAAAGAATAGCACTGCAGGGTGCCCTGCTTACTTTGTCTTATTGATGTTATGTCAGATCTGGTCAAAAGACAAGCAAAATGATCATTTTTCTAACCATTGCCGCTGTACACTCAGTCTAGAAGCTAACAGCCAAAGTATGATCTTCCTGTCTCACGAATCAATAAGAGCAATAAAGCATTTAGAGGTCATACTCTTCTTTCAGTTGCACCTGTATAATTCAATTGTGAGAAAAAATCAGCCTTCATTTGCATCTGAAGAACATGGATAGACTTCTGCTACTGTTTCACTGAAGTAACTGGAATTCAAGGGCATTATACTAATTTACCCTGTGGAGTACAAATCCCTTGCCTTTCACTGCAAGGCTCAAAGGCTGAGTTGAGTGCGCCCTCCCAGTAGGCTTGCACAGGGTTTGATGGGATAACCTGATCTTTCTAGACCTTGTAAGACATTGCGTGATGTTGCGTTGCTCTTTCATGTTTGTTCATTGCTTTTCACAGTATATTCTTATACCTTGTGAAGGGTCTCCTGTATAAATCCCTCACTGATCTTTCAGGCTTGGTCAGACCAGGCTGGTGCTTTGAAGTCACTGAGGAAAAGATACTGAAGAAGTGCATGGTATTAAAAGGTGTTACTATCAGGCTACATCAAACCTGCGGAGAAGCACTGTCTGCTGGTAATTTATTGTCACCTGAGACAAGTGCAGCAGAAGGAGCTAAAAGGTTTTATCAATACAAGTCTGGCATGAAAATGAATGGATAACAAATCTGTCACTCCAAAAGACCCTATTTTATTTTAAAGTCCACACTCTAGAAGAAACTGAGTGTTAGAGAAACTTCAGGAAATCCTCAAATCAATACTATAGCAGCTACCTTCCACTTCTAAGCAACAAGGGAAAAGGGATTTGCTGAAAATATGTTCCTCTTTCATTGTCTCTGTAAGACCTCTATTCTCTGATCATGGGATGAAGTAAATTTCAGTTATAATTAGATTTTGATTCTGTAGAAGTGAACTTTAACATATGCATTGCAATTAACTGCTCCTGACAGAATAAAGCACAGAGATGAACAATGTGTTACCTGCTAAATAAAAGGTCAGATTCAAGCTACAATTTAGATACAAAAAATAAGGCTTCCAAGCAGTATTCACCTGCATGTCCTCTGAATTTCAATCCTGGAAAACCCATTCAGCTGCTTTCTGACACTGGCAGCTGAACTCTGGAGGGACCCACTTCCAATGGCCTCCTGGGTACTGAGTCATGCCAAGGGAGCTCACATGAGTACATGCCTTGCTAACACCCTGGATACAGCACTCATGGGAAAGAGACCGTGCTTTCATTGCAGGTCTGTCACTGTTCTGACATTAGCTGCTACTGACTGAAATGCTTGAGGGAGTCTCTAGGGCAAGGACCTGGCCCTCAGCTCAGGATTTCTGGTACTCTCCTGGATGATGATTTCAACAGCCTCAGGCAGAAGTTGACATTAAACCCACATCTGTTTCCAATGGAAGTTCTCTAACCACTGACTGCTGTATTAGAGAGGGATGCTGGGTGTTTTGAAATGCAAGTGAGCCATGCTCTGCACTCAGAAAGGCAGGTGAAAACCCTCTTCCCTTAGAAGTGACTCCTAATCTGGGAGAAGTGCAGACTTACCTACCTGAGAGAAGGGTGCTATAACAAAGCCCTGCCCTCTGCAATCTGGTTTGGGCTTGACCAGAGAGCCCCTGGCCCAGGCTATGTCCCTATTTTAGGAACACTACAATGCCTGAGCACTCTGGGAACTTCAATTCTAACAATTCAACAAATCTGATAAATAATTTCTCCCACCCTGTATTCTGTTTTGCTATCTGGAAAATAGGTGCAGTGATGCTATGCTATTTAACTGCAGCAAGGACAATTACTGGAGAGCTTTGTCTAAGAGCTAGGTGGTATTATATATGTGTACATTACATATGTATGATGCTATATATATGTAATGTTCTACAACACTTCATAGTGAAATACTTTTCGAGGTGGAATTTTAGAGGTTTTATACATATTTCTGTCTATGAGTAGTACACATGTGGCTGTAAAAAGGGCATTTCTATTTATTGTCTCATTGTTTTTCATGTAAAGCATCCTCATCTACATAAGAAAAATAAAAGACACCTGTCAGATTGTCAGACAGGCAATTCTTCCCAAGTTATGTTTTTCTTCCCCTCTTCTGCAATTTTAATTCTAATTCAAATTGTCAGTCTACAAAGAGAAACTCCACTTTTCTCGATAGTTGGTCCTTACCACAATGAAAGCCAAAAGTATTAAAAATTTCATGAGAAGTCATATTAAGATGCTCTAAACTGGCTTGGCTGGACAAAAGAATTCCAAAGAGAGCAGTTGTACTTTAAATAAAATGTCACTGTTGTCTTTGTTTATTTAAAAAAAAAAAAAAAAAAAAAAAAAAAAAAAAAAAAAAGAGGATGATTTCTTGGCTGCTATAAACTGGGATTATTGTGCATAGCAACTTATACCAGGTGACTCTGTGACTCCTCTACTAATTTATACCAGCCAGAGACCTTTCCAATGAAAATGTTCCCTCATGGCAGAAATGCATTTAAAAGTAAAACAAAACAAAGAACTGAGGTACTGAGATACTGAATGAGTTCTTTGCCTTGGTCTTCTCTGGCAGCCAGAATTCTCATAATTCTCAAGTCCCAGAACCTTGCATCCTTGGACCTCTAGGTGGGAACTGGGGGAGTAAATCTCCCCTCTCTGTAAGGGCAGAGCAAGTCTGAGACTGCCTCATGAGATTGAATGTTTACGAGTCTATGGGGCCAGATGACATGCATCCCAGGGTCCTGAAGGAGCTGGCTGATGTGGTTGCCGAGCCGCTCTCCATCATATTTGAAAAGTCGTGGCTGTCGGGCAAGGTCCTTGGGGACTGGAAAAAAGGTCATGTCACTCCCATTTATAAGAAAGGGCGCAAGGAAGACCCAGGGAATTACAGGCCGGTGAGCCTCACCTCTGTGCCTGGGAAGATCATGGAACAGATCCTCCTGGATGACATTTTGAAGCAGATGAGGGATGAGCGGGTGATCCAGGACAGCCAGCATGGCTTCACCAAGGGAAGGTCGTGCCTTACCAGTCTGGTGGCCTTCTGTGATGGAGTGACAGCATCGGTAGATAAAGGGAAGGCAACTGATATCATCTACCTGGACTTGTGCAAGGCCTTTGGCACAGTCCCCCATCACATCCTTACCTCTAAATTGGAGAGATGTGGATGTGATGGGTGGACCATCCAGTGGATAAGAAACTGTATGACAGAACGTAGACACAGGGTGGTGGTCAATGGGTCTATGTCCAGGTGGAGGCCGGTGACAAGCGGGGTCCCCCAAGGGTCTGTCTTGGGACCGGTGATCTTTAACATCTTTATCAATGACATCGATGATGGAATTGAGTGCACCCTTAGCAAGTTTGCAGATGACACCAAGCTGAGTGGTGTGGTCAACTCCCTAGAAGGAAAGGAAGCCATCCAGAGGGATCTTGACAGGCTGGAAAGATGGGCCTGGGTGAACCTAATGAGGTTCAACACAGCAAAGTGTAAGGTGTTGCACTTAGGCTGGAAGAATCCCAGACATAGATACAGACTGGGAGAAGAGCTCCTTGAGAGTAGCCCTGCTGAGAAGGACTTGGGGATTGTGGTGGATGAGAAACTTAACATGAGGCAGCAGTGTGCTCTTGCAGCTCGTAGGGCCAATGGTATCCTGGGCTCCATCAGGAGAAGGGTGGCCAGCAGGGACAGGGAGGTGACAGCCCCTCTCTACTCTGCCCTCGTGAGGCCCCATCTGGAGTACTGTGTCCAGATCTGGGGCCCTCAATACAAGAAGGATGTGGAACTGTTGGAGAGGGTTCAGAGGAGGGCCACAAGGATGATTAGAGGGCTGGAGCACCTGCCCTACAAAGAGAGGTTGAGGGAACTAGGCTTGTTCAGTCTGGAGAAGAGAAGGCTGCAGGGGGACCTCATTGCAGCCTTCCAGTACCTGAAGGGAGCTTATAAGCATGAGGGGATTCGACTTTTTAAAAGAGCAGATAGTGGCAGGACAAGGGGGAATGGATTAAAACTGAAGGAAGGAAGTTTTAGATTAGATATTAGGGGGAATTTCTTTACAGAGAGAGTGGTGAGGTGCTGGAATGGGCTGCCCAGAGAGGTGGTGGATGCCTCGTCCCTGGAAGTGTTCAAGGCCAGGTTGGATGGGGCCCTGGGCAACCTTGTGTAGATCCAGGCCTGGAGGTTGGTGTCCCTGCCTGTAGCAGGGGGGTTGGAGCTCTATGATCCTTGGGGTCCCTTCCATCCCATGCCATTCTATGATTCTATGAAAGAACAAACAAAAAGTGTTATATATTTTTAAAATTATTTTTAACTCTCCTCAATTTGTCTCAAATGAATTTCATTTAGCAATCTGTAAGTTTTTATAGCTCATTAGGATTATAAACTGGTGTTTAATTACATGTAATAGGTGTACTGGTGCTTTAGGTATAACAATGAATTAGAAAATATTTGTCTTCTCTCATGTTACAGATTTTCAGCATATTCACTATTTTAATGTGGTTTTTTTTTCCTTTGACTTTTGTATATACAAGTAGAATAATACTCAACAGGTAAGAATGGTGACACTATTGCTTATACATTTATTATTGATATTACTTGTAATAATTATTGTTATTTCTGTTTATCAGGAGGCTTTGCATTAAACCAGCAACATATTTCTCAGAAAAAATGAAAAATGAGCAGAAAATCTGATTATTTTTAACTGGTAGAATGTTTTCTGTGTCTGTTATGTCTGGTTTTAAAGCTAGCTTAGTCAGGTTTTCAGTTTTGTTCCCCCTCTCTCTCTCTCTCTCCTCCCATCCCCCTTTTTAGTATAATCCTTAATTTTCTACTACAGTTTCTTTCCTTGTGCTATCTTTATTTGTTTTATACTTGGTTCTTGTCTGCTTAGCTAGAAGACCAAAAGAAATCACAGTATGGTACAGTCTGAATGCAATCCTGTACCTAGATCTTTCAAATACACTGTTACAGAACTAAGAAGAGAAATTAAATTTCTATGGCTCTCCTCAATCTGACGTATTGCACAGGTGTAATGCCACTCCTTGACCCTCTGACAGACAAAATATTTCTGTTTTCCACAGAAAGCAAGCCAATAATTTAGTATATTTTTCTTTTAATTCTTATTTTCTTTCTCTCTCTTTCTATGCATTGTCTTGTCTGTTTAGAAATATTGATGAACTCACATGTCTTTGGAAATTTTTCATGGTAGGATGACTACTTTCCAGTGAAGAATAAGCTTAGCTATGCACATCAAAGTGATGTGACATGTATCCCATTTGACTTTTAACACAGGAACATTACTTGATTTAGACAAAACTTGCTTTAGGCTTCTTGTGTAGCTGATGAAGATACGTAGGCAGCTCCATAAACTGTCGGTCTTCTTTCTTACTGAACCTTCCTTTTCACTCCAGTTGCTCTCTAGGATCACATCTGCATATGCAAGCACGGCACAGATGTTGTGTTCACCACTCTCTGTTCCATAAGAGCAAGTTAATGAGAAATCTGTTACCATACAAGAACAAAGATAAAAACAGATAACCTGAGACGCTTTAATTTTTGTAGATGCTGTAGGTCCAGAATGACCTAACGTCTTTCAACCATTTGGTATTAGGTTAGTGTTTGGACTGGATGATCTTAAAGGTCTTTTCCAACCAAAATGATCCTATGATTCTATATATGGGCAGGAAATAAGGTTTCAGATTTGTACACAACTGTTCTGAAACAGAAACTTAAAAATATAACTGTTCCTGGTTGTGTACTTCCTCTTATGGAAAACTTCAGGGCACGGGTCCCACCACATTGCCACAAGCATAAATCTATCCCTTTCAGATTTTCAGATGCTGAGTCTGAACAAAACTCAAATGTATCCAGAAGTTTTATATAATCAATATTTTATATTCTGATTTCTGCTTCAATATATCTGATTTCTACCAAACACCAACAAATCAATTTCCTGCCATTAAAACTTGGTAGTGAGTCTGATGTTCTGGCTGATGGCCTTTAAACAAGACAGACATGTGATCAATAAAATGTTTCTACTCTCTAAGTCAGGCGAGGATTAAGTGTCACTACAAAGCACAAATCTTCACAACCTTTTCAGTTCAGACATGTCCCATTAGTAGGAAACCAAAAGCAAATGGAACAGAAGCATCTACTTTCATGAGAGATCACCAAGATGCTTATTTAGTCATTTAGACATTTTACCTGAAAAGATAAAGGTCTCTACTCTTCTTCACTTACCCGTCAATAAATTAGAGGTGAAAGTATTGTAAATGATAAATTTACCCCAACATAAATCCTAGATGTCCCCAAAGAGGATCCATGTTGTATTCTGATCTTGTTTAATTTTCCCTCCTACTTTTTATTTAGCTATTTATGAAATTTCAACTTTTAGGTTTTAGAACAAAACAATTAAAGTTCCTTCCCCACGGAGAAGTGACAGGCACATTCTTATATTTACTGTTGTTGAGAAGAAACTATTCCCTTTTCATTATGCAAATAGATCCAGAAATAATTGGGAAGTATGATAATGATATATGCAAATCCCAGCACTAACAATTTGTGAGATGTTCCTATTTTGTGTTGTAGCAAAGAGCCTTTGACTTTCAAAGCAAATAGATACAGTAAGCTTTACAGAGTTAGGAGGAAACAACCCAAATGATACAGGCAGTTAGCTTCCTAAAACATTACAGAAAGTAAATGTGACTTACAATTCTCTCAATGTTATTTTTTTGATGATAACAGTAACAAACTAGAATAGATCTTCTGGATCGTCTTCTCTCAATTTCTTGTGCTACAGGCTGCCATGTCAAATATTCCTTTTCCACAAACTGGTGGAGAATAAGCTCTTACTTTCATATCATTTTTGAAAGTTTCTTCATAAAGGAAACTTTGGCAAAAGTTGGTTCCAGACAGATGGACAGCTTCCATTTGAAATAAAAAAAATCTTCACTTCTTTTCTAATTTATTTATGTAAGGAAAGCAATCAATCAAAACTCTCTAACCTTCTATTTTTCTGTGCTGAAGAAGGCAAGGTGTTTTTATTTTGTAGTTAGGTTCTTACTGGATATTTTGACTTCTCTTCCAGTCCTTGGATACAGAGGGATGAAAATTTTGTCCTGAATCCCAGCAGGACTCCTTTTAGTGTGTTGTTGATTGGCTTTAGCAGTTGCCAGAAACATGTCATTACCTTCTGTTTATAATGTCATTAGTGTGGCTGAAGCTCACCTTTAACTGCATAAAGGACATTTATATATTTTAACTGCACAAAGGACATTCAGACAGAGTCTGAAAACAGTGCTAAAAATCTGAGTGCCAAGCTATGGGTCAAAGGGGTCTCTGTCATGCACATCACGTGATAGCTGCCTAGACAATGCAATTTCAGCATGGGGGGCTGACTGGGACCGTGGCCATATGAGGTGCCTTTGTAATAACCATGGTGATTATTATGCAAAGTTAAGTAGATGCCCCAAGTTCAGGGATTCAGCAAGAGGCAGTGAAGATTCAGAAAAGATGTTTTGGAAATGATATTATGGAAAGATGTTGGTTTCATGTGAATCTCTTGTATGTAGCCTGAAATGTAGGGACCAAAAACATGCTTCAGAGTCCCCCTCTCCAGTTTTCTTTCATCCCTGGGTGGAGTGAGAGAACAAATAAAAATCCAGCTCATACTCCTAACACACTCGAGACCTATCAGGATTTGGTTTCTTATCATCATTGCTTTTTCTGAGTATGCAACATTCACATAATTATTTTTTTTGTCAAATCCAGAGTCCCTGAAGGATTAGTGTTCACTTTTAAAAAACTTACATGAACTCAAATTTGCATTTCCCATTTCACTTTGCCTCTCTAAGTACAATGTAATTCAGACCCATTTGAGTGATATGAATTACATTTTAGAACTAGCTAGTTAATTATGGTAGAGACACATATCTCAAAAAGGAAAAAAAAAGATGGAGGAAAAAGTAAAAGATTTGACTCACTATCATGTAGTCCCTATATTACAAAGGACTTGTAATTTTAAAACAATCTTTATTATTAAAGCCAGACTGACTGAAGTATCTCAGTTTGACGTCAAATGAAGCAGAGGGTAATGATATTTTTCAGGTTTGTTGAAATGAAAAACTGGGGTGGGGAAATACTATGTACAGCTGAGTCAAATAATGTCTTTCAGATTGTCAGCAACAATGCTAAATAAAATCAAATGAAAAATGCACTTTGTTGTTAGCTGAGCCTGACCTGCTTTGCTTTGTGTCGAATTTTTAACCTATTTGTCTCACCTCAATTTTCTTTTTATTTCAGTCACTGTTTGTATGAGACATATTTTTCTGAAACAAAGGCATAGATATTTCACATGGCCACCAGCGAAATTGCAGTGCCTCCCCTTCATCGTCTTCTGAAGAGAGGACTTTCAGAGCATCCAAGTAAGGTTCACCTCAGCTTTGGCCAATACCTTTTCTTTTCTCCCTCTTTTAGTGGGTACGAGATCACCTGCTCAAGCAGCACAGGTAACCTGAATCTAACACTTAAACCTAGAGGGAAGTCTTTCAAGCTCAACTGCTAACAATCCTGCTTACTGAATCTGTGATCTTGGGGCATTTACTTAGCTGTGCATTTCAAGCAATTTGTCTCTAAAAGGGAAGTGCTAGTTACCATCACCGAGGCCTTGTTACGATTGCAAATGAGATTTTCACATTCCCACAAGGAGTTTAACTGCTTACTCCAGTTGATTTCAAGGGGAGCCTGGGATTTAATTCCTGTAGACACTTTTGAAAATTCTGTCCTACTTAATTAATGTCTGTTCTGTGCCTCATACATGTTAAAAATGTTATAAATGTGAAGTACCCTTCCTGTTCATGAACTATCCATGCAGCAGGTTGAAAGGTATTTATAGCTGTGTCCCCTCCCAACTTCTCATGCATCTCCAGCCTACTCACTAGTGGGGTGGGGTGAGAAGCAGCAAAGGCCTTGGCTCTGTGTAAGTGCTGCTCAGCAGGAAAAAAAACATCTCTATATTATCAACACTGTTTTCAACACAAATCCAAACCACCGCACTATACCTGCTACTACGAAGAAAACTAACTGTATCCCAGCACAGAATTACAAAGTCCTGTACCTGGGGAGGAACAACTCCAGTCAGCAATATAAGCTAGAGTCCACCCATCTGAAAAACATCTTTATAGAAAACAACCTGGGAGTCCTGGTGGACACCAAGTTGAGTAAGAAATGAGTAAGAAATGTGCCTGAGCAATATGGAAGGCGAAGTGGATCCTGGACAAAGTATTACCAGCTCATCAAAGGAGGTGATCCTTCCCCTCTACTCAGCACTGGTGAGGCCTTTACTCAGCACTGGTGCTCTCCAATACAAGAGAAATGTGGACATACTGCAACATACATATGGACATGGTCCTGGGCGACAGGCTCTAGGTTACAGTGCTTGAGCAGGGGTGATTGGACATGATGATCTCCAGGAGTCCTTTCCAACCTGTGATCCTGTGAAATCATAGTTCTCTGTATAAGGAGGAGATTTCTTTAAAAAATTGGCAAGCGACTAGTTTGATGTTTGATTGTGAATCAAAATCTAAACATGTAATGTAATCATTGGGGTATGGAAAAAAGCCTCCTTTGAGATACTATTTTACCCTGTAAAAAAAAAAGCAATGTTTCAAAATGAGAAATTCAATTTTTTTACTTTTTTCAGGTCAGAAAAGGTTTTTTTTATAGTACATTGGATTTGACCATTGTTTCTTTCACGTTTGCTTATCTTTTTTACCAATATTGTGAAAATCTGAGTCCACGTAAGTCCATGGTTGCTCTCAAAGTTGGAATGCATAATTATTACTGAGAACCTTAAGAAAGAGAAATAACAGCCCCTTTTGAAATTACAAAGTAATATTCAATTGGGATTATCCCAGCAGATGTTAGATGTCAGTATTGTTCCATGGAAGTCCAGTTGGAAGTAGATTTCTCCGGCTGTAAGCAAGATAGCTCTTCAACTGTGAAGTTTGGAAGAGCTAGCTGTTGGTGTTCAGCACCTCATCTATTAAGAAGAGACTTTAAATTACATACTCAGTGGAGCAGTAATTATTAGAGCAGACTCAAGATGCACAATAGAGATTTAATTTCACTGGAACTGTTCCTAATGAAATTCCATGTGGTGCAGAGTATTTGAATTACATTTTTGGGTGGGCCAAGAAAAAAAGTATAAATAAAAAAGTGGTGCTGTCTAAAAATATTCTTTGAGATCCTTTTAAAAAATTCAAATCGAGTATGATATGTAAGTGGAGCAGCCTGGGTTTTAGGGTTTTTTTCAAAAGTATAATATATTTAACCTTTATGTTTCTTTCATGTATTTGATTTTCTACTGTCTGTATGTAATGAAATGTCTTTTTTTTTTTCCCTAAGCTTCGAACACTGCTGTGTAATACCCTGGGGAGTTCTCCAAGGTTATTAAATCCATTGCTTCGTCACAAGTTACTAGAGGGTACACTAACTCTCTCCTCTGTTTGGAAAGCTGCTATAATATTTCCAGTCCTCAGCAATGAATAATGTGATTAGTACCTTAGGGAATACAAACAAAAACATTAGTAAAGTACATTCTCCAATATTTAAGAGGGTAAGCCAATCCTCAAAACAAAAGTTGCATGTTCTTGAACACTGTCTAATAACATTAACCTGAAATCACTTGATTTAATTGCCCTGTTAAGCAGTTTATTGCATTACTTATGGGATAATAGAATGAGTTCAAAGTGGGTTCATTGCATTATCTTATAAACAATGTAGCACATCATTAAACAGGATGATAGAAATCAACGTATTTTATAAGAAACAATTATGAAGGCTCATGTAAAGCCGCTAATGTGAATAGTAGAAAGACCTCACTGTGACAAGGGAAAAAAAGCCTTTGGTGAGGATAAAAAGACGAAGCAATGTCAAACTATAATTCCCCAGAATCAGATTAGAAGCACAATTCTCCAAAATTGTTCCTTTCCCTCCAGTCTGGTATGCTGCCCTTAGGTCTTCACCCAGAAGTTGACTGAAATCTCTTGCTTGGCTTACGGATAAAAATTTCAAACAGGTAACTTGTCAGTTCTTAGTGCTTTTAGCACAGATATGTGACTGTCTTTAAGCATCTAGCTTGCAAACCTGTGATGATCTATTTTGACTTGTGTGTCCGCAGGGAGTGCAAATAGAAATGTTCGGGAGAGGGCAAAGAGAGAGGACAGCTGATCCAATCTTCTCTGGAAGAAGTAATTTCATGTTGTCTGAGGGAACTGACAGTGCAGAGAGAAATATTGGCTCAAAATCACCTTAGTGCCCCTCAGCCTGGTTATCTGCCCTTCCTTGCCATGGGATCCTCACACTCCCTTGTTACTGCCCTGAGAATTTATTGGCATATGTGTGAGTGAGGTGTCCAATTTTGTTGTCCATCCTTTCAGGAATGAGAATAGGTAAAAACACTTCCTTCCGGAGATCAGCTCAGAATTGAGAGTGGTTCAGTGATCCTACCAGATCTGCAAAGCATTTGCCTGCTGAGTTCCACAGTGAGAAGGTGATGGGGAGAACAAGTCCAGGAGGTATCAGACCCTCTGGTTGAATGCTGGTCCTCCACTAGGAACATTTCATGCTCCACCTTTCAATAATTGCTGAGATGCTAACCCAACTCACTCACAAATTGTGCACTGGCATTTCTGCCTACACTTGAGGGGAAGGTTAATTAATCAAAGTGCATCTGTCTCTTTTCTGGTTTGCAACTCAAGTGAGCAACACAGAGAGTTCAGGGCTCGGGTGAAGAGCATTTTTGTCTGGAAAAGTGAGGTCCTGAATGTAAAAAATGGTGTCATGGAGTTGCTGTCTCATGGCTTGCAATGAAAACATAGACTGTGTTTCTCCTAATAAACAATATATTTATTACCTCAGTGCTCTTTGGCACATTTCAAGAAATGATAATAAAACTTTCCTCTAATACAAGTTGTGGGTTTTTTCTGGAAAATTCTTAGATGGGAGGAACAAGCTCCAATCCAAAGGATTTTCCCACAATAATTAAGATCCAAATCTATTAAAAAAAATACTGTTCTCCAAACTGATGTTGCTCCATTGCGAGGACTCAGGGACAAGACCACCTTCCTGTAGTTACAAAGGTGTGTAAATGCCTTTTGTGTATTTTCTGGGAACTAGGTGGACAGAGATTTTTGCCTGGATATGAGCATCCAATACACTCAGTTAGCTACTGTCGTTTGCTACAGCTTCTCTAAACATCTTGAATTATAACCTTGTCTCAGCAGTACCATATTCTTGCCTGACAGAGAATAAAAATTCAGGACAGGTATTCACTCACACATTGGCTTTAATTTTCAGTTTTAGGGGAAGCACTTTGATTTATACAGTCTAAAAGTAAAGGAAAACCAGATAGTGCTACACAACAGGAACACGTTTATCCCTTGACTATGACATGGATAAGAAGGTTTATCGTATTTTCCCTAGCCAGTAGTGGTTACAAAGCTTTGCTGGTTTCCAGCTCAGCATAGAAAAGCCATTGCAATTATTCCTGGGAGCTTCTTAGGGAAAGTTTTTAACTGATGCAGACTTAAGTGAACATAATATGATGGAACCTGTTCTACTTGCCATTTCAGCAGCAATTTCTGAGGCTACTGTGTGTTGTTTACAAGCAAGAGAAATGTGGACCTTCTGGCAGGCACCATAACCCAAATGTCTAGGTGCTATACAGTCAATTCACACAGAAGATAAAGGGTAGGTTGTACAAAGGGTCAATCATGTCAGACAATTCAGACCAAAGGTGTGACTAACAAAATGTGAAAATGGTAGGAAAAGAAGTTTTTAAAGGTTCAGTAGGGAAGCAGAAAGGTTTTAGGGAGTTGAGTATCCTCTATCCATGGCCTGAAGTGTGCATAGTGCCCTGGCCTCATGTCTGCTTTTTGGCAGAATGACCAGTTTTAAGCACAAGCAAGAAGAGCGAAATTGAGAGAGCTCCATGCCAACCTGAACATAGAGCATAAAATTGATGTTGGTCATAGTAATGAATTCTATTTGCACAGTTCTGTATACGCAATATAGAATTGATGTGTGAAAGCCCTGCATTCAATACAAAAGTGTCTTTAAAAAGACCAGGTTATACGCACCTCAATATAAAGAGAATTTTATTCTGCAGTATCGAAACACTCCTTGGTTAGAACTGTTTCATCAGTTTCTGTAGGCTGCCACATCAGGCACCCTAAGTCTTATTGTTCTCACCTACTCTAGCCTAGTCTGGAGCTCGACATGATGAGTTAAAACAAATAAATTTTAGTGCCCAGAGAGAAGAAAAAGTGATATGGAAGGTCATTATACCTATCCACTGCTCTGCTGCCCTCCAGTCTTGAAAGGAAATTTGATAAAAATGACAGACCTTTGGTGCAGAACATTTCTCCATCAATACCACGGGAAACTGAGAGGCAGGGAGAAATGATGCAATATGGTATTTGGGGGTTTTTTGTATTTTTGTTCATAATACAAACATTTAACATTAAAATGGTGCAAAAAAATGACATAAGTTATGCAAAATGGAAAGATATTATATTGCCTATTATGTTTGCTGGAAAATAACTGTAACAGCTACCTGACAATTACCTTTGTGATCTCTGTGAATGATCTTCCACCCTTTGCCAATGGGGATATATGTGCAATTTCTCTGCACCTTCATTTTCGCTGGAACACTCCTGTGGGAACTCATTTTTGACTCAAACATGTTCTTGAATGTCTAGCTTGCACCTAGTACTGGATCAAACTTTAGCTTAGTATGACTGAGACACCTTAAGGCCAATAACCTAAATCTAAGTCAAGCTGAGCACAGAGAGAGTGGAAAGTTTGCCTTTGAGAGCAGAAATAATTTCACCCATCTTTAGGAATCTGTCAGGTAGCCCTTTAACCTGAACATGTCTTTTCGTCTAGACTCAGTGAAGAGAGAGACATCTCCAAATAGTGATTCATCCATCCTAAGGCAAGTACTTAAAGTGTGAAAAGTTTCCACCTGGAGTGCCTATTTTTCTTCAGTTGCTGCTGATGAATCCTAGTTAAGCCTCAGTGACCATGTCTAGGGCAGCTGAAGGTAGGGGAGAGAAAGACCCCATTTATTCCTGGCTTGTTGAAGGCATTCAGGCTGCAATTCTTTTCAGATTTCCAGGGTCTCAAAAGAGGCTTTGTGAATACCCTGGGAGAGTTTGCTATATGAACATGAAGAATAGCAGATACAAAAGTTGCTATTGTTCCTATAACTTGGTCACAGACTAGAACAACTCAGGAATTAGCAGCTAGTTTGTTTGTTGATTAACTGTGTTAATGTGTGTTATATTAGGATAATATACAAATTATTTAAGATATTTCTATATGTGTATATTTGATTTTCTTTCAAAACAAACTGTTATCTAATCCAGCATCTCTGTATTCTCAGATTTATTATATAGTTCCATATAAAAAACATAAATGCCCTATTATTGATATATATACGTATTTAACCAAGGCTCTGGGAATTAGTTACTATAAATGACTGCAATAAATTTTCATCAATATCAATGTAATTGATAAGCAGTTAAACTCTCTTTCATTTTCATTAAGGGAAGTTCCACAAAGCTTCCTGCCAGTCTGACACAATCCACAGCCAACCCAGAATATGTTTTACTTTGGATGAAAGCACAAGAACCTCAGAAGAAGCACTCTGCAGTCACTTCTCACAGCACAAAGAACAAGTGAAAAAATACATGGCATTGTGATGTGGGGAGAAGGCAGGCTAGCTTCATCCCTGTATGGCTTTTATAGCTGATATCCCATTAAAGCCAAATAATGCACATGGCAGATCCCAGAATCATGTTTTTACAAACTATTTTTGATTGCAATAGTTATGGAAATTCATTCAGAGCCAGCTTGAACAGGCCACACTCACATGCCTAGAAGTTTCAAAATCCTGGGTTGGGAGTATCCCTGGTAACAGAATAAATGAGGGAAGGAAGCTGTCAAGAGTAGCTGTTGTCCCACACGTGGGGTCGTTTCCTGGTGTGCAGTACATCAATACACATACAGCAGAGGTATTTCATTTATTCCATTCCTAGATGGGTGCTGGGTAGTAATTCCACAAAGCCAGCATGTTACACACAGAATGTACAGCCTATTTATCCTGTTACAAGATTAGAAAACCCCACCTAAATTTGTACTAACTGGTTAGTAATTACTGTTTCATCTACTATTGGTCAAGCATATTCAGATTAGCGCCCGTTCTCCTTGGAGGTGGTGGTGATGGGTCATTTGCATAGTCCTTTAATTGGGTGGGTGGTCATGATCTCCTCCCTGCCACCTTTACCTTTCCCCAAATTTTTGTTGCCTTCAGGCCTCTCTGACCATGGCCCAGCTCTGGCACCTTCTGGGACAGGATGTTTCTTCTTTATCAGCCTTACAGCTCTTCTCCAAGGATATTTTTCAGCAAAACATGCCTCTTATCTCCAGACCTTCTTCAAAAGCAGAGTTGTTAGCAAAACAAGTCAGTAAATTTAACCCCAGTGTCTAAGCAATAGCCTAGAGACATTTTTGTCCCTGTGAAAATTCTACTTTATAGATATCATAGCTAGGCACAGCCTTCCAAAGGGATGAGGTATTTTAGATCTCTCCATTATTAAATTACTATTACTTTGAAGTACTGTGAGAATCAGACTTGTAGTAACTCATTGTCAGTCTCCTCTAACAATTTTTAAACCTTTTGGCTAATTTCCATCATAGTTCTCAGAGAGGTGAAGATCTCAAGGTTAAGCTCCTGTGTGGGACCAGGAGTTGGACTTGATGATCCCTAGGAGGCCTTTCCAACTCAGGATATTCTATGATTCTAAAGTTTATGAACATAGGTAACTGTGTAGAAGAGAGGGGCTGTATGTAGAGCTCAGGTACCTCCCATTCTGCTTGAAAGCAGAGGCTGGCCAGCCATCCCATGCAACATGTGCTTGCCATTCAACACGTGCCCTGCTCTGATCAGGTCAGAAGACAGTCTGTGATTTGCTCTGCAAGCAGGATGAGAGCTGTGTTTGGACATGGGAAAATTTGGGACCTGAAGATGAGGAAGATGAGGAAGAGAGCTGGGGCTATTGAAAGGATAGAAGAGGCACATGAAATGGTGACAAGACCCCATTGCCTTTTCTTTTCATGGAACACCTTTAGAGAAGTGTTTAATGTGTTTAACGACCTGAGGGTCCATTATACAGAATTAAGCATCTGCCAGTGGCATTTGTCTGAAGATTTGGTATGGTTTGAGCAACAAACTCTCTCTATATCATAGATGTATTCCAGAAAAGATCATCTGTCATGGTGAGAGAGGCATGATCTTGTTCACCAAAGCCATGGTTTGTCGGCTATAAATGCTTATGAGAATGTTCACTGTGAGGAAACTGATTGATTTCACATATACTACTCATACGATCATCAGATAACAGCTTTTATTTACTGCTTCAATAAAGTAACCTTAAACAAAGTGTCCTGATCTCCTGTGACTAATCTACCTTGCTTTGTATCTCCCTCTGAGATTTATCCTCTGAACAGATTTATAGTTTTAGTTAGCCTCAGTTCAAGAGTCATCGATCCTGATGCTGCAGTGGAGGTAAATGGGATCTTCTCCATTCTCTGCAATGGATGCTGGAAACAATCCTTGAACGTATCTATGATGTGGTCCTGTTAGGGTTCTAATGGAGCCATGCCACTGTTTGGAAACTGGTAGTGTAACAGAGATAAATGATGTTGCTGTTATTCACATTTCTTCTTTCGTCTGAATGTAAAGAATACATGAGGTAAATAGGTGTATGGATTCAGCCTACTCCATGTCCTGAAAAACTAAACATCAGGAAAAAAGGGGTAGTATGCACAACTGTGTACATATAGATGGTCCATATGTGCCTGGTAACTCAAACATTTCTGGGATTCTTCCCATTCACTGTGCCTGTGAGACATAGAGGATTTGGGAATAGCAGGAAGTCTGATACAAGACATACCGTGGGGGTTTTTTTTGTGTATTTTGTTTCATTGTTTCTTTCTGATTTATATATGTTGGAAATTCTGACAATACATTAGGAAAATATCCAGTTCTCAGTTAGAGTATAAGCTCAGAGCAGATCCTTATTATGGTCATTAAATATCTTGTTATTTTAAGAGATTAGATGTTACTATGGTCAATAAACAAGCAAGTCTATCTTGCCTACTCCCATTCCTATGGACATTCAGTTTGTAAACAACCCTTCTGTGAACCCTGAGACTTTACAGTCATAGAAATTTAGAATGGTTTGGGTTGGAAAGAACCTCAAAGCCCATCTAGTTCCACCCCCTGCCATGGGCAGGGACACCCTCCACTAGCCCAGGCTGCCCAAAGCCCCATCCAACCTGGCCTTGAACACTGCCAGGGATTCCCGGGCAGCCACAGCTTCTCTGGGCAGCCTGTGCCAGGGTCTCACTGCTCTCAAAGTAAAGAATTACTTCCCAATATCTCATCTAAATCTCACCTCTTTTGGTTTAAACCCATTGCTCCTTATTCTGTTGCTACACTCCCTGATAAACAGTCCCTCTCCATCTTTCCTGTAGCCCTTTAAAGTACTAGGAGGTTGCAAAGGAGCCTTCTCCAGGTTGATAAAACCCAACTCTCTCAGCCTGTCTTCACAGCAGAGGTGCTCCAGCCCTCTGATCATCTTTGTGGCCTCCTTTGGACTCTCTCCAACAACTTTTCCTCCTTGTCTTTACTTTTTTTACCCAAAACCCCCAATGTCGAAAATAAAGGCCCTTACACATAAAGCCCATGATATAGTTGCTTTTGAAAGAATTTTCTGTTTCAACTTTAGTTGCAAACTTCCCGTGGAGAGTTCTGTGAGAGTGATACTAAATTGATAGGGAAGCCTGGCCTCAAAGAAGCTAATAGCAAAGTGCCCTTTGCTGGAGCGGGGCAAAGATTTTACTCTCTGTAGTAATAGTCAAAACCTCTGTAGTGACACTTTTATGGCTCGAGAAGATATGCACTATTACTGTACTATATTTTACCACTTATTTAGAATGAGCCAGTAGTTGCTTGAAAATAGTAGCATTAGTCTTAGTTTGCTTCTTTGAAGTCAGTGATTTGACTTCAGCTTTGTCAACGGGGAATACTCTGGAAAGGTCTGACATACTCCCAGAGAAAGAAAATTCTAGTAGCAGCAAGTCAAAAAATCACAGCAGCATCAAGTTTGAGCAACCCACTCTAGCTTTGAAATTGCTCTTTGCTATTGTCTGGAAGGAAACAATCTGACAAATGCAATACTTTCCCTTTTGATTGGTTTATTTCTTTATTTTTATTACGTAATTTCATTACTTCTGTCAGGCTTCCATTGTCTGGTTTTAGCCTCTATATTAAATATAGGCAGGACATATTAAATAAAATAGTCAAAACATTTCAGCAGTAAAATATTATTACAATAGTACAGTTGTTAGAGCATCAGAAAATTAAACAACTGTAAATAGATAAAATTGGCATCAGATTCTACCTTTCCATTGTCATGTAAATCTGCTGGAGGATTTCAGAGCAACTTTCCATGAGGTCAGCATGTGAGAGCTGCCACACTGGGTCAGCTCTATCTCCCCTCAGACAGTGGTCAGCAATGGACACTTAGGAGTGTATATACATACAAGGAAATTACCTCATTAAACGGAAATGTCTGAAGCTGTCTTTTCTGTGCGTCATTTAATAAGGCTACGAAACTGCTCCCGAGCTGCCACTGTGTACATCTTGGAACAGTAATATAAAGCAATACTTATTCCAGCCTGCCCTAACTGAGTTACAGTTCTCAAGAGGAGCTCAGTGCAAACGCCTTTCAAGTATACTCTAGCAGCGGGAGGCAGCGAACACCTCAGTCCTTCAAACCTGCCTTTTCAATACACTAAAATCTGGGCAAACTTCTAGTGATCCTTCACTGACAGGTGCCCTGCCAGCTCCTGGGAATAACAGCCACCTTGGGCTGGAGACCATAGGTGGAGCTGCAATCTGTCAGTTCAAGCTTTTATCAACACAAAAGCTTCTCTTATTCATCATACAATTATTCAGAGGGAATATTGGTTTATAGTCCACCTGAATACATTGAGGACTGAACGCCACAGTTTATCTTTAGGATAGATAGAGCTGTGTTAGCCCCAGGGAGACCAAGCAAAGGGAAAAACTAATTGGACTAAGATAGTAGTTTTCTCATTATTATTTGTGAGCAGGAATGGAATTATGCAACATGTCCATGTGCTAAAACCCAATGAATATTTTTGCTGAGGAACATCTTTCATCCAAACTCTACCTTTCCACATTTTACAGGAAAACTTGTTACATTTCTGTAAATTGTGCCAGCTAGCACAATTAAAGTCTCTTACAAGCTTTAATGAATTAAGCTTTTTGCATTTCACCATGAAGAGGAAGATGACAGAGGAAAATTAACATGGTTACATAAATGAAACACCTCTGTGAATTTTGCACTGGGCCTTTTAACGGGCAGCAGAGGTGAAAAATGCCATTTTGCAGCATTTATAGTACTGATAGTCTATATTCTGTAGAGAGAATACATTAACAAAATGTATGTCCTGTTTTTCTGCTGGAATAGAGTTCCTTCTCACAAGAATCTGGGACAGTATACATCCAGAACAGGTGACCCAAACTAGTCAAAGGGATATTTGGTATGTGGACATCATGTTCGTTATACAGGGTGGGGGGTGGGTGCTGGCCAGGAAGCAGGAGTCTCTGCTTTGAGAGAGGCTGGGCATCTGGTCCTGGGCAATGAGCAAGTTCCATTGTGTATCACCCACACTGTGTTCTTCTATTACCACTGTTACTGCTATTTCCCTCTTCTGTCCTATTAAACTGTCCTTATCCCAGCCCCTGAGTTTTATCTTTGTCTCCTGGTTCTCCTCCTCATCCTACTGGGGACGGGGGAAAAGCGAATGAGTGGCTGTGTGGTGCTCCGCTGCTGGCTGGCCTAAACCGTGACAGTGGGGATTATCTCCAGGGCACCAAACAGAGAAATGTCTCTTCTATGTGAGGTAGTATGTTCAAAGAACTGTGCTTAAAGGAAAAATATAAAATTGGAAAATTACTTGGTAACTGAAAAAGAAATAATCATTTTATCACCAGAGGAGTGAAACTCAGCCTTCCACAGAACAGTCAGTTGCTTTATCCAGTTCAGTGGCTTATGAAAAACCGATACATAAGCTTCATAATAGACTTAATATGTTTGAGGTTGCCTGACCTCACATGGTTGGTGCAGGAAGACATCAGAGTAGGAGCTTATAGTGCCCAACACTACTTCCATTCACAAAGCCCAAATGAAAAGGGATTTGCATGGAGGCAGGCTAAGAGGAAGGATGAATCTTCCTTTCAATTTGCAGGCAGGGAGTGAAGTAATTTGCAGTTTCTAACCATAATCTATGAACTATTCCACAACAGCTCTGCTAATACAAACACAAATCCTGTGAGAGTATGTGCACACAGCTCACCCTCTAGCATCATGAGCAACAAATTCTTGTGGATGCAGCATCCTACCCTGTATTCCCTAACCCAGATGAGCTACTGAAGTGCTGCATCTCTTGTGGGTTTCCTTCCAGCTCCCCCTGGTCATGCAGAGAGCTGGGTAGCAGGCTTTGAGAATGCCAGCTGTGAAAGAAAGTAGAGAGAGAGCAGAGATTTCTTCATGTTATCTGTTTCCTCTATTATTTTTTCCCTCTTTTTTTAATAATTGTTCCACATTGTGACTGTAGGGTGGGGAGAATGAGATAATTAAGCATCTTGACTTCTAACAAGCTTTTATGCAATGAGTATTTATATATGCACAAACATCTATGAATATGCACACGGATACGTAAGTGTGCGTAGTTAAATGCATGTGTGCAGATCCATGTACTCATCTGCATACAAAACTATCTACAAGGAGATGGAAAGGGCTGTTTTATCCCACTGCATCAGACACTACAGTTAGAGAAAATCACTGACAGATTAAAAAAACCACATACACTCCCTGCTCATTGTTCATAGAATCATAGAATCACCTGGGTTGGAAGACACACTTTAGATGATCGAGTCCAACCATAACATAACCCTGCCTACTCCAGCTCTAGATCATGTCCTTAAGGACTTCATCTATATGCCTTTTAAATGCCTCCAAGGATGGTGACTCCACCACTTCCCTGGGCAGCCTGTTCCAATGTTTGACAGCCCTTTCAGTAAAGAAATTATTTCTGATATCTAACCTGAATCTCCCCTGGTGCAATTTTAAGCCTCTTGTGCTACAGCTTGTCACCCAATAGAAGAGGCCAACCCCAATATCTCTGCAATTGCCTTGGAGGTAGTTGCAGAGAGTGATAAGGTGTCCCCTCAGCCTCCTTTTCTCAAGTCTAAAAAGCCCCAGCTCTCTCAGCAGTTTCTAAGTTCAGGTCCTTGTTAAGTCCCTGTCACACAATGACTGGATAATTCATGTGCATAAAACAGAATTAGCATAGATGAGCATCATGTACATGCAGGTAGCTGTTGGCCATTCTTGTCTTTTAGTACATAGATGATCCATAACCTCACGACAGAAAGAACATTTTCTCTGAGAAAAGAGTTGTTGCCCTCCATATTCACTTCAAACTCATCCTGTACAAACCTACACTACCAGCTTTCGTGTTAGCCCACAACAGCCTCATTTTTATACGATACCTACTTCCTCAGGAGGTGCATTTGAAACTAAAGCATTTATAAATTCACTTCAAATGAGAAAAAAGGTGTTTCTGTGGTAAAACAATGGTGCAAGCAGAAGCCTTGTCTTCATGTTTTTGCACATGCTGAGAAATTCGGGGCTGGATCCCATTAGATGATCAACTGGGAGCTGACATAGCCTAATATTTCCCATCAGCCTGGATCTCCTGGCTACTCAGGCGTCTGCTCTCTGGAGCTTAAGGTGGAGAGTTTGCAGATTCAGACCGATGGGACACACTGGAAAATTACCTCTTAATTCTCAATAAATGTAAATTCTGTTAATATTTCCTTTCAGGAAAGGACTGGTTTTGCTTTTCGGGAGCATGTGTTTCTGGAGAACTCCCTAAGTGACCCAAGTAATATATATTTTTCAGGGAAGAAAATTATTTTTTCCAGTCATCTTTAGTCCTTTGCCATTCCCTAATGCCAATTTCTACATGGCATGAAGAACAGAAGCATCCCAAGAGATTGGAAAATCTGAGAAGTCCTGGCTACTTGTGCTAGGGGAAAAGTCTGGTGGGGAGAAAACCAGAGTCCTTCCCACTTCTGCTCACATCTGCTCTGTGAATCTCTGGGGATTTTGAAACATATGAGATTCCTTCAACAACATTTTTCATCTCATTCTCATTGCTATTCTGATCACTATAACATGGAAATGACAAATTTTTTTTTTTTTTAATTAGTGAGAACAGCACTGTAGGTATGAGGATAATCTAAATTCTGAGTCATGGAAAACAGATATCTTAGTGAAAATGAATATACAAGGAATTATGCACAAGTTCTGTTTTTCAAAGAGGAAGGGACAGATAAGAGTTGGAAAAAGGGGGAGAAATTTGGGATGCAAGCCCTTAACAGTCAGATTTCAGGAGAAAAGACAATGGATTATCCTGTCATGCATGTTCATGTGACTAGGAGCTATGCATGTCAGTCACAAGATGGCCAGGTGTTTTTGGCCAAATCTTAAGTAAACTTGGTCTTTGCTTTAAGTTAGAAATGTCTGGCCAGACTGGTCATATTCCTCTCCCTGTTGAAGTCTATAGGAATTCACAAGACTTTGAGGCCAAAAATGAACGTGAGAACATCTAACGACATCATGCATAACTCAGAACCTATGGCTGCCCTATTTTAAATCCTATGCTTTCTTTGGCTTTCAAATGAGTTCATATCTTTTGGAGAAGCAGCCAGTCCTGATTCTAATATTTGCATTAGTTAAGCCTATACAGCCATACAACCTTGTGTCTGATTCTGAAGACACATGCGTGTCAAAGCTGCCTGCTTTGATCTCAGCTGCTATCTTGAGGCTGATGTCTTCTGATCTTATGTGTTCCTGAGTTCTTCTTTGGAGACACAGTATTTTTGAGATATGGGGAGATCTGAAAATGTGGGTCGTAGGAGGGAGAAAAGGATTTGTCTTGGCTTCCTGGAGTTCCAGAATATGCAGAGAAGGGTCTGCTGACTTTTTTCTTGTAAGATTTTGGTTACAAAACTGAAATTTAGCAACATCAGAATGTGCTGTGAATTTTGTCATTTCATGAGAACAGAATAAATATTTTTTACATTCCCTGAACATTTCTATTTTTCAGTTAGAAATATTTTTCGTTCAGGATTTCTCACTGTTTTGATTTAGAAAATTAAAAAAACCCTTTAAAAATAACAATTTTAAGTTTTTTTGATTTAAAGTCATTTCAACCCTAATGGATGACTGTCAGTTTCATTAGGCTGGTTGTTTTGCTTCCTTTGATTGCCATTGTAATAAATATAAGTTACCAAGAATCCTATCATGACAACAGTTAGACACTTCATCACCTTGAATGACATTTGTGTCTATGGAAAGAGTAAAGCTCTTTCACAGGATGTTTCAAATTGTAGGGGGCTGGATCACCCTCTCATAAACATGCCCCTTCACCCCTGGATGTAGAAGGACCCTGAAGCAGTTACATTTCTAACACAGATGTCTCAAGGTCCAAGGTTAGTTGAGATGAAGCTGATCTAAAAGTGCTTATGAGCAGATGGATGCCCCCAGATGTGTATACCTCAGTCCTCTCTGAGTTGGAGAGATAGGTAGTAGCTGTATGTCGGAGGTGATGCAGTCACATTACCATGGGCTCTTGCCAATCTAATGATCCTGCCTTTCAGCAGGGTTTATTAGCTGGACCACAGCCATCACACTAATGGCTTTGGATAGGAGCTTTCTCTCATTTGTCTCTCTGCTGGCTGAAGAGATCTCCCCCACTGTTCACACAGAAATGGTCTGAGATAGCCAAGACACTTTCAGGTACCCTTCCAAAATCCATTTAGCATTTTGTCCAGCTCATGAATTTCATCATATTTATCATTTGCCCCTTCATTTCTTTGTTTGCTTGTTTGTTTGTTTTTGTTTAGTTGTTTACACACTTAAAACAAGTGCAGGGTTCTCTGGCTTCAAGGCTCTTAGAGGAAAACCTGTAACAGAGTGACTGGTACAAGTGACACTTCAAATTATATATCCCTCACCTACGTGGGCTAGGATGTGCCCTACTTGAACCGGGAGCCTGAACCAGCCGTACCATGAGCAGTGACTGGATAATGTGTAACAACTTTTACACTCTTCCCGAACTCATTTGTTTTGAATGAGTTCAGCCCATTTTAAAAAAATGCAGCAAGCTCCTGTGAGTCAGAAGGTTGTGATGACAGCAGATCCATGAGGAATGATTAAGACAGAAAGTGACTCAGAACTTGCCCGGCTTTCTAATGATCTTGTGTTCAGGGCAATCGGAGCAGAATTGTGGCTGCCACAAAGCATTAGGACTGTTCCTAAAGACAGACAGGCTGGGGTAACTGGAGTCATGTGTTGCAGTTCCAGTAGTGACTATGTTCTTTAATTTAATTCATTAGATGAATGTTTACAGGAGTAAGTTGAAAGTGCTACAGCTTTCCTGGGATGCTTACTGTCCAAGCAATAATTTTTAATCAGTAACAGAAAAAGACTTATTTCTCATTCTGTTGCCACTTCAAAACAGTGAAACCTTTTTGACCCAAAGTAATCAGAAAGAAAGAAAGAAAATAATCCTTAAATGCCTTCGAAGACATGTTAGAATTGAGGTTTCATGATAGGAGGGAAAGTGGACTGTATTAATCCCACTGTTAGTCCTTTGTCTTTAAAAATCAATGCAGATTGCATCTTTCCTTTGACTAGAAAGGCTGCAGCTACCACTCTGCATCTGATTCAGCCTGATGTAATACTGCCCTCAATAAAGGGCATGTGATACCTACCTAGCTATCATCAACAAAACCAGTAGGATATTCATTTGATGTTCACAGAATTTCCGGGAAACCATACCCTAGAAATCATTGACAGACACGTTCGTTCTTCAGGTCCACACATCTGTGGCATTGATTTTCAATAGAACCTTTCCAGATGCACCTAGAAGAAAAATTTGACCTTCTTTTGTCTTTTATTTATTTATTTATTTATTTATTTAGTTATTTATTTATTTATGTATTATTTAATGTTTTAATAATAATATGAGAAAATGAGGTTAAGAGGTGACTTGATCAGGTTTGTAAGTATTTACACAGTGCAAGGGTCTTTAATCTGTGAATGGTACAATTCACTGACTGAAATCTGAAGCTCAACAAAATTAAACTGGAAACACACTGTAAAAATTTAGCAGCAATGTTTAGGACAACATGCTTAGGGTGCATTTTTCACAACTTTAAATCTTTGACTCAAGTAAAACCTTTAAGTCTGTCTAAAACATATATTTCAGGTCAGTCAGAAATTGCCTGGATGGGAACAAGTGTAGCTATGCAATTCTATAGGCCATGTTAGGCAGAAGATCCATGTAGATACTAAGATTGGCTTCAAGATCTTAACCATCAGCAGTTGTGTTTATTGACAGTTTCCACTGCTGTGTCTCCATAATATTAGATTTTATACATTCCTTTTCTCAGATGTCTGGGACCTTAGCACTACAGTCACACAGGTGAGATAAATGTCCTGCCCAGGACAGAGGCAATGCCTTTGCTGGGATGAGTATTTCAGTTCTTGTGTATTCTGACCTCATAAAATCAGAACAAACCATCCTTGCTGTTCTCCCTTCTTCTTACAGCTTTATTGCTGCATTTTTATTGCCATAGCTAGCAATGATATTGCCAATGAATACAGAAGAAGGGAAGTCTTTGCAGTAAAACAGGTCTTTTTATTCTGCATAAGAATTCATCTTTCCTACTTGTGAAGTAAGTGTGCAAACACCTGAGAAAAAATGGAAGCATTCATGTTATCCAAAAGCTTGGCTATGGGCAGGGGGGAATGTTGTACAGTGTCTTAATTGCATTTAGCTTCAGAACATTTTATCCTATTCTTCTGTAGTCATTTGCTGTGTTGGATAGAATCAAGAATGATAGTCAGAGGAGGAATCTCTTGATAGGATGCAGAGCTCCAACTGCAGTAGCTCCAGTAGGCTTTCTTTATAAGTCAGTGAAAAGAAACAGCTACTTCGAAGGCATGATTCATCTTCTCCTAACATCTCAAAATATAAAATACAACTTTATAAAAGAGTTCAGAGAGACTATACACTAAATGTGCTTCTTTATTCTCAATGATAATATGCTTATAGAAGGAGGTATCCAGACAAGTAGATTTAGATGTCTAAATTCAGATGAGATGGTTTCCAATCTTACAGTGCAAAATACATGGACAGCACAATTTAATTAATTTTCATTTTCACAAAAAAAGATCAGTTCTCTCCTCATTTCATTTAATTCATCTCTATTCTTTGCTTCAGAGGTTTGTTCTTCTTGAGAGACAGAGAAGAGAACATGGAAAATTCTCCTAAATTTACTTAGACTTTCTGATATCATTAACTGCAAAATGCAAGAATGTTATTGCAGAAAAGGTTATTTGAGCAATAATCAAGAGACTAATAGGCTTTTATTAGAATGACTATATGTGTGCTCTGGGCTTAATGCAAAGACCACCAAAGGCAAAGTGAAACTTCAAAGTTTGAACTATAATTTCTATTATCGTCTCCTGAAATGACTGGGGGATAATTAGCAATAAAGGAATCAGAGCTAAATTAGGATTCTTGAAGTTTTCTAGTGTTCTAAACCAGATACTTTCCATCACTCAATTCCTTAATTTTCTTCTTCCAATTCCTGCCCATTTAAAAAAAAATAATCAATAACTGCATGTTTAAAAAGATTAAGGAATTTCTTGAGTCCTTCTGGCTTATTGGATTGCTCTGCTAAAGAGGATAAATGGACTATAGAGTGGTAACCTAGTTACCGTTGTTATTTATGGAAGTTTCTGATTCAGTCAAATTAACTTGTCAGTAAGGTAGAGAAATAGTGCACACAATGTTAAGATGCTAACTTTGGAAAGCCAAAGTTGGTAGAAAAGCAGCTTGATAGGCTATTGCCTTTTTGTGAAAGAGAAGACAAATATGCCACTAATGACAGCTTTATAATGAACATTCACATGGGCACTTAGTTAAAATTTCATATTAAAATATAACTTTGGCACCATTTTTGGATTTGACCACTTAGTTTTGCAACTTAATGTACTTTTTGCATAACATTCCTGCAATAATTCATACTTACCACTAATGGTCTTCTCTGAATTGTCAATCCTCCTGCACTAACAAGCAGTATTTAGAAATGTTGCCTGAAGCTCAGACTTGGGTGCAAGCTGGTTGGATTTGACCAGCAGGTGTTCTGGAGCAGATCACTCCTCTCTGCTTCAGCTGCACATGCATGCTGGGGAGCTACAAGATGCATAGCCAAATCCCCAATCATTCTGTTGTGTACTTCCCTTTGTACAAAGGGTACAAATTATGGCAAGGTTTTCTTCCTTTATCAACCTTGATATCCTTTGTATGGGCTGAAAGAGAAGAATATTTTTGATTAAAAGTACTTAGAAGCAATCAAGACCCCTGAGAAGTGTTCCTCATTAAGTCTGTTGCTACTTGTAAGCCTTGGACAGGAATGACCAGAGTTCATTGAGAAAAACAATTACAACAAGATTTCTAACTAGAGACTGCAAATTTGAAAAACCTTGTAATATGGGGAGGTTTAGATATTATAAGTCATTTCCAAACTGGAAAGGACATCATTCTAAACTGACAAAAAGTAAGACAGGGTCATTTATCTGTCATTTGTACTACACAGCTTGATAGCTGGACCTTGAACAGTGACAGGGAAATTGTGACAGGACATGGCAGAGATTTTAAATTTATTCCCAACTGAACTACATGATAATCAAGAAAAAAATATCTGGGGTTTATATAAAGCACATGTATGGTGGAGATTTTCTTTCATACAGAAAATTCTTTTTCCAAAAGAAAAAAAAAACATTCGCTATTTCTTCATAGATACCACTCATCAAACTTCAAACTGGTTATGAACAATGTTGGGAGCTTCATCTTCAACTCAAGCTTCTCGCATAAACTAACCTTGCAAGTAAGAGCAAATTTATATTAGTTTTCTAACACTTGTTTTTTTACAGCCTGTACATCTCCTGAAGTGAGAGCATAGGTAATATTTTTATGCTGATAAAATACTTTGGGAAGAACTTAGATCTTCCAGGATGCTCTACAGGTAGAGATCAACATTATCACTAGCCTGCAAAAAAGCGGTCATCAACATGTTCTAGACCCATACTGTGAAGCTGTATGTTCTGAATGAGTATTGCAAGCCGAAGACTTCTTGTGAAAATGGAGAGCTAGGGGAACACCTTCATTATCAGTGTCCAGTGAAACACTGACTTCTGTGCACTGGTCACAAAATAATGACATCATTTCACAGTTGCCCATCTGAGATGAAGACTCTTTGCACAAGTCTGCCAAAGAAGATTTGCTCAGTGGGAGTAGTATTTTGCAAGCTCCTGCTGCAGTTAATGGAGAGGGCAGATTAGAGCAGGCAGCTTCTTGGGAACAGTCTCCAGAGGATCCTGTTTCATTCCACGGAAGATGCAGGGCCAGATTTAGCCTTTCTAGCTAACTCTCGCCAATGTGAAAACATAGTGTGACTGAAAACTTTGTTCAGCATGCTCAGATTCTTTCATTGCTGTGGTATTTGGGGCCTTTTACATATCCCTGAAAGAACATAGTTAACATTGGGCTGTATTCAAAAAGCCCACAGTAGGCATCTGCCATATGCTTTGCAGCTATAGCACTTCTCTTGCCTCCATTGGCAGAGTAGATGATTTGAATTATTCACTGCTGTTTTGATAGTAAACTCTGTAGTAGATTTTATAGCTTAATTAGGCACATAATATTTTGATTTAAATATGGCCCATTTATCTGCATTTGTTTCAGGTGGGACTCATCTCACCTAATTTTAACTACAAAAAGTGCAGGCAACCTAGTCAAAGGGGTTCCCAGCAAAGTTGAGGGAGAATATCAAGCATCTCCAGAGTGCAATAAAAATGAGCTTTGTAACAGATAAGTGTTTATAGTACACGGGATGAATTGCCCTCTGGAGATTTCGAGGATTAGATAAATATTTTTTACACATCTTTACAGCATCTGTCATGAGAAGCCCTGATTCCATTTTTGGAATTGTGGAATCCACTTGGATATGTTATAAAACGTCAACCACCAACAGTAATGATGAACTAGTCTGCAGTGGATACTTGATAATTAAACAAGCTATTTGTATCTATCTATGCTACTGTTTCCTGCCTCCTGCTGTGTGTTACGCTGCAGCAACATTTTGCCCTAATTCTTGGTGCCTATATTCAAAACTGCCTTATATACCACACTTCTATCTTAGAACAAGGAGACAACCTCAGGTTATAAATAAAGCATTTGTAGAAATAGTAAGATTTAAAGGCTGCAATTCTTTTACAAGCATTTCTATCACAAGCAACAGGGTTTGAATCCAGGAATCAAGTAATCTTTTTCTCTGGGGAAACTGTTTCAAGTCAATCACAGACCCATGAATAGGAATGTGATTGGAACAGATGCGATTTTTTTTTTTTTTTAAGTAATGTATTTCAACAGTAGAGTAGGCATTTGTATTCTAGTTAATAATTCAAAATCAAAGGGGAATAAAAGAGAGAGAGAGAGAGAGAAACAGTGGGCGGGGGAAGGGAAATGAGTTTAGAATGTCCAGAAAAATACTGAGTGTTTGGAAAAAGTTTACTTCTGCATGGAAAGCAAATTAGAAAAAAAAATTACAAAGCAATAAAATACATAGAGATTTATTATGTTTGAATAATCAACTTCCCATATAAGATATGTCAAGGTCAATACAGATATAAAGACCTCATTTGGTGAAGTTATGCTGCATTGCTGCAAAAAAGGAATAATAAAAAGGAAGAGCATTTCTCCCACTGGTTTGTAGCCTGAAGTCTCCTGAGTCTGCATTGTGAAGCAGCCCAAAAATGTGTTCATAGCTCCTTCTTGAAATGCCTGCTGTCAACAGAAGGCATATATATCCTTGAAAATTCAGGTATTACCTGGAAGTATAGTTCAAAATATGTCCTCTATCAAAAATTATACAAAGTTAATTTGATCTACAGCTTGCTTTCCAATCAAAGAAACAGGAACAAAGGGAAAAAGAGAAGCCTGTTTATTCCTGATAATTTCACAGTTTGAATTGTCTTCACATTACAACACAAAACTCTTAGCACATATAAACAGGGGTTTGAGAATAATTCCATTTCTTTTTCACTTTGACACAATTTTGTAAGCATTTCTTGGAAGAAAAAAATCTCTTAGCATCTGGTATTGAGAGAGCTGGAGGTTGCTGTTATTTTGGGTTGCTTTTTTGTTTTGTTAAACACAGAATGAATTTAATAAAATCTGTCTCAGTTGTAGAATTGTCTGCTGGTGTAAATATGAAAAAGTTATGGCAGCAGTTTGAAACCTCTTTAAAAATTAAAATCTGATACGATCTAAAAAATCACTTTGCTTGTGAGGCAAGAACTGCATATGACTGCACACTACTTTGGAAAATGCATGAGTTTTGGCCTTTTAATGGTAGGAGATAGACGGAACAGCTAAAGGCATCTTCATCTAGAACTGCAACTTGTTATTTACCTCTGCCTCCATTATATTTCTCTGGGGAATATTAGGAACTAAGAACAATTTTAAGATGCTCTAAATATATTCTGCTGCAATTAGCAAGCAATATATGGTGCTGCTATAAAAATGCCAAAGCTAAGTTTTTACACTGCATTATCATAACTCCTAACCTCTGCAGGTTTCTACAAGGAAGAAAAAGAAAAAAAAATGCAGCTTTTAATTAAAAATACTTTTAACAGATAAGATTAAAACTATCAAGTATTTATGCCCTAGGTTCACCAGAACGGTTTCCCTTTTTGGGTTACTGCAAATAGAATTGATACATATTCAACAGTTTTTTCTGAAATGAGACTTTTATGCTATGCAGGTGGTGATAGTTTCTGCACAAAATTTACAAAGCTTTCAGTTGGGTTTTGAGTGACTCCATACCATGTCAAACAGAACAGGAGTCTTTCCTGAGGACAGTGAAGCTCTCTGCTCGGTGTGCATCTGCGGTAAAGAAATAATGAACTGGAAAGTAATCATGGAGTCTTCCATTGCTGTTACAGGTCAGGACTAGAAACTTATTTGGAAGTATGTCATGAATTAGGCAGTGGAAATAAAGAAGAAAACTAAGAGAAAGGAAATAAAATGGGCCAGAAACTCGGATGATTTTTAAGATGCTTGAAAAACAAGAAGTTTACATTAGACCGCAAACAACTAAAAAGTCCTCAAAAAACCAAAGCAAACCAATAAATGAACTAAGAACTAGACAATACAGTGGGGAAATCAAAACTTACACTGTAGATCATTGTCTGCCATATAAGAATTCAGAGATAGCCTGTGAAATTGAAATGAAATAAAAATAGAACTGATCATTTAGTATGAGTGCCCAAAGGATATCTGATAGCAGCAAGAATGCAAAGATCATCATGCAGGGCTCAGAGATACTTTACATGTTCACCAACTGTAAAATCTGCAATTAGCTCTTAGAACTTGTTTCAGCAGTTTAAGTTACCTTGAAAAAAATCCTTAGGGAACAAATTCTTTGAGATGAGTTTCTATTGCCAGCTCAGAGAAGAGTTGAATGTTGTCTTCTGCCCTTGAGAAAGAACTGGTAATGCCAAATAAAGGCTATAGTCAGTACAGATCTATAGTAGGAAACAAATATAAGGGTGAAAGGTATATCTCTGACAAAATGTCACATGATATTTGAGTTTGGTTTGGGTTTTTTTTTAGTTTCTAGTTAAAATATTTTAGATTTGATTCTTTCAAATATATGAAAATTTAGCTGGAAAATTAAATTCTTGTTTTAGTTGAATAAAAAAAAAACAAAAACCCTCAGAAAAAATAAACAAAACAAAACCACCAAAACCACAAACCAAAACCCAAACAGTCATATCAGGCTTAATTCCAGAACAATTATACATAGACATATTCATTCATTTCTAAATACAGATGCTTATATTTGATATTTGGCTTCCCATATTACTATATAGTTATATATACACACACACACTACACACATATATATTTCTATCTATATTCTGTATATCTTGGGGAAGGAAATTAACATATTAGGACAACAGTTATCTTATCCTAAAGTTTGTATCTAAAGCTGAGAGATGAATTGAACTGTTCCCTGAATATGCCTGCCTCTGGTGTGCTCAGATGTAGATGTCAGCATCATGGTGGGATGGATTCTGTCTATGGCTTCCAGCAATAATCCAACTGAAATACTCCTTGAATACTGTGTTATGTTTTGGACCCCTCACTACACAAAAAAACCATGTCCAAAGAATGGCAACAAAGCTGTTGAACGCTCTAGATCACAAGTCTTATGAGCAGAAGCTGAGGGAACTGCGTCTGTTTAGCCTGGAGAAGAGGAGGCTGAGGGGAGACCTTATCTCTCTCTACAACTGACCAAAAGGAGGGTATAGCCAAGTGGGTGTTTGTTTCTTCTCCCAATTAACAAACAATAAAACAAATGCAGATGGCCTCAAGTTACACCAGAGGAGGTTTAGATTGGATATTAGGAAAAAATTCTTTGTTAAAAGGGTTGTCAGGCACTGGATCTGGCTGCCTGGGGAAGTGGTTGTGTCACCATCCCTGGAGGTATTTAAAAGGTGTCTAGATGTGATGCTCAGAGACATGGTTCAGTGGTGGACTTAGCAGTGTTAATAGGTGGACTTGCTAATCTTAAAGGTCTTTTCCAACCTAACCAATTCTGTGATTTCACAATAAAAGCCAACCTATCCAGAAAGATCCCAGAAAGAATTTAAGAAATAATATTCCTCTTGCGCTGGCTTTCTTCTGAAGGCAACTGGTAACAACAGAGAGAAGTTAGTTCTCATCTGGACACATATGGAAAGTTGAGCGGCAATAATGTGCAGGCAGCTGAAAGTCTAAGCAGCAGAAAATATTGAATTTTGGACACAGGTCTGGGAAGGCATCATTATGGACTTGCCCTATTCTTGTGCTCTTCTTTGAGCTGCATATATTCTACTGCCTGGCGACAGAGAGACGGAACCCATGCTGCGTATTATGTCAGCACCAGAATCGTACAACATTTTAAAAGGGAATATATCATCTACTTCACAGGCTAATTCAATCTCTTTTAACAATGCAGTGACTATTGAGTTCGCACCTCTGCTGTAAGCAAAGTTTTCCTGACCTTTACTTAATTTTACTGGTGTTGGAGAAAAGATGCAATGTGCCCTTGAAATGATAGTCACCCTTACCTTGCAATGGATCTCAAATCTGGCACTTCTGAATTATGGATTAACATTTTTTAGGCAAACCTGGCTTCCTCCCATTCTTTTTGCTAGGCTGCAGTAAATGGCTGTTACATTCACTCCAGTTGCTTCTTTATAGAGTGTAGAAAGATGTAAGAACCTGTTCTTTGAGGAAACTTGATTCATTAGATATTAATTGTACTGTGCAATAATATTTGTTCTATGATAGGAGCCACTGTCCCTTCTAAGCCCTCAGGATTGCTATTATGAAACACTGAAGTTTAAATTAAAGGGTTAAAAGCTAAAAATGGATATTAGCTTCCATGCATAACCATAGAGACAATCACTTTCCTGAGAAACACTTTAACTCTTGGCACTGTAGTTTAGTCAGCAATGAAAAAAATAAAGAACTTCTGTGATCCCAGTGGCATCTATCGTTTTTGGCTTCTAATAAAAGTGAATTTTCCCTTTGGGGAAAGACAACTAGATGGATTATGCTGGGAATAGCTTGTGTCATCAAACCAGCTTGCCAAGATAGTGGCACACAATGGAGATGGCAAATTTCCACACCACTGATGATTATAGGGAACTCTTTGTTCTTCAACCAGTGGGAGTCACTGGTTCAGGTCCAGTAAGCTGTGGGCCAAGAAAGAAAGGAGTCGGGAAGAAATAGAGTGAATCAGCTCCCAAAATAAAAAAGAAGCAGCACCAACATTTTATGATAATTTGACCTACTTCTGAGCAGATTAGAGGCACCTTCCTTTTGAACTTGTCAAGAACAAGACCTCTGAATTTGAAACTCTAAAATTGCTAGTGCAAGTTTTAGCAGCACCAGTTCATTCCAGTTGTTTTAATGTTATACTGACATCTGTGAGGCTTGATGATGTCCAAAAATCCAAATTATTTATGTTTCAGGTTCAGACAATTGCAATGTAATTGCAATTTATGTGGGTAAAAGGGGACGTATAAAAGCAGGAGTCAGTAAACTTACATGAACTACCACCTTGTCTCTCTTTCTTAGTGAAAGAAGGGAGCATGACAATAGAAATTATTTGTATACATAGTTGTTAGATGTGAGAATTTATTTAGGATTTGGATAAAATGAAATTTCACAGACAAGCAAGACCTGGCTTATGTGTCTTACATAAAGCAGTGGGTTAGAAATATAAGCCCAGACACTGACAAAACACAACATTTGAGCAATGTTTGCAATGTTCCCGAGTGCAGAAATTTCCAAAGAAATCAGAAGAATCTTTTGGTGGATAATGGACTTTTTGCCTGAGGAAAAGAGCCTGCAGGGAAAAAAAAACCTAAATAAATGGTAGGTCTAAGACATAAAAATGTAGCCCAATTTTCTCGCCTTTCAGCAAGTGTTACGCTCAAAGGTTCATGTTTCATTTCTGAAACTGCAAATCAAAAAGTCAGAGCTGCTTTTGGAAGTTTATTCTAGCTTATATTATGCTTTTTATTTTATTTTTTACTTTGAATACTGACTTCAACAATAGGTCCTTAAATATGTGAAGATAGCCGAGGGTTTGAAAAATTAGCAGGGAGTGGGATTTATCAGGCCATTTCATTCTGGCAATTGCGATTCGAGCTGCTTATCCTGTCAAAAAAGACAGCAGCAAAGGGTCATCAGTTCAAAGAACACCATGACTTATATTTACATTTATATGGCAGCTCTTATCCCATAGGATTTGCAAGCACTACACACAGACACGCAGACACACAGAAACACATAGAGCATCAACTTTTACTGCAGCATCTTTTGTTGTCAGGATTGTTATGGTCTGAGAGAAGACAAGGCAATATTTTATACAAGCACAGGGAGAAACTCCCAAGTAAATACTTGGGTATCCAAAGCAATAGCTCAACTACAGTTGATTTGGCTAGCAAAACAGTTTAAAAGTGTAAAATGCCTGCATGACTTTCTTCAAAACGCATGATTATAAAACTGCCTTGTTTACTGTATTCAAGAGCCTATGTTTGCTCTGCATATTTACTTTGATCTAAGACAAGATAAAAAGAAGGGCAAATTTTGGAGCTTATTCAGACCAGTTCAGTTTTTCATCCAAAACTGTCAGTGACTGAAGTGGGAATTTGCATGAAAATGTATTTTTAAAGTTTTCTTCTAATGATGAATTATTTATCCTTTTTTTTTTTCCAAAATGCAGTAGAGAAGCAAGGTACTGTAAAAGCCATAACTCTTTGTATAGCAAGGGCATTATCAACCTGTGTACTTACACAACTACAACTCTTGACACTGAATTTATTTAGACAGGTACTGTATGCACACAAACAACTCCAGGTCTTGAGGTCTGAGGGAGAAGTTTAAACCAACTGCCAGGTGTAAACTTTTTTTTTTCTTTCAGACTTAAGCAACTTGCTTGCAAGATGCACAGCACAAGGAAAAAACCTGTCTGATATGTGAGAAGTGCTCTGTATTTAGCTGACCTTCAAGGATGTAAAAAAACCAGTTCAGACACGATCTGCTCATCTTCTCACCACTAGACCACTGGCATGGCCTTGCTGCCTTGGAAATGCAGCCCAAACTTCAGAGATCCCTCTGGAAGAAAAAGCAATGAAAATATACTACTACAAGACAGATGCAAACTCCCACTCATCAGCACTGACCACTTAACCAGACGCTGGAGGGCATTAAATTTTTACACATCCACCATATTCCCTATTGCATTCCAAGGTTAAAATGATGTGACTTTTTTTACTACCATAGTTTATAGATAATATAAAACTTAGTATTGCAGTACACTAATTCATAAAAAGCCTCTTCTTTCTTTAGCAAAGAGAGAAAAATAAATGTTGTGTGCTATGTCAGCCGAAAAAAAGTTTTGCTCAGGCAGTTGCAGTTTTTACTAATGCAGATACAGTAAACATAATAAATCCTTATAAAAATTCAAATTCCCATGCTCTCTCAGCCATTGCAGTCCATTTGTTACTTCCCTTTTAATCTATAATTTATTCAACTCCAATCTCTTCTTTCCCCCTTAAATCAGAAGGCTTCCTGCTACAATGGATCTATAATTATATTGCAGAATAGTGCAGTATAATACATAGTATAGTAATGTAATATAAAATACATAACTGTATTCATTAAACCATGCATATTAATGTATAACAACATTTACACTGGATTTTATTAGATTTGATCAGATTTTATTTATTATCAATGGAAACTTTTGATTCAGAGGTCATTCTCTTTCTGACATGAGTGTGCCATGGAGAGACACCAAGGGATGGGGTAGATGAAGGAAGTGTAACTCCCTGGGTCCACCCTCTTAGACCAACAGAAGTGCTAAAAGGTCTCTCAAATTCTGTGGAAGTTATGTGCCTTTGTGCAGAGGCAATAGGAATAAAGAGCTCTGGGCAGAAAAGAGATGAGCTGCACTGGGTAGATAGAGCTGATACACACTAGATTGAAAACAAGAGCAGAGAATCGGGAATGATGCTGTTGAATTCTGCTTTGAGGAACAGGTGCAGACCCTCCTTTTATCTGAGCAGGATCAGCAATGTGAGCAAAATCTCTGATGCTTGGCCAGGAATATGAATTTTTCTTGGTCAAGGCAGGATGTTTATCAGAGACAACAGCTGCCTGCTCAGACCAGCATTTGAGGGCTCAGGTAGAAGATGCCACATAAGTGCAGGCATGGCATGGTCAGATGCTCATCTTGCAGGGATCTTGGTTGGACATACAGCATGCTTCCTAGCTGTCAGAGCCACAGTATGGGCATCACCATGCCCATGAAATGTTGGGTTTGTTCACAGTGCAATGTATGTTCACATCAATCAGGGACTAGAGACATGTTGAAATTCTTCCCAGGAATTTGTAATGTGTCATTTTAATCTTCAACTCTATATGCCGGCTTCCCACAATAGATGTATTGACCTCATTTCTCCCTTGGCCACTATTTCTTGGAAATAAACATAAATTTATATAGCATATATATACTGTGACATTTTATATAATGGACACATAATTTATCCCTGAATTAAGGACTAACATATTAGTTTACCTTGTGAAAAAGCATCTAGCTTTACTTAGGAAAGTATTTAGCAGTGGAAAGTCCCCAGTATGCAAGAACTTCTTCTCCATGTTAATGGTATTGGAAATTACTTTTCCTGGACCTTCTTTTTAGTCTAAATCTGTTTAGTTTACAATTTTAAACTATTAAATCCTATTGTATCTTTTTCTGCTAAACTAAAGAGCTTCCTATCATCACGCTTCCTCTCTATGTAGATTCTAATAGATGAAAGTCACCCGCCACCTTCTCCTTGGTTAGCTAAAGAGACCAAGATCCTTGAGTATGGGATTATTTTCTAGGACTATAATTACTCTTGTGCCTCCTCTCCAAACTTCTCCAATTTAACCTTGACAAGAATTCATTAATAACACTGGCACACTTGTTGTCCTTGGTCACAGGTAATGCTAGCACATAGCTCTTTAAAAAACTGAAAGCTGCTTTTTTTCTCTCCATTACTTCCATCTCCTCACTAGCTTTAGGGGCATCACTGAGGGATGGAGAAGTGTTGAAGGCGGAGACAGGTGGGTCAGAAGAAATAGTCCTAATGGTAGCAGCAAAAGTGTGCTTATAGAAGGTTAGATTACCATCACCTGCATTGAGGGAGGTTTACTGTGCTAATACAACAAAACAGTTTTATCACCATATCAGCAACCACTCTAGGAATACTTTGCCATCTCTAACGCAGGGATGTTTCACTTGAGAGCAGCTGGGGAACCTGTACCCTAAGGAAAGAGCATGGGCCTTCAACCAGGAGCTACAGTCGCTTTAGCATCATCATTTTCCTTCAGAATGACCTTGAATAGTGCTCTTCATCCCTTTTTTGCCTTTTATCAAAGGAAGCTTTCTTTAAGAGTTCACTGCATATATGGCTTTGCTTCAGGCAATACCCTTGATCTTGTGAAACTCTAACGCCTCAATATTCCAGATTGTAGCTAACAAGTCGTCAGCTCAGACAGCCTCAAAACGGCCACTGTGGAATATGGCACCTTGAAAGGAACTTTGAGGTATCTGCATTGCTGCACAGAAATCACCCCCATTTTACATCTGGGAGTAAAGAGTGAGTGTGATTGACATTGTCTCCTTGATAGTAATCTGACAATAATAAAGCAATATCATAAATAGCATACCCAAAATGGTGTAAGATGATGTGGATACTTAAAGGGTGTTTAGCCCATGGAAATAGTACTTGTGCAAAATTTTCTTTTAGTGGTCTAGATGCAGAATCTCTCCAACTAATGTGTCATGCCTGTTTTGGAATAATGTGCAAAAAATTCAACTTTCTGCAATATTACTTTTTAAGAAAAAGAGGTTATTAACCTGTCATTGTTTCCAAGGAGTATTCTGTGGAAGTTCAGTTCACAGAAGTTCTCCTAGAGAAACTCAATTCTCTCTGACCTACAGGCTTTCAGAATTGTCATAATTCATAGACAATTCCGTGAGTGGTTTTCAATTTCTTTGGCTGAATTTAAGAGGTAAAAAAAAAAAAAGCACAGAACAGTCCTAGTGAGAGATGATAGATCTTTAAGCCAAACTACAAGCTTAGATGAGTTCTAAACAAGTTGCATTTTTGAAAATACTTAAGAAAACTCCACTTTGTTCCACTTGTACTTTGTGAGGAAGAAAAAAATAATCTTAATTCATTGTTCTTGTCATATCTGGGCATTTTTCCACAGCAGGTGGATTCACATCAGTGGTGCCCCTCTGTGTAATTAACATTATATGAAAGAGGCAGAGACAGGGAGAAATGCCCCTGTCCAGAGGAAGCATTTCCAAAGACTTTTTTACTGCTTTTGCTGATTCAGTGCTAGCATCGAAACTCAGGTTGCTTTTTTTGTGGCAGCTGAGCTTTGACACTGAGCTTGACTGAGAAGCCAGAATTTCATCAGGAGAGGATGAGGATCAAATGGGCAGACTTGGCCATGACAAACTGCAATTAACTAGCTTATGGTAAGATAATTGCAAATGATGTTAAGCAGTTCCTCAGTAATTGATGAATTATTGATAATCTTTTCCACCCTTCTACTCTAGGTTTTTGCAGTCATGAGGTTAGCATAAATCACTGGTAACACTAGAGGCCCTGAAATCAAGAGTTAGTGTGAGGGAAGAAAGTTAGTTTGCTGGGAAGGAAGAAGTCTGTAGACAAAGTTATGTGTTACTAAATCTGTCCCTGTCAATGCAACATGTACTCCATGCCAGCTTGGCAAAACAGCTGAACAGCTAATTTTAATAGAAGAAACACATGATATTTGATAAAGGCATAGAAATGTATTGAGTTCTGTCCAGGGGTGGATGAGGAACGAATTGAGAGTTCATGGATGAGAATTAAAGGACCAGCTAGCACAGGTGATACTGTGGCTATTACAGTCCCCCTGATCAAGAGGAGGAAGTTGATGAGGCCTTCTACAGACAGCTGATGGTAGCCTTGTAATCACAGGCCCTGGTTCTTACGGGGGATTTTTTACTACCCAGATATTTGCTGGAAGGCTGGCACAGCCAGCTGATCACAGTCCTGGAGGTTCCTTCAGTGGATCAACGATAACTTCCTAGTGTAGATGGTGGATGAGCCTACTAGGAGAGGAGCGCTGCTGGATCTTGTACTCACTAACAAGGAGGGACTGGTTTAAGTGGTGAAAGTTGAGAGTAGACTTGGCTTCAGCGACCATGAGATGGTGGAATTCAGGATCTTATGTGTTAGGAAGAGAACATCAAGTACGACTGCAACCCTGGACTTCAGCAGGGCCAACTTTGGCTTCTTCCAGCAATTACTGTGGGAAATCCCGTGAGGCAGGGTACTGGAAGGAAAAGTGGTCTAAGACAGTTGGTCCATACTCAAGGACCACTTCTTTTAAACTCAATCCCAATGGGAAAGAAATCAAGAAAGGGAGGCAGAAGGCCTGTGTGGATAAATAGGGGACTGCTGGGCAAAGTCAAGTGGAAGAAGAGAGTCTATAGGTCATGAAAGGAAGGGATGGTCACCTGGGGGGAATATGACTGTTGTCAGAGCATGTAGGGTGGAAACTAGGGAAGCTATGGCCTCTTTGGAATTAAACCTTGCAAGAGAGGTCAAGGACAACAGAAAGGGCTTCTTCAAATACACAGGAGACAAAACTAATGCTAGAGTCAATGTAGACCCTCTGATGAATGAGGTGGGTGCCCTGGTGACTGAGGATAGTAAGAAGGTGGAGTTACTTCTTACTTTGCCTCTGTCTACATTTCTGGAGACTGTGTGTAAGAGCCCCATATGGCTGAAGCCCCAGAGAAAGTCAGGGTAAATTATGAGTCTGCCTCAGTTGATGAGGACTGGGTCAGGGATGAATTAAGCTGTCTGGACATCCGTAAGTCCACAGGTCCTGACAGGATGCACATGAGGGTCCTGAGGGAGCTGGTGGGAGTCATTGCTAGGCCACTCTCCGTCATCTTTGCTAAATCCTGGGAAACAGGAGAGGTGCCTGACAACTGGAGGGAAGAAAATGTTACTCCAGTCTTCAGAAAGAGCAAGAAGGAAGACCTGGGTAACTACAGGCCAGTCAGCCTCACTTCCGTCCATGGAAAGGTGATGGGATGATTTATTGTTGGTGCTGTCTCTAGACACATCAAGGAAAAGAGGGTTGTTAGCAGCAATCAACATGGTATTACCAAAGGGAAGTCATGTTTGACTAATCTAGTAGCCTTTTATGAGGCTATAACCAGGTAGATAGATGATGGTAGGGCAGTAGATGTGGTCTACCTTGACCTCAGTAAAGCATTTTACACCATCTCCCACAGCATCCTCATGGCTAAATTGAGGAAGTGTGGTTGAATAGTGAGGTGGATTGAGAGCTGGGTGAAGGGAAAAAGCCAGTGAGTTTTGATCAGTGGGACAGTCTAGCTGGAGGCCTGTATCTAGTGGATACCCTCAAGGGTTGGTACTGGAACCTGTATATATATATTCACTGATGACCTGGATGAGGGAATAGAGTGTACATCCAGCAAATTTGCTGATGACACAAAACTGGGAGGAGTGGCTGACACGCCAGGGAGCTGTACTGCCATTCAGCAAAACTTGGACAGGCTGGAGAGTTGAGCAGGCAGGAGTTTATTGAGATTTAACAAGGGCAAGTGTAGGGTCTTGCATCTGGGGAATAACAAACTCAGGTACCAGTATAGACCAATGGCATCCTGGGCTGTATTAGAAGGGTTGTGGTTAGTAGGTCAAGAGTGGTCCTTCTTCCCCTCTACTCTGTCCTGGTGAGACTGTACCTGGAATATTGTGTCCAGTTCTGGGCCACTCAGTTCAAGAAGGACATACAACTCCTTGAAAGAGTGCAGCACAGGGCCACCAAGACGATGAAGGGAGTGGAACGCTTTCCTTACAAGGAGAGGCTGAGGGAGCTGGGCCTCTTTAGCTTGGAGAAGAGGAGACTGAGGCGTGACCTTATTAATGTTTATAAATATGTAAAGGATGAAAGTCAGGAGGACAGAGCCAGGCTTTTCTCATTGATGTCTAATGACAGGACAAAGGGCAATGGGTACAAGTTGGAACATAGGAAGTTCCATGGGAATCTAAGGAGAAATGTTTTCACTGTGAGGGTGATGGAGCACGGGGACAGGCTGCCCAGAGAAGTTGTGGAGTATCCTCTGGAAACATTCAAACCCCACCTGGATGCATTCCTGTGTGATTTTAGTCTAGGTGATCCTGTTTTGGCAGGGAGGTTGGACTAGACGTTCTTTCAATGTCTTTTCCAACTCCTAACGTTCTGAGATTCTGTGAAATTTTTATGAATTACGTAGACTTAAACAAAAAAACTACCAAGAGGCATACTGCAAGAGAAGTGAGATACAAATGTTTTGACTAATAAAGTAAAACCTGTTAATGCTGTTCACATGCTTCCATACCTCATTGGCCTTACATCAAGTTACAAGTGCAGCTGATACAATTGTGAGTCCAGTGTTAAGACAAACATTTCAGACTTGGGGACGTAATCCAGAAAGCAGGATACTTCTGCAGCTTCATTCTGGATTTCTAATAATGTCTTAGGAATCTAAAGGTAATAAAATCCAATAAAATCTAAGCAAAAATATTGACCTGTTAAATTTACTTGAAGATTGCAGGTACATTCCTTTGATAGCAACCTGTTTACAATTTTGCTGGCAACAACCTGACCATAAATCTTGCTTCATTAAAGCTGGTTTATTTTATTACTGGGCTTGTCCTGCACAGGACCTAAGATGAGTGGGGATGAGGATAAAAATGCAGAAACTGTCATTTGAGGGAGTGAACCTGAATAACATAAGGAGTGCCTACAGCACATCTGAGCCTTTCATATGTTGGTGTGAAATTCTCTCTGCCTGGTAAAGATTAAGGCACTTTTCCCTAAAAGAACAGGGAGAAAACTAAAACAACCAGTCAAAAAACTCTGCCCTGTTCTTAGAAGACCTCCATGGGTTTCAAATAATTAAAAAAAAAAAAAAAAAAAGATATTCCTCAAAACTGGGAGTAGATTGTTATCCATGTGCCTGTAGTGGCATCCATGTTATTTTCAACTAGTAGGTTATATAAACTCTCTCAACTTGCCTTTACTCCAAGAGACAAATGAAGCAGAGAACCCATTTCAAACCCACTCTACAGCTATGTGTACAATACTGGCCCCTAACCAGGAGTTGATGGATGGGTTTTGGATGACATTAGCACCTGGATCAGGATGCAGTTGGTTCTAAGGCTTATAAGCAAGGCTCAGGAGCCCTGCATTTAAAGCAAGGGGCATTATTGTTCCCCACCCTCCACAAGTCTTCCCACAGGTAGGATAAGAAAGATGATGTACAAGGAAGGGACAGAAAGAAGCCAAAAGAGTGACTTTGTGAAATTTGATCAGAGTTTTTGCCAAGCAGGGGCACCGTTAAATAGGACGGAAGAAAATAAAAAGCAAAACCCAACCAACCACAAAAAAGCCCAAGAGATCCATAACATTCCACATCCGTAAAGATCAAACACTTGAAGAACTCTGCCTTGCTCCCTTAACCCACAGGCAAAAAAATTGTCCCCCCTCAGCCCTCTCAGAGTTACTTTTCTCTCACCAAAGATTAAATATCAGCTCCCTATGCCTATGCACTGATACGTCAGGATTTAAGACAGCATGTTATATATGATAATATTGTGGATATATCTTTAGTGATCCTAAAAACTAAGAAAATCCGATTTCCCTACTGGAAAAGATTAATTGCCTGAGACATCTTTAAAAATACATTTTTAAGGTCTACCTTTTCACTTTAATTTCCTGGAATGTTGGGTTCATTAAATTTCAGAGGTGACATATTCTGTACCTTACTGTGACTATAAAAATAAGGAAGCTATTCATAGATACTGCACAGACATAACATACTGTGCCAGTGTCTATCATGAGCAACTCCTGGATCTTTTTCAGCCTGGTTTTCTCTTTTGTTGATCATACTGCTTCATGAAGTCTTTTTCCCATTAAAATAAAAATTAATCCAAAGTGCTATGCACTTCATGTTTGAGTGACAACTGAGATAGTGGATCCGACTAAAGGTGCAAACAGCCTGATGTGGAACAGACAGTAATGGTTGATTAAAAAATTACTTTGAAAATGGAGAACAAAGTTCTTGGAGGTTTGCTGACTCCCCGAGCAGGAGCCTACTTCTGGACTGTCCTTTTTACCAGTCCCTGCTGGACTCATCCTTCAGGAAGATCCCTGTATTTATCTCCACAGCATCCTGTGGCAATGAGTTTCACATTAAATTTTACTGATGGGAGGAGTGGTGAGGGGAGGGGAGTCCCTTCTGGCTTGTAAAGCAGCAATAAACCCTTGCTGAAGGGTCCCAGCCTAGTGCAGCTACTCTCAGCTGAGTACCCCAGCCTTCTCCATATCCGGGGTAACCAGGTCTCCCATTACATTCCAGAGGGAGGTCACATTTTCCCTGTCTTTCTTTTGATACTGACATGCCTATAGAATCTTTTCTTGTCATCCTTGACATGCCTGGCCAGAACTTATTCTGTCTGCATTTCAGCTTTCTGAACCTGATCCCAGGCTGCTCAGACAGTTTCTCTATTACTACTGTTCCCCTTACTGCTGCAACTACTATTACTATTATTTTTGTTATTTGCATTTTTTCAGCTGCTGTGTTCATTAGTGTTCTCACCTGGACAGGGAGAAAGCCTTAGCATGGAGGACAATTCGAGGTTTGATATGCAGCCCCTAAGCTAGCACAGCCTGCACAGAAAGCAGTGTTAGAAGAGGCACGAGTGTAGTAACATGAGAGAAGAGGAAGGATTGGGGGTTTTCTGGGTCAAACATTTTCTCCCTGTAAACCAGAGAGAAGATCCCAGGTTACAACTTTCTTACCTCAGTATAGGTGTTTCAGATACTTAGCTTTTTTTGTTTTTTCTGCTCCTGTGATCTCTGCCTTTCTTGATTATTTAGAAAGGAGATTGCTCGGGAGGCCTTTGAAAATCCTCTTTGAAACTTTTACAATATTTGTGGACATCATGAAGTCTTTTCTACTTGGTATCTTCTGTGGGGTGGCTTTTTTGGGTGGATTTTTGTTGGGTTTTTTTGAAATGATCTGATTATTTTTGTCGCTTCTGTTTCTGTTTTCCAGAGACCACACTCTCCTTTGGCAAATCTTGCTCCTGTCTGGGGCCCTTTGACTGCCTTCCATTTCTGCTGCAACGTTTCTGGAGAGGCTGAGAGCAGATGAATGCCTTGCCCTTCTCCTCTACACATCTCAAAACATTTAACAAAGAAGGTCAGTACCGTTTATTCCCTTTCTGTAGATAAGGAAAGTGAAATAGAGAGAGGGCAAATGACTAGTCTCTCTCACCAAGGAAATCAATGACACAGCTGATGCCAGATCTCTAAGACTGAGGCACTCAGCCTGGTTTCTGAGCCCGTACTGGCTGAGAGAATGTAATTCTGAGTAGCAGCACAGGCGTCACAGACAATGGCTGTTGGGTTTTGCAAAGGATTTCAGGTTTCTGATGTTTGGCTTTCTTCCAAATTGGAACACATTTGAAAGTTTTCCAAGTGGGAAAAAAAAAAAAAAGACTTTCTTTCCTTCTGTTTTGAAATGTTTCGTGTCAACAGAACTGAAAGGTTTTTTGTTTTGATAGGGACTCTGAAAACTTACCTTTTATTGCAATACATGATAACCTCAAATAATAAAACAATGGCAAGTGGAAGGGGGTAATTTCAAAATCAAGAATCCAAACGCACAGTTAATTTGGATGTCCTGACTGTTCTGCCTTCTTCAGAAAAATGTCCATTAAGAGATTAAAAAAACCCCTTACACCTACAGAAAAACCCAAGCAACCACAACAACAACAACAACCCCTCCCAAAAAACCCCAACAGATTTGGGCAAAATGAGATGACGTCTTTTACTGCTTGGGTTTCAATGACACACTGGTTAGCATACATTTCCGCTGTGATTTATCACTTGGTCTTTAGTTGTCATACTACAGTATGGGCAAAATTATGAAATTACACAGTGGACAGATTCAATTACAGACTCTTTCCTCCTCTCCTAGCAAAGCACATTGCCATGACCAGGAGCAACAGAGCATTACATGACAGTACTGGATGGACAGAGATTTCTCATGCCAACCTCTATGAAATGGGAATGTGGGTACCTTCCAGGATGCAACATCCTAGTATCAGGTTACAGCTTTCTAACCTGATTCATGGCCAGCAAGGAGGGAAGGCTGCTAACTTCTCATATGCTGCTCCTCCTCAGAAACCTCTCTGCAGTGAGGCAGCTTTTCCCAGTTAGGCTGCTTTACTTTCTGCTCATTACAATTCCGAGTCGGTTTGATATTCGTGTGTTAACAAACCAATCTTTTCTTGATTCCTCTCTCAAATGCAATTGAAACTGAGCTGAAGGAGTGTGCCTTATCCAGTTAATGCAGCTAGACAGATATTACATTTCATAATAAAGAATCCCTAAGGATGTGTGATTTGGTTTAATTTTCACCTGGTGTTTATCACTGTGTATACTCAAAATTTCATTAGTATCTATAAACATAACAGCAGGTACTTGGACCTTACAAAGATTTCTGGAGCCAGATCCAGAGAGACACACAGAATAATGGAATGGAAAAAATACGTGTTCTAAAATAAATGTAATCTGCCTACTGCTAATGAGAAACAAAACAACAGTTTCAAACTCTTCGAGAGGTTGAAGCCATCACTTGAATGTTTGATTGAATGAAGAATTTAAGTCCCCATAATTGCATTTAGTATAAACTGCAACATATCTGAATGACATGCATTGAAACAAAGGCACTTACAGTTTGCTCACACAGTTTTGTGTTACACTAGCAACCAGGAAGTCCAGTGAGATCAGGACCCTGCCACATTGGTGCTGCCATAAAGTCCCTCCCAAAACACAGTTGCTTTCAGAAAAAATAACAGGAGAGGGAGGAAAATTGTCCTGGAAATGTACGCTAGGAGCCCAGAGAGCTAATTGTGTCCTGGGCTGCATCAAAGCCAGCATGACCAGCAGATCAAGGGAGAGGATTCTGTCCCTCTTCTCTGGTGAGACCCTATCTGAGGCACTGCGTCCAGCTCTGGGGTCCCCAGTACAAGAAAGGAGTGAAGATGTTGGAGAGAGTCCAGAGGATTCCACAAAATTGATCAGAGGACCATAGCACCTCCCCTATGAAGGCAAGCTGAGAGTGTTGGGCTCATTCAGTCTGAAGAAGAGAAGGCTCCAGGGACAGCTTGAATCAGCCATCCAGTACTTGAAGGGGCCTGCAGGAAAGCTGGAGAGGAACTGTTTATCAGAAAGTGTAGTGACAGTACAAGGAGCAGTGGTTTTAAACTGAAAGAGAGGAGGCTGAGATTAGATGCAAGGAAGAAATTCTTCCCTGTGAGGGTGGTGATGCCCTGGCACAGAGTGCCCAGAGAAGCTGTGACTGCCCCTGAATCCCTGGCAGGGTTCAAGGAAAAATTAATGCGCTTACTAAGTATCAGTTTTTTTCTGGATTGGAAAGCATCGCTTGCAGAATTTATACTAATTCCAGTGAGATGAAAAATTTTTAAGGCATTTTGGCTTCATATTCAGGCTACAGAAATGTGTATCTGCAGACTATAGAAGGTGCAACTGCCCAAAGGAAAACCCCAACAGAGCAGGAAGTAGATAAAGCAGCATCTCATATGGATGTTATTACTAAAATAAGTTAATAGGAATTAGCATTATTATTATAAATAAACGTATTCAGAGACCAATAAGGAAGGGGGAATATTCTGAAAAATATGATACTGAACATCCCAGAAATAAATGTACTTTTTAAGGGCAAAAGAGATTCCCCTTACACTTCCACGTCATGTCTGAATTTGCTGAATTAAAGCATAAATAGTTTTAAGCCATTTATGGTGACTGGAAGTCTGAACTGCCTTGGTTCAGTCATTGAACAGAATTGCCTAATTTCAGAGCTCATCTTGGTCAGTGCATCTTTAGAGGTCTCTTCTTTCATTAAGATCTCAACTATCCTAAGGAATTATTTATTTCTTGATTTGAGTTCTTCATTGAATTTAGAAAGACATTAAACCATCCACAGTCCTAACTTATCTTAGACTCTGAAGTTAGGACAGGTGGATTTTTTTACTTCACTTACTAGCGAATGTCATAATTGGCTCCCCCCAACAGTCTCTTACACTCAAACCCACTGGGGTCTCAGACTCGTAGGTGAGAAGTCTAGTCTTAGACATGGCAATCTTAGAGACTGAGGTAACATTGTTCTTTTATTTGGGATATACTAGAAATGTTTTAGAGCTAAAATAGTCCAGCACAGAGCATTTTTAAGATTACTGTAAAGCAGTTGGCATGCTGGACAACAGTTAGAAACCATGGCTCTGCTGAAATTAACTACTATTGGTACTAAGTCAGTGGAGACAGAAAAGTGTGGCAGAATAAATTCAGAGTGACTTCTAACTTTAGGTGCTCTGTCTCAGCCTGTACATTATGAAACAAAGCTTCACAGGCAGTCATTAGAATCAGGCACATACTTGAATCTCGTGCATACTAAAGAAACCCAGAATGGAAAAGCCATGGGTAAGAGGGATCTTCTGTGATAGTGGAAACTGCGGTGATTGACTCTAGAACTCGTGGTTCAAGTATCTGCACTACTTAATATCATAGTTTACTTTAATTGACTACTAAACATACATCTTTGGCTCATAAACCCTAAGAGTTTATTTGTAATAAGTGAAGCCCAAGTGACTGCTTTGGATACAGAGGTCTCCACTGTAGGAATATGTATATGGTTGGATGAATCCTATTAAAATATTCATAGCTGCAGACCTGACCCCTGTTTTTCCAAGTGCTGTGCAAACACACAACTAAATCTAGAGTGGACTAGATAAGAGAAGAAACTCGGGAGAAGGAATTACAGGAAGGTGAGTGTTGTAAATGATAAGGCTTGGTGTACCTGAGGACTGATTCTTGTCCTATTTGGAGGCATATTGTACATTGCACAGCAAAGGAAATATAAGGAAGAATTTGACAGTCAGTAATGAAGCCCCTGTGGAGATGCTGAAAACATTCTTCCTAAATGCGCTAAGATTCATAGGAGAAAGTTTGGAGTTTCTAACATGAGAACTTGTAAGTAATGGAAGTTTTTATTTCTGGTCCAATGAAAGATCTATATCTTACTATGAGAGATTACAAGGAGTGTTGAAATGGGCACTGGCAATTTCTGAAACTAAACCTGCAGTTGTTTTGGTGCCAGCAAAAAAGCAATCTATCTTAGCCTCAGATCTATTGAGGACAAATCTATTGAAGAAAAATCCATGATAGGTAGGAAGAGGAAATTTCTGGCTTGATTTTTGTTATATATTTTTGACTTGCTTTTATGTGGCTGTGATTTGAGAGCTTAAAGATGTCCCTGTGAATAAGGGCAACACTGTCTTTTAGGTAACACTGGCTCTTTTAAAATGAAGATGAATTCATGGTGCAAGGCGCTGTGCAAACAGACCAGAAAGATGGTCTCTGACAAAGAAGTAACTAATCACAGAAATATCTTATTATGCATTGATTGAATGTTTGCATACATTTTAATATGGCTGTGACCATTAACACCAGGTGAAGTTTAATGTTCAAATTTTAACTGAGCTCTCGGATGTCTTCATTACTTTGTCCTATCCTTCATTATTTAAATGCAATCCAGCTTGTTCAATTTAAAATAAATAAATTTTAACAGATGGCTAAGCAGACACCCACATTTCTTTCTGGTTTCATGAAGAATATAGATGCAGAAATTATTTCCATGGGCATGTCTGTATTAAATGGAGGTAAACTCTTTTAAACTCTTTCTATCAAGCTAGTCAGATTTTCACAAGAACCCAATGTGAGAAAATCAATTTTAAGTTTCGACTTAAATTAGGGAATCTAAAGCACTCATATTTACAATTCATATTCCCTTTAATAACAATAGTAACAGTCACAGTGGAGTTTTCAAAAGCAGTGGTGTTAACTGGGTTCACAGAAATTGCTGTCTTCAAAAAGGAGGTAGCCATGCTCTAAGAAACACTGGAAGTCAAATCCTTTCCTGTCAAGAAAATGGGAATATTAATACACATGCAAACATAACCTACCTGTTGACGATGGTGATATCACAGTAGAATATGCAAGAAGTGATTTTGATGTACCTTCAAATAGATTGGAGTCTAGTATTTTATAAATAACAGGTCTTACTCCACTGCCCAAATACTTCATCTTTCCCTGACACTGAAATACAATTTGCCTTTCAGAATGTAGAAAATGTGATTAACTAAATTCACTAATTAGCGGCCAGAAACATGAGCTGGTTAGGTAAACAGAAAATTACTCAAGGGTGTCTGCAAAATTAAATTAAAATAATTAAAAAAAAAAGAAATAAAATTAAAAAGTTGCTACCTATGCCCAGAGCCTTCGTCATTTGGCTGTTTGGCCATTAAATATGAAATCAGCCTCCAAATGTCAAAGCAGTGCTTAAATGTAAGTAAGGAAAGAAGTTTAAAAAACAAAAGCAGAAAAAAAGTTTAGGTAATCATAATAAATGGAGATAGAACCTTGGTTCAGGATTTCACGCCTCTGTGGCATCTACCCAATGTATTATTCCTCTCTACTCCCTCTTCATCTGCCATCTCCCCATGATGTCTTCATGGACTAACATTTTAAGACTTCTCTTTGTAGATTAACGAAAAAGCAGAAAACCTCTTAAATATAAATAACCAGGTGTCATTTTCCTCCCACTTCCAAGTTCACCATTGTGTAATATACAGTCTGATTTGCAAACTATTGTTGGGCCTCAGTAACCACAGTGATTACTGCAACTTGAAGACATATAACAAGAATTCCCATTACTTCTTTTAAGTTAGCTTTAGAAAAAAGAAGTCCTAAGTGAATTGATTATAAAAAATGTGAAACAAACTAAAACTTTTTTTTTTTTTTGAGAAAGTGAAAGTAGTAAATACTGCTGTCGTTTTTAATTCTTATCCATATGTACCTTCACACATGCACACCTACTCTGTTCAGAATGGAAACTGTTCTGGTCAGAGTAAACCCCTTTGATGGTATATTTCTAGCCTGAGGGAAGCATGATATTTACTGATATTCTCATGAATGGACTTGGTCTTAAAAATGTCTTATCCTAGCTGTTTGCCCATTAGGAATGAAGCATGGTGCTGTAAGTTGCTATTTCATAGACAGTTAGCTCCATAAGTTTGTGCTCCTGGGCTCAGGCTCCACCTTTCTCTGAACCAAGCAGGAATAAGCATTGTTTAAAATGTAATTTTAAGTGAGGACCACTAGACCTGGTACAGAGGCAGAAGCAGTGTCCTATGCCTCTCACTCCCTGTTTCTCATTGTTCCCACTTTTGAGTTGCTCCCATCCAGGGAAGAGAGGCAAAACAGCTCCCTGCCTTCACGCTGAGAAAGCAGCACATAGAGATGAGGCCAGGAGATAATCAACTTCACTGATGCAGAACAAAGATACCAGCCAAGATACCACTGCACAACAGCAGGCAATTAATCTAATTCAGAAAGAGCAGATCCATCGATAACTATTAAACACCCCATGGCCTGGTCACGTATTCCAGCTCAGGAAGTCTCTAATCAGACCCTTGGTTTGCCTCAGGCTTTTATTAGTTGCTGTCTATGTTCAGATATGAGGTAGTTGCCTCACAGACGTTGTTACCCCATGATGATGGAAGGTGGGACACTGTCCCACAGAAGAGGAGAGGGAGGTCTGTGCACAGCACACTGGTGACCAAACCCACACCATAATGAATAGTTCCGATTTGTCACTTCTTACCCAGCTTGCCCAAAGACAGACCAAGCCTCGGTGGCTGGCGAGCTCACTTTGAGGCAGCGCTGCTGAACAGCTGCAGCTTGGGATGAAAGCAGCCCTTGCGCTACCTCCCTCCCTCCATTTCTGCAAGGAGCCTGGGGCAGGGTAACAGCATCACTTGCTCTGTAAGGGAATCGTCCCTTGGTTTCAACATTTTATATGTCTTCTGTAAGCTCTTCTATGCACAGCATGTCGTACACAGCAATCTTGAAGCCTCTTTACCCTTTCCTTAGATGCTGAAAATACAACAGGAGAAACAAAGACAGAAAGAGAGCGAGAGAGACAGCTGGAAAATGCATTAGTGGGCCCTGATGACTCATCCTGCATTTCCACACTGCTGGTATTATGGCTTGCCATAATAATACTAGAATGCCATTGCATGTTCAGGGAAAGACAGCATCACCAGCTATCTCACTATCGCACAATCACATATACACATATATACATGGTGAAAGTTCCCAAAGCAACAAAAAGACTGAAATTTCTCATTCTTTAAGGGGAAAAAAATAGTGGTTGGCCTTCAGTGAAGGGCATACAATGCCAGGGATTAAGGTGTCAGCCTCAGACACCAAAGTCCAGGTTGCACCAAAAGCTGTCCCAGTAGTGACCTGAGCTGTGAATGGAGGAAATCCTGCTCATTCAACTTACATTTTGGCTACCTTAACCCTGTGTATGACCAGCTACAAGAGACAGCATAGTTTACTTAGATAAGCCCAGTGGGTCACCTCTGCTCAAGGAGAACATGATGGGCCTTAGAGTAGTACAGCACTTCACCATCACTTCTAAGAGGGGTAGAAGAAACTGCTGCTGGGATGGCTGAGCATGTGCAACATCTGATGCAGTCACTGTAAGGCCAAGCCAGTCCCGTGCTCGTCTCAGCGTTATCACAAACAATGTAACAACAATAATAATAATGTCCTCCCTACATAATTTTCAACAAGAAAATTCAAAGCACTTTTTTCATTGCTGCCTATTTAACTATTATCATTTAAAGACAAGACAAAAAAGCCAATAAACCTAAAATTTTTCTTTTTTTTTATTTTAGAAAAGTCAGTGTGGTTGCTTACATTTGTTGAATGGAACTATGATGCTTTCGTCTCAGTTAAAAAAAAATCTAGTCTCTTTAGCACAATGGTGCTTTGTAGGTGATGTTGTTTGGATACCTGACACTCTCATTCTGAGACAGACTCAATTGTTGTCCCATGGTACGCATTAAACCCTGGAGCATCTACAGTGCATCATGGAAGTTTGTTAGTACCAGTGGAAGTGCAGGGGAGAGTAAGGAAATCAAGAGCCAGACTTCCACCAGTAAGCCTGGTCTGTGGCTAAACTGACTGCCAAGTAAATATTTTGATGCTGGTTAACATGACACTAATGAAGGGTTGGTTTATTTTCTTTCGTTTAGAGTTATCATAGAAAAATTTTATTTGTTAGATCTTTTTTATACTGAAACTTTGGTACCGAATCTATGAATTATTTACTGTTAGAATATAGAAACCCTTTAAGACTCTTGACTACTTTGCCAAATTTGCTTGTACAATTTTTTCTTTTTCTTTTACTTTTTTATTATTTCTTTTTGCCCCTTGTTTAGCAATGCCTTTTATTGTGTGTTCTGATCAAAGCCAGATGCAATTATTTGGGCAGCTTTTCATATGCTTCAGCAGGCTTTGGATCTGAAGAGAGACCCTGCTGCTCAGTGACTGCTCAGAGGCCAACACCGAGTGCAGAGCTGATCTCAGGTCTTTTCCCCAAGGCTGTGGCATTTCTCAGGCAGCTCTCATTGCTTGCTAGCAGTGGGTCTCAGGAGCACAGATAGAAAAAAATCCTCATTGCAACTCTTAATATTTTTTTCAATCTGGGGTTAGCTGGGGGAGGGGGCGTTAAATAAATATCAAAAAGTTGTTACAAACTGTGAAACATTGGTTATAAAAATCAGCAACTTCCATTTTCCACTTTTTTCATGTGGAATTTTATAAGCTTTAAATTTTTTTACATATAAACAATTTATCTGTTACTGTAAAAAAACCATTCTGCATATTTGTTCCAAGAAATGGCTTTTTTTTTTAATAACTGAATTTTGATTTATCTATTTTTCTATTTTGGAAAAAAAGAGAATGGAAAATCACTGAGTGTCTTTAGAGTCTGCTTATTCTTATGCACACCAACACACGCAAAGGTCATGCCTCAAAAGCTAGCTAAAACACCATTCCAGACAGTAACTGAGATTTAATTGGAAAACGTTGTTTTTGAAATGCAGTTTTCTCATTCACTAATGGGCAAATGTAGTAGAACCACATGCATTAGAAATTCAAAAGATGAGTGTGTGTCACAAGCCTTGCAGAACCAAGCTATTTATTCCAGTCTGTGCAGCAGTTAGCGCTGTGGTTTCTTTCCTCATAAGGTGCGTACTCAATAACCACCGTTGGGACCGTGCTGTTGCTGTGACAGGGGACCTGGTTCAAGCTGTGTGAGTAATTTCTGTGAGGATCAAAACAGAAAAGGTGATCGAGAGAAAGACAGCTGATAGAAGACCTGGAATGTTTTATAATTAGAATTGCTTTATAATACTTAGTGCAACATCATCAATTATATATGTCCTTATGAACATCCTCTTCCATCCTTGTTCAGGCCTTAATGAGCATTATACTCAGTTTCAACTACTGGCACATACAACTACTTTGTAGCAACTCCCCCCCAGAAATGCAGGAGCATTAAAAACTGAGTAAGAATTTTTAATTTGCCACTTAAAATGGCAGATCCTGAGCAATTATTCTCCATTGCCTCTCCCAGAGTCAACATACATTTTCTCTGTCCTCAATAAGTTTCCTCTGAACGATTTTCAATCAAGAGGGAGAAGGGGAAGATGGATGATGTAGCCTGGGAATCAGTGATCGATAGTGCAGGGGTGGCTCCAGTGGCACCTGGGAGCCACCCAGCCTGTCCATCCTGATCCCTCTCTCATCCCCACTGAGATGCCCATCAGAGTGTCATGGGGGCGTCTTTGCACACCTTGCTGTAGAATGGTGTTTCATCCCACTCTGCGGTGTGGACGTGGCCCAAGTGGACACCAGCAGATTAGGACTGTGCAGACAGCCAAGTGTGCATCACCCTGTGGCACTCCTGCCTCATAGATAAGAAAAATAAAGCTTGCAAAGCAAATATAGAGGATCTTTGAGTGGCAGCATCCTGTTCTTACTGTTTTTTTGGGGTTTATTTTTTTTTTGATGTGCTGAATTCTGTCTCAAGGAAGCAAGTAGAGTCTGAAACACAGCCCTCAAATGCAAGACTGTACATGCATTTCACAAGGCATGGTGTAGTGGAACCATTTGAGAGTGGGCAAGAAAATTCATTCTCTGTATCTCAGCTCCACCCCGCCCCCGCACCCCGGAAAAGAGGACAGAGCTTCCTACTCCACTGAGCAAAAGGAAAATTAATTAAAGATTGCTTTTCAGTTGGTACTACTTCATCAAAATTCTGGTGAGAAGAAACAATAATGAAAGACCTTTATCAGTTTCTGAAGATTTAGAAAAGAAAAGAAGGGAAAACAGCAATTGACCAGCTGAATAGCTGATAATAACAATCTTTTGTGCGTATTTCTGCCTGAATTTAAAATTATAATTGCTTTGAACAAGCAGTTTCTGGACAGGGAATGGAAGACATCATTTTCAAGTTCTTCACTTTATAGGAAACCAAAAAAAAAAATAATATTTACTTCTGTAAATATAGAAGCCCAGTTTTTGGGTCATTTATTTTGTGGTGTATCATTCCCATTCCACCCCCAACCATTACCTTGAAGGAGTTGCAAACAGAAAGTTTTAACTGCCTGTAGAAATCTCACGGAAGTGAAGATAACTTGTCTGCCAATTTTAGGCTAATAAATTTATCGATGTGATGATGCATGAAGCTTCTCAACATTGGGGCACATACACTAAAAAGGCAACTGTTGACTTTACTTAATATTAAGGGAGGAAATCACCTACGTCCTGGACAGCAACAGTAACTGCGCTCATGTTCAAGCTGCCGAGCTACCTGCAGCCAGGGAGTCTATGGCCATAAACCCTCCTATGCATCCTGAGACAGGCTCTTATGTGTAACAGAGACCTAAAGTGTCACAAAGAGAAATAATCTGCTATCTGTGAGACTCCTGAAAGGCAAATCTCTTTTACTGAGGTTTGCATAAATGACCCCACTGGTTGATAGGGTTGGACAGGCTCCAGCCTATATAAATGTTCAGCTGATGTGCTGTAGCTCATTGCGCAGCAGAATTTTATGTGTCTATTTTTAGTCACACTTTTCTTCATTCAAACTTAACACCACACTGCCACAGATTTGGGTTTCTTTGGTATTTTTAAATGAGCACATTCTGAATGTTTTTTTGAAAAATACTGCAGTTGTGGATCTTTTGTGTTTTCCACTTACGAAGTTCCATACAGAAAGAGAATAAAGTGCATATTACCAGAGATTAAATAAGGCCATTTTTATGTAGAGGTAAATTGCACTGAGACAGAGAGTCTCTGATTATCCTTTTGTATTGGAAGCTTAATGCTGCTCAGAGAAAATAACAGTGAAGGGCTATGATAACTGCCAACAAGAAAATATATTCAGAGGAAATAATATGAAAGAGCTGGGAGGGGGGAATATTTAAGATGGTTAAACCAGGAGCAATGGTCTAAAATAGGAAAAGAGAGAAATTAAAAGTGAGCATTAGGAAAAATGTTCTAACATCTATGCCAATTAGGGAGGACATTAAGTGAGGGTGCTGAAGCAGCGATGAAGAAGCTTTTAAAGGAAGTGAAGGTAGGTGTGCAGAGGATCTATGTAGTACCTACAGATGCACTGGAAAAGGTACCAGCACACGCCTGCTTTTTCCCTCCAGGTAAACTGTCACCTCAGATTAGAAGTACTCATCACCAGTGTTAAATAACATAGAGGTAGAGAAGAAAACAGATAGAGCGGCATCTATATCTCTTTTCTTGAGGACATTCCCTGAATGCAAACTTAAGCACCTTCAGGGTTTGTGGATGTTTGAGGGCACTCCAGAAAAGCAAAAAAGGCTGGACAGGGGCTGTCATCTATGGGGATAGCTGTAGGACTGGGCAGGAAAGCCATGCTGGGTCAGCCCTTCCTGTCTCCAGCTGTCCCAGCGACCTTTATGGCAGCACTCCTTTCAGAGAAGCAGATCTCAGCCTTTCCCTGCGCAGATAAGGACAGGATTTAAGATCCAACCTCAAGGGGGACTACAGGTAATTCAGTCATCAGGAACCCAGGGACAGGCAATCTGGAAATGCAGGGAGGGGTCATGGAGTGCTCTGGGTTTAAGCTAGTTTCTGAACTAACACTGAAACTAACACTGAACTAACATGCAAAGGGGCATTCTTTGAGGGGGAATAGACAGTAACTTGTCTAGGAATAATAATAATAATAAAAAAAAGCAGAACCATCCTCAGTATGATCAATTTATATTCTCACTTTCCAAACCATCAGATAAATTTCTGCTATTGTCTGGGAGATGCTTTTAGAGAGAAGTAATTAAAAACCTGAAAATTACAGTCCCCTAATTTACAAAGAGTAACATTAAAGATATCTCTCTTTCTTGGGATTGAAGATTAACAAAGACAACCAGGACATTCCCTCAACTCCAACATCCCCTTTCAGGCTTTTTTAGATAACAAGATAAAAATAATAAAACATCTTTAATCCATAGTTATTCCTAAAAGCCTTTCCCCCAAACTGGAAGATTTCCCATAAAAAAAGGATTTCCTGTGGGAAAACAATTGTGTGCTAATTCATTTTTCAATTTCTCCATCCATATTCCTCATTTCAAGCTTTTTCATATCTTCTCACTCTTTTATTATTACCAACAAAGCCCACAATGAGAAGAAGAAAAAAAAAAAGTGTTTCTTTTCTTTAAATATTTGCTATAGCTTGTGTAATTACTGTACTTGGCAAGAAACATGAAGCACTATTGAATTTTCCAACCTATTTCTTTTGAAGAATAAAATACTTTTGCCTCCCTCTTAAGAAATCTCTAGAGGAAGGCAGCAATAAACATTGTTTAAAAAAATAAGGACATAAAAATAAGTGTATATAAATGTGAAAATGCAGCTGAGTTTTGAGAATCCAGATTTTACGATCTGTTTGCACAATGAAGCTACTTCAAAGACCATAGCATCTTGGCTGACCCAGGTTCCCCCCATTTCCAAGCCCACTTGTTTGGAAAATGGGCACAGCAAACACAACCTGTGTAAAAGCCTCAGCTTTGTTGGGAGAGCTCTTGATATTGAGGAACCAGAGAGAGAGGCTACTGATAATCTCTCTGTTGCTTTCTCTTCCCTACCAAAATTACAGATAGATGAATACAGCTACGAGATCAAGCCTCCTGTTTATCTCAGAGCTTGATTAAAATGTAGATGAGACTGTAGCAGCTTGTCCTTGTTCTGTCTATCACAATGTGCATGGCTTTATTCCAGTCTAAAGCTTTGGGTGTCTCATGATATTTTCAGCCAAACATGCATTAGTGATGTGGACATGCTATTTGAGCTAATCAGTATGATAACCTCATGGCAGATATAGATCAGCCATCTAGTTGTGTTGCTGTGTGTTGGGATATTGACTTTTATGGCACTTTTTCCCCTGCATTGGTAATGCTAAGTATGGGTGACATTTGCCCTCATTTTGCTGAATTTCTCTGTTCATGGAACTGACACATCTTGGAAAAAACTGTCAGCACAGAAGCAGGGAGCAGCCTGAATAGCAGCACGGCAGCTGCTGCACATCCAAGGACCAGCTCAAAAGGAGCGAGAGGTCAGCCTGCTTCCACGCTGTCTAGGGGCTTCACAGCTGTACCGGTACAAAGGCTGCTGGGTTTTTGCTGGCACACCAATTTCAAACATATATCAGAGATCCTTTGTACCTAGGCAGGCAAATGCACGAAAATCAATTGGATGCTTCTCTGACACAGGATGTTTTCAAGCTCTGTTGAAATTCGCTCCTTCTGCTGGGAGCAGGTTTGGGCATGCAGGTTAAAGAGTTCAAAAGTGCCCAAATGAATTAAGTACCTACGTCCCAGATGTTTGCTGTGAGAATTGATGGTCTTGCCCCTCCCTTGAAAGAGCCTGACTCTCCCTCCACTCTCACAACAGAGGAAGTTCAGCTATTTCATGCCTTAACTGTTAAATATCATAATTTACACAACTGATTGGGGGTTATCTTTGCATCCCGTGCTACACATCACATAGCAGCTTGGCAGATGCTGCAGGAGCAGCTGAGGTACAAGCTGGGAAAGGGATCTTGTGAGCAGCCTTAGGGATGGAAGGAAAACCACTGTAGCCTTTCTATGCCAAGCCCCATTGCTCCATCCATCAGTACTTGCATGGTCACCACAGGAAAGTCTAACAACAAAACCATGAAACCGTGTCAGTCAGAGGTGTAGAAGAAGCCCTGCAGCCTAAACTCCTTTTAGTTATCCTGGCAAAACCCTGGGTGTGCACTGACAGACACCTGCTTTTGCTGGCTCATGCTGTTTCCAGCCACGGTGTGAGGGTACTGATGAAAAAGGTTTGGCTGAATTACACAGCTTCTATGAGAAAGGGCTCTGCCAAGGTTGTGCCATGCTGAGAAGATGCCCTTCAGAGCCTAAATCCAGTCTGAAAAGAGAAATTGAAAGTGATTTCAAAGCTTTTCTCCAAACACATATTCCTGCCAGTCAGTCAAACAATGGGCCAGAGAAAGATTTTTCTGACAGTTTCCATCCTTAGTAGAAGAAAAGAAGTTGACTGGTTTCCTCATCTTTCTGGCCTAGGAAAGGTCTGTGTTTAACCCTCAGGCAGATATCCTCTCCTGAGTCTGGCTGAGCAGACTGAAAGTTGTGCTCAGATAACTCAGTTAGGACAGCATGGGCAGAAAGTCCTCATTAAATCTTTAACCCACACTTTGGGTTGGTCTTGGGCAGCCACTGGAGGTGGCCAGAGCTGGTTCAATGTAACTTTTCTGCAGTGGGCATGCTCAGATAAGAAGTTATCATGTGCAGCAGGTTAGTGACAACGGCACTGTCCTGAGCCACAGATAAGTCTGCAAGGGCATGTTGCTTCAGCTTCCCTCATGAGAAAAATCTTTGTCCGTGTTTTCTGTCAATTTCAGCTTGGAGTGCATATTCTATCACATAGCACACACATATTGGCTATGTGCAGATCAAACTATCTGCCTTACAGGTTCCCGCTTCAAATCCCAAAGATGCAATTTTTTGCATCAGAACAAAAAAGCAAGAGCACTCATCTGCGACATTATTTAAACAAGATTGCATGCATTATTGATATTGCTGGTTATTTTTCATCTGAATATCAAAATCCCCAAATATGTAATGTGTCAAAAAGCATTATAAGGAGATAATAACTTTCTCATGAGTCCTTCCTTATTCTTATCTAGAAGCACTGGTCAGACCTCTAAGGAACTGCAGTGTGAGGACAAATTTAGTGATTCTTTCATAAAAAATCTGTGCTTGGGTCTAGACTGGGATTTTTTTGAGCTGTTTTGGGTTTTCTTGTTTATTTTTTGATGAATCATTGAATCTGTGGGTGCTCATGGGAAAGAGTCATTTGAGTTAAAATGTTTGACTGTTGGAACACACCCTGCTTCAAGACTTCCTAATGAAAACATAATTTGAATTATTTACTTCAAGCTTAGAAGAACTTCTCATGCAGAAATAGATAATTTCTACTATTGATAACAGCAGTAATAGAGAAGTGGATAAGGGTTACAAATGCAGGACTCAGGCGTTAGGATGCTGTTCTGGTTTTGGCTGGAATGAAGTTAATTTTCTTCATAATCTCTGGGAAAGGACTGTGTTTTGGATCTGTGCTGAAAACAGTGGTGATGACACAGGGATGTTTTTGTTCCTCCTGTGCAGTGCTCACACAGAGCCAAGGCCTTTCTGCTTCTCATACCACCCCACCAGTGAGCAGGCTGGGTGTAATGGAGCCCTGCTCTCCTGGAGATGGCTGAACACCTGGCTGCCCTTGGGGAGTGGGGAATGAGTCCTTGTTTTCCTTTGCTTGCATGTGTGGCACACAAGGAGAGATTTTAGGTGGACATATTTACACATTGGGGTCATGAAATACCTGGGAGGATGAAATTCCATGGTTAAAGCCTGCCTTCACCCAACCACGCACCAAATGTCAGACATGTGTCTACTGCAGGTAAGACTAACAGGGTGTAGCCCTGCAGAAAAATAATGATAAATGTACAGCTTCATTCCAGCATTAAGCAAGAATGTGCTAAGGATGAGTGCCATGCAAGTGGCGTGACACTCTGAAGCACTGCCAGCAATCATCAGTAATTTTTTGACAAATTTCCTAATGAGGTATGTAGGTTCCTTTTGGGAGAAACAAGAGCTACAGTGCCTTGTTCTAAAGACTGAAAGGTATAACTACTTCAACCAGACTGATGATCCAAAATATTTTATGGAGACATATTGATTTTGACAACAGTTTTGACACAAAGGTTATCTGATATCAACTTGGTTCCAGAAGCAAAGCAAGATGGAGAAAAGGAGAGAGAAAGGCACAGGATTAAAAATTAATAAATCTTTACAATTCAGTCTTCTGCACAATCAGCAAAATAGTTTTCTTTCATTTTAGGGTAAAGTAGAAAACTGTTTTCCAATTCAATCATGATTTAAGGATTTCAGATATAAGCAGCCCTACTTCTCTCATTATCCCTTCCCTCAACCTGTTAAAGAATATGCTTTATTCACTTGGGAAAATTTTTATATTCAAGTGGAGTTTCACATAAAACCTCTTTATTTACCTGCAGAAATGTCTAAGGTGTGAGGAGGGAAATTGATTGCTTTGGTTTGTTTTTTTTTCTCTACAGAATTAGGGTTCATTTCATGCAGGAATCATGAGTTACCTATGGCTTTTTTTTAAAAAAAAGTCCTAGTCGAATGAAAAAAAAATAATTTTATGAACAAACTTCTATTGATGGATTTTGTATATCCCTTCCTGTGATCATCACCCAAATGCTCTGAATGCACCTGTGTTTCCCAAAATGTCTGGACGCTTCAGGAAAGCCACACTAAAAGTGACATTTAAGGGAAAAAAAGAAAAAAAAAAAACCAGCAAAGAAAACAGGAGGAAAGAGGAGAGGAGAAGGGAACAAGGCAATTCTGCCTTACGTTATAGTTGTTTCAAAGTTGTGTTAAAGCGGTTTCAGCCCACGTCCCACACCCACATGGTGGATTAGCTACCCCTGCCATCCTCTTACATGGGTTGCCCTCACTCAGATAAGGAGCAGGCTGCTCATATTGCTGCTGCACACATCCAGCAATTTAATTGCTTCAAAGCCGTGCAGGACTGCTTGCCTGCTGCTACGGTCTGCATCTTCTCTCTGTGTTTCTGAAATGAAGCACATGATGCCATGTTACCGTATGCAGGTATCAAACACCCAGTTTGACTGGGGAGGCTGTTGGATGATGACTGGAAGACAACATTTTATAAATGCCGTGTTCTTCTCTTCCATGTGTCCGCTACCCCTTTGAATGGTTTAGGATCCCTCCCTCATCTCAGACTTCAGGCGATCTCCAAATGGCCCAAATGCCTGGGATGTGGCTGTGATCTCTCACTCCTCCCATGTAATTGTGCTCAAGCCATAAGAAGAACTAAAAACTGATTTTCTAGGTGTTTCTGCTCTATCTTTCTCATACAAGTCCAAATCAGAGGAGGGTACTTCTCTGCCCTTGTAGGTTGGTTTCCTAATCACAGCAGCATTCCTGTTTATCTCATCTTTCAGTGCTTTCTCAGAGGCAAACCAGGTAAATGACCCACTTCTGGGTCAACAACATTACACAACTCCCTTCTGATTGCTGAGCCTGTTACCAGTATTCCTGTTCCCCCTCTTTCATTCTCTTCATCTTTGTGACGTGTTTTGCATAGAAAATTACTTCGCTGATGTTCACTGTAGAAATGCATGTGAGTGAAAAGGTCAGAAGAAGAAAGCTAGAGCCTTGGCCACAGCAGAGGTGCCATCTTCCGAGTTGCTGCATGTCCACTACATGGAAGGAATAAACAGAGAATATGGTTCACAGATCTGTTTCTCCGATATCAAGGATTGTACCTTTAGGCACTCCTTCTTGCTTTTAGTTTTACAGATACTTTGGTGTTAATGCCCTGCTTCATTTCCAATTTTCTTTGCAAAGCATAAATTTCCCTTGAATTGGAGTCTCAGTGAAAATATCATGTAGGGTTACATTTGCTGTGCAAGTAAGTGGTATTTATTTTTCTTTATTGTTCAAATAAATGCTTTGACAGAGAAAATGAAGAAATATATTTTCAAGAGTAAAAAAAAAAAAATTTAACAGTAAAATCAACTCCCATTGTTGATCTAATGGGCTATTAGCAAAGCCACTTTTGCTCTGAAGAGCTATCACAGGAGATTCTGAATAGCTGGTGATAATAAGAAGCAGAAGCTCTTCTCTCAAACTTCAGTATACAAGCTAAGGAACACAGAACTGCTGGCTAATATTTTTCCAAGAAAATTCAAGGCACTTCTTGGCACTTCTGAAATTATATAATACAACTGATTAAATAATTTAAATCAAAACAAAGCAAGTAAACAAAGTTGTTCTCAGGCAGCATGAGTATCATGGATCCGATAGGAGGATTCAGTGTTGATTTGTTCTCTCTCCACGGGCTGCAGATGATTAATGACCTCTAAAAAAACTGTCTTGAGAAAAGCCATCATGGCTTTCTGGTTTGGTGGATAAGGCACCTGCTAAACGTTGTGAAAGCACATTGATGGCTTGTGAGCGGCAGCTACCCTTGCTTCCAGCCCTGCTATCCTTTTGTGCGAGCAACAGGTATGTGTGGGTTGGTGCAGTGCCACGGGAGTGATGTGTCTGGTAGAGCTGCAGAGCTCAGCTGTAACCAGAACTGTGCGTCTTTGAAACCTTGTGGCAACGGCAGAACCTAAGTCTCAACTTTGAGCACAAACAAAATGTGTTAAAGTGAGTTGAGGAATTGACAAGGGAAGAAAAGGAAGAGAAAAACTGCTCTTTTGAAAGGTTTTTCCATTGATCTATTTCTCATTGTACTCTTCTAGAAGGAAAATAAATGTCCTTTAGCCTCATTGTTTCTAATGTACTCAGTCCTAGGGTGACAGTTAAGATCCTGGTGATGACTGCCCAGAGAGTTTTTAGGACCATTAAGATACAGAGGAAAATGCATTCTGAAACACGACACATGGAATTTTAATTTCATGATTACTCTGTCACTGTGTGAAGGATACCATTCAATTCTGAGGGCAAAGAAAATCTCAGGAAAACAAACAAATAAAGAAAAAAAGAACAAAACCAAAACAACCAAAAAAGAAAACTAAACAGGAGGAAGCGAGAGACTTTCAGCAAATGCTCTTTTATTCTCCAGGAATCGGAAAAAAGAAAACAAATCTCTCTCCTAACTGCTGTTAAAATCCCCATCCATTTTTCTGTTATTATTATTGAGTAAGGTCATAAACCTAACAGAGAAGGCAGTTTAGAGGGAAGCTAGCAAACTTAAAATTACATAACAGTCAGACCAAGGATTCAGAGCCAACGGGCCGATACAACAGTCACTAATTTATCTCCTTTTCCATCTTGCTTTTTAGGATAAGTACATCATTTTGGACAATTCAGTTCCCCAGGCTGCACACAGCATGCATCTCTTGGAGAGCCAAGAATAGAATTGGGATTCTTTATGATCAGCTCCCTACTGTGTACTAACAAGCAGCCGTGTAACGTATTGAGAAGGTGTGTGCATGTCAAGCTCTTTTCCCAGCTGGATATAAAAAGAGGAAATGAGCACCAAGTTAAAAGCATAACAAAGATATCAGCAACGTCATAGAATGGTTTGTCAAACGTGTGGGGTACATGACACTTGTAGGACTTCTCTGCTGGTATGAAGGCACTGTGGAAGCTCTTGCTCTAGGAAGACAGTATCCAATCCAGTACCTTGAATGCAAGGTTTTGGAAATGGAGCAAAGGCCTTATGGAGCGTTTGAACTTCTCATCTATGATGTTCCTAGTATTAAGAAGATGGAGAGTCTTTGTCCTCATTTCTTACTTCCACTCTTTCAGAAGAAGGATAGTTGGCAGATCTTCCACAGTATTTACAGCCAGCATTATAGTTTTTTGTTTTGCTAATTTTATGCCCTTGCATTAAAATCAGAGTTGTCCACAATATCAGAATGGTCCCAGGAGAAATATTTTAGTTCTGACATTGACTTTTTGTGGTTTTTTTTTTTTTGACACTTCTACATGAATATTTCAAAGTACAGAATACATTTTAAGCTCTTTGAGACTTTAAAATAAAACTATTACATTAGTCAGATGTATTTTTCTGAGAGTTTTCATGAAATTTTTTACCATATCTACCAAATATTCTTTGTGACTCTTTTTTAACATTTTGTTGGATAGATGCACAGGGCACAACACTCATTTTTGTCCCTGACAGAAACAAGGTAAACCGTCCAGTTCTGTCTGCCATGAACGCTCAAGATTCTGCATTTAAATTCAATTAACTTTCAATGTCCATGTTGTAAACTCGCTTTTTCTTGCCTCAAAAAAAATCCCCAAACACAACCCCCCCCACCCCACCCCAAACCCCCAGGGTTTCTAATATGGAGAGAGAAAATTCATTTAAAAGGTCAAGTCTATTTAGCATGGTTATTTTGCTATTTCACTTAATGTTGGGAACTAAAGGTAAGTTGTAGTTTGTAGCAGTGGGAAAAACCTGTTAGTGTTCAGAGTTGGGTTGCAACCTCTCATTTTGAAATGAAACCGTATTTTTCTCTAAAGTATTATTTAGTTAACCCATAATATGTGAACAGCAGAATTCCTCCAACAGTCCTATACAATCTTTTTCATGACATGTATAGAAGAGATGTCTAGAATAGATTCAGTCCTGAAAAGAAAGCCCCAGGTTATTTTCCCTGAACAGTTTTTATCATAGATATTGTGCACATTGTAGGAATATCTGACCCCTAATTCTCCTTAAAGAAGGAAATATCAGCTCCTTGGGACACCATTGTTATCTCCTATCTCTGTAAAGAGAAAGATAAAAAACATGAGAAAAACCTGTGCCTCTACTGGAGCAGAAATTTTCCTGCTGAATTTCAAGCCATTTCCTAGCATCCAAGAAGCTGAAAACACACTTCACAACTCTGATGTCCCTGTGACCTTGGTGGACTATAAAGACTTAGATGTCAGACTTTCAGCTGTGGAATGTAAAACTAAGCTGTTCGACAAACCACATCAGTCAGTGCCTCTGAACAGTGGCTCAAGAACCAGGACTTACCCTTTCTCTATTGAATGATTTATCAGAGTGGTAGAAAATATTGAGCTACTGCTTAAGAAATGCCAGAGGACATTGGACCCAGGAGGGATACATGCATAATTCATGACACTGATCAACAATATTCATAGGGAACAGTAACTACTTACTTTTCCCACTTTTTTTAGTAGGCTTGTATTTTATAAAAGGAAATTGCACAGTCACTCATCTTTATTCATAAATCCTAGGGCAGACAGTTTCTTGAACCCACCACAAAAAAAAAAAATATGTGTGCAAAGGTATGGTCTGTGTGTATTAGTTTTCAAGACCATGTGTATCCTCACTATGGGGAATAACCAGGAGATGGGAAACAAAGGGAGGAATCTTTCAATTCACACAAGCACTTTGGACCTGTAAAAACCGATGTTTGCTATCATGAATAAGGAGTAGGCTTGTTTCTACTTTCACCTTTCAGTTTTGCAATACAAAAATCAAGTCCTTAACGGTGTCACTTGAAACAAAGGCCTAAATAAGCTGAACTAAATGACAACGTGGTTATTCTCTGCTGTACATTAGTACTTGCCATGGTCATCAGATGCCATTTGTTTTGTTTGGCAGAGTGGAGACATATCAGATTTCAGGTGATGAGTTATAGCAGGTTAGATCTGTTATTAACTCTCCATTACTAGCTACAACGGGTGAGATAATCACCCCACTTCTGCCCATTTCTAGGAAGTTTCATGTAGTAGTTAGCATCTGGAGTATTGTGTTCAGTTCTGGGCTCCACAATTCAAGAGAGATAGGGAAATACTGGAGAGAGTCTAACCAAAGACTACAAGCACTAGTTAAGGGAATCGAGCATCTCTCTTACGAGGAAAGGCTGAGGAACGTGGATCTGTTCAGCCTGGTGAAGAGAAGGCTGAGAAGAGATCTGATCAATGTGTATAAATACTTGAAGCATGGGTGTCAAGAAGAGGCCTGTCTCCTTTCACTGATGCTCTGTGATAGCACGAGGGGTCACGGACATAAACTGGAACATAGGAAGTTCCACCTCGATATGAGGAAAAATTTCTTTACTGTGAGAGTGATGGAACCCTGGGACAGGCTGCCCAGAGAGGCTGTGGAGTCTCCTCCTCTGGAGATTTTCAAAACCTGCCTGTATATGTTCCTGTGTGACCTGCCCTAGGTGAGCCTGCTTGCTAGGGATCTCTAGAGTTCCTTTGCAACCCTGATGATTTTGTGATGATTTTGTGATTAGTTAAGCTGAAATAACTTCCCCAGCTGCAATGGAAGCATGACACATACACACTGGGAGAGTTAGTGTGCATCAGATGACATAACTGCGGTCATTTGACTATGTGGGAGGAAATGACACGTTTAAATACAGGTATATAGGGCCAATACAGAGATTCTAGGACACCCAATCTGATTTGCAGAAAGATTTTGCATTGATGTTTTGGACAGCTGAAAATGTCTGATAAAGTACTAGAAACCTTGATTTAGGTACCTCAAAAGCTTCTTGCTTTTATTTTTGCATTGATTCCTTGGTTATAGGAATTGATGCAAAACCAACCAAGCTGTAAGAATAAAAGCTATGCCTCAAGGGCAGGAAGTACCAAAATATCAGATTACTGAAGGAAATGCATGTGGTTTAGATCATGTCATATGCAGCTCTTAGAAAATCATCTTTGCACTTAGAAAAAAAATCTCAACAATACTTTGAGAAAAAAAAAAGAACTAATGTTAAAGCTTCAATAATTCATCAAAATCCATTCTAAATAAATAATAAACCATATAACTAAACACCTAATCACCCAGCTCCTGATTCTTGTGACTCACTGTTTATTAGCTTCTCAATAAATTAATTTGCGTGACTTACCAAGCTAAATGCTTCAGAATAAAAAGGTTAATTGAAGGTTGGAGTAGGATACATTATTGAGTAGTTGACATATTTCCTTAATGTTATGAATAATCTGGAAGTAGTTCAATAGAGTTGCAGCCGCTTTTCTCAAGTCTGAACTTGACCTGCAGTCTTTCTTCCGGAAGCATTGTCACTTCTTTAAGTCTAACAGGGCTTTGATTAATTTCCTTTCCCCCCCACCCTCTTTTTTAAGAATATGAATTATTAATAACATGCTGAATACATTCAGGGAAAAAAGCCCGACTTTTTCACAGCTCCCCAAACCTATAAGATTTTGAAAGAAGGGAGAACAAAAAAAGTTAAACATCCATACCTGAGGTTGCTCGTTTGCATGCCGACAAAAGATAGTGAAGGAACTACAAAGAAGCTTTGAAATGAGAGGATTATTAGAACAAGAAGAATTTTGAATTAATCAGGACAAGCTTGTATAAGCAGATCCAAGATGCCAGAGGGTTTGGAAACTCTGTTTCTGTAAATCAGTTCCTATCACAGACACTCTTCATGAAAGGAGGATGGGGAGGTGAGCTTAGGGGGCAGATGGGGAGGAGGTAGTCCCATTTCTGACATGCTCTGAATTAATGCAAATGTCAGGCAGCAGCCAAGTGTGTGGAAATAGGACTGTATATCAAAATAAAGATTTTTGCATGTACTGTGCTCATGATGAGGGGCAGATCCTCAGCAGGTTTTATTTGTCAGAGGTCCAACAGAGGTAATGCAAATCACACTGAGCATCTATCCCTCCATTTTCTGCTGTTTCTCAATCAGCCTCATCTCTTTTCATTTTTATGATAAACAGGACTTGAACTCTGCTGAGCCTCACATTTCTGCATCTTGTTGATGACTCATTAAGATTTTATCATTCCAGTGACATGTTATTGAACCCAGTTTCCTTAGGGGGCTGGTCTGGTGATTACAGGAGTAACCAGTGACTGCTTAATCACCCACTTCATTATATTCATATTAATAATAAATACCAGGAGGTAGACAGCTATAATTACATTGCTAGTTTAGGAAGACATAAGCCCATAAAAGTTGGCAACACTGAAATACACATTCAGTCATAAATATCACACAAATATATGTGACTTGGAAGGTACAGAGAAGGGGAAGAGAGCATAAACATTGTTATTTTAAAGAGACTTATTGTCTCGGCAATTGTGATGCGGTTTAATTAAGCAGAAGAAAAATACTTTCTCTAGCGTGAGCAGCTTAGAAGAGATGAGGCAATATTATAGAACTACAGCATGGTTTAGGTTGGAAGGAACCTCAAAGCCCATCTAGTCTTAACCCCCTGCCATGGGCAAGGACATCTTCCACTAGCCCAGGCTGCCCAAAGCCCCTTCCAACCTGGCCTTGAACACTGCCAGTGATCCAGGGGCAGCCACAGCTTCTCTGGACACCCTGTGCCAGGGCCTCACCACCCTCACAGGGAGAATTTCTTCCTTATATCCAGTCTAAACCTATCCTCTTTCATTTTAAAGTTATTCCCCCTTATCCTGTCACTCCCTGCCCTTACAAATAGTCTCTCTCCATCTTTCCTGTAGCCACTTCAGGTACTGGAAGGCTGCTATAAGGTCCCCCCAAAGCCTTCTCTTCAATATGCTGAACAAGCACAACTCTCCCAGCCTGTCTTCACAGGAGAGGTGCTCCAGCCCTCTGATCATTTTTGTGGCCTCCTCCAGACTTACTCAACAGCTCCAGTTCTTTCTTTCCATATAGTATTCTCATGTGTGGTTTGGAAGCATTTTCCATCAGGGAAAGCAGACCGAGGTAAACCTTCCTCAAAGCTTGTTGTGATGCTCTTTGGAGCAAGAGATCATAATTCTTGTATGTCCATAACATCCACAAAGTATGGCCCGTGCATGGGGGGGCCGAACTCTCACCTCTGATCAGCAGGTGCTTTGCAGAGCAGGGAGGTTCTGCACTGCCTCAGTCTCCCAGCACGGCAGTTCCCCAGACACAGCATCGGCGCTGAGCAGACAGGCATCCTCTTCTAACTCTAATGAACTGTGGCAGACACACTGGAGGTTTGATACAACATGCTCTGTCACAAAGCGGCAAAAATGCTGAGCTGAGTGTGTGTGGAACTGCAGACACGGGGAGGAGAGGCTTTGGATGTGTTTTTTTGTTGTTTACTGCATATATGACTATTTTAAGACTAGACAAACTGCTATCCAGAGGTGCTTGATGTAACAGAAGCATAGGGTGACAGAGTAAAGCAGACAGGCTTGTAAGGGAACATTGTGGACCAAGGAGTCATGAACAGCAATGACTTCTCCCAAACCGAAGTAATGCTTTTAAGGCAGAGTGTTTCTGAAAACTCAAGGTTTCCAATCAAACCTGATTTTTCCAAAAATCCAGAAGAATAATTGTCCAATTATGTTTAAAATGAGGATAGCCTTTCTTTTAACAGACCAAGTTTTTGCTGCAGACATTTATTTGCACGTAACTGAAAATGTTTTCTGCACATGGCAGCTAAAGTAGTTGTCAAAAGCAAAGTGAGGGCAGGGTTGCATCCTGAATGGGACTGAGGAAAAATGTAGCCTGAGCTCAGAAGGTAGGCCAGTCAGCTCATCACTCAACTTAATTCATTACCTAGAGCTGCACATATTTATGTATCATGGTAAAAATTCGACAGCTCAAATGACCGGAAGCTGTAAATGTTAGTTCAAGTTTCTTCAGGTAAGGGATTTAGTGCTCTCAACTGCTAGTTACTTTGTAAAACAGGAGGTTCATTATTGTGCAAGGCCTTATAGACAATTAAATGTGGTTTGAGTAATCTGGGAGTTTGGCCTGTAAGGAAAATAAGCAGAATGTATTCTACAGGACTTAGGCTAACAACCATTGTCAATAATTCTGATCAGCTTTCTGAGGCATCTCTGGGGTGTCACAACTGAGTGTTTAGGTGCTGGGATAGTTTGACATCTATCTACTGGGCTGAAGAAATGGGCTGGAAATGCCAGTAGTCCCTAAATACTTGGGTCTCCTGAGGGGTCTTCGTGCTTCAGCTCTCCTTGCCAAGCCATGCCTCCCAAGTGCATGACTCCATGGGGGAACTGACTGTGCATGGCTTCTGGCTGATGCAATGCCTCAGTTCGCAGGGAATTCAACATTATTTGCCAGGGTCATATTTCTTCCTGGAAAAAAATTTCTATTATGCTATTAAGCTTCAATAATTTCCTTTAAAGTGATACATCTTTGTGGGAAGGTGAGACATGGGGAAGTGGAGCCAGTAGAAATAAAGACAATAGCTAGGCAAAATAGACTCAGTGATTGTGGGAAAAGGTTGCGTGTGTCTTGGACTCCTTGAAAGATTGTGCGTTAAAACTGAAAACCACTGAAGGGGTGAGAAAACCAAAACTGGAAGAAAAAGGGACATTTCTATAGTCAGGCAGTCTTTAGGTAGACAGAAGCACCTGGGCATGGTTTCGAGCAATCTCATTTATTACTGCACATGTGCATGAACACATACATGGGGAGAAGAGCTGTCGGCTCATTGTCCACCAAAAAGGATATAGGACATTGTAGGGAAACTGGGACACAAGGCTCTGTCCTTACTGCAGTGGAACAGCTGAAGGGTCTGATACCAGAATATATATTAAGTAGATCAAGAAAGAAACAGCTATAACCCAGCCATTTAAAATTTACAATGCATTTATAATAATAGATTCAAACTTTGCTAATATGCATTTTGATTGACTATACATTCTCATCTCACTTCCATTGCTCCCTCAGGCTCCACATTCCTAGTTAGGCAAATAGTTGGCCTTTAGCAGATGACATTACATTGAATTCACTATCTGAGTTACAATTAGATAAAGCACTCAGTTTTGATCCTCTATTCTTCTGAGTTAGTGGAAAGAAGAGATAAAACCCCTACAGTCTTGGCCCCTGAGGCTTCCTACACAATAGCATATTGCCTCGTCACAGTAAAATATGCATAATTGGTTAAACTCTTCTCTGAAGACACAATTAATACCTTGAATCCTGAGCTCTTTTATTGCAAACAGCAATAGACATTCCAAAACCTCTCCTCACTGTTTTCCCCCTAGTTTCAGCAATGCTTTGGTTTAAACAGAAGGAAGTTTGAGAAATGGCTGCTTAAAAGCAGGCAGAGCAGAGAGGTAACGTCAGCCTGAACATGAAGAAACTGCTGGCAATTTTGTAGTGCTCAGTTAAGTCATCTACTGAAGTGACACTGGAGTGGACATATCCAAGGACAGAGACATCAAACAGAACATACTTCAGAAACTAGTATTTTGAATAGGTAGAATAAAAGTACTTCTAATCTCAACAAAGGTTAATTTTTACCCATATACTTGTCAGTCTTCTTTCTCTCAGCTTCTACCTTTTTTTTGTTGCATATCTATTCTGGGTTTTAGTTCACCCATTGGCAGAAGGAGGGGTTATCTTCCCATTATCTGTCGTCACTGCACCTACCACAGAGAACCCCAAAATTTCACACTGTTATGATAGTTAAAAAACGCTACAAAAATACCTCTGAATTAGAGTATGCTATTTGCTACTAGTTTTTGCCCCAAAAAGATTAACTAAGGAAAGTAAGTACTCTGCTACACCTTTCAACTCTTAAAGAAGAAAATCTGTAGAAGGCTATTTCAAGTTAAATCTCCTGAACAAGCACACAATTACAGGAAAATCCCAATTCAAGCAATATTGTGCCACATCCCATGTAAATGTGTACCCAGGTTGGTACATCTATTTGTATCTTACATGTATAAATGACCTGCATAAAGCCTCGAAAGTCGAGGCTGCTCTTCTGCTAGCAAACTGGTCATTGAGCACTGAGTTACCAAAGCAGAACACAGAAGTTTTTTCAGTTTAGTGGGAGTCACTCGGGCAAAATCCCGCACACGGCTTTAGCAGATAAACCTCTTAGCACCACAAAAATGAGGATAGGGTAGAAATGACAGAGGATTTGGTGATCAGATTTCAAGTTGTCATTATACAATTACTTCATGCTTCAAATGCCTCTCCCCTCTTGCTTGCAGAAGCTGTAATCATTGCCTTTAAAGCAGTGCGGAACCAGAGGAGCTTTGCTGGTGAGTGGCAGTATCCTACATGTGTAACGTTACCCTGTTGTCAAATCCAAGTCTGCTCTTTCAGTGTCATGCATGCATTCATCCTCGTTAAACAGGGCTTTCTGTGCAGCTTAACAAGCAGTCATTTCTTTCCTGCAGTTTTGGCACCGTAGTAGGGAATGGAAGTAAAGTCCACAGAAATCTTTTTCTCCCCATGTAGAATTGAACTGTCTTTTCAGGTTGGTGCAGGATATGCTGAGCATTTCAGAGCATTGATGTCAGAGGGTAGTAAGTTATCTGCTCCAGATCAAGATGAACTAGGAAGACTAATAATTACCTCTCACCGAATTCCAAAGATGTTGGATACCTTTGGATATTCTTTGAAGCACCAGGTTAAAGGGAGCTCACTTGTGAATTTCATGTATATAACAGTGACTTTGAACATTTTAAATTTTCCTTCAATAGTGCAAACCTCAGTGTTGCAATTTGAACCTACTCTTTATTGGTTTGTCTTAGTTATTTTAGCAAACAACTATGGAGTGACCACGAATGGAAAAAACATTGGCAGAGAACAAGGAAAGAAAAAGCCACCCTGCATGTTCTAGCAGCATCGATTTGACACCATTGTTTCAGTATGTCTCCATTACCTTGAAAGTACTACCATGTGCTTCCCAGCATTCCTAGCATTCTGGATGTGAACTCTTCATGACAGCCCAGTGTATCTGAACATCACCGCCTCTCCCCTGCACCTTTGAAATGACAGCCCTTCCAGGTGCTTCATTAGCAACATCTTAAGATACTGCACTGGGTTCTACTGCAGTTTCATGTGTGATTTGACATGGGATTAAGCCAATCTAATAGATAGATGCTTCTGAAAACAGTTTCACTCCAACCGCTTCCCTTGACTTATCGCTGCGCTCATAAAAACCTCACTGGTTTTCTGTCAGTCTAATTCTCTGCACAGGTAAGTTCAGAGAACATACGAGACAAGTATCACTTGTGGCGCAGAATCGGTAGAGGAGCCATTTTGGCCATTAAGTAGCCTTTCCACAGCCCAGGCTGTGTCATTAAATATCACTCGCAGAGAACAACAATTCTGCTGTACCCTGGCAACTGCTGTAAAGACTTCTTTTCTTGTAAAGTTCATGCTGTGATTTCCCCCACACCTTACAGCCCCTCTTCCCTGACCTTTGCTTTCCTCCCTGTTGTTGGTACAAATCTTCCATCCATCTTCCTTACCACAGAGAAAACACATGCATCTGCCTGTATCTCATTAGTGAGAGAGGGAAGGGATTTAGCTGTCAGAGCTGGAGCCTTAATTTTCAAATTTTCTTTACTTAAATACTTTAACAAGCGATTTTCTGACTTTTGCTGAAGAATATTTAGCTCGCCATTTAACACCAGCATACCTGGTATGAGACATTTTTCCCTGTGTTAAAACTAGTGCAAGCCCGTCGGCTGACATCAGCAACTGCAGTCATCTGCTCCAAGTTTCCCTTGTAATATATAATTTTTATGACCCAAAAAAACAACGGAGCAATTTGCAACTGTCTCTTTTGTGTCCAAGTGGAGACTGAAGAATTATATTAAGATATATGGTGCTGATATAAAGAATTGTAGGTTCATAGTTATAAGGTTAAATACACTGATACACAACTGAGAAGCTGACAATTTTCTATTGACTTTTTCTAGACAACATGGCATTTCCAGGCTCAGTACAATGATGGATTTAAAAGGAACTGGGCCAGAATAAATCTCTGATGTGAATCTCCTATGTCAAAACTTCCAGAGTTTGATTTATTCTAGACTTTATCTTTTTTCATGTCCCATTTTATATAGATACAGTATATCTGCATTGGAGGCTGGCATTGGGCCAATACCGAATGACAGAAAAATCCCCCCAAAACCCCTCAAAATTGATTCCATCAATTTTTAATAATTTCTGTTATTTTCTTTCCGTTACGGATCTCAAAGTGTTGTGCAGATATTAATTCCTTTTTCTTTGTTTTGTACTTTTTATGAATTCTCACAACTTTTAATAAGTATTCTGAGTCTGACAACATGCCAGTGATGGGGGGAAGCGTGGGCTGGAGTCTGTGCTACACACTCAATTTCAAGTAAAAATCAGAGACAGCAGATGCCCATGGTAATTCTTAGGGTCATGTCACGTCAGGGTACCCAAATCTATTGAGCCTCACAGTTAATGCTCTGTACAGACGGGATTCCACTAGAAAAATGAAGGTGTTTGGTCTTTGGAAAGAAAAGCAGCCCTTGCAGTACCTTCTGAAAAAGTGAATTTTCAAGGAAGTAAGTGGGTATAAAGAGCAGGTCACGAGGACCGATTTGTAAACTTTATTTGATATTTTAAGTATCTTTTACATAGAATAGTAAAGTTCTGCCTTGTGGAAGAAGATGCAAGTATAGTGCTAGGCAGTTGTTCTTGAAGTCTCCTGATCTCAGTGGGGTAAGAATTCACCCACATGCTAGGAGTGAATGGGGCACACCAGCATCATACCATCTTCATCCATCTTAAGTGTGCCTCTTTTGACCTAGCTGCCTAGGTGCTCTCAAATCAATGAGGGAGATTGGCATCACATCTCCAGAGGATGATTTGTCTGGTTACAGGTGTTTATGAAAGGCTGGAAAAATTACTTTCCTAAAGAGTTTGCCTCTTTTTATTCACTCTCTGTAGTAAATGGAAATCTTCATATCTAGTTTGTATTAAATGGATAAATTAATTCAGACGAATACTACTCTAAAGCAGAATCCAGCCCAGATTCTTTTCTTCACTACCTGTTAGTTCACACCATATGGTAGGGCATAACCATAGGATTTTGAGAATGATTCAGTGTTTCCTCTTTCCTTGGTAATCAATCACAACAGCAGCTTATTACATTTTATTGCACAAAGCAACCAAAAGTGATATTTTAATTGGATGACATGATATTTTACAAACTATTGAACATTTGATAAAAGTCATTATTTCATACCCAAAAATAGTGTTTGTTTGTGGGGTTTCTTACATATATATATATATGAGAATTTTGAGTATGTCTAAACGGCAGCAGACGATTTTTATTACACAAATGGAAATCTGTTTTGCTTTCCAAACTTTGTTTACTACTATTGAAAGTGAAGAAAGTAGTTGTTGAATATGAGAGAAACAAGTTTGTGTGATTGCATTTTTAAATTCATTGTCTTACAAGCATGAACATTGTGTAAGGAGTAACAGTTGTTTCAAAACCTTTCTTGTCTTATATATTACTATCTTCACTGATTTTCCTTCCCACTGGAAAGCAGAACACCACAACAGTTTTTATTTCAGATGAATTTTACAACATTTCAGATGAAAGCCTTGCTTCTGGTCCTTGCACGGGTTTCTAGCTGACCTTTTGCAAGTTCTGTACCATGTCTGTAGTAGACTGAAAGTTTCAGTCTGGAAATTTCAGTCTCCTTACCTGGAAAAATTTCAATTACTTCATCTAAAACTTCCTGTACATGCTGCAAATCATTCAGCAATTCTATTTCTACAGTTTCTCATGAGTGTAGCAAGAAGCATCCTATCTCCAGGACAACTGTGTCAGCCCACAGAAGATACCTGGCAGTGCTAAGGCGCAGATGCTCATCAGCATTATTTTTTTTCAGATCATTGAGAAAGAAAATGAGAAGGCAAGATAATAAAGATGAAGATGACTAATTAGTTGATTAAATCAAGACAGTTCAGGGAGATTCAACTACCTAGAGGTAATCATGGAAAGAACATGCTTTCTTCAGCCTCATACCTCAGGAGACTAATGTATGGATAAGGCCACTGAGACCCATTAAAAAGCTTTAAAGTTGGCTTCAAGACAAGCATTTTGAGAGATGTGATATTTCTACACTTGATCTTAGGAAAAATAGACAAGTGCAAGTGCTACTGTAACAGATAAAGGAGCACCATAAGTGAGACTAGTTACCTTAAATGAAGCAAAAGATTAACAGAAGTCAAGACTCTAGCCAGGCTCCTGAAGTGTTTAGGAAAAGGATTATGTCAATTTTCAGCAGAGATTTGAAGTGATTTGTATACTGCTTCAGAAAAGCCGTGAAATAAAAGAACTTGAGCCACTATAGGTTTGGATTTTGGCAGGGGCAGAGATCTCCCACATCTTATTAGGAAGGAAAACATAAAAAATTGTATCATCAGGAGGACTTAATTTTTGTCAGAAATAAGCAATGACTGTGCTGCTGTTTCTGGATGTGGCAGCCAACCGAGCTTTCCAGGAAACCGCAGGAGAAATGGACAGAATGCTATTTCTTAAGGCATTGTTTGAAAAGAAAATAAGGACATCATCACCGATATTCTAATTTTTTTTTTTCAGGTGATCATGGTTTAGTTTCAGTTTTATGTAGAAATTAACAAATATTATCCGAAAAAGAGGACCTTACTTTTAGAACTTGTTGAGTAGTGAACTGGAAGAAGACTAGGTTTGTAGAAGCCAAAAACATGTTAATTTTTTTTATGGTCAAAGGACTGTACTGTCAAGAACCTGTCCCTTGTTAGAAAGGACTTAATTCCTAAATGGATAGCTAATCAATCAAGAAAGATGCTAGCATAGAAGTAAGGTGCATACGAAAAATGAAGAAAATAGACATGAACAAAGAAAGGTGTGTCCTTTCTTTGAGTAGAGAGGTGAAGAGAGAATTGTCAAAATGTGGGCTGTACTCATCTTTGCAAGGCACATTAAAAGAAATAGCCAAGTACCATTCAAGAAAACTGAAAGTTATACTTCTATTGAAATTTGTTTGTGATGCAGTTTTATGGTGCATACATAAGGCAGTCAGTGTCATGTCAAAAGATGCAGATAAACTTCAAGACTAGTAAAAGGAGGAAAACAAGTAGAATAGAGAGGAAACTCATGTCCATTACTATCAACTGTGAGATTATTAGTTGGAAACAGCTGAGGAAGAGGAGAAAGTAAATTTGTTAAATGATCGTGGGATGTCAATAAATTGCCAAGTTTTTTGTTTTCCTGTAGAGAAGATAGTTTATTCATACATCTCCTCCAGTACCATCCCAAACTCTCACATTCAGAAAAATATTAATTCAAACTGAAAATGTAGAGGAGGCCTTCTGAAGTGGTCAATAAATGGGAAAGGAATGAAAGAAATTTACTTGCTGAAACCTATGAAACCTCAAAAGATACTAAGATTTTTCCTTTACAATGTTTCTGGAGAATGAACAGCAGGAGGAGGAAGAGCTACACAGTCTACAGGACAAAAACAGTGTGCAAATAAGTAGGTAGAACATGGGTACAAGATAGAAGCAAATGTAGGCAGGTAATTACAGAGGTTTATGTTCTGCAGCAGCTTTTGAACAATAGTAGTAATGGAGACAAAAAACATGGAGGAATTTTGAAGAACAGCTTGCTAGGTGTATTAGCCAGCCTGTCTGATGTGGTTATCCTTAACGAGAGCAGGCAGGGCTGACTTGATGACTTCACATCTTATTTCTTTCCTGTCTTTCTAATCATTACATCATTGTGTCAGTTGTGCTACTGGTTTTGGACCCTCAGTCTGATTTGGGACTGTAAAGCTTTTAGTATACCAACTGTCTCAAAGGTTGCTTATGCGTTTTTAAGTATTTTAAACTGTTCCATTCCACACCTGGGGATAGCAGAAACACTATTCACTTTTTAAAGAAGATTTGCCAGTACTGGGACCGTGAAAACTGTAGTCCTCACTGTTATTTAAACATAAATTTGAATGCCAGAATCAAAAATGAGAAGAAAATTCGGGATGTAAGTAAGAAATTAAGTGGCTCATTAATAGTCTCTTTGTTCAATTGTGTGGGTAAGTACCTTCCACAAACATAAGCAATTGCCTGAACACACCTGAGGGATTATTTTGAAGCACAGTTTACAGAGAGTTTTTCATAAATAATAACAAAAAACCCCAAAACCAACCAAACAAAAAAGTTATCCAAATTGTTGGATGTTCCCAGTACTTTCTAAAAGCTATGGAATTGATTTAACTTCTGAAATCGTGCATTTATTTTGTACCAGTGTAATCACCAGCACTTAAGTTATTAATGCTATTTTTGGCTAGCAGGCTTGTTACAAGATGTTAGTAAATCTAACCCGAAGAGCTGTATTTTTATAGCTGTGAGGAACTATCAGTCATGCTAGCATAAGTCATTTCAGACAGCCCCACTCTGTGATCACACACAGAGCCATTTTGAATATTTTACTAATTCATTTATCAAGTACTAAGTTCCCAGCAGTAAAAAATGGAGCAATTGTCTAGGTGTCTCTCTGGGTGTCTTGTCATTTTGTTTTCTATGCCAAATAAGTTATTGCTGTCTTTTGATTATGAATTCATGAAAGCTCAGAGGAAACTTCATTATAATCTGTGCTTAGGAGGCTAGCATGTTACCTGTATATCTGATTTAGTGGAATTACATACAATATGAATTCCGCAGGATAAAGCATTTTCATAGAAAGAAGATATCATTATATCCAACATCATCACTACATTTCCATTGTCCTTCAGCAATTTATTTTTTTTTTCTTTTTATTATTCAGGAAACCTATTGGCCACCACAGAAACACTGTCTACCTTTTACTGTGAATGTATTTCATTCTCCACCACAATTAATCCAATTCTCAGTCATGGAAATACACTGCTATTCTTTTATTATTTAATAAATGCATTAAGTCAGTAAATCAGATTTTTGAAGTGTGGTGCTGGCTGCTGATGGCTCAGAGAATGCTACACTTTAGGCTGTGCTGATTTTTTTCTTTGCTCGCTGGTCTCAGCAATGGCTGTGGCAACCAAGGAGGTTCAGTACCACTGCTTTGGTAGCTGTTATTGCTTATTGACATAATTTGCTGCTGTCGTGGTTTTGCCCCAGCAGAGAGCTGAGCACCACGCAGCATCTTGTTCATTAAGGGGGTGAGGGGGATTGAGGGGGAAAGGGAGGGAAAAGAAAACCCAAGAAAACAAAGCCTTGTGGGTTGGGATAAAGATAGTTTACTGGGATAGCAGAAAGATGGATAATAATAATAATAACAGGAATTTATAGCAAAAAATACAAAACTGGTGATACACAATGCAGTTTCTCACTGAAGTGCACAACTCAACCTGTACGGCTCAGAGCCCTCCTGAAACTGGACTGTCTCCAAAACCACGTGTCCTAGAGCTGCCTGGTCCTCCGCCCACCATTCCCCCTTTTATGCTGAGCATGATGTAATTGGCATTGAATACCTTCTTTGGCCAGTTCGGGTCACCTGTCCTGGTTGTGTTCCCTCTCTTCTTGTTAGTGTGGAAATATGAACAACTGAAAAGTCCTCGACTGCTTGGCAACAACTGTATGTTATCAGCACTGCTCTCATCCTAACTCCCAAACTCCTCTTTCTGCTAGAAAGAAATTAACTCTATCCTAGCTGAAACCAGGACAGCCCCCATTCATGGAACTTCTCGGCAACCAACCCATCCAAGCGCTTTGCACCAGGGAGTGTTCCTCAAGGGTACGCAGAGCCTGAGGGAGCAGTCATACTTAGTTTATGCTCCAAGAAGGTGGCACCAGCAACCACTGATCCAGAATAAGCACTTGTGCTACCACAGTACTCGTGGTGGGGAGAAAGAGCCCCAGCAAAAGTCCAGGGAGAGTATCTCAGAGCATAAGAGAAGCAGGTGTGTGATTTCCTCCATCAGACTGACTGTACAACGTGAGCAACAGAATTGGAGTTAAATTCCGAATCTTTTGCTTGTTTTTGAGGAACGGCTGTAAGCTACCTTATACAGACAGCACTAATTCTCTACTCCATCACACCGGTGTTACCGAAATATAACGCTATTAAAATAATAGATGAAATTACCTTAGATTAAAATAGGTGTCATGCGCTGGAGAATCTGATCCACAGGAATGAAAGGTTTCCTTTGTGTAAGGAACGTGTTCTGAGGCATAACAGATTAGTAAATGCAATCAATGTACTTTCTTGTCACATATTGTAATAGCTTCTTATTATTTGTGCTATTTTTAAACAAGCACAGAATTAGACTTGTAATTTTTTTCCAATGAATTGAGAATCTCAGTGAGCAAAACGTATTACAAGCCTCTAATCCTGTGCATTACAGCCTGGCATAAGCCAGACACTACACTGAAACACAGCAGCAGCTTTTTATGGCTGTTTGGAATTGCTTTTTGTTTCATAAAATTATATTTTGTCTGTTGCAGATTTCTTAAAAAAAATAAAAATCCGTAGATCTCTACAGGATATTAAAAGTAGCTAGAGTGAAAAACTAAGTACTTCTAAAGGTTTCCCTCTACCTGCCATATGCTGCTAGAAAACTGCTTACATATACAGGTAGCAGATATTAGAACTCTGCAAAACTGCCAAATGTGCTTCAGGTAATCTTCCCACGCAGACATAAACAGTGACAGGTTTTGAAAAGGGGTAAATGTATCATACATGAATTTTTCATCTCAAGCCAGTGGGGCTGCCCGAGTAGCCTCTAGCAACTGTTGCCCAAGAAAGAGAGAGAAAGCGTGTGTTTTGCAGAGTAAGGGCTATATGGACAAATGAGGGAATCACAGGGCAGCAAATACATTTCAATACAACATGTGTGAAATTCAGTGGGCTTTGGCCAAGCTACGGGAAAAACACGTGTGCTGTGGATTAGGCTAATAACAATATTAAAGTGACATCTTCAAAAGCAGCAAAATATGATACTTTGAAGCTGTAAAGTTTTAAGGTCTTAGCTCACTGAAGGACTTGTGAGAATTAAACATTATACTTGTTAGGAGAGTGGCCTCTGAGCTCAGCAAGAAGATGAGAAACTTCAGAGAATGAAAAATGTGACACATTGATCTAATCCTCTTCTTTCCTCTTTCCCTTTCTCCCAGTATTGCAAATATGGATTGTATTTCCCTTCCCCAAGATAGCAACTGTTAATAATTCACTATGATGATTTTGGATGTTTTATATTTAAAGTCCACATACAATCTACTGATTAAATCACATCATGAATAGTTGGATGAATATCTTATTTAACAAATTACTTTTTTCTGCCACCACAAATTGTACTTTCACAGAAAATGACTGGCCATTTTAATAAGAATGAATGTAATTATTTTACAGTCTGTGCTCTTTACAGGCTGGCATACTTCATTTTCATGTAAGAAGTCAGTGAATATTATTGGAAAGGAGGATTTTTAAAGTTGCCATTCGTGCCTGTAATTTACAGAAAATGACCTTGCCCAGAAATAAATAAGACACGGGGGTGTCAGTGAAATCACTGAACCCAAAAAGACATGATCTCTGAGTATTCTTTTTCTTTGCCACAAACCCCATGATGATATTTTCTATTATTATTTTGTCAAGCAAACCAAGAAAAGGAAAAAAAAAAGATATTATGGGCAAAGAATTCCTGAACAAAAGCCAACAAAGAATAAACTTCACTCTTCGTAAAGACATGTGAAATCAGACTTGAAAATAAAGACCTTTATTTTGCAACTTATTTGCAGGTTTAAATTTCACCTATTTTAATGGCATCATACCTTGAGTTGCTGTAAGTCATCCAAGGTGTGAAGGCTGCCTGGGTTACATTCTTCACCCACTGCAGCTGCAAAAAATGGGAAACAACAGGAGTTTATTTCACCTTGCATTTATCGTGTGTCTGCTATTGATAATTATCAAAACTCAGATCATGCCTAATAAAACACTGCATCAGGGTAATGATAGACGACAATTTAAGTGACAGGTACAGATGTCAAAATCCCAAAGAAAAACAAGGGGAATTAGGATTCTGTTACTAAAGCCTTGGAAAATCTCCTCCTTCTGCTACTGTGTGCTAAGGCCTTTGGGAAAATGGAATTCAGATTCCAAAGTTAGATATTTTAGAAAGAAATAGCTCTGATCTGCTTTGACCCCAGAAGCAGGCAGGTATGATCAATGACATGATTGGCCTCTGCATGTGCTGTACTAGTGACTCTTGGAAAATCACTGAAAAAAAATGGGTTTTGGTTCTGCAGGTCATATGGGCTTCAGCCTATAAACACATCAAGCTACAAGGAAGAGACTTCATGTATCCCTACAAAACTACAAATTCAGAGTACAAAATCAAGGTACCACAGAAACTGCAGTAGCTCCTTAGGAGTCTCTACATCATCAGTTAACCTGATAATGCTATACCCTAATTTAGTTCCCTAATCACATATTTGTGATATATATCCTCAGTCTCTTCTTTTTACCTGTTCCACAATGTACACGACAATTATTTATGGGGATTGAGAACTGATGCCACAACCCAGTAGTTAGATGCACACTTCAATTACAGAGGTACAAGGTTAGTATTTTGGAAATCAGCTTAGGTGAGATGGACCTGGGGGTCCTGGTGGACACCAGGATGGCCACAAGCCAGCGATATGCCTTCCTGGCTACAAAGGCCAATGGCATCCTGGGGTGTATGTGAAGGGGTCTGGTTAGTAGGTCAAGAGAGGTCCTTCTCTCCCTCTACTCTGCTCTGGTGAGACCACCCCTGGAATCTTGTGTCCAGTTCTGTGCCCCTCAGTTCAAGAAGGACATAGAACTCCTTTGAATGAGTCCAGCACAGGGCCACCAATATGAGTGGAAGGGAGTAGAACACCTTCCTTATGAGAATAGGCTGAGGGAGCTGGGCCTCTAGCTTGAAGGAGACTGAGGGGTTTCATGAGTTATAAACTCATTAATGTTTATAAATATGTAAAGGGTGAGAGTCAGGAGGACAGAGCCAGGCTCTTCTCAGTGATGGCCAGCAATAGGACAAGGGGCAACGGGTGCAAGCTGGAGCATAGGAAGTTCCATGTGAATGTAAGGAGAAACTTTTTCACTGTGAGGATGATGGAGCCTTGGGACAGGCTGCCCAGAGAGGTTGTGAAGTTTCCTTCTCTGGAGACATTCAAACCCACTTGGATGCATTCCTGTGTGATTTAGTCTAAGTGATCCTGCTTTGGCAGGGACATTGGGTTAGATGATCTTTCAATGTCCCTTCCAACTCCTAACATTCTGTGATTCTGTGATTCTCCCTGAATGAGGGCAGGACTAATTTGTGGGTCACTCACACACTATTGTAGGGATGTTAACAAGGCTGGGGGTGAGGATGGATGGGAGAGATGGAGCTTCAGCAATTCTGATTTTGAGTGGAAAATCCACCTTTTAAAATGGATTTAAAAAAACCAGAAACATCCCCATTATGTAAGTACATAAATTTGTATGTGTATGTGTACATATATTTGTGTATATATGTGTATGCATATTTGTGTATGTATGTGTGTGTGTATATATATGCATGTTTATTTGGAACTGTGATTCTGTTTTGCAGCATAATTTGCTTGAAGTGGAAACAGGTGAAGATCCTTAGATCAGTTTTCCCCATGTTGCTAATCCTGTTCACTTAAAAAGAGAAAATACTCTAGGAAAAAATAGTTATATCAGGAAAAGGTGTTTAGACAGGCTCTGACTTGAAGAACAGCAAGATTCACACTTGTGTGCCTGTTGAACTTCAGCTCTTTATCTGCCTTCCTCTTCTATATACTTCAAGCATTCCTTTGCCAAGTGTCCTAAAAAGTACCAATGCTTTTGAGGCAACCTACAAGACATCGAGGTGCTGGAATGTGTCCAAAAAAGGGCAACAAAGCTGATGAAAGGTCTGAAGCACAAGTCTTACGGGGAGTGGCTGAGGAAACTGAGGTTGTTCGGCCTGGAGAAGAGGGGGTTGAGGAGAGACCTTATCTCTCTACAACTACCTGAAAGGAAGTTGTAGCCAGATGGGTGTTCTTCTCTTCTCGATATTAACAAATGATAGGACAAGAGGAAATGGCCTCAAGTTGCATCAGGGAAGGTTTAGATCGGATGTTAGGAAGAATGTCTTCACCAAAAGGGTTCATAATCATTGGAACAGGCTGCCCAGAGAAATGGTTGAATCACCATCTCTGGAGGTACTTAAAAGATGAGTAGCTATGTTGCTTAGGGATACGGGTTAATAGTGGACTTGATGATCTAAAGATCTTTTCCAACCTAAACAATTCTCTGATTCTATTGATGATGTATCTGTGTTAATTGGCACAGACAAGTTCAGTGAAGGTGCTGATTACATCTGTCGCAGCAGGTTAACTTTTTCCATCTCAGTATTTTGAACATCGATTAAATTCTTGGTATTAGATTTCCAGGTAACTCAGCATGCTTAAATAGGCTATCTGACTCTCCATCAACCCAATTTCACCCAATGTTTCTCTGAAATTGTTCTTAGGTTATGACCTTATTGAGTAAGTTTCAATCAAGAGTGAATTTCTATGACATTTTGTAAAGCTGTGAAAATGAGTGTTTATAATGGGAAGCGTGAAACATCTTTGACTATGAGTACACTGCTAGGAGCTGAAATAGTAAAAGAGCTTACCCTGTTCTATTTCACATTGTATAAGCTATTAGACTGAGGAGGTGGAAGTACAATGTAATTCCTCTCTCCCAGTACATTAAAGGTATATTTGTTTTTAGCTCCTTTCACTGATGCTGTTTTACATTTTACCCTTTAGCATCGAATAAAAACAAAATAAAAGAGAAAAAGATGGAAGAAGGGAGAAATGAAACTGCTGCAGAAAATAACCTCAGAGAACAAGACAACTTCATTTACAATCTAATAAAATATTTTTCATGAGTGTGGAAGGGTGGAAACCACTCTGTAATACCAAGTAACTCAAATCTGTTGTGTCTGAAGAAATGAAAAAGTCAGCAGTTGTCAAGTGAGTGGACATATTTTATATAACTGAGCTGTACCTAGTAAGTAAAAACCGTAATTAACCAATAATTAGGAGATGAAGGCACAGTAGCCACTACATTTGATCTGTAAATCAATAACACTCTACTAGGAGCTACTGTGTTGACTTTTTTATTAGTTTTCTCTTTTCTGTTGGTTTTTTTTTTTTAGCTGACAACTCTCCTGAGAACTGCAGTTCCTGCCCATCTCTGATCCAAATCTGATGTCAAACAGATTCACCCAGATAGGCCTTAAAGCAAAAAAAATGCTTTCCCTGCCCTGTAAAGGTTTCACTTTCTCTGCATCCACAAACTCTGATCTACTTAAAACTTATTTACTGCACAGCAGATTCTTGGGTGCAGCTGATATTTTCTTGGACAATATGATGTTTTTTCATCAAAAAGAAGCCTCAAAGAGGCAGTGATAGAAATGGAAATTTCTGGCTGTTCAATATCAAGCATGTTTGAGGATTCACGCAAATACACAAAGGCCTTCCAAAGACAATTCAGTAGTTCTGCATGCACTGCCTAAATTCCAAGTCACCGATAGAATGAATTGACATGCAGAGTGTGTCATTTGTAATGAAGATGGTCATTCAACATTTTTGCTAGTCTTCTCATCTGTTGCAAATTTGAGGCTCCCTTTTATCACAGATTCACAGAATCACATGGTTGGAAAAGACCTTTGAGATCATCAAGTCCAACCATCCGAGTCCAGCCATCCCTGCCTTCCAATGCAGGCCTTATTCTTTCCACAAGTCTAGTGGGAGGTGTCCTTGCCTGTAGCAGGGGGGGTGGAACAAGGTGATATCTAAGGTCCCTTCTAACCCAAACCATTCTATGATTCTATGATAAAATAGTTAAGTGAAAAGGCGAAGGGAAACTGTGTTATTCTCTTTAAATTTTAATTTTATACTTAAAATCAGGTAAAAACGTTTGATTTACTGTTGTGTTCAGGATTATATGCCGTTCTTTGTCAACTAATTTAGCTGTTAGTCCCTTTCTACCCTTATAGGGGTCTCAGAGGTGATGTACATACAGATGAGGTTACACGCTCCTGCACTGAGCTACCCAGTCTTTAATTCTAGCATAGAGAAGTTTAATTTTGAGAAACTAATTTTTTTAGATTTACCTGCCAATTCTTTTTCTTGCAGACAGTGGAGATTTAATCAAAAGAGTAAAGAAGGTTCTGTGATGGTTATAGACTTGCATCACTTTCAGAAGTTCTGTGAATCACTGAACTGATTTCCAATGAAATGAAGCTCAGCTGTTCTCCCAGTGTTTGTACACTTGCAAATATGTGGCTATGCCTTTGCAAAGACCAATATAATGTGACCTTCACTGCTGTACACAACCAGTAAGTAATAATATAGAGGAAAAAAATACAAGTTTGGTTCTTTCACACAAGTCTTCAAGGTTTCTGTTTTATGCAAAACCATTCCTATCACTGGAGTAGTGTGGGAGCTGCTTTTTCTACATGCTGCTGTTTGAGTGAATCTGAAGAAGTCAGTCCCTTTCCTTACAGGTGGTTTTAACTATCTGGACAACTTAGGCCAACCGATCAGCTCCATGCTGGGGCACTGTCTTGAGTGAGAGATGAACAGTGCCATGGACCCTGAGCTTGCTGGGACACTCCATCTGCTTGCCTTCTGCCTGGCCTTGCTGCTTATTCTCAACTTGGTGGACTAAAGTTCAGAGAATTACATTCTGATGCTGAGTTTGTGAAAGTCACAGCTGCCTGCCTCATTCCAACCAGTTTCAGTTTGCTGCAAAGAGGACACAGTCCAAACAAAAGCTGACAACTGTGTCAGGAATCTGAGGACAACTGTGTCAGAAAATTGAGAACACTCAGCTTTCCAGGTGACTGCAGAGCTTGCTATTTTGCAGAGTTTGTTCCAGGTCACATCTTTTCAAGAAAGCAACCTGGGCAATGCCGAAGTTTACAGCTGAGAACAAGCTGAGACCCACTTTCACCAACAGTACAAACCGATCAGTGAGTACTGGTCACTTGTGGCTATCATTTACCTTCTTATCTCCTTTCCATGTCTTTTTTGTTAGTTACAGCTGTCAGATCTTTCCCACCCCTCCAATGTCCCTGGTAAATACAGTAATGGGAACAAGCACATGTGTGTCTTGCCTCATGACTTTCGGAAGACAAAGCTTAGCTGCTTCTTGGCAGCTGCAAGAGCTTTGGGAAAAAGGATTGAGGCCACCCAGCTGAGCAGATGTGCAGCAGCAGCTGGGGACTGCTGTACCCAGCAGCTCCTCCAGCTGCAGTTGTTACCCATTAGCGAGTAGCAGCGGCATTGCTCCATCGCCGCAGTGGATCCAACCGCAGGCCTTCTGCTCCCTTCTCAGAAACGATTCCTTATCTCCTGCCAGTCAGCCTCACTCTCTACTTTATTAATTACAGACTCGGCTTTGAGTCCTTCCACATGCCCACTCAGGGAGTAATGGTCCGTGAGAAGTCTCATTAGTCTCCCGTGTGGGCTGCCCGTGCTGCCAGATCCCTCAGAGGGAAGAGAGAAACTGTTAGCGAAATGCTCCTCTCCCTTCCCACTCAGGTGAGAAATGACTGGGCAAGTAAACATGGAGGGATGGGAAAAACCCACCTCTTCACAGGGGCAGTCCCTGCAAACCCAGGCAGCAAATGGCAGTATCGTGGTGTCTACTTAAGGGCTCTTCTTTGAGTACCAGTTCTATGCCTTTCCCTCGCTGTTTTCCTCCTTAGTATCTCAAGCACCTGAAAGTCCCATTCAGAATTGCAGCTCTGTTATCCTGTGTGTGATGTGAAGCCACAGAGAGTCATTGCTCCATGCTCCTTCTAACACTGAGAAGTTTATGGACTATCCCTGCAAAGGTTTCATGGCACATGGTGAATCTATTGGAACTTAATCTATTGGCTGTATCACTTTACATCAGATAAATTTGATACTGCTCTCTGCAAGATTAGGGCCCACAGATTTGTCCAGAGCATCACATGGTTCTGGCCATCACAGTAACACTGATAACAGTGCCGATTTCCTTACAACTTGATGGTCTGCTATGAGAATTACACCTTTCCTGGCTGCCTCAATAGCATTGTTTCTAACATGGCTGTTGCAGTCAGCTGACCTGGATGGAGGCCAGGTGCCCCCCAAAGCTGCTCTATCATTGCCCTCCTTAGCTGGGCAGGGAGAGATCACTCACCAATTACCTTCATGGGCAAAACAGACTAAACAAACAAACAAAAATCTAATTAATTACCTAAATACAGCAACAAGAAATAAAGCTCAGAAAACCTCCCTCCACCCTTTCCTTCTTCTGAGGTTCAACTCCACTCCCCATTTCTCTCCCTCTGCCCACCAGCAGCACAGGGGGATGGGGAATGTGGGTTAGGGTCAGTTCATCACACATTGTCTCTGCTGCTCCTGCCTCCTGAGGGGGAGGACTCCTCACATTCGTCCCCTGCTCCAGCCTGGGGTCCCACCCATGGGAGACAGTCCTCCAGTAATTTCTCCAATTTGAGTCCTTCCCATGGGCTGCAGTTCTTCACAAACCACCCCCTTCCACTTTCAGGACCAGACTGCTCCAGCATGGTTCCCCCAGAATACCTGTTCCAGCCCTGGCTTCTCCCTCCATGGGCTGCAGGTCCTTCCAAGAGCCTGCTCCAGTCCAGCTTTCCCACTGGGTCACAGCCTCTTGTGGGTGCATCTACCTGCTCTGGCTTGGGGTCCCCCATGGACTGCAAGTGGATATTTGCTCTGCCATCATCCTCCATGGGCCGCAGGGCACAGCCTGCCTCACTATGGTCTTCTCCACGGGCTGCAAGGGAATCTCTTCTCAGACTCCTGGAGTGTCTCATACTCCTCCCCCTCCTTCTGCATTGACTTAAGTGCCTGCAGAGTTTCTTACACCTTACTACTTTCTCTGATGGCAAAACCTGCTGCTGTTTTGTTTTGGTTTTCCTTCTGATCTCTGTTATCCCAGAGGCACTACCACTGTTCGTGATAGAATCAGCCTTGGCCAGCAGCAGGTCCATCTTTCAGCTGGCTGGCATTGGCTCTGTCTAGGGGAATCTTCTTGAAGAAACCACCCCTGCAGCCCCACTCCCACTAACAGAACCTTGTCCTGCAAACCCAAACCATCTGTGAATACCTACAAACATACACATGTAGCACACACACATGTTCAGTGTCATAGGCAGGAAAATGGGGAAGCACTGCAGCATTTCAGAACAATATCCTTCTTCTCTCCCATGTTTTGTATTCATACAGAAATTTCCAAATTTCCATTTTAAATATTTTCTCTCTGGAGATACACACTCGCACATAGGGGTGGCATTATCCAAAACTGAAAATGACAGCGACAATCCCAAGGGTGATGATTTGTGGTTTTTTTTTTTCGTGGTTTTATGTGAAATCACTACAATAAAACAGTCCATAGAATGCACTCTAATAGCCTTCTTACCACACTATTAAATCGCATAACTGAAAATCCCTTGCATTTCTGCTGAGAACTAATGCAGCATGAAGATTGAATTATCTCATGTCCATTTACAGAGAGCTCTTTAGGCCACTAAAGTGGGACGAACCACAACAAAACAGCAACGCCATGTCTAGCTTGGGAAGGAGCAAACGGAGTTTCTCTCTTTGCCCAGATGTTTACAATAGGGAGACACCCTGCTCCTCCTTCAGCCTGAGACACACAGAGCCACACACACACAGGGACATGTGTGTGCACGTGCACACCAGCATGCACAGGTGGGGCTGTGAAGTCAAACCGAGCCATGAACACACAAAGCTACGTGCGTGAACACAGAGGGCCACGTGTGCATGGATGCTGAGCCATGAGCACGGAGGTGTGATCCTGCACCCAGCCATGTACACACAGGACTGCACACACCCAGAGCAAAGCATGAAATTAAAAAAAGAAAAAGAAAACGTAGTCACTCCTAAATTTGAAATGAATTTTCTGCTCTCCTAAATCTAGTGGGAATTAATTTTATGTGTTGGACGTACCTGATCCTAATTAATATTGTGGGCTTTTCTTTAAATTGAGGTCAAGCCAGATGGAGGAGAACAAGAAAAATCCTACACTCACACTGAAGATACAGGGACTGCTGAAAGGATGAAATTTTGAACTCATTAATTTCAACAAGATTTTAATCCATGACATAGTTAGGTTTAAAATTTTCCTGTGGGAAATTATGAGAATAAAATACCTGAGGGCATGGTCCTACGCCTAAATATTCTCCATTGATGTCTTCCTGTTCTACATTTCCTAAAAGAATAATCACACTGGTGTAGCCACTGCCGGAGGAGCCAGGAGAAGAAGAATGTGTTAAAAATACTGCCTCTGCCACACAGCATTTCCCTCACTGATCTTGATTTCGAACAGTGCCAGCCTCCAGCCATTCTTTGTTTATTAGTTGGTGACTTGAAGTCATACAGGAGTCTTTGAAACACTTCACAGTGAATCTTTCTACTAATGGACAGATCCTTCATGATAAATTTGTTTCATCATATCGCCAATGGTTATATGGAGTACATGATTGCTAATGCATAATTCCCCATTCTATCTATATGCAATATAATTGGTTGAATAATTTATAGCAAACAATTTAAAATTTGTGCCCATTTTCTATTAGCATATTATCCATAAATACATTATAATTCTCTGAGATTAATTCCTCATTCAGAATGACTTACTATAATTATGAAAACCTGATATAAAGTCTATTAAGTCAGTAGAAAGTATTTCATTGAATTCTATGAACTCTGGATTAGACCTATAATTATTATTCTGTAGATAAATCAGAAGTAGTTCAATAAAAGTAGCCAGGGTCATAATTTTCTTTCTAATTCTTTTGATTGGAAATCTTTCATTGCTCTGATTGGATATGCACCTAGGGAAACAGATATGCTATGGACATCCAGCCTCACATTTAACTTAACTTCATGACTTAAGTGCTTTTAGAGTTCCCATCAGGCAATAATTAATCTCTTTAGACATCTAAATATCTCCCTTACATTTTCCTTAAGATAACACCCCATGCTATCACACTATACATGGGAGCTCTATGGACAAGTTTTACAGACTTCTAGTGCCTTAAGCAACGGACTGTGTTTTCTTCCCAAACTAATGTATTAAATGCCCTACAATAAATGACCAAGGAATATTAGACAACTAAAGGGACATTCCTCATTAAGTCTCATACACTTTAATTTTTACCTAATTCCAATCCAACCCAGTGCCAGGGTAAAGAGACTAATGTAACAGACAATTAATGATTGGCAATCTTCTTCACCTCCAGTAATGAAAGTCAAAGCTCTTATCTTGCCAGTACAAATTGCCTGTTTCCAAACCAGCAAATGTTACCAAGAAAAAGAAAAACTAAGATTCAGAGCTGCTTTTTCTCTGTGTGGTTTCTTACATAAACTGGGTTTCAGATTTCTTTGAATTAATTCTGCTTTTCTTTTTATTGTGTCTTAAGCAGTCATCTGGCTTCAAATAACTGCTGTGTTTGCTTTAACTCCTCTGCAGTAGAAAATACCTTATTAAAGTAATGAACTAATGGTTTAAAACAGGGCACTTCTAAGCTTAATGGAGACTCATTAAGTTTTCATTCATTAGATAATGCTGCTTGTGATAAATATACCATTAAATCACTATAATGCATACTGTCAGCTACCAGCATGAGTTGAAAGGCACGTGGGCCAGTGTCCCTGTGCGCTGTACCATCTTGAACAGTTATACTGGGAAATATTGCTGTCCTATAGTTTCACATATTGAAAGCTATGATTTATAACCACTGTAGGATAATGTCATTTGGTTCCCAACCCAGGTATTTGGTGTGTACTAGACTGCTTTAAAAAAAGTTGTCCTAGTTAGCCTGAATGGGGGTATCAACACATTTTCATACATTAAGCCAGGCCCTGAAATGAATTGGGAAGAGATCTGTAGAAAGGGAGATAAGAAATGACTCTCAAAATAAATCTTGAGACCAGGGGAAATTGGGATGATTGAGGTTACCTCCTTGGGGTTTGTGAATTCTAGACTGTGGTTTTGGTAGCCTGTATTAAGTTCTCCACAGAGGAAAGCATGTGCCTGTATATATCTATAATACAGTATTGTTATCTCTAGTAACAAGTCCTACACTATGTTACTGAATTTGCAAGGCCTCAGGAGCGAGGCCTCAGGAGCGAGGTGTGTCAGACTAGCTCTGCTTGAACTTGGCCATCTCACAGCATTGTTTTGGTTGGTTTAGCTGTGATGACAATTTGTTTAATTAACGGGTGTCTGTCTCCAACATGTTTTGGTTTTGTTATCTTTGTACGGTATGACCATAGTTTTACACAGATAGCAATAACAAGTGATTGTCCTGTGTAAAATGACTCTTATACAAATATGTCATTTAGAAAAATACAGGCCTAGTATGACAGTGGATGTCTTGAGAAGTGGAGACACAGGATGTGGTGCATATGATTGAAGGCATGGGGTAATAAAAGACGTGGCCCAGCCTGGCACTGTGGCCCTCACAGCTATACACCACTCTCAGATGGTCAGTTAAAGAAATGCAGTTCTGAAGTTGCACAAAAAAAAAAAAGCTTTAGGGATAACAGTAATATTACATAATGCACGTAAAAGGCATCATAAATTCAGATGTAACATGGGCTTGCAGAATAGTGTAGGAGGAGCTAGCTGTAAAAGCATGTTAACAAACATTAAAAAAAATCCAAAATTTATCCTAGAGTGAAGAAGAAACATGAACATTAACATTATATTACTCCTGGTGAACAAATCCAGGTGCTGATGGCTCATCTTTGCACTCCCACACCAGAATGGAACTACCAAAATTAGGACTCAGATGAACAGCGGAAAGATGAGATCACCAGGAGAAAAGGTGTCTGTAACAGTTTTAATTTACTATGATTATTATTTTGAAACATTTTCTGTATTTTTTCTCTTTCCATAATAGTTGCATCTAAACTAATAATAATATTTGATTACACTGTTAAGATTCAAATTATAATAGCAATAAAATCTTGACTTATGGTATGCTTCTTCCTAGCCTATAAATAAGAGTTTGAGCATGTCCAGGGCATTATCACCATGAATGACTGTTGTATGTCAGTGACTTAGTTGTCTTCTTCAACATCACATCTCCCAACACCTATCATCTAGTCAGGAAGTACCGGCTTCCATCCACACAGGTCTTTGTGCCTTGTAGATCAGTTTTCTTAGAGCCAAAGGCTGTGGGACTTTCACAGTTACAGATGAGGGCTAAGGCAAGGTTTCTTTAGTTTCCAGTGTGACAGCAAGGTGTGCATTGGTCTCAAACACCAAATCAATATATAACTAACTGTTTACTGGGGCTTGTCTCAATACTTAAGTCATGTGTTACCAAAATCAATCATGTAACTGAGAAAAAGATTGAGCCTATTTCAGTATGAGTTCTATAGAGACTTTCCGCATAGAAAAGTGCTTATTTCCTCTTAGGGCTGCAACATGTTTTTGATGTTGTGTCAGCTTAAAGCTGGATCTTATTCTTAATGACTAACTCCCCAGTCATATACTGCGGTCCTGGGCCAGCTCACACTCTGGCTAAAACCTGGAGTAAGACAGCTGGCTCCCAGAAGGGGAGACTCATATCTGAATTCAAAAGACTCCTCTCCTGTCATTGTGAAGCAGAGAAGTTGAACCCTTGCTTGGACACTGTATAGATGTGAGCTGTGTTTTTTACATGTCATGGCAAAAGGTGTAACAGTAAATTCTCTCGCCTTGCCTTACCTCTGCCTTGTTCTTGACCTCCAGTGCACCTAGTTCATCCTTACAGCTCATTTCCACCCCTCACACATCCTCCTGCATGAAGGGTCTTCTAAGGTATAGCAACTTGCACAGCCTCTGCTCTCTACTAGAAGGAACTTGGTAAATGGGGCCATGGGTTTGGTATGCATTGCACATGGTCGTCTTTATCTCAAGCACAGGGAGGTAATGCTCCTGGGATCAAAGGGCTCAGAGTTTTATCCCTTCTGTCTCTGTGCAGCTCCCAATGGTTTAAACTGAACATATCTGGCAATTCCAGGGGAATTACGCTATTTTAATTTGCATAACATCTATTTCTTTGGAACTGAAGTGTAGATTTTCAAAGACATGGATGAAGGATGAAACTTCTGAGTAACAGGGATGAATTTGTTCTAAAGCTGCTTGAAATTCTTTGAAGTTCAGGCAAGCAGAAGTCAGACAGGCAAAGCATGATGCTACAGAATTAATCAAAATTAATCTGGAATTCTTCTTGTTGATTTGTTACAACTTCTTTTTAACTTAGTTGTGCTCTTGGTTCTCAGTTAAATAGCCACAGTTAGGAAATATGGATGAGCTACTTCCACAATTAGCTGAGCGGATACCTCAGTCTTACTGGGGTGAGCAAACAGATATCACAAGCAGATAGTTTTCTTCTTTTCTTTGTTTCTCCCTCTAGCCCTGTGAACTGTATATCAGGCCCTTGTACTAAGACAGAAGGGACTGAGGAAGAGATTAGGCAGTGACCAATTTTGTCTTTTCTGGATGCTCTCTCACTGGAGCCAAAAAGCATTTTCCCAGTGGCAAATTAATTTTTACATCAGACCAGTTCATCTTCCCTCTTGGGTGTGTTCCAGGCTCTCTAACTGCATCTCCATCTGTACCTGTCTGTTATCCATCAGCCAGCTGTAAACTTAATTGATCCAAACTGCAGAAGCAAATTAATGTATTACAAATTAGTGGTTGTCTTGTCCTAAAGCACCCTCAGAAAACTTCAATGTGTGCACTTTTTTTTTCCAAGAACAGATTCTGCAACTGTCTGCTGAAACATTTGATCAAAACTGAGGATCTCTGCTAATGCCCATAGCACACAGCCCACCTCATGATATTAATTACATGACTGAAGCTGGTTTTCCCCGCTGATTTCCTTTCTTTTTGTGTTACTGTGGTTCATGATTTTACTCATCTGTCTTTTTAAATTTTTTTATATATATTAAATTCACCCAACTTCTTGCAACTGATTGATTTTCCAAGATTCTGTACTGTAGAAAAAAATATTGATATATTTTGAAAATCAATAGAAAGAGAATTAAACAGAAAACAAATCAGGCACCTCAATCATATAAGTCTGCTGCTGCATAATCTTCCATTTCAACCTATATATTTCATTGGCCTAAGGCCACAAAAAAAGTCTTCTCTCTTTATTTCCCTGCCTTCAATCTCAGTGCATGGATTATAGCACAGATGGAGCCTTCTATTTATATAAAATTATATGATATATGGAGTCTTATGATAAAGGATTCAAGTGAAATAACTAAACCTATGTCAATTAAGACTAACACCAAATCCAAACCAGTGTCCCAAAAGCAATGGGCTTGCTGAAGTTGAAAAGAGAAACTGTTTTCTATAAAACAGTCTTAAGTAAAATCAAATTACTCTTATTAAGTAATATTTGACAGTTCAGTCATGTGCAGTTCTCCTGCAAGAAGAGACATGCTTATTTAAAGCTCCCTGAGAGACAATTTGCATAATGATGATCTTCTCATAGAACTAGATTGATTTCCCATTTTTAAACAAGTATCTCCGTAAGCAAGGTTTTAAACAGGTGTTTATACACTTGTTTCTAGAGTCTACCGAGACTTACAGCAGGACAAACTCCTCTGTCAAACTTTCTGCCCTGACTCATATGCTCTCAGTCTCAAGCCACAGCTGTACACTTTGATATGGTTTTGGTCAGCCAGCAGTCACATAACACCCACTGCTGTGGGTCTCTAGAGTGGAGGACAAGGTTGCAAGGTTCTGACTAACAGGAGAGAAAGGGTGATCTTTCCTTATGAAAGAATCACAGGAGTCTTTACTTCTGCAGAAATATTCAATCTTAATATAACGGTGGCTGTAGGCTTTAAATGTTATTTAACTGCTACTTCATCCATAAAGAAAATGAGATTAAAGAGAAGAGATGATGGTAGGAAAATAAAGAGAGAAGATTAAAGCTTTGATGACAGTCTCATAGATATTATACATGTAAAGACCGATTATATCTAATTACACATCTTTCCTGTATTCACTGCATTCATAGAATCATAGAATAGGTTGGGTTGGCAGGGATCTTGTCCTGATTTTGGTAGTCATAGAGTTTATTTTTGTCCTATCAGCTAGTGTAGTGCTATGTTTTGGATTTAAGATTAAAATAATGTCGATAACATACTAATATTTTAGTTGTTGACAAACAGTCCAGAATTTTTGAACTATATTGCCCTGACAGAGAGAAGGTATGGGGTGGCCAAGAAGCTGGGAGGGAGCACAGCTAGGACAGCTGACCCAAACAGGCCAACTCCATACCCTATGACATAACTCTCAGTATATAACGTGGTGTTGCGCAGGAGGCAGCACAGGTCAGGAATGAGATGAGCATTGGCTTTGGGTGGTGAGCAATAGTACTGTGCATCACTTGTTTTCTATATTGTTGCTTCTGTTGTTATTATTATCCTCCTTTTCCTTTTCTGTCCTATTAAATTGTCTTTTTCTCAACCCATGAATTTTACCTTTTTTTTTTCTTTTTCCAATTCTGTCGCCCGTCCAGCTCTGGGCAGGGATGGGAGTAAGTAGGTAGATTGGGAATACATCATGTATCTGTAGATTTTCCTTTGTTCACTGCTGTAGTCACTCTATCATAGAAAGTCACTAGGTTGGTCAGGCAGAAATTGGACTTGGTGAAGCCATGCTGGCTGTATTGAATCATCTCCTTGTCCTCCATGTGCCTCAGCATAGTTTCTAGAAGGATCTGTTCCATGATCTTCCCAGGCACAGAGGTGAGGCTGACAGGTGAATAGTTCCCAGAGTCTTCCTTTCTACTCTTTTTAAAAATGAGTGCAATTTTATAATTCTCTATTTAGGCTGAGTAGGATCTAGAGACAAAGTTGACTTGTAAACTACAGTTAGTTTTAGATCAACTAACATAAAGGCTTCTCAGCAAGCCTTCCCTGTCTCTGTAGCTATGTGCATTTAGGCACACTAGAGGTGAGTCATTGCATGACTCTGTCTCAACAAAAGCTGGAAAAAGCTCTGTGTTTAACACACCCTGTGTCTTCCTGCACATGCTAGTTCTGTGCTCACTACATATTGGCCATTGTCAGATGGAGAAGGAGGAGGAGCAGAGCTGCTTCAAAGCTTTCTTCTCAGCTACCAGAGGATTTACAAGACTCATTCCATGGTCATCTTAGTCTGGTATCAATTTGTTTACAATTTTTTTCCTTCAGCTTCCACTAGTATAGAAATGAAAGGGTCATCTTGGGATCTAGTTTATTAGACATACATCAGAGTTGAGCATCAAATAAATTTTAAGACAGATTTCTTCAGCTGGTTTTGATCTTAAATCTTCAGCTTCCAATCTCTTCTAGAATCTCAGGTCCTTCTTAAGCAATATTTCATAAAATACCTGTCTACTACAAGAGATGGTTTCAGCTAAGTGTGCTTCCATGACTGCCATGGGGATACGTATTCCAAGTTATCTCTGATTTTGATCTTTACTGTTGCTTTGACTGATCAAAAATCTCTTTTGCTGATGTTGGAACTTTTTATGAACAATTATTTGTCTTATAGCAGTACAGTATACCATGAACTCTTGTTCTCAGGCTCATTGCAGGTGAGGCAAACAACTGGTATTACTTTATTGATGCTAATATTAGCTCCACCTCATGTGAAGTGCTTTTTTACATTCTGACAGGGTCTATGACAGCCCTCAAAGCTGCTGAAACCCAAGTAGCTCCCCTTGCTTATCCCTTCAGATCCTGTACTGATGCTGAGTAAATTAATTTGTTGGGGTGCCCAAATCCTGTACTTGCAGTTACAAGGCTAGACTCAGCCTCCATCTAAAAAAGGATGCGACTGAGCCTGCATAGCTGTCCCCATGTCAGATACACAGACTTACGTGGGTTGTAACAGGCGATACTCACAGTAAATCTGTGTGGAATCAGTTGTCTTTGGCAAGACCCCTCACTATCACTCCCACTGAACAAGGTGGCTTTGTCACTTCTGCTACTGATTTCATGTGCATCAATGACCATTTCTGGAATAGTTTCTGTTGTAGGCTCTTGGGACAGATAAAGGATCGTGGTGGGTTTTATCTTGCTCCAGAAGGTGAACTAAAAATGTTAAACTTGTCAATGGGCATGATTCCAATTATGTGTCTTGCTGAGGAATTACAGCAATTTTTGTTGGCTCTGAATTGAGATGATTCTGAGCTGTCCTCCTTGTCTCTGAACTACTTAACTATGCCACTTGTGGCAAATATTGCTCTTCACCATTCTTCCCTGTGCTCAAAGGAGTTGTTACATTTATGATTTTTTTTTAAAAAAAAAACAGAACCAAATCCAAACCCCAAGGTATTTCTAATTACTTTCATTTGTTAACGTTGCAGACATTACCAATTAGCATCAGTATGTCTGTGTGTGCACATGTGGTGATCAGTGATTCAGTTGCCTGCATGGGCACTGTGTTTGGCACAATAAGGCCTTTCCACTCCATGTTCTAGAGTTGCTTTCAGAAATGAAACTTTGGGAATAAGAAATGTAGTGTCTTTACAGCAAATTATACTTTCTGTTTCTCACTCAATGCATTTTAGTGGCACTTCAAATAGATGGCCATATCCCAAAACTGATGGAAAGAATTGTTGTTCTACTAAGATGTGAGCAGTGATGCCTATATCATTTATGACCTCCACTGAGAACTCTCAGACTGCCTAAAGGGTTGCCTCACTGCCAGAATATGTCTTCCCTTGACAGTTCAGAACCACTCCAAAGACAGAATTTTCTTTTTTTTTTTTTTTGAGAAAAAAAAAAAATGATCCTTATGAATAAGATCTAGTCCAGTTATGTCATACATTCCGTCAGCTTATATTTAACAGCATGACATGCATGTTAGCAATGAAGTGAGTCTGACAAAATTGCTCCACTTGACATGGAAAGAATTATTTGCTTCTGCACATAAACTACCAGTTTGCTATAGAATTGTTATTTTGAAAAATAAATATTGCAAAGAGAATTGATTTCTTATTTCTTCTCCTAGAAGAGTACAAGGACATAATCTCTATAGTACTTCATAAACTTGATTTGATTTTTCGAAAGCTCTCTCCAGTGTATACCTCTTAGCTGGCAAAGAAGTTTAGCTCTCTTGATTGCAATATATTCTCTGCTCAAAAAAAAAAAAAAAAAGAGTAAAAAAGAAATATCTAATGTATAGCAGGAGATGAGAATGTAATATCTTCTCATCAGAAAAAACATGAAAATATATTACCCATTTCCAGCTGGGAAAAGCATTAAGAAATTGTCAATAGCTTAGCTTGCCTCTCTTATGACAAATTTATACATGGATCCAAAAAAGGCACAGTAGTTAAAAAAATTGCCATGCAGTGGGGAGAATTAATAAGAGATGTTGAGTTAGAAGATACATTGTGGAGTAGATCTGCCATCAATATGTGACATTAGGCTAATACAATCTGATCCATGTTATTTAAAGGGTCTGGAAGTTTCCACTGAGATGTATATTGCCAGGCATGGATAAACTATTTAAAAAGGTTTGCCTACTTTGGAAAGCTTGTTTCTTGAGTTCCTATCTAGATACTTAAAAGAGATCGGCTTACTGTTTGCCATCTCACTGTCACTTTCATTCATTTCTGCTCTGCTCTTAATTCACTCCCTGTCTGGCTATAATAGGAAAGTATGACAACCATCCTGAATGAGAGTTTTCACAAGATCACAATTCTTGTAATCAGCAATGGATCAGCTCGAACAAAGGATATATAAATATTAAAACCAGTCAACTTGCACATACAGTTTATACAACTCTTTAGAAACAGACAAGACACAGATTCATCACACAAACTTTAAATACCTAAGCAAACCATAGGATTATAAACATCAGTAATACCTCATTATACACCATGGCAAGACTGTGGTACCTTCAGAGGGTGAATCATTCCTCCTAAGATCGGAGTCATTTTTTGAGTGCACACCTCTTATAAGGTTTATCTAATATGCACAGTTCTTACTCAACTGACTATACAGTGAGCACAGGACAGCTACTCCCCCAGATTCTTCACTTCCATCAGCCACATAAATGAAAAGACTGCTTTAAGAAGACAGGTACTTAAAGGGAAACCCTAGCAATAGGCTTGTGGAGACATCTGAGTATTTCTAATTTACAAACCATGGCTGAAGAAATTACCTATAAGAATGTCTTAGAAGAGCTGAGCAGAATTCACTCCCCTCCAAACACAGGATGAGAAGTCATGGACTCCTGGGTGTTGAAAAGACCTCTGTCTTTTTTGTTTGTTTCAGAACACAAGAGCTTGAAAGACTTACAAAGCAAGGGGAAGGCAGAAATCTTTCTGTGTTTTTAACAGAGAATGTGAGAAGGCATAGTATACATTATTTACTGCACAGTATTTATCCAAAAATAATGCATGTATTATGTTCCTGAGTCTTCTTCATTACTGCTTATGATTTTTTTTTGTTTAAACATTGAAAATTAAGTTATAATTGAAACCTTCTTAATGATGACAATGACTGAGCTCATGTATTAACAGAAATACACATATGCTGCTGCATGGCAGAAGTCCTTTCAAGGCTGAGGCCAAGAAAATAATGTAGCTCCTGGTTTACAGAAAACACTACTGAAGCAGAAATAAAAAACATCTGCAACAACAGATTATATGTAACCTCCAGGAACAAATGAAGAATTTAGAGTTGATGCAGCAGAAGACAGAAAGCCAGAGGAATAAAATTGAGAAGCTGTTAAAACAGGACTCAAAAGATGATTATTAGAGTAGTGGTCTAGACAACTGTCTAGGAGAGCATAAAGTTGAGCCAAAGGGGAGATACACATTCATGACTCTTGCAGGGTGGTTAGGGTGGAATAAATGTTATCATATGGGGAAAAAGTGGTGAAACTTAGTAAAAGGCTCAAAGAGAACAGGGAGAACTAAGATCTGACACTATGCAAGACAGAGCAGCTAGGATGCAAGTGTTATCAGTAGTGTTTCGTGTCAGAGGAAGGCACAGAGGCAGAAAACTTGAGCTATCACACAGCAGAGTTGTTTGCATACAGCTTAATTAGTAAAAGAAGTTCAATGAATCTGAAGGAAAAGCTTCACCTCTGGGCTTGTTCTCATACCAAGGTTATCACACTGTGATGTGCTACATAAAATTAGCTGGAAAGAGTAAGCTTGCCTGAGGTCCTATTCTGCTCTTTCCCAGCAGTTTCTGTTACTCTTGTCACAAACTGACTAAATATAGATTATCCTCTTTTCCCCAAGGTTTCCTTTGTCTTTTCTTATCCTGGGCTTTCATAATCCCGGCGTTGTGCAGGTGCCATCCATAATCTTCTGTGTTATCAGGAAATGGTGCTGCAGGGTTCCATTTAACCAGCACAAGCTGTCATCTTCCATTGCTGCAGTTTCATAACTATAAAAAGACAATTATACATACTGTGAGAATGCTGATGACTGCACCTTGAAAGGTTGAAAACATGAATTGTGACTTCAGTTGTGTGGAGTTACAGTAGCTTGAAGGTGAAAGTGTGAAGATCAGCACCAAAAGATGCTTCCCAAATGAATGATTTTCTTAATATGTCTTTTTTTCTGTGAGAAAAGTCATTGAAGTGTTGTTGTCTGCTGTATGGCAAATTACTTTCATCCCAAGATATTTACTTATTTTGAGTTTGCTATTTCTCTCCTTGAAATGTATACATTTGCCTTATGACATCAGTCAGCATTGTATGTCAGTAAACCATCATTCACTGAGGGGTCTCTTTAGCATCGTCTGCTAAAAAACACAAACTGTGTTTTGCAGATGCATGGTCTTACTTTGGGGTGCAAGTCAGATAAATGACTACAGTATCTGTCCTGGAAATGTGACTGATGTGTGGCTTTAGCTAAGGACAAAACTGGAAATATAAGTATTAGTAGCATTTGCTGTCAAGAATGTTTTTGATGTTGTTCTTAATACTGTAAACTATGCAGAAAGACCATAATTATTCCAATAAAATCACTGTCATAATTAGAGAATAGTGTGTTTTCACAAGGTTGATACTTCTACTGAGCAAAGTCTTCAGATCAACTTCATGCATGCCTAATCACCACCTCAAGTGTGTGGTCATAATGTGAAGTGGAAATTTCACATCATCTTCCCACTATGTCTTCATATGTCTTGATATAGATATTAAATTTAATCTGTCAAGGAAGAAGTGAAACCTCATTTACCTTTTCTCTGATCTCTTACACCTTATATATTGTGCCGTGTTTTGAAGAAGAAACCGAAGCCAGAATTAAACAAATAAAACAATTGCATCAATCAACTGATGATGAAATCCCCACTTCAGGTTAACGTATGCTTAGAGGTCATGGGACTAAGTCTGGCTCTTCATTCTTCCTACGTCACTGAAGTTGTGCATTCTATTTATGAGACAGTGCCTACCACACTGGCAGTATATAATATCTAGTTCAGTCTCTGACAAAGGACAGGCAGTTGATCAACATGAGCATCCTGATGCTGATTTCAGAAAGGATCTGAATGGTGCTTTAGCATCTGCTTCAGATCTTTATGCTCCTACAGACACTTAGGGGAGAAGGGTCACACACCAGACATCTCCAGGACAGGATGAAAAAAATAATTTTCAGTCCATAAAAGCTCAAACCAAAGGTGTGAATCAATCATCATTGCCATTTAGATTTTTGGCACTGTAAGTGAAAATCCTACTGAAAGATTTGTGCTTTTTGTAATGCAATCCTATACCCCCTTGATACTCTCATATTCTGAAACCAAGGATTTTTATTTTCCTTTCATGGCCTATAACAGCCATATATTTCCCCCAGTAAAATACATGCAGGATGTTGAATAGGTACATGGGCACATAAGACTTTTCTTTTTTTCATCAACATCTCACCCAATATAAATCATAATAAAATGGATGAAGGGCATCCTTATGTTACTATTGCTCTGTTTCATACAGGCAAGGTCAGTATTTGTATGGTTTATCTATTTCATGAATGCCATGCATGTCAATGAAAATTGCCTGTAGGCAGCTGACAAAAAAAGAATTATTTGCATTGTACCCATGAGTTGATAATTTTGCTTGATTTATATTAACTATTTTCTCTTCCAGCAATCTCTCCATAGCTTACGAAGCAAAAGTTTCCCTGTGTCTATGGCATCCCAAAATTAGAGAATACTGATTTCTGCTGGATTACACTTTGTAATCATGCATGTTCAGACCAACCTCTGAAGCAATTGATTCATTTATGGTCTTCTGGAATCTGAATCCTGAGGCTATGCTCATATCTATGCAAGCTTTTGCAATTTGTGGAAAAAGCGATTTCATACAATCTATAGGCATCCAATCACCTTAGATAGAAGGATAATTATCAAGCATATTGTCTAAATTCAGCAGAGAGCAGCACACTTTACTAGACTTCAGAGTATGAATCTAATTTTGATTCATCTTCTCGAAGACTGGTGTCTCCCCATTGGCTACAAAGGGAACAAAGACCAGCTTTCTAATTTTGGCACCTAATTTATATACCTAAAATAAGGTGATGTGATTACCCTTTAAAGGCCGAATACATCTACCATAAATTAGACATCTGGAGTTTAAATGATTAAGTATCAATTCATGATTCATCCTGACTACCCTCAGCCCTCAGTCAACATCAGCATCTGCTATTCATCCAGACACAGGCAAGTGAAAGTCCACAGATGTTTAAACTGCCTATTCTGCTCACCTGCAGAAGCCCCCAATCTCTACACAAATCAGGCATCTAACCCTTACTAGAGTCCAGTTGTCAAAATCCTAAAACTGTGAATGCTACAACAGGTCTCAATTCTTGCTGAATCTCAGACCCACATAAATAGCTGGTAACGGAGGGTATTGGGGGTTGGACCCGATGATCTCCTGAGGTCCCTTCCAACCCCTACAACTCTGTGATTCTGTGAAAATGATCACGTTGTTATACTCAACACTGGCCTCCTCAAGCTCTTCTCAACCTTGGAGTTTATAGTGAAATCAGAGAGGCAGAAGAGGTACTGAGACAACAGAGGGATTTTTTATTTCCCTTTCTCTGAGCATCCTGACCAACTGTCTCTCTATTGGACAGCCTTTCTATTTTAATTAGCTCTGTGATTTCCCAATCCTCCCGTGGGCCCGGAGACATCTCCATTTCACCACTGATGTGGCAAGTAAAAAGTGACTTGTCTTTTTTGATGCCCAGTCTAAAATAACAAAGGTGCTGGGTGAGAGATGTATTGCTGCTTGCAATAGCTTTGGCTAAAGAAGGAGAGAGAGACATTTGCATTCACAAAAACATTTTGCTGGACTTCAACCACCATCTGCACAGGTCAGGTGCAAAGCCAGATGCATCATTCATGATGAAATCCTATCAATGCAAAGCACTGCAGTGGCTATAGAGAGGAGTTGCCAGTTTGGCCCATGGAAGTGGCAACACAACAAAAAGCAGCTACCTTCAGGAGCTGATTTATTCCCTGTTGGTCATCTAAGGAGAAATTAATCTAGCCTTATATTCATGTAAAATTTTATCTGATGATTTCTGGATCAGTCAATCCTATCCTATAAAAATGTAATTGGACAAGTCTTAGAAAGGCATGGTTGTTACATCACAAAGTCTCTTAGCAGTTTGCATGGCATCAGTTGGAGCAATCCAATGAAATAAGAAAATGCAGATGCATGGAAAAGCAGAAGGCACTCCAGCATGCTTCTGAGAAACTCATTCATGTGGAAATGTGAATATAGAGGTTCATAACTAAATAACTTTGTCCTTGTGCAGTATCCTTAGAGCATACTTAGGATAGAGGACTTCAAGATATGAGGTGACTGTGTTTTGAACTTGTTACATTATGTTTACCATGCAAATAATGTGAACATAGCTCTGTGACAAGACTAAAAGTCCCTCTTGAATATTTTGAAAATACAATTCTTTTATGAACACTATTATCCCAACAGAAACAACAGTTGCTAAGACAATCATAAAAAGTGTATGATACCTTGCTTTTGATGTAACCAACAGATTTTTTCTCAGGAAGAAATGCAGCCACACGGTTTCAGTCAGTATCATCTAGATGTAAAGGGACAGATGGGGAGAATAAAGGTGTGATTATAAAAGCAAATCTCTTCATGCTGAAGTTTATAATACTACCTGAATAAATTCTTTCCACAAAAAAAAAAAAAATGACTTGCTGGCAAAACACTGCACAGATCTTTTTGAACCCTTGAGACTTTTTCTCTAGATATTGCCACTTTAAAAGATGGTAATGTTTGAGTAAAATCACAATCACAGAATCACAAGGTTGGAAAAGACCTTTAAGATCATCAAGTCCAACCATTCCCATCCTAAGCTAAAGCATATCCCTAAGTACTTCATCTACACATTTTTTTAAACACATCCAGGGATGGTGACTTAACCCCCTCCCTGGGCAGCCTGTTCCAGGCCCTGACAACTCTTTCAGTAAAAAATTTTTCTAATATCTAATCTGAACCTGCCCTGTTGCAGCTTTGTGCCATTTCCCCTTGTCCTATCTCCTGTTACTTGGCTGGAGAGACCATTGCCCACCTCTCTACAACTTTCTACCCTTCAGGTAGTTGCAGGTGGTGATAATGTCTCCCTTCAGCCTCCTCTTCTCCACACTAAACATCCCCAGCTCCCTCAGCTGCTTCTCATATGATTTGCCCTCCAGCCCCTTCACCAGCCTGGTTGCCCTTCTCTGGTCTAGTTCAAGGACCTCAATGTCCTTCTTATGGTGAGGAGCCCAGAATTGGACATAGCACTTGAGGTGTGGTCTCACCAATGCTGAGTACAGGGGCACAATCACGTCCCTAGACCTCCTGGACACACTATTTTTGATACAAGCCAGGATACCATTGGCTTTCATGGCTGCCTGGGCACACTGCTGGCTCATATTCAGCCTGCAGTCAACCAACACCCTCAGGTCCTTCTCTGTCTGACAGCTCTCCAGCCAGTCTCCCCCAAGCCTGTAGCGCTGCATGGGGTTGTTATGTCCCATGTGCAGCACTCTACACTAGGCCTTGTTAAACTTCATCCCATTGGTCTCAGCCCATCGGTCCAGTCTGTTCAGATCCCTCTGAAGAGCCTCCCTACCCTCAGGCAGATGGACACTTCCAGTTTAGTGTCATCTGCAAACTTACTGAGGGAGCATTCAATCCCTTCATTGAGGTCATTGATAAAGATGTTGAACAAAACTGGACCCAGGACTGAACGCTGGGGGATGCCACTCATGACTGGCCTCCAGCTGGATTTGGTTCCATTCACCACCACCCTTTGGGCCTGGCCATCCAGTCAGTTTTTAATCCAGCTGAGGGTCCACCTGTCCAGGCCAATGGCAGCCAGTTTCTCAATCAGAATGCTGTGAGAAACAGTGTCAAAGGCTTTACCGAAGTCCAGGTAGACCACATCCACAGCCTTCCCCTTGTCCATTAAGTGAGTCACCTTGTCATAGAAAGCAATCAAGTTAGTTTGACAGGATGTCTCTCTTATAAACCCATGTTGACTAGGCCGGGTCCCCTGGCCATCACACACGTGCTGCATGATAGCTCCCAAGATGACCCTCTTCGTGATCTTCCCCCAGACTGAAATCAGAGTGACAGGCCTGTAGTTCCTCGGATCCTCCTTCCAACCCTTCTTATATATGGTTGTAACATCTGCCAGCCTTCAGTCGAGTGAAACTTCCCCAGTCTGCCAGCATTGCTGATAGAGTCAAAATGGAGTCTAAAAAATTTCTTACACTCCTATTCTCTTTTTTGCATGTCAGTTTATTCATTAGATGATTTCCTTCCATGAGATAAAAAGCTAAGCTAGTGGGCATCATCCTCAGAGGAATCCCATTAGCATCTTCTGGTCAGAACCATCAGGTTTAAGTTGTTCATTTATGCAGGTTTAATTGAAATTTTGATTTTCCCTTCATCAGGTTTACCTTTATTTCTGTGACCAGACAGAAGTTATCCTTTTCTAAACAGCCTCTTTAAGAAGCACTGTTCCCATTAGTTAAAATTATACCCTAAGGAGATCAGCAAACTGTTTGTGTTACCTGAGCTCTCTGCTGAAACATGATGTGAGGACTGCTATTTTGCCAACAAGATACACATTTTTTTAAAATTAGTATCTGTTTAAGCTTTCCCCTTAACAAATTTAAATTCAATGACCTTCAATTTTTATTATCCCCTCATTTGTCTATGAACAAAACCAAATATGATAAATTGCCTTCTGGATATTAAACTATTCTAAATGGAATCAAAGTAGTACCTGTGTTTGTCATCTCATGGATGAAATACAAGGGAAGATGAGTTTGCCTTTCAGAGAAGAGCTATTTTCTTCATTTTCTTTGACTCACATGCTGTTGTTTCTTATAGTTTTAAGCTAGTGAGTAAAGGAAGTGTTCGAACTGTGCTGCATTGTATATAAGGCTAGAAAGTTCTAAACCAGTAGTTCAAATTAAAACAAACATATATATATAAAACAAAGAGTGCTTAAATTCAGATTTGTTAGTATTTGAAGTTGATCAAATCATGACCCATTAAAACCAAATGAAATGCCTTTTTTTGATTACTGGAACAAAAAAGGGGGCACAATAGGAAAGAAGGGCAAACAATACTAAGTGGTCAAGGGAGCACTAATACGTCTCTGAATCAAGTGAAATATGCTTTATGGTGGGAAATAAAAGAAGTAGTTCCTCCAAGGATAGTTAGACATTTATTAAGACTGAAGACTATGTAATTCATCCAAACTTAAACAGTTAGTGACAAAAGTCTGAAGGGAAACTTCGGAGTTAAATCCCTTTGCATTGCTCTGACTGCTAGGTAAATTCCTAGAGAATTATGCTGGAGATTTGCAGCCCAGAATCCAGAGTGAAAGCACAGCTGGCTAGGTAAGCAATATAAAAATGCTGCTATGACTAAGTTATGTCTTGATTATGCTGTAAAACCTGCAACAGTGTTAATTTCCATTTTAAATAATATACATAGTTCAGCTCCTCTGGTTTTGTTGGACAGAGATACCCAAATTTTAAGGAAATGAGATAAAGAAAGGGAGTCAGTACTGTTGGCATGGAAAAGTAATTGGCTACAGTAAACCTCAAATTTCATCACAAATTTATAGTGTCAACAAGTCATCCAGATGATTAGATCCAAACTTGTACAAGACCGTCTAATAAACAGAGCATTCTTAACACAATGCAGTCTCTCAAAGTTACACAATGCAGGTTCTTAACTACATGGCAGTGTGTGTGAAAGCCTTTTCAGTGAGTCAGAAATCTGGCAAGAGTCTTTGATTCCATTAGATGAGAAACAGAGGAGACTTAGGAAACCTTGCAAATAGAAGAGGAATGGATTTAAATGTAGTCAACGAGTTTATCAATAATGAAATTGCCTCAGCCTTCTTATATTTGTAGACACGCAAAAAGACATTTTATTTTGGTTTCTTTCATTCCAACAGGTATCTGGCAATATAACTAAGGCCTAAAAAAAGAGGTCTACACTTGTATTTGTCTCAAAGGGTTGCGAAACAATGCCGCTCTTTTGCAGCTGCCAAGCTCTGGGAAGTTAGGTTTCTCAGACCCATTAAGTATTGAAGTCTGTACCCTGTTTCTCCCAGTTTCTGCCAAAGATTGATCGGAGATGCCAGGTGCCTATTGCTCTGAAATGGAACCATGTGACAAACCAGAACAGATGAGCTCACCAGAGCAGTCGAGAAGTGAACAAGCACTAGGTTTTCATTTGCTATGTCTGGATGGCCCAGGGGGTTGCACCAAGCTGTAAAACACTTTGTTTTGTGGTCACAGGCTCTGACTGGTCCTGTCTGCATAGAAAAACTTTGCTTTTACTGACTATCTCATGCAGTATTTTCTTATGCATCCCCAAATAATCAGGTCATAGAAATCAGCAGTAGGAACAGTTATTACAATGTAGCTGCCATGATAATGAGAGCCAATAATCAATGTTACACATACATATAGATGTGAATAACTTTTCTAGTATATTCTTTGCTCAGTCAGTTGGGAACCAGATCTAACTGGAGCAGAAGATATGGCACCACAGAGGTCTGGCCAAGCTAAGTTGGGTGTGGAGAGGGACTCCTTTCTTTGTAGCCCAAACTGTTCGAACCAAGATCGTGGCTTGAAAGAATGTGGAGAAAATCATGTTCCTTTTTCAAATATTTACTGCTCTGGAGCTAAGAGGAAGAGTCTATCTTCCAAGACGATCAGTCTGGCAGGTCTCACTGACACTTTATAAAGAATTAAACTTGACACAACTAAGTAATGTCTAGACATGAGAAATTGTACATCGACATCTTTAAAAGTATCCTGAGGGTATGGAACAAAAGTTAGGACTTTTATGCCACTTGAAGGCTTTTTGGTTTTTTTATGGGGAAGTAAGATCACAGAGCTGAGAGACACAAAAGGAAGACTATTCTAACATGCAAGTAGGAAATTGAAAAAAATCCTCCAATAAATATTATCACATTGCTAGGAATTCAAGAGTGCATTTGGGAAAAATTCCTCGATCTAAATTTAGCCGGATACATAAACTACAGCTTTTACTCAGTGTGAAGGTCGGGATGCAGGCAAAAAATTTTCAGCAGAGGTAATTTCCACAGAAGCATTATGTGAGACTGTCTTTCCTTAATGTTCTCCAAGTATCGTACATCAAAAATAAGTAATCCACACAATACATTTTTAACAAAAGACATTTCCTCCCTTCCCTCCCCCTTCCTTCCCTGTTCTTCATTATTTTTTTTTTTTGTTGGGGCGGTATATTCTTTTAATACAGCAATCAGAATGAGCTAAAGCCCTCCAATATCCAGTTAAGCAAACAGCTAACAATGCTGCTAATTAAGCCAGAGGCATCATGGGCAGTTTCCTATTCATCATATGTTTGCATGTTGGTTTTGGGCTCAGAGCCATGTCTACGCTTTCCACTACTGAAATCAGTAAAAATAGTACTGTGAAGGAAAATGCTGTAAAGGGAGACAGAAGGTCTCTGTGTTAATTAAAGATGTTCTGTGTGATTAGAGATCCATGAAGAAAAAGATACAGAGCTGACAGACTATTCTGCCTCTCCCTCTGGTACTTGGTGGTGAGTTTACCTGGGGTACCTTTAATCTGAAGACCAGCTGCATCTTTGTTACTTTTCCATTTACAGCTTTGTTTTCTCTGTCATTAAGACTTTTTATCCAAAGGAGAGTCTCAGTTCAGAAAAGCATTTGGTATCACACCTTGGAAAACTAACAGGTATTTAATATATACCTAATCTTTACAGTAATCTTCACAGGTTTAGTGACTAGATCCTTCTGTCTCTGGGAAGAAACCAGATGACAATGTTTTTCTTTTATTTCTCTTTTTTCTTTTTCTTTCATTTGCTATTGCTGTGAGAATAGTTGGAGCATGAATTAAAAAAAATGGTAGAAAGCCTCTGAGCCAGAGGTTTATTGCTCACACAGTCTATAGCTGAGCAAGGCTTCCAGCTAAGTCACCGGGCTCTTCAACTTCAAAGGATGCTGAGTGCACTCAGCTCTTTCCAGGAAAGATGTGTGGGCCCAGATGGAAATATGGCACACTCACACATATTTGCCCCTTTAAAACTGGCACAGTTAGTAATGTAGTTGTATTAAAAATGGAGTGGGAAGAGAGAGGAGGAGAGCGAGAGTACCGGCTACCCAGGGGAGCATGGTCCAGCCAGCTACTGGTGACTTCACTCACAGGAACATCTCCACTCCAGAGACAGCCTCTTTAGGGTACAAATTCCTCTGCAGGGTCTGGCTAGCTCTGCATGCCCTGTACTCCCACTTCATGCAGATATCCCCTGTGGGTGCAGAGACCGTGCTGTCACAGTGCTGATATTCAAAAGACACGAGCAAAGCAAAGGCTGTTAAAAGAAGCAAGTTTTTTATTAGACCAACTAAGGTAGTTGGAAAAACAACCAAACAGAAAGGCTTTGAGGCAGGTGAGGTCTTGAAGGACAGTTTGCTTGCCCTAAAGTTTTCTGCTTTCTTCCAGCTACAAATGTTGACTTACCAAATATTACTTGTAGCACAAAGTGATGCTTCTCTTAGATACGGCAGCAAGAGTCAGAGACAGTTGGTAGACAGCTTAGATGGGAAACCTAACACACAGAGACATTGTCTGAGATCCAGAAATTAACTTGCAGTCACAGAGTATGACATAATTATGAAGTCTTGTATTTCATTTGCTTTATAGAAGAACTTTTGTAATTACAAGCTTTCTACAACATCATGACAACGTGAAATCTGATAATATGGAAAAAATCCCCAACAGTTTCCAATGTGAATCTCAGAATGAAACCTGAATAACTTTATGGAAAATTTATTCCACCTATAACATGCCGTTATTATCAATTTAGTTCAGAGAACTTCCTGAAAACTAATGAACATCACTGAAATCATTTTCTCGCTGACTCAGTGTCTAGGGGATTACCAGCCTGACAGAAAGTGGAAAAATATATATACACATACTGCTGGGTACAGAAATAATTTTCTTTTTATCATGTATAAACAAAAAGCAGCAATATATTTTACTCCAGTAATTTATGAGCAAATATCTCCACTGACACAATAATTTTGCAGCTACCCAAACCAGGAATGATTGTATGATGGGATTTCATTTGTGAAGTGTAAATTAGAATTTCATCATAAACCCAGAATATTCAGCAAGGCTCTCCATCTTTACTTGGATTCATTTATATATATTAAAACAAACCAAAATCCCCATAAAGACCTAAATTAATGGGCACATAGTGAAACAAGGATTTTCAAGTATGTGTGCCTAGCATTTCAACATAAATAAATTAAATTAAAAATAAGTAGAAGCAGTATCACATCATTTTGTGCCATGGAAGGCTTCTAAGTAAAACTATGAGAAGCAAGAACACAAGATGTACCTGTGAGCTTTACAGATTATGTCAATACTCTATGAGGTGCTGAATCAATCATAAGATGATGGATTTTGAACCTTAGGTTTAAACATGTAGACAAATACATATTTCTTTGTCCAAATTTGTTACATTGCAGAACACACAGGGCTCAGCCAAGAGATCAATAATACTGAACAAATATAGTGAGAAACATAACTTGACCAATTTCGGTTACATACACAAAACAAGTAATGGAAGTTTCTATCAGCAAGGTCTTGAGGCGGAGATTAAGTGGTTTGCCCATACAGGCAAAGGAAACCCCTCCCAAACATACAATGGGAACCCAGAGATTTTTATTTCAACCAGTGAATTACAGGGATGTAGACAGATTTCAGATTAGTTTCTCTGTTGGACATTAGTAGCATCTTGGGGCGGTTTCTGGCCTTTGATTTAATCTGCCCGACTTTGCACTGTAAATATCTACATCTGAACTTGTATTCTCAGCTGTCCGTTTTGTCAACAGGGAGAAACAAGCTCTTTTAGAGAATGATTCATCTGATCTATTGTAGACATCTGCCTTAGGCTAAATTGAATTGCCCTGGCAATGACTCCATCTCTCTGGGATTGCAAAGGGAGTCCAAGGTGACCAACTCTGGTGAAGCGATTTACAGAAGAGGCATCTAAATTTGAATGAATGAATGAATCTTCCATATGTCAAAGGTGTGAAATGCCCCCAGTGTAGCAAGAAGCAGAAACAAAGTGGGAAGTGATAATCTGTTTCTACGGGTCTTATTTGCATATGTGTCAGTGCAACGTTAATAATGTAAAATATAATTTAGAGCACAGGTTTTGCCTGGATGGATTTTCTCACATTTTGTCTGCTAAGGAGTCTTACAGCAGCACAAAAATGAGCTTTGAGGAATGAAATAAAGTCAAGATGCAGGCTGCCCTCGTGTTTCTACTCTGCAAAGAAACTTAATTTACAGAACTCAAAAAGGAGTGACACGAAATGCGATCCCTTTGCATGAATTTGAGGGCAATGGTTATTCTTAGAAAAGGGTCTGATTTTTTTTTTTTCTTGCATAGAAAATGGTATGTTGAATACTATAAATTATTAACTTAAGGCTAATTGCATAGGTTAGGTTCTCTCCTGGTTTCTACAGGAGGAAGCAGCTCCATGGTTAGGTTAAGCCATGGCAGATGGTTAGTGGATAAACCAGAGAAAAAAATATCTTCTCAAAGAGAAGAAATAAAGGTAGCAGTGAAAACTACGTACAACACCATTGGTTATTCTTTCCTAGTTCATCTTGAAAGTAAGAGTAGGACTACACAAATAGGGGAATTAGGAGGGAATTTGAAAATGAAAGTGAATTTATAAAATGTGTAAAAATCAATAATGGAAGATATTAAAACTTGGGGAAAATATTTGCAGTATATTATACTTCTGTTCTGGTTGCAGTTGGCATTTCTTCAATTACATACTTGTATTAATCTTCTTACGACTCTCATATTTTTCTTCTTTGAGACTGTGGGTTCACCAAGTAAGCTTCTCTGATAGAAAATAAAAGTGAAGTTATAGTTTGCATGGCAGCAAGCTTTCTAAATCTGTGCAAGAGGACAGAAGGCATGATAATGTTCAAAATACCTAACTTGTACGTTTTCCCTCATGAACCATTTATCTATGTCTAGAAAAGACCATCTATAGTCTTCTTAATTACACTAGAGGCCAATCTTTCATGGACAAAGTTACTCTTCCTAGTCTATTTTCATAATTCCAGCTTCATCACTATTGCAGTTTTTGGCTACACCTGCCAAACCTAGAAGCCATAACCCAGCCAAACAAAATGTTCTAAACTAGACACATCCCACGGTGAGGATTTGCAGAACAATGATTTCATTGCTCCCACATGAGCACACTAAAGCCCATTCTCATCCTGCTGTGTTCACAGGGGAAAAATGTTAGTAGAAGAAGTGGACATCTTAAAAAGCAGGTATGTAAGAAGTGGTAGAAGCAATCACAAAAAGAAAAATATTTTTTAGTCCGAAACATAACAAAACTAGTTGATGGGGATAAAAGCAGGAATAGGCATGCCAAGAAGTGATAGTGCACTGGGGATTAGAAATTAAAATGTATAGGGCTGTCAGTTCTGCCTATGGAGCTGAAAGTGTCCACATCTAACAGCCTCAAGTGTTCAGGAGAGTTGCTCATGAGCTGGCTGTGTCTATGAAAGGATCCGTGAAAGGATCTCATGGAAAATCTCATAAAGGACAGAACAGCCATCATGAAGTGCCCTGTTGTGCCCATCAAAAGAGTGTATTTCCTTGCAAGTACAGTCCTGACACTATCCCAGCTCTCCCCATGGAGCAGAACCATATGAAGAAACTCAGATGTGAAAAAGTCCACTTCAGGTAAGAGGTCATACAAGGAAGCCAAAAAATTTCAAATGCATCAAAGTCTATGAGTGTTGGTCATCCTCCTTACCAGTTTCTAAAATTGTCGCTACTTTTTTTACAGATAGGAAAAATGTAATGAAGAAGAATCCTTTTTTCCTCAGAAAGATCTCAACCATAGTAAACATTTTTCACTGAAGATATTTGACATATTTTTGTATTTGCTTTTTGCCACGTTGCTTAATGTGTTTTGGAAAACCATGTAGTATTACTTCACTGAGAATAAAATAAAAATCGTAATAGAATAATACGTGCATTACTTTTCAATCTCTGGAGACCAAGATTCAGGCTCAAATGGGATTTCTATGAAAAAGAGGTAGAATATGTGGCTACAATGATATTTAAGGTAATGATTAAATGACTTATTTAATTGTTTTGGGGCCTATTCAATATGCTTACTACTCTCTGTTCCATATTTTCATAAAGCTGAAATCTTGCTGTTAAGGACTTTATCAAACTAGTGCAATATAGACTGTCAGACCAAAGTAAAACACGATGATCATCACAGACTTTAATCTCTAAAATGGACACCTATAGCAGTCTTTTTCTCCTTTCTCATGCGATTTGGGAGTGACTAAAATCTAAGTAATTAGCATTCAGGTTGTTTATGACATTAAAAAATTATGAAAGTAGTTTGAAATGAGTAGTAACTTAAAGTGTGAGACATTTTGTGAAATTATGCATCTGTTTCTTCACTGGAAAATTTGTATGCCAGCCAAGGCATAGCAAGGCAGAGAGACTGCATGTAAATCAGAGAAAATTTTATGACAGTGTCCAGTACAAGATTTCAGCAGTCCAGATGTGGAATTTTTTGCATTCCTAGTATACATAAAATACATTTCAAAAATAAAAATAGAGCATAAAATCTCCACTATGAGCTTCCCATACTTTCTTAAAATAATTTGAACAGACTTTTAAAATATTTAGAAAAGGATGTAAATATCTAATTTCATGACCATGTCAACAATCCAATGATTATAAAACTCACAAAACAAGTATTTACCTCAGAATCCATAACAGCTTAATTAAACAAAAAAAGGCAGCCATGTAAAACAGAAGAAATACCTAATAGGAGATCCTGGTCACAATTTTGATGAATTAAATGCAGACTGCAATCAAAGAGAAAGCTATTTGCAACCCTCTTGTAAAGTGCTCTGAATTCAAAAGGAAATAAACATTTAATTGCCAGACTCAGATCAGTCATAGTAGCAGTTTGTCATCTTCTTGGGTCTTGGTTCAGAAATTGGTTCCCAATGAAGGAAAATATGCACATACTCAAATTTAATTTCAGAGACATGTTTGCCTATACCTAAAATTAAGCACATGTTCTGTTAATGAACTTGAATGCATCCTCAATGGCTAGAGTCCAAAGTCCTGTTTCACAGATCAGATTCAGGGTTGCCTAGACACACTCATTTTATTAAATATTACCATTGAATGTTCTTCATATTGTTTTAATTGCTGTATTCACTATCTTTTCTCTTAAATACATTTCAAGTAGCTTATTTTGAGTCAATCATGCACCATGGAAATGCTGGGTTTGTTTCTAATTTTTGTAGGATCGCTATAAAATATTGACTATCTGAACACAGGAAAATACATAAAATAATAAATTAACATACTTAAAAATAGAAACAGTCCTTAAAGCATAGTCTTATGATAAATAGAACCATATAGTAAACTATACAAAGTAATAGTAGAGACTTCTGTTTTTCTATCAAAAGTCCAAAGGCTATTATTTACTGCTGATAAAAACATATATAATGCAGCTGTTTGGAAAAGAGCCTGGAAGGTTCATACAGATGGAGACAAACATTGATCAAGAAAAGAGTGAAAGATACTGCTGCATTTTTTGTGTTCAGTGACCAGAAGGAAATGAAAAGGCTGAATTCAGTCACATTCCCAAAGAACAGGTGACAGAATAAAAATTTCCCCAAAACTCATAACTCAGTCCCATTATCTGAGAGACGAGGTCAGTGATAAACTATGCTCACATCCTTAGATAAGTGCCACATCCTGTGAGACAGATCCAATATGTTGCCTGCTGTCACTCCGTTCTGTAGACCTCAGGATTCAAATTCAGCAGGAGGTAAGTTCCCTGTATCTTGCTGTCTTGGGTACTCATGTGAGATGACAAAGCTGTGGGCTCATCTGTTAATCTGAGGTAGGTGACCGCAGTATGTACTAGGGGAAAAGGTCTGCCACTCCTGTTTTATTTTATGTCCTATGGTTCAATTGAGTGAAGATCTAAGAATTTAATTGGACTTTTCCAGAAGCTCAGACCTGTGGACAGCTGTTTTCATACCCAGCTTCAGGCAAGTTTTTGCCTGCTTGTTTGTTTTTGATTTGTGCAGACAGTTCTATTAAGACTGAAATGTTTCGTAGCATATTTTTCAAGGCAGGTAGCTAACTACATTTGGAGCATTCTTCAGTGTTCAGAGAAGCTTTGGGCTGGACTGACAAATACTTAGCACATTTCAGGTATCTAAGCAGCTTAGGTTATTTTGAAGTTGTCTCACATAATCAGACACCTACGTATCACACTATATAGCTAAGCAGCCTATTGTGTGTGTCACAACCTCTATGAGTCTCCACTTACCCCACTGTTTTTACCTTATCAGCATCATAACTAGGGGTCTGTTTAGGTAAGTGGAAGCAACAGGAGACTCATTTTACTTTCAGGCTGGCATATACCGGCACTGTCCTAGGACCTGGCAGGTCCTTCAGTCATTCTCTGAGGTCTCATGACACACTGGGTAAAGCACTTCCCTTAGGTAATCACAGCTGTACACTTTTCACTGCACCAGTCTTACAGAAAAGGCAAATTTACTTCACCCAAGCATGGGGGAAATTCAACCGCAAGGTAGAGTGTACTAGAAGAGCTGTCAAAAAGGACTTCACAGGTGTTGTGTGGAAGTGGAAGACCTTTTTTTCATTAATGGTATAGGTGAATAGATGGTGTCCTTCAAGTCTCTACAGTGGTCAGTTCTTTGGCCTTCGTGGACAGCATGTGTTTGACTTTAAGTTAGATTTGATTTTGTAAATGAATTCTGGTAAATTATGAATTCATTGCTAGCAACAATGACTTTCATATCCATTTCATCATAACCAGTTAAAAAATCAGAACAGAGTATCAGCATGTAATGTTGTCTCCCATGGTATATTCATCTTTGAAAATGCATGACAACTGAGTGATCAGGCCCAGTCAACATGGGTTTGTGAAAGGCAAGTCATGCCAAACTAACCCAATCACCTTCTAAGACAAGGTGACCTGCTTAGTGGATGAGGGAAAGGCTGTGGATGTAACGTACCTTGACTTCAGCAAAGCCTTTGGCACCGTTTCTGGCATCATTCTGATTGAGAAACTGGCTACCATTGGCCTGGACAGGTGCAGCCTCTGCTGTGTAAAAAACCGGCTGGATGGCCGGGCCCAAAGGGTGGTGGTGAATGGAACCAAATCCAGCTGGAGGCCGGTCACAAGTGGCATCCCCCAGGACTCAGTCCTGGGTCCAGTCTTGTTCAACATCTTTATCAATGACCTTGATGAAGGCATTGAATGCTCCCTCAGTAAGTTTGTAGATGACACTAAACTGGGAGGAAGTGTTGATCTGCTTGAGGGTAGGGAGGCTCTTCAGAGTGATCTGGACAACCTAGATAGATGGGCTGAGATCAACAGGATGAGCTTCAACAAGGCTAAGGGCAGAGTCCTGCACATGGGACATAACCACTTTGTGCAGAACTACAGGCTTGGGGCAGAGTGACTAGAAAGCTGTCTGGTGGAGAAGGACCTGGAGGTGTTGGTTGACTGTCGCCTGAATATGAGCCAACAGTGTGCCCAGGTGGCCAAGAAGGCCAATGGTATCTTGGCTTGTATAAGAAATAGTGTGGCCAGCAGGTCCAGGGAAGTGATTGTGCCCCTGTACTCGGCATTCATGAGGCTGCACCTCAAGTACTGTGTTCATTTTTGGGCCCTTCAGTGAAGGGCAACCAGGCTCGTGAAGAGGTTGGACAGCAAACCTTATGAAGAGCAGCTGAGGCAACTGGGATTGCTTAGCCTGGAAAAGAGGAGGCTGAGAGGGGGAGACCTTATCACTACCTACAATTGCCTGAAAGGAGGGATTGTAGAGAGGTGGGTGTTGTTCTCTTTGCCCAAGCAACAAGTGACAGGACGGAGGGAATGGTCTCAAGCTGCACTAGGGCAAAAGGAAAAAATTCTTTACCAAAAGGGTTATCAGGCATCGGAACAGGCTGCCCAGGGAGGTGGTTGAGTCATCAACCGTGGATGTATTTAAAAGACGGGTAGATGAGGTGCTCAGGGATATGGTTATCAGAGGATGGATATGGTAGGATTCAATGATCTCAAAGCTTTTTTTCTAACCCAGTCATTCTGTGATTCTGTGATCTTCAATGTGAAATACAAGGGGAAAAATAGTTCCGCGTCTCTTTAAGTGCACTTATCACATTTGGTTCTTGGGTACTGCAACATCCTCAGAAATGTCAGAATAACTGTAAAATTTGGAAGGAAATTGCCTAGATTTTTTTTCTGTTTTTCATCCCCTTTTATTCCTGGTTGAAGAAGAGATTCACAGCACACTGCTTCCCATATTTGTTACAACCCTCAATACAAGACACATCCATTAGAATGTGAATACTGAGTCAAGACTGTGAAAAATATTTCACATCATGATTTCGCTCCCTTCTGTAATAATGAATCCAATTTTTCCATCTTTGTCAGTATTTCTTCATTTTAATGCTTTGCCAGTGCTACTAATGGAAACCAGCCTCATCAGTTTGTAGGGGAGGGATGACACCAACAGCCATGAGCAAAACCATCTACAGAAAATCTAAGACAAGAGAAAAGGAGGGTGCATTGTGGAAGCTCAGCATTAACATTCCCTTGTTTCATGGTCATTACAAGGATGGCAAGTTGACATGGCACAACATAAATGCAGAATTTTCAGAGTGACACAAATGTGAATGCAAGAAGTTCTCACCCATTCTCATTACATAAACATGGTAACCTCTGTTCTCTCCTTAAGTACTTTCTCCTCCCTGTAATATATACCCTGTTTCCCTTCCCTTCCCTTCCCTTCCCTTCCCTTCCCTTCCCTTCCCTTCCCTTCCCTTCCCTTCCCTTCCCTTCCCTTCCCTTCCCTTCCCTTCCCTTCCCTTCCCTTCCCTTTCCTTCCCTTTTCTCATCTTCATCTTGTCTTCTCTTTCTCTTTCTCTTTCTCTTTCTCTTTCTCTTTCTCTTTCTCTTTCTCTTTCTCTTTCTCTTTCTCTTTCTCTTTCTCTTTCTCTTTCTCTTTCTCTTTCTCTTTCTCTTTCTCTTTCTTTTTTCTTCTGTATTGTCTGTCCACAAAGGGTAGTCTTGCAATATCTAGTTTTTCTAGGCTTTTCCACTTCCATGGGAGCTACTTGGATGTGCCTGACCCCATTTTGACGTGGCATTGAATAGCATGGCAGCAAGAATAGGAAAAAAAAAAGACAAACATTATACAATAAAAACCTTAATCATGTAGTTATGTTTAAAAAAGGTTTGAAAGTCTGATGCTTTGTCTTTCCCATTTCACACAGTCCTGCTGCTAAAAAAATTTCCCTGAGGTTCCTGCTGCATCTCTCCTATAAATGATTCTCTTTGATCAGAATCCAGTGCAAGCAGAGCTTTTTTTTCAGTCTTACAGAGGCAATGATTCCATATCACAGCGTTGAAACTCTTGACAGCTCAGTGGGGGTGAGAAGAAGAAGCAGGATTATCTAAAAAGAGAAAAAAGAGGAAGCTATTCAAAGTCAGGCCAAAGATGACAGGAGAATCAGGATAGCAGCTGTACAAAATCGTACTTGATCTCTGCCAGAGATGTGGTATGTAGGGGTGAATGACAACTTCTAATTAAAATTGTGACTGATTACCATGTAAGAAATGACACAATTTGTCGAAGACCTGGAGTCGAAGATGAATCACTTTTATTTGTGGAAAATGCTAATTTAAAGTTATGAATTTTTAGAGGAACATCTGTGGTGTATTTCTGATAAAATTCACTCCATAATTAAATCATTCTTTAGTAAATCGTCCTTTTTTAGTAAAACTTTTAAATTGTCTTTAACCAAGCACTGACTTTACATTACAGTAAATAGGGAGGAAGAAATACGGAAAACAAAATTTGGAAGAGACCCTGACTGCAATTCAGCAGCCTTCATTTGAAATTCCAAGAATGAAGCAATTTTAAAATACCATATCTATTGTAGTGTAATATATTCACAGATCTGCATCAAGCGACTCAGGATATTATTTTTCAGGGTTTTTGGATTGTTTGGTTGTCATATATGCATATGAACTGGATTCATATCCCTTTTCAAAAGGAAACATGAATATGAGCATTATTCAAACACATGTGCTGACTCACTTGAGAGCACTTTTTGAATCTGGATTCACACGGAGATTAGCCAACTTCTGTGCTGTTTTCTTTTGAGAGCTGTCTCAATCATTGTCCAAATTGATATTTTTCAATACAGAAAAGTAAATCATTGTCACCTTCATGTTTCTCGGGGAGCAACCCCCCTGGAAAGCTAACTGGTGCAAGGTTTTCTTAGCATGTCTTTGGGTGGCCAGATGTAGTTTGTCACCTGTTCCCGTAGTAGATCTCACGTGGAAATGTGCAGGAAGAGCAAGGAAAAGGTGGGACTGCATGGGTACTACCATGTTCTCCACTTGAGGCTAGGATGGTGAGAGGCAACCTGGGCAAAACCCACCTTAGGGACCACAGTAATGGTTACACAGCATGGATAATCACTAAATACTGGCCCAAACCAAGTCTCTGTAGACTTTTTTTGTGTATATATGCAAATCTTAAGCCTCAGCTGATACCATGATGATATATTCCACCTCCTCTTTACATTTTTTTTAGCTATGCTCTCCATGTTGTTCCTGTGGCACTAGGAAACGCTACATACATTGTATCAACCCTACACTTGTTAGGATTAATATAAGCAAGTTCCAAGAAAGAATGTCACCTAAGCATGAAAATAACCACAAAATCCCATTTTTGACTAAGTAACAGTTATATACAGAACAACACATGGTGTTTTGTATAACCTCTTTGAATGTGACACTTTTCTACTGTCAGCAGAAAGCATCCCATGGATTTCAGTGAGATCTGGATCACTATTTGTTTCACTGTTTCAGTGGTGTCATTGTCTCCTGGAAAGAGTCCAGTGGAAGGCCACAAAGATGATTAAGGGCCTTGAGCATCCCCAGTATGAGGAAAGGCTGAATGAACTGGGGCTGTTCAGCCTTGAGAAGACTGAGAGGGGATCTTATTAATGTTTATAAAAATCTGATGTGTGGGAGACAGGGGGAAATGGCCAGCCTCTTCTCAGCGGTCTGTGGAGACAGGACAAGGGGCAATGGCCTCAAGTTGGAGCACAGGAAGTTCTACACCAATATACAGAGGAACTTTTTCACAGTCAGGGTAACAGAGCACTGGCACAGGCTACCCAGGGAGGCTGTGGAGTCTCCTTCTCTGGAGATACTCAAGACCCATCTGGACACCTACCTGTGTGATCTGTCATAAGGAACCTGCTTTGGCAGGGGAGTTGGACTCGATGATCTCTTGAGGTACCTTCCAAACCCTATAATTCTGTGATCCTGTAGTATCCCTGCTCCCCACCCTTGGTAATGTTAAGAAAATAAAAGTTTGATTGTAAATATGATTTAGTGTTATGATTCTGCTGAGGATCCCTAAAGGAATCTGTCCCTCCTCTCAGTGTTGTGTGACAACTGGACTGCCCCATGAACTACTTTGACCAGGATAGATGTAGCAGAGGCAGAGGATGAGATCCTGAACTGAAGATGATGTGGCACATATAAAGGCTGAAGGGAAGACAACTCAGTTGTTTATAAATTTACATTTCATAAGGATGAGTATTTTGGTTTTGAGAGGAAACCAGTTCTTTAACAGACTTCGTTGATGTTTTGGAGAAATTATTGGATTCTCTGAATAAAAAGAATCATCATGTATGTCTCTTGCATTCTTTATATCTAGACTATATTCTAGTCTATTCTATTTATATCTAGACTATATTCTTTATATCTAAACTGTAGTGATTACTATTTTTTATGAGATTAGAATCTTAAAATACAGTCAGATAGATAAATATTTTCCAAACACCTTTCTTCACTGGCTTGCTCCAAAATTCAATTGCTGCTTTACACTTAAATGTAAATCTGAATTCTCAGACTTTAATTATCACATTTTCACACTATACAGAGTTGTTATATAGCTATAGGCTATTCCTAGATGATCTTAGTTTTAAAAATATGTGAGATCTTGCATGTTTTTGTATGGTTTTTTTTATGCTTATAGCTTTACAAAGCAGAAAGTGAAACTGTGAGTTTCTTTTGCAATTCTTCTGTTCTTCCTAACGTAAACTACTTTTTGAGAACAGGCATAATACTGTCAGAATCAACTTTTCATTCTACATTCCTGTTTACTTTATGAAAATACCTATCATTATGAGTTACCAATTAAGTTACATATGCAAACAACACCTCTTTCTGTGAGACTAAGGAAACACAAGATGAACATAAAATTAATTGGCAAACATGAATGTCTTTGGGCCCAATGCTTGTCTTTCTACCTAGCCTAGGAAGCATCATCTTGGAAGAGTTAGACTCTTTTTGTTAGAGTCTTTTTTGTATTGGCAGATTTTAGAGCTATGGCAATTAAAGGTCTTGAGCGCTGCTCTTACTTCACCAAGATCTCTACTGCAGTATGTTACCCATGATGCTGCATTGAAGCAAATTACAGGATGAAAAGAAAAAAAATATAGAAGTGTCCCCTCCATCCCCTCTCCCCCCCAAAAAAAATCCAGTCAAAAAAGCAATAGACATTTTCTTAAGTATAACTGAAATAATCTGTGGCCTACATTATAGTCACCGTTAGAAAATAAACAAAAGTAATTTGGGAAATCCCGGAATATAGAAGTAAATCACCAAATTCTTTCTTTAAGTTCTTCAACTTCACCCTAAACCCTGGTCATAAGATGCCTGAATTAACAGCTAGGTCTTTGCTAATTCTCTTTTCCATAGCTCAGATGAGATTAATCATCCTCTGGGAATGCTTATCTCTGAGTTTCATGCTTACCTGAAAATATCTTTGAACGATTTTATTTAGCTATAGAAGATTTTCGTGCTTCATTCTTACACATCTGCATACTAGAAACAATATTTTGTTTTTACTAACTTTTGTATTTTTATTTTGCTACACTAAATCAATTTTTTTCCAACTTCATTCCATCTGTAGGCTGATAACTGAGCTGCATTTCCTGCATCTATTTCAGCTGGTGTTCCTCTTGCTCAGATATGGGTGACTAGAAGAATATACAGTCTTGCAGATTAGTGCTCACCAGGGCCTTGTATAGTAGTACTAATATTTCCCACTCTCCCTGTATCTGCATCTTTATATAGCAATGCCTTGCTGGTTTTGGACTTACTATGAGATAATGTTATTTTTGGAATTACAGAATCTCCTTCACGCAGCATATAAAATTGACCTAAGTTCACTGCAAATTTGAAACTGCCTGTGTTTATGATTTTACAGCTCTCAAGTACTGGCCTGGTTTTTACTTTGAATATATAAAATCCAAACTGTAAGTTGAATCTACAAGAGAGAAGGAACAAGGGATACTTTGTATTCTTGAACTGACAGCTCTGCTAATTCAACCTGTATCCTGACCACTAAGTTGAGTTATACCCTTTTAAATCTCACCACCCATATAGAAGCTTCTGTAGACAAGTTCAGATACCAAATTTCCCTCGTGTAGTCCCCACTTTTCAATAAATTTATACAGGTGCCATTGGCTAGTCCTGCATTTTTGATTTTCCCAAGCAGTTCTGGCAACGGTGATGACTGTGCACACAGATACACAGCTAACAGTCCAGCATTTTAATTAATATATGGGCTTTTGTCTTTGTGCAAGAAGCGCAATTTCTCAGAAAACCCAGACCAGATGATTCTGAAAGCCCACAGGTCCAAACTCTGCTCCATAAGTTGGTGTAAGTTCAGAGAAGACCTTCCCTTTAAAGAGGAAATTATGTTTTGCTTATTGTTTAGCAATAGACTTGTTCTAATATTTTAAGGCTTCATACAAAGATCAAAAGACATCACAGTGGAAAAAGACATTAAAAATAATTTGGAATATGTTTCTGGAAAAATATTGAAAAGATTATTTTTAAAAGGGTAATAGACTCTAAAAGCTGTAAAATATTCACTCTTCCAAGCATTATGTGCTTCTTTTAGGCTTTCCCTTCATCATACATTTAAATAAAATATGTAAAGCCGACATTTGATGTCATCTCTCTATAAAATAGGGCAAACTCATAAAACAGTCTGAATGAAGATGATAACAATATACAACTTTGGTTCAGAGAGCACATATTCATAAATCCAAGTGCCTTTTGAAGTTCAATCCCTTATACTTGTCACAGCCTTCTTCTGCCCTCTCAGGATAGAGGTGTCTCCTCAGCTCTATGAAAATAACAGTTGGTGGGAAACACAGTTTTGATAGCTACCACCTTAGATTACATAGCAAGGAGATGGAGATCGTCTGTGCAAAGGTCATTGCCTTGTGCAAGGTAAGGTGAGCAGCACAGGCTCCCTTTTGTGGCATTGTATCAGGCTATGTCCAGGTCAGAGATGGAAACAAAACTAATAAGATCCACTTGTCAATGAGCAGTTACCTTCAGTGGCAACGCTTTGGGCATCATTATCCTGTTAAAAGTTTCAACTTCAGACAACAGTGCCAGTCTACTTTGGATTTCTCAAATGTGCTCTCCTCTCTGCTCTCACATTTTTGCTCCTTTACGTCCCACTGATGGAGAGGGTACTTGATGAGTGGAAGGATACGGTGAACCATGCATCCCACAGTCGGACTTGAAAATGGGGAAGGTGGGCAGGTGGAAGGTGTTGACACAGCTGCTTCAACTACAGATACACTCGGAGGAAGCCACAATATGAATCCATGACATGGACATGATTGACATCTATACCATCCATTTAGCAGGTGGTCTGACTCAAATACTGCTGCAGCAGAAAGAATAACCTCAAGAACAGAGTGTGAATCATCGGCCATCTGTCAGTGTCACTGTCAGTGGCTGCCAGGATCAATTTTTATTATTAACATCTTGCAAGCAGGTTATATATGAATAAGGAATAGTTTGCTATCCTCCCTGGACCCAGATAATACTTTGCAGCTGAAGCAGTTCTGAAGAGGCCCACCAAGAGATGAAGTTAACTGCTAGTCATACATCCCAAACAGCAACGGTGATGTACTCAGAATGTCATGAAGAAATATTATGTCTCTAAATGACCATAGAAAAGGTTTTCCTACCACTTGACTCAGAACTGCTTTGCAGTTTGTGTCCTCTTTAACAGTAGAGTTAAGGGAGAATCTCCTTTAGTTCAAGTGCTCAGTACATTAGAGAAGAACTTCAGTTGTTATAGAGCAAAGTACCTGGAAAGCAGCAGTTTGCAGCTTATTCTCAGTACGCATAATGCAACCAGAGAGGTTTTCAATGAGATATCTCGCTGATAAAACCTGAAGCACCTGCTGAGGCCAACATTCCCAGCTGTGTAAAGCAAGCACTGCTGTCAGCAGATGTGCATCCCTTTCCTCTAGCTGAGAGTCTGATACAAAGGCTCAGGTAATGCGGTATTGATTTTCATTAGCTGATGACTTCCAACTACAGGTTTTCAGATCATAAGAAGTTAAGAGTTTTTCTAATTATTATTATTATTATGGCCAGACTGCACATGGCTGTAATAACCTGGGAATGTCACCATGTTCACCAATGTTGTTGTCTTTATTACAAGTGGGTTATCTTAGTTTGTGAGGTCTGTTTTCACACAGGCCTTCAAGCTATAAGAAAGTTCTAATCTAAATACAGAATTAATATAATGATATTATTTTTCTTAGCTGGGAAATCAAGTTAATTAGTAGTTACAAAGAATTTTGACAAGTCCAGATAAAAAGCAGGTACAAACAGAACATATCTTTGCTTTCCCCAGCATGGTCTAGCCCCATAACTTGTAATTATTCCAACATGCACACTATTAAAAACGCATGTTTTATTTTTGTCCATTTTTTATGTCTTTGTTTTGAGATTTATAAATATTCTAACAGGCCATTCTAACTTTAAGGTTCTAAAAGGGGTGGTAAATCTTTAAATCAAATCGACTGTATCAGGGAACTCTATACAGGTGAGAAAGTATCAGTTACAGCAAGTATAGGATGCAGATGTTTATAGAGAAAAAGGAGGAAGAGGGAGATCTTTAAACAGGGTTTAGCTCACGCTGTGTTTTATTACTTATTTAGAAAAGTTCAAACACTTCAACTAGAATTTTGCTCTGTAAGGCACTTGATTTCAAAAAATATGCTTAACAATGGAATGACAAGTAAAAAATTGTTTCAAAGCCACTAAACATGATACCCAGATTAGCATTTTGTTAGTAGCATTGGCTTAAGGAAGAAAACAAAAAAGAGGCCATGAATGCATGAGACAATACTAGGTTATATAGAAAGAAAACCCCAGTTTTACTACAGCAATGAAAAAATCCATAATTTAAAGATTACCCACATATTCCAGCACTGTAAGTAATAGGTTTTCATTTTAACTGCAATCTGGAGTGTGTCACGGGGAAAAAAATAGCTTTTTTCCCCTTTAACATTGTTACTAAAAATAGGAAACTTACACTGGCTACATTAATTTAGCCCTACTGCAGTGATTATCAATAGTTCCATTCCTGAGAAAAATAGTATGGAGTTAGGCAAAGATCAACTACTAAGAAATATGATCCAAGCTAATATCCTTGATCCAGCAAATAGTATTCAGGAAATCCCAGAACTACAGTGACATCAGTGGCTGTGTATGTGAATACACATACGTTCTTGTTTGCCTGTACTCCTCTGAAACATTTCAGTTCTTAAGAACGACAGCATAGTACAGCCTCAACTATGAGAGGTGTTCCAAAGGACTATACCAAAATACCTCATCCTAAAGAAAACAGACATTTAATGAAGAGCAGTGAGAAAATGAACTTCTCTGCCTGCCTGTAATACTGTAACAACCTGCTGTCTTTCCAGCCTAAGTCAGAATCCATATGCATCTACAAGGGAAAATGCTCAGAGGTCATGGATTTAAGTGTTACTTATACAACGCTATCTGTCCTTCACTGTACATGAACAAGTCCCCACCACCACCCTTGTTGTGGAGTTGAAGCAGGACCAGAGCAAATGGTGGTGTCCCCTCTGGCAAGGAAATACTCTGATAGACTGACTAGCATTCATGAACAAGACTTCTTACCAAGGGCAGCTGGGTAGAAGAAACTCGGCGCTCCAGGACATGGTTTAGTTGACATGGTGATATTGGACAGATGGTTGGACTTGATGATCTTAGTGGTCTTTTCCAACCGTCAAGATTCTATGATTCTATTAAAACATTTTATCTTTCCAAACAATGCCTTAGTATTTTATACATTTATGCCATCTACTTTGGAATATAGAAGCTTAACCAGGGAGGAAAACATCTGTACTCAGCGATTTCCATCTGGCCCAGAGCACTGAAGCATAACTCCTCAGGAGTGCTGGCCACAGTAAAAACACTACAGTATGGTCTTGACACAGTATACTGCTTGCCTGAAGCTATCAAATTAGATTCATAACCTCTATCCTTATCTTTAAGGCCCACAATGTCCCAGAAGTACCATTCAAACACCAGGTACTCAGTATTCTTAACAAAACATATATGCACAAAATGCATGCATGCTCATAAACAAAATTCAAAACAAACCTCTGTTCACAGTCTGATTATGAGAGAAAGGTGGTGCATGTAGTCAATTTATTTAATGCTTTCTTTACAGGCAGCCAGGTTTGCTGAACAGTGTAAACCCTATGTAAAACAAATGACATTTACTGTAAGATCTGCTTCACAAGCACTTGAAAATAATATAGTCCCTTAAGGTTTCCTTACAAACATGATAATAGCAGGCCATCTTGTCATATTGCAATGTTCTTTTGCAAACATTATTTTGCAACCCTTGAAAGAATCATAGAAAAGAAATCCCTGTGCCTTCTGCCCTGCTGGAACCTCTGGCACACCTTTAGAGACCTAATCATAGGTCTACGTGTTCCTCAAATGCCGTAACTTGGTCTCTTTTTTTATCTTTTTTCCCCTTTTTTCTTTTCTTAATGCAGAAAGATCTGCTGAGTATGCAGACATATTGCCTTGTGACATGACAGTGTATCAGCAGTCAGAGTAAAACTGATGATCTGTCCCAAGGTGTGATCGTTCAGCCATTTCTGTAGTCTGAGGGTCTCTATTAGCGCCAGAACGTGTAAGTGATTAGGAGAGATCGAAACTCAACACTATAAAAAAAATACCTCTCTTGTACCACCAAAGGTAACAGGTATGGAATTACCAGCCATATTTTAGTCATCCTGATGTTTTCCCTCTGTAAATAATTTTATCTCCTGTTCACTTATTCATGTCTTTCAAAAATTCACTGTTTTATTTATTATCTTTAAATTTATTTGCATGCACTGTGCCCTCTCATCAACTGAAGTAATAATAAAGATTCTGTTTACAGTTTGCAATAATAATATTTTCATTCTTCCATCTTTATTGTAGAGTCTGCTTAGTCTGCTAGATTATACATACAATGCTCGTCTAGGTTCACTAGTGAGAAACTATGCTATGATGAAAATGTTTATGAAAATGCAATTTACACTCCCTATATTAGAGAAAGTCAGTCACACTAAGTAATGTGCTTTTTGCAGGGCTTATTAGATACCAGGAATGCTATTCAGTACTGAGAACTCCTCACTTATGAGGTGTGAAAAATTGTTTTGTATTATTTGTATCCCTGGGTCTGGGATCTCATTTCTGCTGTATCTAATGAAGGAAGAAAAGAAGCTATGGTTGGTGTGGAAGAACAGGATCAGGTGATGGCTGATTTACTATGATAATGTCAGAGACTTGGTTTGACTCTGATCTTCAAAATTATTTTTCTGAGGAAAAGCAGTAAGCATTAATGTACTTTACCTGCTATATGCAAAAAGACTTGAAGCACATTTTCTGTTCTGAAAAGAAATGCTTCCTTTGATCGAAGGATTGTCAATCTCCATTTCAATTAGACCTGCCAATGTATTCTGACTTTAACACTTACGTGGTGAACTGGTTATAAAGGGCACAAAAATTATGGAATTGAGCAGAAAATTCCTCTTCATAATAACTGTTTATTTCTATGAAGTAACATAGAGGTTTGGAGGGTGCTCCCCTGTCTGGCCTTGGACTGGTAAAATGTTCTGGGAAGCTTGTTAGCAGGTTTTGTCATTCTCTGCTGTGCAGGAATGTGACTCCTTTACCTTGCCTTTTGTAGAAAACCTAGATAGGCTTCGGCTATTCAGGCTGTATGTGGTGGCTGCAATAGGTCAAAATTTCAGTTGATGTTTACAAACCCATAAATATTTCACATAAATAATATCTTGCTAAAGCTGGAATTATAAAATCAATGGCCCCAAATAGGAAATAAATATTTATTGTTCAACTCCTAATTTCTAGGTAGGAAAAAGGGTGAAGGGGTTTATTTACCATGTATAAAAGTAACCCTGTTTCTAAAAGAATGGTTGCTCTTATTTGCTCCAAAATGACACGAAGGAAACCAAAGAAAGAATAAAAATAGAAAGCTAACAGATCATTGCCAGAATGAGAGGAATTGCTAAAGGGGTGTACAAAAAAGTGTAAACATATGACCTATATGATATCTTGGAATGTGTAATGTGTCTAAATCCACCCACGTGCACAGGAATATGCAATATCTCTATGCATGTTTTCAAAACTGCCATCATTTAAAATTCCCAAGCTTGGTTTTAGAAAAGCAGCCACTAATACTGGCTACAACAAGCAAGTTGTAACACTCTGGTCGTGGTAGAACTGGCAACAATCCCCACATCTGTGATAGGCTTACTCTACCCTCTCCTACCAGAGTTGCCTTGCACCACTCTCCTGCTATGTATCCCCCCATCAGGCTACCAATACACTTTCCTCAACTCTAAAACTGGTGGAAGTAGAGGTAGCAAGAAAAGTCATCTAACAAGAAAGCATAGATGATACAGCTTCTGAGCACTCAAGTAACACCAGCTCTGACGCACTTCCACCCACTCACTTGTCAGCATGATGAGGTTAATCAGTCTGCAAGAGCTTGTGTTAGTGTTTCCTAATTCCCATCACCTGCAGCTCACTCAGGAATCTGCACAACTTGCAGGATAAGAAGCACCAGATGCCCTTGGGCAGACTGGGAGGATGGTTTATTTCACAAATCAGAGAAAAATTGTGGAAGTCAAACGTCTACCTTTCCTGAAATAGAACCCTAAGGGATAATATTAATTTTAAAAACAAACCAACAAAATAAAGGAGGTTTTGGGGATTTTTTTTTTTTTTTTTTTTTGCAAGGGACAGCAGTCAGCACTGAAACCCTTGGTTCAGTCCCCAGGCATGGCTGAGGGAGTGCAACTGTCCTGAGGTGTAAAAGGAACAGAAGAAAACAAGTGAAGGATGCTTTAACTCTAATTTATGACCAATACCTAGCCCCAGAGGCCTTGATTCAACCTAAATTTCACATAAGCCTTGGTATCTCTTGTTGGCTTTAGGCTTTCAGAGGCAGCCAGCCAATAGGAAATGTGAGGCTCAGAGACTTAAGTGGAATTTAGGCTGGAGGAAAATTGGCCGAAGCATGGTTTTCATAGATTTGTTTTTCCTTGATATTAATATAACTTCAAAAATATATCTGCTTAGGCATTTAGAATAATATTTCTCAAGTTTTATCTATGGCCACCTCAAAAATATTTCCAATCCTTTTCATTTATTATAAAAGTCAGCCAATACCAGTGATAATAATGACAAAGACATATAATTTATTTGTGTGTGTTTTGAAAAGATACCTTCAAGTAACAGGAAAGAAGGGGCTAGATTTCTCTTTATTTAGCTTCTAGTAACATTTCAGTGTGTAATAGAAGTTCTCAGGGTGCTTTTTCATAAATTTGCAACCAGGCTGCTGAAAAAACCCTGGCCAACAATAAGTAATTAAAAGCTATTTGGAATGTATTTTGCAAGATGTCTTGGATCTGTGAGTATCCTGGATGCTCAGTTTCAGCTTGTCTGATGTATTGTAGTTTTGAACACTTTAAAAAAGTTTCCTTTACAATACCACCCTGATTCCACTACCAGTTCAATTTCATGGAAGGTATTCTGTAAAGAATTTGCAGATGACATTTTGTATACAAATTTAGTGAAATCAAACATCAAAAAACTTTGAAAATTCATTCTGATGTCACTAAATAGTTCAGGATGTGAGGAAAGAAAGAAAAAAACATCATAATTCATCCAGCTTTGCCTCCATAAAATGAGTATGTTTAGTGATTCCATGTAAGCTAATAACAATTATAAATATCTCAAAGTGTTCATACTCCAAATAGTCTTTCATTTGTTAAACAATTGAAAATTTTGGGTTTGATCCAAAATTATTCTTTTATCAAGGAACAACAAAGAATCCATATTCACCCGGCCCTGTTCTCAGGGGGAAGAGAGAGCAGAACCATATTATCAAAAAATCTAATAAGTATAAAAAGTACTGTTTGAAAATTGTATGTATGTGTATATGATTAAACTAGTTACCTAGCTAAAATGTAATGATCCAGATGAAACTAGCATCTGATTCTGCAGTAGTCTGTGAGCATTGTGCAATGCCTGAGGACTGAAATTCCAAAATCACTTTAAAGGCTTTCAGACCGTGCTGTAGGTTACAAAAGCATGTGAGAAAAGAATGATGCAGAAGGGAGAACAATAAAATATCACATTTCTCTGAAGCCTCAGACAGTGTGTTTAACAATAGCTGAGCCTCCAAGGATGTTCATCTTTCATTTCATAATATCAAAACAGTAGAGTAAAAGTGAAAATGTAGGAAATGGTTTACCCAAAACTGGGATTATTTTGAAGCCAAAAGGGATAATTTCATTTTAGTCATTGTCTATCTATTGTAATTATCCATGTTTAAACAGTTGGATAGGGATTTATTAAAGAGTTATGTGGATGCTCTCCTTAGGGCTGGAAAGCCACTATGACACTTTTCCCAGACATCCACAGAAAGATGGGTGTCTACAACGTGTCTGGGTAAAGTCAGCCATGGAGAGAAAACATAGATGCTGAAACCCCTGAATGGAGTGGTGACTCTCCGAGGAGAGATTTACTCATGACTTGGTAGGAGCATGTCCTAATCCCAGTGGGATAACATATGACCCCCTTTTTAGTTTTTATTTTTTGCATTAAAATTACAACCATAGACACTGGTGAATGAACTGCATCAAAGAAGCCACAGGCAAAACCTTGGAGCAAAGTTACTCAGAATGACTGGAAGATTTCAGCCCTGCAAGAAGATGGAAAAGCTGTGTTATTTCTGTATGTATCTAAGTACAGGTCATGCACGACTCTGGACTTTATAGCAGACTATTTTTAATACATGATCCAGGCATCTTCCTGCATTTCATTTAGTTCAGAAAAGTGTGTTTAGCCATTCACTCTGCCACAGTGGACTTTCACAGGCTTTGCAGGATACTGTACAATTGTAGGTAGGGGAACAGGAAGGTGGGTAGCAAAATTCTTCCCAGACAGTGCTGACAGTTTATGAATCAGTGTTTTCTTCTGAGTGCTCATACCTACCTTTGCAAATGACCCAGAGTCTCAAGTGGATGCTTGAAGCACTACTACATTACAGATTGAAGGATTATAGCTCCAAAGGAGGTGTTTATCTAGTGTGCTCTGGCAGAAGAGGCTCTTTGGACACCAGTGGGCCACTGAGTGCACTTCAGACAGAAACCAGAACTGTAAGACAAACATTAGTCAAGCATTCTATAATAGCAAATAAGTCTTGATATTTTGTGTAACACAAAGATTAAAAAAATTTCCTGTGTTAAAACCAGAATTTTTGTGCTTTCTTTTAGGTATGACAAAATTTTGTAGCTATAGAGACCAGTTTCCCTGGAGTGCGAGGCAGCATCACATGCAACTCTGCTTAATCACATGAAGAAATTACCTAATATTTGCCACCCTTTTTTAGGGCTATCAATTGTTTCCTGTTTTCTGGTGAGTTGGTCACATTTCAGTGTGACTTCAAATACTAATTTTTAATGTGAAATAGTAAACTTGCTGTTGAGTAATTCTAACTTCCAAAGAGGTTTAATTATTTAGCCTACCCATTCTCCTTGACTGGTGCATATCCCTTTACTGGGTACCATGACAATGAAGAAATTCAGGCTGGGATGTGAATAAAATGAGTCTGTTCCCTCAGGTGTTATAACTTTTCTCTAAGTTTACTTTGAAGTAGCTGATACAGCAGCAGGAATCTGCTGAAGTACTTAAGCCAATTTCAGAAGTATTTTATTAATAAGTTCATTGAATTTTAGGGAAGAACAGCTAAACTGGCATGGAATTCTCTGCCCTATATTGTTTCCTAAAAACTTTGAAATAGACAGTGACAGATAAGCTGTTGCTATTGCATGTGTTGGTAAAAAATTGGGCTGAGCAGGGTTGAGCTAATTCTTCCTCTTTAGGATGGCCTCCATTTTCAGAGTCTGATCTCCTAAAACCAGATCCAGTTTTTCTTCAAAGAAAACATTTTGGTGTGTGCAATGTGCTGTGAGCATTTTAGAAAACTGACATGATCTATTGTATTGTAACGTGGGAGTTTCCTCTGTCCCAGAGTACACAGAGTGCCAAGTCTTATATCTTGCACGATGAAATACACCAGTGTTTTCTCTAGTCAGTGGGAAATGAGTCCTGGACACCTTCAAACATTCAGTGAAGCAAACAAAAACAAGTATCTTCTTAAATGAAAGTAACAAATTTCAGTTCTTGTCATTCTGGTACTGCCTATCAGGTCATTTAAAATTTCTATCTATAGTAGTGACAGGAGTAATAACACCTGGAAGATCCCACTAACACAATGTCTAAACTATTTACATTTATTGGCATCATGGATTTAAGTCCTTCCAGCTTTGTTCCTGCTCTTTCTATTTCTGAGCAGGACGCATTACTTCCCATGTAGTTCTGTGTGAGGGAAGCATTCAGCTGAGATCTGAAACCCTAAATCCAACCATCTCAGCATGAGGGCATGAGGTAAGAGCTTTCTCAGTTTTCGTGGTTAAAGTGGGCTAATAGATGAGTTTCTGTGGTCAGGTACAGCTGCAAGGCAGAGCGTTTCCTTTCACATAATACTGGTCCAGTTTATCCCAAAACACTTTACAGCATCACACTTCTGTAGTATGTGCCATATGTGAAGGTGAATATGGCAGTTCAGTAAAAGGTGGTAATTACTGTGAGTTTAGCCCTAGAAATGTCTGGATTATTGTCAGTCCTGAACACATTTGTTTCTGAAGCACGTTCAGAGACCTAAAGCAGCTGAGTTTCCTTGTTTGCAAGTAGTCCGCTCGCCTGTTTGAGCTCTGGGGCCACTTACCAAAGGAAAACATAAGGCAGAGTGATAGATGTCAGCTCATACCTGAAGAGTCATCCAAACAATGGAATATATAGAAAAATCCATGTATTTCACCCTACCACCTTGTGGCATTAATCTTTGGTTATCAGTTTTCCCTGCTAGCACTTCATTCACAGGTCTTAAGTGACGTCATACTTCACAACAAGTTGCAAAGGGAATTTTCCTGAAGGGCTGTATCTGTATCAGGAATTTGAAGAATATAACTAGGTTCTTGAGTATTTCAACTCCTCTTTGAGTCATAACCTGGCATTCATAAGAAGAGCTAATGCAGAGCATTTTGCACGATTCCATTAAGTGATACTGCTTGTCAAAACTGAAAAATTTCATTTGAAAGGTTATTTTTCTGATGAATTTCTTGTTTTGACAAAAATCTATTTTGTTTTGTCAAAATTTCAGGCTTAGACATTTCCACATGCAATCTTTTTTGTATTTTCTGTTTCAAATTACTTTTTTCTCTCAAATATGTAATTTACTGTGGAACAAAAAATATTTTTCAGAAGCTCAAGTAAAATTAATTATGTAGATATTATAAAAAATAAATGCCATGAATGACTCAGACTGGAGGGAGGGGTTAAGCTGCTAGGACTGCACTCTTTTTGAGATTTTTCTTCCTTTTTGTTTACTGGAAACGTCTTTCTTCTTCCCACTTCTGCTTATTTGGGAATGAACTCATATGAACAAACACACAGAGAACACCTCAATAACTGGAATTTGCAAACAGTTTGTACTGCAAGAAATGTTATTCCTAAAGCACTAAAAATGCCATTGGGGTCTTACTGTGCTGCTTTCATTTCTTTATGTGTCAGAACTCAGCCAGTTTCTAAGATGCTGACAGATTACTTGGTAAGACTCATATATAATGATGCTTATTAAAAGTGTGGTTTTGCGACCAGATCAAATTCTAATGCTATATTTACAATGTCCAGGCCTTCTTTATAGACAATTTCCTGCAGTCTCCACTGGAATCTCATAATGAAGGCTATTGACGTGCCTGATGGATCTACAGAAGGGTTATTTTTCCACCAAGATAATAGATGTCTGCAGTGTCCTTGAAGTATTTTGCACCTAGACCTGTAGCACAGCGTCAGATTTTTTGCCGTTCACTCCCATTTCACAGGCTGGAAGTAACACTGAAGAACTGGATTTCCCACAGAGATGAAAGCTGACTTAAGTGTGTCACACTTTCCTGTGTGGACAAGTCTCCCTGCTGCCATCTCTCAACAAAACACCTTCCAGGAGGAAGATACAACATAAGTGGCATTCTTTATTCTCTTTAGATGCCATATAAAAATGAAGTTGGATAAAGGACTGTAAAGAAAATAGTCTGGTTTTAGGAATAAATTGCTTCAACTCAGGCAGCCTTTCAGGCTTCAGTTCCCCAAAACCAAATGGAGTGGGTAGTATTCCCAACCTCAGTTTCTTCAGGAAACTTATTTATACATATCTTAAGGTGTCTGTTGACAGAACAGTATTAGATTTAAGTTTTTTTTGTATAACAACTTTTCCAGAAACATCTAGCCACAAATTCTACAGCAACACTTACACTTTAAAAGCAGCATAGTATCATCTGGTCCTTTGGAGCTAACAAGTTCCCTACGTGTCTAATCACAGGCCCCTTTACTGTCCCCAAATGTCAGTAGTTCTTGCCTCTTTCTAAACTGTGTTACAGAAGAGAGAAATCTTGGTACAGAAGTATCAAGTCTCCAAGTCCCTGGAGGGACAAATGCCTGCAGTAGGCAGTCTGAAAATGTCTCAGTTCTTTCTTGTCTTCTGATACATTTGTAGACAGCTCAGCTCAAGAGGACTGTGGTGGGAGACGAAGGCAATGACAGCTCTCATTGCCTTGAGCTGCCAATTACTGCTCCTCAGGCAAAGGTGGTTTGCTGACCTAGTTTATGTTAGTACTGAGGAAGACTAAGCATGCTTATATGATCATCTACCACATCTCAGCTCTTGGGGCTGTCACCTCCACCTGCAGGATAAGAAGCAGTAAGTGAGAGCTCCTGTTGACACCTGAATCAAAATACAAGCACCTTTATGGACCAGAGCCTGGAGGAATATCTTGTGTTGGAATCAGACAAACGGACGACAAAATAGGATTCTTTGGTCAGCAGTGAAGCCCAATGGCAGAGTTGTCTCCATGCCTTAGCACCAGTATTTCTCAGAGCCTGTAATGTGCTAGTTTATATCCTTTCACCTAAGGTGCTGTAGCAGTGGTTTTCCGGAGTCTCTGTGAAATTTCCCCCTTGTTTTTTCCATGCTAAAATTCAGATGATAATGCCCTCACGACCTTGTACATGCCAAACCCTGATGTTGGTGTTATGACAGATTCTCATGGGAAGCGACTGCCACTAGCATAAGAAATGCCTCGCTTCCCTTCACTTCTTGTTTTGCAAATTTTAGTTTATACAAAAGAAAAACAAGAAAAGCAACAGAGTAGATAATAGTTATATACTTCACAAATACTAGCAGGACTACATGTGCAGAGTCTTCACAGCCAATGAAAGTGCAACATCTGTGCCTAATTAGCACACTCCAACAAGTGCTAATAGCTTCACAAACAGAAACAAGGAAGCTTGAGCAGTACCTGATTAAAAGGACATCATGCGAGGGGAAAAGCATGGTGAAAGTTGTCATCGTCATCATCAAATCACAGCATTGATTTAGTTGGAAAAAACCTTTAAGATCATCAAGTCCAGCTGTTAAAATCTTTGTTGTTTCTTCTTGGTGCACTGGAGAGAGTTCCCGCTGGAGGACACTCATCCTGGACACCCATCACGGTTCCTCCAGTTTTCCCATTGGAGTTTCTCCTCTTGTGTTCCCTTTCCTGTCTCTCCTTTTTTTTCCCCAAATATAACTTTCAGCATTGAAGTCGATGTGTGTCACCTGCTATGGACTCTGCTTATACATCTTAATGCATGTGAACCTACATCACCCTCCCTTGTGCAACAAATGTTCATGTAATTAATCACAGATATGTCAGCATGAGATGATATTGTGGATCAGCTTACAGTCTATGGCTGAAAAATCACAAGCTTCTACCTCACTTACAAAACACCATGATATATCAGTGACAGAGAGAATATGAAAGATTTTACTATGCCAGTGACCATACTGATTTCCAGCCTGTAAATCAAAGCCATCCTGCGAGCGAGCACCAAATTCACCTAATGTATTAAGATATATGGTTAAAGTGCAGTACTTGATCATTTATAAGCTGCATTTTACAAGACTTCCATTAAAATATCTCTGCTATGTCCTTGCTATTTTTACCATACTTTCAGCTACATCTCTTTTGTTAATTCAACGAATTCCCAAGTTGCTTTTAAAAATAATTGGAAATATTAACCTCCAGCTTCTCAAGGTTATGAAGTCTTTTATTATACAACCCTTTACACTTGGTGTTCAGTGTGAACTCTGATCAAAACCAACTACTTAAGAATAGATTTTGCCGTTTCTGTAACACAAGTTTCATTGGGCTGAGAAAAGTTGCAACTTAAAACAAGTAGTGTGAGAAGAAGTAATGATGAGCATTGCTTTCAACACATTTTGCTGAGGTTTGTGCAGCTTTGGCTACATTTCACTCTGAAAAAAATGACAATTATTAGAAAATTATGTATAGGATCCTTTTCCAGTTGCAGTGTGCACTGCAATGGCAGGTTACTATTAGGTATTTACTTCAGATTTTTACTAATTTGTAATTAAATCAAGACAAAATTTGAAAAGAAAAAGAAGAACAAAATTTTAAATACAGATCCTTTAGATACTGTCTTATTGCACACTTGTACACTCCCTCTCCTGCTTCCTACCCCAATCTCTATCACAGATCATCACAACATTGACCTTGCTATTTGAGAGATATATGAAGTTAAACTTGACCTCCATCTTCCTTTTAATTTTTTTCCCTGGACGATGAAGAAGGAGGTTAAGAATAAGAAAAAGTAGGTTCTGATCCTTCTAATTCAGAACTTTATTAGTTTTTGTTGGCCTAAAAAGGTTTCTGAAATATAAAAATATAGCCTAGGACTTTATGACCACATCGAAACAGAAGACTTGTCTTAAATTTGGAAGATATTTAAACTTCTTCAGTGATTATTTTCCTTATTTCTCTAGATATTTTCACTAATTATTTCCACCTCTAACTAGCAGAATGCTAGTGCAGAAAAATAATACTCAATTTATGATTCACAGGCATTTTGCATACCAGAAATCTCAAATCACAACCTAGCTCCATTTTCAACACTTCTGTTGCCATTTTTATGCTTAAAAAGTGGAAGGCACTTTGGTGAAGTTACAGGAAAACCTCTCCAATTCCTGTTACTGTGATATTTCTTCAGTAATAGATGGTTTCTTGCACTTTGAAATACATATCCTAAAAGTATAGAAAATGAAAGAAGGCCCTAATTTGCTTTAGATTTAATTTTGTGCCATTTTTTTTCCTGCAAAAAGTTTTAACACATTTAGCAGACCTATTGAATTTCAGCTGTGGACAGTTTGACATATTTCCTTTATCTTAACAAATCCAGAGGTATAGTTCTTGCTGCCCCTGGAAGCAAATTGTCTGAGATACCTGATCTTTGCAGAAAGCCTAGAAAAAATCCTCTTTGGCACTTCCAGAGTGAGTTGTGTATTCTCTAAAGATATCACTTCTCCATTTACTTCATGTTGCACATTAGAAAATAGCATTTCAGAGTGATGACAAACATAATGTGAATTAGTAGAGATACCATTTACAGCTATAGCACAAGAGTCTGCACTAGGTCTTTTAGGTTTGATTTTTGTCTCCTTGGTATCTGTTTCCCAAAGGTGTGTTTTTATTAATCTCAGCACAATACGGTGTCAATGAAAGGTAAGCTATGTCCAATGTGCATATTTACGCTTAGTGAGACCTACCATCACTAAGCAGCTGAAGGAGTATCATCCAGGTACTCCTCACATCCCTGGATATAATGGGAGCATGGACACTTAGTTCACTGGTTTACACCTTCATAGAGATGCCTAAATTTATGTATCTTAAACTGAAGTCAGTTTCACAGACTATTTCATATGGCAGTATGGGGCACAAAAGCACCTGACAATGGCTGTCAGCTGAACCAATTAAACTATTCATTGTTTCATCAAACTTTCTCTCTCATTATCTTATTTTATATTAAGAGTTTAAGTTCTGTGAAGTAGGAACTACTTGAATTTGTAAATGAACAGTACTGGTACTAAATCCCTGGCTCGGGTTCCTCAAATGTGAACAAAATTAGAGCTATGCTTTCTACTTTTCTGTGCTATTATAAAGTACAACAAAATCCTGCCCTTCAGTCAACTGAACATAGTGTCTAGAACAGACTAGGATGCCTGGATGAATAAAACTCTTGTGTTGTCCTCATGGCTTTCATTCAATCTCATGAATTTTCCAGCAAAGTATAAAGTAGCAGACATCACTAACTGTAAGCAAATCATGGAAAGCATTCACAGAAAATATTTCTAATCCCTTTTTATGGAGGATGAAAGTAAAGTACACAGAAGCAAGGGTTTTATGCAAAGTCACCAATGGATACTGCAGCAGAACTGAGAACTGAGTCAAAGCCTCTTCCCCATAGCAACTATAGGCTTCGCTTCCTCACTTATATTTAGTATTTGTCCATCTACTAATGGACACCTAATTGAGAAAATCATGTTAAGCACAGAGCCTTGGATAACCAAGGAAACAAAACTGCAGACGTACTTTTTTCATCAAAAAGAGAAAAAATTAGCATCTTTGTGTGGCCCCCTTCAAATTCCTCAGCGCTCAGCCACCACATACCTCTCCCTGAAAAAAACTTGAGCAACAGCCCAGTAAATTGATTTGTTTGCACCACAAATCTCACAGATAGATGTAAGAAATGGAAGCTGCTGAAACAAAGCAAGTAGACCGACTCAGGAAATATGGTAATAGAGCTAATAAAGTTCAAAGTCAAAATGCAAATCTTTGAGTGCCTGGCAAAGGAATGGTGTATTAAATGCAGCATTCAATTAAAAAACCAGAAAATGGAGTTCTGAATTAAGAGTTAAGACCTGATGATTCTAAAATCAGTAGGAATCTCTAAAGAAGCTGGTCTTTACATATCCCAAGACAGAGTTTTGTTCTGAAATTCCTAAAGCTACCCCGTTATATGTTTTGTAGTTTCAGTATATTTTGCACAAAGCATACAAATCGGTTTGAAAGAATTAACATGCTGAAGAATTTATCATATTTATATTTAACCATGATTTATCATGCTCAGTGCAAAAATTGCTTGGAATTTTTAGCATGCATTTCTTTTTGTTTTCCACTGTTACAGCATTCTAATATTTTCTCTATTGATATAAAAGCCTTCGGTCTTACAAATTAATGTAGACAGCTATAGAATTTGATTAGAAAGTCTTCCACTCCTCCATGGATCAATCATGATAGAAGGAAAGTTTCCCAAACACCACACAATTCTTACAGCTCTTTTATGACTACTTTCCAATTTTGTTACAATATTGTCCATGAGATTTGGGAACCACATCTAGATATGGCTTTCCAGGAATCATTTCAGTAGCTTTATCTATCCTCTCTGTAGAGAAGAGAACTTAAGAGAACCTGATTATTTTGGTTTTGTTGTTTTTTGTGGTTTTGTTTTTTTTTTTTTTTCACAAATAGCATGATTTCCACAATCTAGAAATATGTATTAATACAGCCTCCCCGCAGCTGATGATCGCTATTTACTTATTTAAAGTATTCAGCTTGTGGGTCATCAAAACCAACACAGAAGAAGAGAAATCTGAAATGATTAATCAACAGCAATTTTCAAAACTTCAGGTCAAAGCTTTAGCAACTCCCAAGGAAAACAAGAAAAAATCCTGCAAAAGTGAATTCTTCTCCATTTTCAGTATGGTCAGTTTAGTCTTCTTATTTCATTTTTTTGTGTCATAGAATAAAAAAAGAGTTTACTGTGTCAAAATCTTACAGCCTGCTGACCCAATTTTTGGCCCCAAAATAATGTTTGAGATTACCTATTTGCAACATTTCTGAGTTTGACCTGATCTCTAATTAGAATTATTTTAATTATAAACCACCTAAAAGATGCAGCTTCTGGTTCAGTTTGATCTCTAGCAGTGATGGAATTTCTGGACACTGGGTTGACGTGGAATTTTCTTTCATGTTTAAACAATCATAAATGTCATGTATTGTGTCATATATTCCATTGCTATATTAATACTTAGATTTAAAAAAAAATTGGGAAGATTAATGCCAAGAATAAAGAATACGGATAATTAATCAGTGCTATTTACAGTCCGGTTCCATGATGCTTTCAAGATTGAATTGAAGATGATCTCCAAGTGTCAGAATTAACAGCCATAACATTCTCTGGCCGAAAGAAAATCATAAAAAAATCACTTGGGGCATTATACTGCAATAACACGTGCTCACAATGCCATATAAGGTGGATATTTTTGATCAGTATCATCTTGCACTAATGTGAGTATTGGTTGTGCAGATACATGAGTGATGCTAAAGAAGTCTGACTTCAGGCTCCTGAATTTTGCCTGAAAGTCTGTTTCCAAATGTGAGTAGGCTAAATTATCCTTTTTTTAATGCACAGAGACACAGTCTGAGTCGCCTCAGGAGATTTCTCACAGGCAGAGTCTGAGCATGAGTCGATTCTTCCTGTTAGTCCAGACTCCTCAGTTTGGATTTTCTACCACTAGAACTCATGTACAGCTATGAATACAAACTCAGAAAATCAGCAAGTAAAACTATCATTTAATCCACTGGAAAAGGATTTGGACCAAAACTTTCCTTCTGGTTCATCTTTGCACAGCTTGGCAGGCCACCTTTTCTCTAGATGAGTCCCACAGCACTCTTCCATCCATGTATCACAGTCTTTTCTGGGGCCTATAAAATTGATACCCTAGCTCAATGCCTATTGCCACTGTAGTTTGCCCTGTGTCTTCCATTGTGTGTCCTCTCTGCCCTCTCTATTATGATTTTCATTACAGAAGATAAAAAGGAAACAAACAAGTCACTTTGTGAGAAAGCTGTGCCACAAGAAGGTCATCATAAGGATCTTTGAAAGTTCCCATTTTCCTGAAGGATTCTAGGGTTAAGTTCGAAAATCACAAGCCTTGGAAATAGGGACAATATTTTCCCAACTCTCAGATTACATGAAAATAGCCATCTGACAAACATTTTTAATTCAGAGGTGATTATAATAAAACCTGTCATGCAAAGTAGGGGTTAGCTTTCTGTTCCTTATTTTTGTGTTGTACCTTTCTGAGCAAGCTGCACCCACTAAGCCGTGTGAATCTCATAATTACGATTAGCCCTCCCAATAGTCCTATCAGAAATGAAGGTTTATATAGATAAAGTGCGATAACCATTTATTATTTTCCTCCAGCTCAGTTAGCTGTGAATTTTTATGGGAACTATTTAAATAAGTGTTCCACGTGGTGGAGATGACTGGCTGAAAACAGCAAAAAATGGAGGAAGCTCAGAGGGATTTATTACAACAAAAATTGTAAGCATTGTATTGCAAACACATCAAGCTTTTGTACTCTTGTACAGCTCCTTGTCTTTAATCAAGATCAGACTGTACAAACTGTAACAGAGACAGGACTTGATAGGTAATCTGAGGCAATGATACAGTGCATATACCTAGTAACACATTAATAAAATATAAAATTAGCAATCAATGTTTCCTTCCTTCTGTTAGGTTGGGTTTCATATCTTCCCTGTTGTCTGTATCCTTTAGGTTAAAAGGCCTCTGAGGGAGAGTTATTTTTCCCCTGTATCTATATAATAATAGCACAGCCAAACATAACTTCAATTCCCTTTGGGACTTTTCCATGTCTTTTAAAATTTTAGAGTTGGTTGGAAATACTGGCATTGATTCTTTTACCATTATTTTCTTTTAATAAAGGTGGCAATTGCATACACTTTTTTCACTGCAGTGTATAAAAATTAGAGGTTTTGTGCTGATCGTTATTATTATCTTATGTTTTACCTGTATTAAAGAAAAAATATTCTTATTTTCATATCCCATCGTAAGTTTTAAGGAAAGAAGGTATATATTTCTTTCTTTCACCCAAATAAAGTAAATTGAAGTTTACCATGAAGGATTGGAAATAATCTAGCATGAAACAAAGAAGCAAACTAAAAGAAATAGTTGGGAAAAAATATCACTTCTCAGACATTAATAACTATAAAAAAATATCCCATACTCTGCTATCTTTAACAGGGATTAACAAGGACAATGGTTTTATGAAGATTTTTCTTTTCATTCAGAAGGTGATTGAAATACAAAAATAAAAATTCTATGTGGCACAATATTTCAGAATTTTTTTTGGGGGGTTACTACTCAAAACACCCATGATTTTATTTGGTTCCACTAAGACATTTTGAAGTGAAAAAATCAAAACTTAGCTCCAAAAACACCAAAATGGGCCTTTTCAGCACTTCTGAAACCTGTCATTGCTGATTTTGATTCTCAAAATTAAATTCACCAACCCACAAATACAAGAATCTCTGAATTGGTGCCCATTCATGCCCACAGGAGGGAGCAGTATATGTAAGGATAGTTTTCATTAGTATGTTTCTCCTGTAGTTTCATTCACATCCAAGTGATCAAAGTTTCTAAGCACAGTTCTAACTTTAAATTCATGCTTAAGTGTCTCTACGAAGCAAACATTTAAGCATGTGTTTATCCTCTTTTGACTTGAGGAATATATAAATATGTGCTTTAATGCTTTGTTGAATGGGGATACCCTAAATTCCTCAACAGCATGTGGCAGAGCTGAGCCCTCAAGCTTTTAATGAGGGATGCATGGATGTAGGACTAAAGAGCATCAACCATCATCAAAAGCTCAGGCTTTTTATTTCATTGCTAACACATGAAAAAACATGTTTGAGAAAGATCTATGTCGGGTTAACTACTTCAGTGGTGAGATGATACAGATGTAGTGCTATCTATCCTCATCAGTTACAGAAGGCCTGAATTGATTTATAATACACTGCATGGATTCTTTTACAAACCATCAGTTCTTTGACAGGGATTTAAAAACTGGGTCAGTTCCAAAAGGAAGAAAAAAAAAAAAGATAGTAAAAGAGGGATTCACAAAGAATGGTGTTTAAAAAGAGTAGGTCAAATGTTTAGCAAAAGATATTTCCTAAGCAAATCCTTATGATCAGCTTAGGCATAGTGTTGGGGTTTTATCTTTTCCTAAGAAAGCCTTTGTTTATGAAAAAGGGAGATAAGATTTCTTTTAAAAAGAGACATGAATTCATCAAATAAGACAGTATATCGGTGTTATCACATGCTGGTCTTGCTCCTATAGTTTCCTCGAGAAATCAAATACTGGTCACTTATACTGATAGGATATTGGGTCAGGTGAACATTTAATCCAACTCTATGTGGCCAGTTCCATGGACAGAAGAGATCTGGCATGCTTCATTAACAAGCCTATTTTTAAACCTTCTTTTCATGCTCAAACCATTTTTGAAGTCAGGTTGTTTTTTCAGGTTTTTTTTTTTAATGAAAAACATGAATTTTCCTTGAGTACTCACAAAATATACTACAACAGTAGGTGAAGACTACCCAAGATGCCCAATTTCTACCTCCCTCATCCAGCACTGTTGGTGAGCCGCATCCTGCCAGTGTGATTTAACCCACCTGGAGGGTCAGTAATAAAGGCTGAAAGGCTGCCTGTACAGAAAAAAGACCAGCACATAGATGATTCCTCTATTGCCAGTAGTTTGGGAAGCCATCTGGTTTAGCCTCTGGATGTTGCTTCTGATACTAGGAGAACTAACGAATGCGTAACTACTATTCAAAATATGAAAATGCTGGGATAATACTTGTGCTAACACCTTACATGAGCAGGCAGGGACTGCAAAGGAATGTTCGTTTACAAGACCTGATGAAATGTGGGGTACATCTGAGAAAAACAACCACTGAAACAACCAGAGACAGAGAAGAATTTTTTGATGACGCTTTTGACAAAAATGTTGAGTGATCAAAAATAATGATCTTTTCCTGTAAGAAGGGTCATTTAAAGTGACCTTCTTTATGTGAAGAAACAGTGCGATAAAAGTTTTGAGTTCTTAGAGCTTCGTTTAACCGGTAAGGTAAGTCTTACACAGACTGCAGATATAATTGAAAACTCCATAAAATAGCATTGTTTTTTTCATGTTTACATGAATTGTTCACAGCTCAACTCATTCCGTTCATTTTCAATTCCTTTCCATTCAATTTCTTCAGGTATACACTGTCACAAATATGACTATAGGATCAAAGAAGTCACTCTACTGAATGAGCCAGTCTCATTCCCAGTTTTCTAACCAGAGCTGGCCAATGCCAGGAGATTCAGAGGATGTTTTAAACAACCTGCAATATACAAGATGGGATAGTCTGGCCCAAATTTCCATCACGCTCTAATAGCTTTTGGTTGTTTTAAACACTGAGTAAGAAGATTCAAGATAAATTTTTGTTCTGGTTATTTTTCTAACACAAATGTATCTCCAAACTGGTTTTGAAACCTATGAATTTTTTTGTCCCAGAAACTTCTTTTTATGATGACAGAAGAGTCTGTGCCTGTGAGAAAAATATTTCCTACATTTATTTTAATTTTGCCTTGGGTGGTATTTATTTCTTTATCATGTCTCTATTCTTTGGAGCTATTTTGTTTTCAGTGTCTGATTCTTTCTATCAGCAAAGACCATAAACTCTAAGAACATCCATACTCAGGGCAGACCTGTCTCTACTAGTGGACAACACAGAAGACTATGAGACATTTCTGCAGTTTACAAGCCTGAAAAAATCTTCACCTCATGGCAGCCTCTGTCTTTTCTGTTTTGTTTTGGTGGATTTTGGGGTTTGGGGCTTTTGTTTTGTTTTTTTCATGTGGATTTTCTTCCATGTGTTTGGCCTATTCATTTTTAGCTCATACATATTTTTATCATGCAAAATATTCCAAGTTTCACAAGTTATCTGAAGTACTGCATTGTTCTGATTTTCTGCAACTGACACCTGTTAGTTCCACTTAACCCCCCTTAGTTCTTTGATTGGAAAAGACAGTAAATAATTATTCCCTTCTGGCCTGCTCCTTGACTCTCATCATTTTATAGACTTCTGCCATTTGTCCCTTGGTGCCAAGTCAAGGCTTGTGCAGACCTGCAAGGAGGAAACACCCCTGCTCAGGAAGTTAAACATGACCTCCTGGACCATTTGACCTCCCACCCAGGATGGCACAGGGCCACTCGAAGACCAGGATAAAACCTGATATGTTAATATGTGCTTCACATGTGCCAGTTAGCTTTGCCAAGGCTCAGGATATGTTTCTTTAGAGCACTGTGCACTGCATTCAAAGCTAAATGAAGTATCTTCCCAGGGAGGCATATCCCAAAGGTAATCTGTTTGAGGAAAGGACAAGTTCCACAAGCATCTGTCATGGCATTAATTTAGATTCATTCTTTCTAAGAAAGAGAGAGAGAAAAAAAATCTATTTGGGCATTTTTTAACCCCCAAAACACCTCTGATAATTGGAGACATTTTAAGAAGGCACTTGACAATTTCTTTATTTTCCAGGAGATCAACAAAAACCATTATCTTCTCCCCACCCTGCCCCTCATTCTGTACACTATGACCCAGTTAACAAAACTGATGGCCAAAGAACTGAGTTGTCCTCCTGACTGAATGACTTTGGGCTACACTTGAGTCTCACTTTTCTTGTATGTAAAGTGGTACACCCTCTCTAAAAGACAGTCACATTCTTCACACATTTCTTATATTTAACTTCAGCAACATCTAGAGTTTGCAGACGTGATGGATCTCTCCAATATGTGGATTGTTGAACCTGACTTGATGACAGGCTGATGACTCCAACATTTAATTCGTTTTTGTGTTCTACTTCATAGGAAAAAATTAATTTTCAGGCGAGTATAGCAATAGGAAAGAAAATGCAAAGCCCTTGGGTAGACCTGATGATTTTTCAGGTTGTGGGTTGGGTTTTGGTTTTTTTAATTAAAAGAGAAAATCAGAATAAATTTTATTTTCCTTAAAAATAAAATTACCCGTGTGATTTAATATCAATCCTTTTATTTTGGCTTTCTATATATTTTAAACAGCATTTCAGCTTTTAAGCCAAAACACATTGTTTTGATACCAAAGAACTGACAGATTTTCTCTAAGAACTGCTGAAAGTAACATTCTCATGTTTCCATGATAAAATATTTCAGGTAATACTAGATACTTAAAAATGTCATAATTAAATGATTCCGCATTTTAATTTCCCTCCCTCTTTATTTTTCAGTTGAAATTATTATTAGTAGATTAATTTCCACCTACTCTCACTTCAAATCCCTCCTACTGTTAAATTTTCTGTTCCTCACATGCATGCCGATCACACTGGATAGAACCGGTGGATCCAGACAAGCCACCAGGCTCTACAGTACACAGTGATCCCAGTACTTTGAATGCCACAGACTGCGACTCCAACCATGGGTAGGGGCAGTTTTAGTGCCATACTGCACGGAGCCCTAGAAACAGCAGGGAACCCAAGGAAGTCTCTGACCCGACTAATTTTTTTATTGGCTTCAGTTGCCACAGACACCAAAAATCTTCACCGTTTTAGTGAACGAGCCGTTAGTTTCTTCAGTTGAGAAATCAAATTTAAAACTCATCTGGGAATATCATTATCCTGTAAGCCACATAAAAGTGAGAAAGAAAGCAAGAAAAAATTGCTCAACTAGAGACTAAAGTAAGTGGGTTATTCTTCAAGTAATCTGTTTGCTGACCAATTTTAGAGAGAGTTTTGACTAAATCAGGACAGAAGGAGAAGTGCAGAATGGGCCTAAAGCACCACCATCTGCATAGCAATCCACTTTCTTAAACAACCATTTCATGAGCTTTTTCCAACAGCTGGACAAAATCCATACGAGCCATTTCTCGAGGGATTTGTTCCAGAAATACTGCTTTTAGTACATATCATTCCAGTCACTACTTTCTGACCTTGCATATTTCGGGATCTCTGGCATATCCTATAACATAAAATAAATATTTTCCCCACTAAAATTGCTGTCTGCTTTAGATTTTGTGTTTTATTTGAAAAACTGTGCAGTAAGTGATTTTTCCGTCCCAATTTTATTTAACAACCTCTGGTTTCTTGTTGTATTTCTTGTAATACAACTCCATCCAGTTTCTGTTGGTTCAGGTAAATTCCTATTTTTGTTTGTTCTTAATAGGGTCATTCAGGTCTTTTGCATTCCAAGGAAGCTTTATGCCATTCATTTAAGGGGCTATTAAGTCTTACAGTTTCTCCTTTCCCTTTTCTTTTATGACTTCCAAAATACTGCTCTATCAAGTTCCTTTATTTGTTGTAGCCCCTTTATCAGAATTCCCTACTCTTTCCAGTAGCTAAAGAATCTGATTATCGTTCAAATCCCTCTCCCAGCTCTTGATTCCTGAGAATCAGGATTCTCAAAGGAAATCTGTTTTGATTTTCCTTTTGGAGTGTGAAGGACTTTTTTTTAACATTTTTTTCTTTTTTTTTTCTTTTTTCTCTTTTAAGGCAAGGGCATGGTACAACCGTGACGGAAAGGCACTCGTGTGCAGGGTTTTACAAGTAAGAAAATTATTTAAAACCCACTTGCAGATTCAACACGTCGCTACTGCAGGTTTCATGGATACAATGGAGACATGTGCGACGGCTGTTTAGAAGTACAACTACACTTATCACAGCCACAACTGATTAACAAAATGCGCTACTGCCAGCACAGCAGAGTCCCGAAACGTGGTGTTACACAACAGGGTCACATTACTTGCAGGCAAGTCACAAGGTTCAGTATTACAACTACAGCAGATTCATGGAACTCATCATCACAAGCACGCTAAATACTACACGTCAATCACCAGAGACTATAGATTTAAAGCACATCAAATATTCACTTACCCATCTCTCTGGTAAGTGCTCTCAGTACATTCCCTCAGCCAGCATCCTGGTCAAGGAGGAAGAGGCTTTTCCATCTCAGACCGAATCCGAGGGGCTTTATTTGGTTTTATGCCTGATGTAGGTGACATTGGGCAGGGTTGTGCTGCAGTGGACAATGCCTTATCTGTTACACATCTTTGCATTGTCTGGGCCCACTGAAGCCAAATGGGGACCCTTATGGCTTGCATTTATCCTACTGCTAGGCAGCTGAATAGTGGCTTGATTGGGACTCAGGGCATATTGTTTGTTGAAGGAATTCCAAGGCTCAGCCCAGGTTTCTGTTTGTTGAATTATGCAACTGTTTAGTCTCAGTTTACAGGACAACTCAAGTCTGAGCTATCTACACAGCTCCCCATAGTTTGTCTCTGCAGAGATGGAGCCTCACGGCAATCCAAAACTGAGTTCTCTTTACAAGTCCGAAAACCTGTTTGTGGAATTCTGAGCCAGACAATCCTTACAAAAGCTTTGTTGTCCCACTACTTTCTTAAAGAAAATGATCAGTTCAAATTGTCTTTTTTTTTTTACAAAAACGTTTGCCATGTTGTATGCTCTCATCTTGAAACAAGCCTTTGATTCTCCTCATCATTCCACAAATGATGCAGACTGGGTGCAAGCTTGGCCTCTGGGTATAGCAATACTGCCCAGCAGACTATTGTCCAGAGTAATGCCTCCTGCTCTTGAGTGGGTTGGTGCATCTACGTGATGATTTTAGGCTTAGCCTGGAGGAGCCTGTTCTGTCACCAGGTGCAGGTAGTTGCTTTCTGCCTAATCCTGGAGCTGTTCAGTTCCCAGCTCCACAACATCTGCAGGTAGCTGACATATCCTCAAATCAAAGCTTTTATGTGCTAACTTTTGATAGAATTTCATCCAACCATAAGAGATATTTCCTTGCCTTGATCTCTCCATCTTCAGCTTGCCACAGAAGCAATTTCCACCTTGGCCATGGATACATCTCTTACTAAATCTCTCTACTGGCTGCCTCTTCTCTGCCACATCAAATAAAAGCTACAATGCAAAGCCTTCACAACACACCATTCCGTGTTTCATATTTAAACATCTGCCTCCATTTTACTAACCTTCAGTGTCTATAAAAAAGCAATTTTTACTTCATTCATTGTGTTCCTCAAGCGCTATTGTACCTCAGGAACTGTTAGCATATGTCTTTTTTGTCTTTACCATTCTGCTTAATATTTCTCTATGTTATGAAACCTGATAGTGGTAATGCCTTTTAGGATACAGATACCACAGACTTCTACATCCCCCCTCCTTTTTCTCTGCATATAGCATCCTACAGGTAGATGGCATGTCTTTGGAACACTGTCAGAGTTCCTAGTCCCAAAAAGCCCTGTTTAAGTTTTATCTGAAACAGGATTAATGTTACTCATTAAGCTTAATGTTTACCTTTTGTCCCACTGAACCTCCATGAGGAATTAATTAGTTAATGAACCACAGCTTCTGTTCTTAGTTAAGTGATTGTGTAAATAGTATTTTATGAAAATCTATGTACATAAACTCATGTATAATCAGAAATTATGTAAACTGGCATGTGGATTGGTCTGCCATGAAGAAGCATGCTTGTGGAATTGTTCATAGAATGTATTTATTCATAACATGCAAAACATTAAGACAAACAACATTCAGCTTTTTTTCCTTTTTTTTCCTTTTTTTTTTGTGTCAGACAATTGCTAGTTTAGATGTCAAGAATTAAGAAGCAAGTGATTTTCCTAATTAAATCAGTAATCAAGAATATGGGGCTGAAGAACCTGCACAAATGTGATTGGAGGAGTCAGCAGTATGGTCTTGCTGCAAAGAAGCCTAGCAGCACCCTGGACTTCATTAGCATGATCATAGCCAGCAGGTCAAGGAGAAGGATTATTCTCACCTTCTGAAGTCGTATTTGGAGAGCTGTACTCATTTTTTCAACTCCATGTTATTAAAAAAAAAGAAAAAAGATGAAAAGTTGCAACAAGTCCAGTAGAGGACAAGTCACGTGGGTAGAGCATGAGATGCACAGAAAGAGACTGAATGATCTGGGTTTGTTCAGCTTGAAGAAGAGAAAGCTGGGTAGGTACTTAACTCCAGTCTTCAACTATCCCATAAAGAAGTTATGATAGTCAAACTCTTCTCAGAGATGCTTAGTGAAGGAAGAGGCAGGAGTCAAAAGCTGAAGCAAAAGAAATACTAGATAGGCACAAGGAAAACACAATTCACAATGAAACTTCTCAATTATTGAAATAGGTTGCCAAGACAGACTGTGATCTCCATTTGGTGATTTTCAAAGTTCATCTGGAGAAAACCCCAAATAATCTACACTAAGTTTGAAGTTTGACCTGCTCTGGGCTTCTTGGACAAGTTGACTTCTAAAGTTTTCCTCCAACCAAAATGATTCCATGAATAAGGAGAATTTGAAGTGGTTCACCCCAGATCAGAGTTTGTTAGAGACACAGTTCTATCCATGGGAGACATGGATAGTGTCCTGAAACTTAGTTTGACTGAATCACTTACCATAAAGAAAACATGCCAATGGAAAAGCAAACCCAAATCTAATTATAGGTTATTTTTGTTTATCAAGCACAATAACTTGTTACTTACAACTGATGATTCAGCATAATAAATAAATTTGCTTTTACCCTATTCATCTCTATCTCATAAATAAAGACTAAATTCATGTCAGTCACAGTGGCATCTCAATACTCCAGGCACCAGTGATTTTAAGTGCACCTATGATTCCCACACCACGATTAGGAGGGCCTAGGAGGAGCAGGGTGCCTCCCCACCGAGGTGTGGTGAAAGGGTTTTTCAGACTTGGTGATGGATAGTCATGCCCCAGGGTAGGCTCTGGCTCACCATCCTAGCCTCACAGCAGCATGGTGGGAACAGTACCTGCATCATAAGGGACTTCTCAGAAAATAACAATTGTCTTTTATTATTCACAGTATAAGGGCCTTGTGAATCTTGGCCCATAAAGGGGCCTCCTCTGTGCTACAGCAGTAAAAATTGCAATAAAAAAGATTGCTTTGCATCAAAAAGAAAAGAACATTTGTTGAATTAAGCTGCTCTACCAACATAAATAATGATGTCACAGTCTAACTCTGTCTCTCTTTCTGTTCATTTTTAATTACTTTTGTCTAGTTTCCTTCTTTGGTATAAAAATAGATTTTTCCTCTCTCCATATCCTTTTCAACTGGTTTTCTTTTGTTTTGTTTCGTGTTATAAGTCCAGGTGGCACTAACCTCAGATGTAAATGATGTGTATGTGCTGGAAATAGCAAATAGGAGTCTGCTTGTCCTCAGCAGGGAAGCAACCCTCCAGACAATGATGTTCTCTTTCATTTGTTTCCCATTCCATTTAGCAGCTTTCCTGGATTAAAAGTGGTTTATCAGAACAGATCTTGGCTGCTATCAGTGTTGTAGTTTTGTGTGACAGGGCTCTGGTGGAGGAGGGGGGTAAAAGGAATGGCTTCTGCAAGAAGCAGTCAGGAGCTCTCTGCAGGCCTGGCAGAGCAAACACCAGCCGGCTCAAGGCCGGAGTCACTGCTGACCAAGGCCGAGCCCATCAGAGATGGTCACAGTTCCTCTGAGAATAACATTTAGGAGAAAAAAAAACACAAGCAGCTGCATTTTGCCACCAGAGAAAGGAGTGAGAAGCTGTAAGAAACTGTGCAGTCACCAAGGCCAGGGAAGGGGGAGAGGAGGTGCCCCAGGTGCTGGAGAGAAAGATGCCCCTGCAGCCTGTGGAGAAACCCATGGTGGAGCAGGTGTTCCCCTGCAGCCCGTGGAAAAGGCTGAGACCCCACCTGCAGCCTGTGGAGAGGCCCCACGCTGGAGCAGGTGGAGACACAGGAGATGCTGTGACCTGCATTGGAGCAAGTCCCTGCCAGCACTTGCAGCCTGTGGAGAGAGACACACAGGTGAGAGTGAAAGATCCACAGGGAGCAGGTTTGCTGTGGGGTCAGGCCCTACCTGGAGTATTGTGTCCAGTTCTGGGTTCCCTGGTATAAAAAAGACACAGATATCCTTGAGAGAGTCCAAAGAAGGGCTATGAACATGATTAAGGGCCTGGAACATCTCCCCTGTGAGGAGAAGCTGAGTGAGCTGGGACTGTTCGGTCTTGAGAAAAGAAGAATAAGGGGGGGAACTTATTAATGTTTATAAATATCTTAAGTATGGGATGCAGGGGGAATCAGCCAGCCCCTTTTCAGTGGTCTGTGGGGACAGGACAAGGGGCAATGGCTGCAAGTTGGAGCACAGGAAGTTCCACACCGACATGTGGAAGAACTTTTACACAGTGAGGGTGACAGAACCCTGGGACAGGCTGCCCAGGGAGGTGGTGGAGTCTCCTTTTCTGAAGATATTCAAGACCCATCTGGATGCCTATCTGTGCAATATGAGCTAGGGAGCTCCCTAGCAGGGGGGTTGGACCGATGATCTCTCGAGGTCCCTTCCAACTCGTATGATTCTATGATTCTATGACTCCATGGGGGACCAGGCTGGAGCAGTCTGGGCCTGAAGACTGAAAGACATTCTATGATTTATGACTGCACCCCATAGCAGTGACCCACGCTGGGGCAACAGGGGAAGAGCTGAAGCTCTGTGAGAAAGGACTCAAAATTGGAGACATTAGTGGAGGACTGTCTCCTGTGGGTGGGACCCTGGGCTGGAGCAGGGGAAGGGTGTGAGGAACGCCCCCTCCCTGGCTAAGAAGGTAAACAATTCATGAGGAACTGACCCAAACCCCCATTCCCCCACTCCCTGCCATAATGCAGGGAAGAATTGAACGAAATCCTGACTAAAGTGAAATCTGCTAAGAAGGGAGGGGTGGCGAGAAGTGCTTTAAGATCTGGTCACACTTCTGATTACCCAACTCTGGTGTCACTGGCTGTGCAATGCAGTGTAATTATAAGATAGAGTTTTCTTTCCTTTATTCTGTGTTGAGTCTGTTCTGCCCATGCCGCTCATTGCGGAATGATCTTTCCCTGTCCTTATCTCAATTCCTGAGCTTCTCAATATATATTTTCTCCCCTGTCCAGCGGAAAACAGGAGTGATAGAGCGGCTTTGGTGTCCGTCTGGCCTCCAGCCAGGGCCAAACCACCACAATCAGCTCATCAAAGATTCGAATGTTGGAAATATAAGATAGTCCCACCTTGCCTGAATCTATAAAAAAATACACATATGCATGTGCATGCGTAGGATCAGATGCTTTTAGATCAAGGAAGCCGTTTTGAAGAAATAAAATTGTGAATGTATTATGCTTAAAACAATCTGCTTGTGGGCACATAAAGAAATAAATGGAAGGGACAGCTTCTGCGCCCTAACCCTTTCAGAGCTATGTTCTTCACTTTTCTGAGAATGTCTTGTAATCAGATTCCTGAATAAGAGCTAAACTTTTCTGAAAATGTCTTTTAATAGTGTGACAAAACTCGGTCCCTGAGCTAAATTGAGTATCTGACCCTCAAGTGTACAAACCAACATATACTCACTGTAACAGAGTGAGCAAAAGCTAAATGATCTTTATGTCCGCTAACCCAGAAAAGACACTATCCCTTACACCCCTAGTAGCAAAATAATAATCTCCTGACACCAGATAATGAACAAAACCTACCAAATGTTTCTTTCCGCAAAGACTGAGTCACAGCACTCAGAAATATTATTCCTTCTAGCTAAAAGGCTAGCAATTCCCATCTGTTTTTTTCATTAAGTTTCAGCAAAGAAATGTGAGAGTCCCATACTCATTTCCACTCCTAGACCTCATGAAAAATTGAATAATGTCTGTAGCAAAAGAAACCAGTTTGATATGATTTGTTGATCTATGGAAATTAATAGTAAAATATCTCAACTTCTTCCTGCAAGGAATCACAAATCAAGCTTCCTGCATGTTAGAAAAAAAAAGTAATTCTTTAAAACAAAGGGTAAGGAATGAACTGCATGATTTTGACTGATTAATAAGACAGATTCTTTACCGATGCTTGTATAAAATTGGAATAAATCCTTTGGCTTCATTGGTTTTTCCTGAGTTTTGCTCTGACTTGAAGAAGTGCAGAGGCTCAGTGAGAAGCTGATATCATTCTGGCACGACACCATTTAACTCAGTTTATTTCGGTAGAGCTACATCTGGTGAATATTGGCTTGAAAACAAATTCAAGCCCAGACTGTTGATTAAGGTATCAAAACTAAAAAGGAAGGCTTGTACCCTTCTAGGCTATGATTCTCCCTTCCTTTAAAATTACATTTTAGAAAGATTAAATACTGCAGAAGATTGGAATAAGCCTCCAACACACTCTATTGTTATTAAGAATTTATCTGTATTAATAATTAACTGCAATAATTATATTTTAATTTTGAGATTTATATGTTTTTAAATCCTCAAATTAAAAAAGGTTTCTGTTAAAACCCAATATCTTTAGAGAAAGTGATAAGTATGGGTACTATGTATGTGTTCTATATTAAGTTGCTGTGTTCGACCATGTCACAGATGGGACTGATTTAGAGTTTTAAAAGGTACAGGTTTCTGTCTGTCTTTATATTTTATGACCTCTTTTGCTTCCTGACAAAGTATTTTGGGGAAGAAGTAGACTGCAGGATTAAGTTTTGGGAGATTGAGGATTAGATACCTGTGTGAGAATAAATCCATGATTTGCAAGCAAGACAAGATGTAATCTTTTGTAAATGAAAATATCTAGGGAGAGAATTACATGTATGCAGGGTGCTGACTTCTTGAGTGCTGGGAGAGCCAAACTGCTGACTTTGAGAGTCAATTTATTGTAGTGTTATACAGTATTTACAAGCCTGAGGCAATGAGTTTCTTTCAGTCAAGAGTGAGCTCTACCATGGATAAATGCCTTTGTCTGGGCAGGGCAGAGCTGGGAGCTGGCACCTGAACAAGCAAGCCAGCCAAGTGTTTTGGCATCCTAGAAACTAGGGATACAAAGGACTTTCTTATCTAGGGCAGGGTGGTAGAAAGGTTGATAAACAGCCTGCAGTAATGTAAGAGAAGCCCCAGGCAGTCTGTATCCCACAGGTGAAGTTAGGAAAACCTGCCTAGGTACACCCTTATCACATTTTTGGCTGTCAGTATAAATGCCCAAGCAGTCTGCATGCTTGTGGCCCAATGGACACTCTTAGTGTGCAACTAATGCCAGATGGTCTAATTCAGTTTCAGATAAAAATTTGCCTCTATCCCCCTTGTACAGACAAACTGAATAACTGACCTTCCTCTGACAGGGCAATAACCTGCCCTACACACCCCTGAGGCACTTTAATGGGAAACTGTTCCCTGCCACTCACTGGCTCAGCTGGGTTGCCCATGAGCACAAGGCTCAGTCCCTTTGCAGCAACTCTCCGATGTAGAAACACTGAAGTAGAGCATGCTGGCACCCAACCCGATACAGCTGTTTATCCCCTCTGTTGTGCCCTGTAAGAATGCCCTCTGGAGACAGCCTCAGGGAAACCTGCAGAAATCTCTGAAGGAGGAATATACCCAGCCATATATGTCTTTTAGGACTGGTAGGGGCAGAGCCATGGTGAGATATCTACTTGAGAATTTCTGCTGCATCCCATTGACTTTTAATTTTTCAAAGTTGTCTCTAACTGACCATCCTTAAATCTAGGAATACAGCACCCAAGCCCATTCTAAAATGCCTATGGATATACCAGACCAAAGGCATTCCTTAGCACAACAGTCACGGGTCAGAGGTTATCTAGATTCATTGTGAGGAGTGAATGAAGTGAGACATGTAGGAGTGATCAAGGATTCACCTGAGCAGAGAAGAGATTTTTTTTTTGTGCTTCTTGTGAGCCCAACAACTTTACTGCAAGCAACAGGGCACACACTTGCGACCTTTGGTTCTCACAGTTAACAGGTCAAGCTGATGGACATGGGAATGGCATATGAGTTCAAACACGGGTTGCATTGTAGTCAGTGGAAAAACACTCAAAGAGAACCACTAAATGGAAGTGAAGAACAGACAAAAGGCACATGGAGAGAGCAGACAAAGAGAGCGAAAAATGTGCATCGATGAGAAAAGAGAAAGATTGATGAAAGAAAAAAAGAAAAAATGTAAGGAGAATTGTATATATGTGTATAATGAAGAAGAATAGAAGCTAAATGAAACTTTCATTAATGTCCTTTTGGTTGGTTGCTCTAGACAGCATGAAAAGGCGTGAAGCAGGGGAAATAGAGGAATAATCTAATTGCATTTCTAATGAGGGAGAAAATAAGCCTATGCAGAAGAAAAGGTAGGGCTGTTCAATTTCAGCGGGGCAAGCTTTGATAGAATGGAAAGTGTTGGGTAAAAGTGAAAGAAGTAGAATGATGAAGGTGAGGGGCGAGTGAGGGAAATTGGAAGGTGTTCAGAGTAAAATTCATGTTTGCCTTGGGGAATGTTGTGTATGAGTATGGTACCTACCCAGTAAATATACTGTAAAGAAAAAGGGATGCCAATGTGAATGAAAAATGCTCTGTATGAAGCAATCAAGTTTAGGAAGGGACCGAATGTGAAGGATAAAATGTGGATTATGGAAAGGAGAGATAAGAAAGTGTAGAGGAAAGAGAAGGAAATGCAGCAAAAAGACTTAAAGTGAAGTAGCACAAGAGGAGAAAAGAGAAGCAGCAGAAATGTGTTAGGGCAGGAAGGTCATCCAAGGAGATTATAGACTAGGATATTGTAAATGTAAGATATTATTAACCAAAGAAATAGATATGGCAACGATATGAAACTAATTCCCTGCCTCAGTTTTCACAAAATAAAAATAAAGGACAAATGTTAAAAGCAGACATAAAATTTCCCCAGGGAGGAAAAAGAAATATTAGAAATATTACAGGAAATCTCGGTCATGCCAGAACAGGTAATCAAAAATAATGGTCAAAACCATATACACCAAGAATATATATATAAAAAAACCTCAAACTACCTCTACTCAAGTATACTTTACAACTTTCTTTGTAAGAAAAAAAAAAAACCCCAGAAAAAATAGGTTAGAGGAGAGAAGAATAAAAATTGCAGCTCACAGCTCTCCTTTAAAGCATATTGACGACAAGCTAAAAACTATATTTAAAATACCCAGCCCACCAATTTTTCACTCTTCTGATAAAATAAATGTATTTGAAAAAGAACACAATAAAACCACTCCTCAAAGCTCTTGTGTTTTACTCTCTTGTACCTCACATACCCATTAAGGACATAATCTGCTACTACCAATGGAGGCATGTAGCATGGATTTCACGTGGCATTGAGTCAGGTCCCAGCTAACAGAACAGCTTATGTGCCTATAACTGGAGAAATGGTATGGACCTTCACAACCCTGTGTACTCCATCACTGGTCATGGTTTAAGCCCAAGCCTGTAACTAAGCTCTGCTTACTCATGGTTTTCCTTTTCTCCCAGTGGGGTGAGAAGGAGAATCGGAATAAAAAGATAAAACTCATGTGTTGGGATAAGGACAGTTTAATAGGACAGCAAAGAAAGAGGAAATGACAATGACAATGCTAATGAATGTACAAAGCAGGTGATACACAATACAGTTTGCTCAACACCCAGAATATCTAAGATCCATTGGGACAACAGTCTTAGAAGAATCCACCTTAACGAGTCACCTATCTGATATTCCATATGAGGTCAGTAGTTCTAAAGCTACAGATAGTTTCTTTTACCCCTTTTAAAATATTCAGCAGCTGTAGGGCCTCCTCTAACACAGCTATAGTGGGTGAGCTGAATTCATTTAGAATTCATTCAGATAAATTTCCTTGACTTCTGCATGCATGTAGAGCTGCCAACACAAAGCAGAAAGGAACATATTTTCCTCAGCTCATCACACTGATACAGACATCTGATGGTTGCTCTTTTTTTCCAGTTAAAATCTCTGAAAATCCATTGTGAGAGTCTTTTAATGCTAGTGAATACCTTAGTCACACAGGACTCCTCTATCTCTCCTTTAGTTCCCCAGACAAAATGCCAGGCATAATGTTGCAGAAGCACAGGACTGAAGCTTTTGCTGGGTTTTATCTTAACTATCAATGGTGTCTCACATCTTTCTGGAAGAAAGAAAACATTTGTGGAAATGGGACATGGACAGCAGCGAGGGTATCACTTCTCTGACTGTATTGACTAAAAGCTTCTACTGAATCTAGATGAGTAGTTGTCTTCCATCTTCTGTGTATTAAAAGTAACCTCTGACCCATCTAAGAATTTAACCCACACGGTTTCTGTGGATATTTTTGGACGTGTGACTCTCATTTGGTGAATTGACACTGGTTATAGTTAGATTTACTTACACCAGATGTGAAAGATTAAGCTTCAAACCAGGAAAACAGAAGCAGAGTCCAGACTCCCTTAAATCATACCTGTATCTTGAAGTCTCCTAGCCTTCCCATGTGCTCATTTATACTGATTAGACCTTCTGGTGTATTTATTTAATTGTGTCTTATATTTAAGACTATATTTAAGATCTACTATATCAGTAGACAAATTCCATCTTCACAGAAGGAAGGAGCTGTAAAAATGAACCTCTATTTGAGGTTGACAAACAGACAAACATCCAAGCTTTTGTAGCAGAGGGAGGCTTCATTGCAAGACCTTTTTGAAATATAAACCAAATATGTAACTCTACAGGTGCTCAATACATAAAATGCTTGTGGGTGACAGAAAAAGAGTACTTGAGCTGCATTCAAAAGACAAATGCAAAAGGTACAATCAATTGAATGGGGCTGGGTGTAGGAAAATATTATTTAACATGCTGTGGTTCTTGGGGGGAATCCAGATCAGCACCTGAGCAGCTGCATATTCTGGACAATCTGTTGATGATTAATGAAGGAAGAGGGGAGGCCAGTTACAATCATCTCAGCCCAGTGTTACAAATGCATGGTATAAATCAGATTTTCATCAGCTTTCTTTAAAGACCCATTGTACAAAATTGTAGAAAAGGTGATACTCCAAGAATGGGTTTCTCAGACCTGTTCTAGTTGTCTGCACCAGCATGAGTTCAGCTGCACCTAGAAATGTCCATTTATCTCTTCTGTCCATAAAATGGACTTGTACTAATACTACCTCAGATGTTGATGACTGCATGCAAATGTCTTGTCTAGTCAGATGAGGCCCTCCTCTCTTCCCCCCTGCTTCAAACAGCAGGAAATGCTTGCATTGGGCATTAAATTTTTGATGTTAAGCCTTGGAATTAAGTTAGTGATATTTGATATGGAAAAGAATTCTTGCTTGTCTTGAAGGCTTGGTGTTTCCCTTTACACTGAGTTATGGAGTGTGATCCAGGGATCCTCAAGCTATCAACAACCCATGTATGTGATATGTTCCCACAGCAAAGCTTCTTGCTTAGCAGTGTATCTTCAGAAGTGGTGTAATCACACTGTCAGAGCCAAGGAGCAGCATGAACAGCAAAAAAATGTTTTCAAAACATGTTTGATAGCTCAGCAGCATGCTTCCTGGTGTGCTGGATTTAAGGACATGAAAAGCCAGTCTGAATTCCTCTGCATGCCCTGTACAAAATACACTCTTGTCCTTCGTTTGTCGCTGCAATGACCTCAATATTGTCTCCAGTTCCATATTTTCTTCACGAGTGTCTTGGTCAACAAGGATAGAGGGAAAGGTATAGATTATATAGTATATTTTAGGGGGTACATTTTAGTGAATCAAAACTGGAATGGGAAAGAAGGAAATATGCCTGAATTAAGTTTAATTTAACAAACAGTTTAGCTGAAGTGAATAAAAAAAACCCCATACATTTTTAACTAAAAAAGGAAGACTTTGCTCTAATTTAAGGTTCTAAATAGTCTCCTGTTTCTCAATTTACACTGCATTTTGTAGATTTTTTAAAAGCAAGCTAAATTTTTTCAAAAGCAAACAATCTGAAGTAATATCTATTTAAATTATTTTAATTTCAAACTGACACAATTGTGTTGTTGATATTAGCAGCCAAACTAAAGAATGAAAAGTGAACACGGTTGTCTTCATATAGTGTCAGATAAGAGGCGTTATTACAGAGAAGGGGAAAGTTTATGAACTTCTTTCTTTAGCTTGGTCTAACAAAACCCTCAAACAATTTCTTTCATAATAGTGTTATGATCCAATATTCCATCAGTAGGTGTTCATGCACAATGTTTGGTCAATGTCTTTATAACATTACAGCAGCCCACATGTTGACTGCATATATATTTATGCAGCTATATATAAGTATAAAATATATAATGTATAGTTATGTGCAATATACAGTGCAACACACATGCAAGTTGGAACTGTTTAGCTATCAGGAAAAAAATCATTGTTTCACCACAAAGGTAGTCAAACATTGTACCAGGTTGTTCAGCATGAAGACTGGGAAATCTCCATCCTTGGAGATATCCAAAATGTAGCCTGGACAAGGCCATGAGCAAGCTGATTTTATTAAGACCCGGTTTTGAACAGGAGGTTAGACCAGGTGATTTACAGAGGTCCCTTCCAAGTTCAAGTCTTCTGTGATTTCTTTTAGCCAATAGAAGAGTCGCTGCCCTGGGATATTCTTCATGCAAATTAAGTGCCTTGTGACCAAAATAAAAAACCCCTCTGCTCTCATCTACCAGTTGTCACCTCTTGAGCTGTGTAAGAATACCTAGTGGATAATAACAGGACCGTTCCTGAATCCCTTTCTTCAGTCTTGCACCCACCAGAGCCTCCAGAAACCTGGAACAGTCTCACACAGTATATATACTAAAACGATATACAAAACACAGTTCATCTGCAGACATGGAGCTTAGACACACACACAACTTTGGCAGTCCCTAACCGGATGTATGCACAAAACTTATCTAAAGATGTTTTTGAACCTAAACTAGGACTTTCAGGTACTGTAATCAGGGCTAAAAGTAGCAGTGTAATCTCCTTTTTCCAATATGTAGCCTCTCTGTTCTTAGGATTTGACTTCTATCTATGTGTTGGAGGCTGAAACACATTTGTTAATACACTACTTTTGCTTCTTCATTTTCCGTATGGTCTCAAGTTCCCTAGACCTGAATCCTCAAGAAACAATACTCTGCTCTCTCGCTGCACTCAAAAGCTAATTTTGTTTGAAGTGAGCAGGATTTGATACAGTTAAGATCATGATTGAATAAAAAAAAGATGGTGTTTCGAAACCAGAAGCTCACAGAATCATAATTATTAGATTTGTGATATCTTTAAATTTGGGGGGCCTAAAATGATCTTACTGGTACTCGTCTATAAAAGAGTATTCAAACTTAGTTTACAATAATTTAAATATTACCTAGTTGTTTGGGATGAAATTAAGCATTCACATTCTGATATGGAATGTAGGAATGTAAGAAAATGGAAGAAAATCCCTGCATTCCTTCTTACTAGGGGTCATTTTTCTAATGCATATGTCTAAAAATCTGCCTGGTTAGACCATACAAATATGATAGGCAAGGATATGTCTGACAATCTCTTTGGGGTTTAGCAACTGATCTTCTCAGTTGTTCTATAATTGTGCATTTTAGCAGTATCAGAAACATAGGTCTTGATGTGATTTAGATGCTGGACATACAAGGTGGATATAGGAAAGGATCTGCGTTGTGGTCATGAGGATCCTTCAGGTTCAATTCTAAGAGGTAAAAAAGTGTGTCTTCCTCATATGAAGCTTTCTTAGCTCACAAGGCTGAACAATTGGATGGCAGGCCTAAAAAAGCTGTGCAGCTGGCTTTGCAACCATAAAATTAAGTTTAAATGAGAAAAAGGGCACTATTGGTCTTCTGATTTCCAAGCATGTAGGGCTTGCTTGGTTCACATTTTCAAGCTTTGCTGTACACCTGTGAACAAAGAAATTTACTTTTTTTTTAAATAAAAAGCAAGCTGAGAATCTGACTGAACCACATCATTTTGATATGGAACACATAAGCCTTTCCTTCTTCTAAGTACTTTCATAGGCTTTTACATGATGGTCCTGATTGATTCTTAGACAGTCCAACTTCTTGTAGATTTTTACTGAATTGAACTACGTCACCTTATATCTGATCCCAAATCTCATCCCCAAAGCAATTTTTTTTTTTAAAAATCTTGCCTCACTGGTTTTCTGGCTGACCATTTCTAGTCTGATGTCATATTCTTTAACTGCTCACGTTCTTTCTCTTCATGATGAATTATTCATCATCTGGACACACTCCAAAATGCAGTCACTTTTTAAAGACTGAAGATAGTTTATGCCATTAAAAGTAATCATCTCTGGAAAACATGCTTCCCTATTCTGACCCTGCCTCATGCTGTCCTGCAGAAAATGCTTTCAGCTTCCAGAGTCTTTTTCCTGAATATGGTCTTCATTCTTCATGAAATTACCCAGTCATTGCTCCCCACAAGCATGTGGTCCCACATTGGTCTGGAACATATAGAGGGTTATTGTATTACATGGTTATTTGTGACCTGTAAAATTGATACCAAGTTTATTATAGTGCAGCTGACTTGGTTTCACATTTCAGACGTTATTAATCATAATAGAAAAGAGTGTAACAGCAGGAGCATGTCTGATGGAGGCGACTTCAGACTGAGATTTGTCCTATGTGTAGGTTGAAAAACAGTTAAAACAATCCATATTTTAAACTGAATTCTTAACTTGCGAGATCTCTAGTTCCTTACATTTGCTTTTCAGGGTTCTAAACATATAAGGACACTTATGTACTTGGAAGTTAAACGTTGCTTTTATCGGGGAAAAAATATATATATATATATATATATAAGGTAAATAAAGGTTAAGACAGGCAAGCAAAAATCCCACTTCAAGACTTCTTCATTTGCAGTAATTGTTGAAGCAGCCTTGCAAAAATAGAGATTTAGGATAGACTCTGATTAAAGTTACCATGGGGTAAAGGGGACTTACTCCCATGATGTCTACAAACCTATGTAAATGAAAACAGAATGAGAGTTTAGGTGAAATTGGCTGCCTGGAGATGGTTGATTTCCATCTCATAGAAAGTCATTAGTGTAAATCCACCACTTGAGCAGGAAAAGGCCCAACGCACAGAGAGACTGACCCATGGCTAGTTCCTCTTCCAACACAGTTACAGAAGCTGCTAGAAAAAAAAAACAAACAAAAAAACCCAAACAAAATTAAGAAGTATACTACAACAAGAAATGCTTTTTCTTGTAAGAAAAATATATATTCCTATGGCTCCTGGGTAAATTCATCAGGTAGGAAGTGTTTGAGGAACTGTGGCTCACGCAAGAGCCCTGTTAATGCTGTTTTGTGGGGCAACAGCTGTACTACCACTGCAAAGGCAGAGAGGTGCAAGAGTGAATTTCCTTGCTGCTTAATAACATTGAGGCCAGTAATCAGGGAAAGAATTACCAGACACTAACACAGGCATCTCTGGCTTCTAGTTACAATACTAAAGACTAAGATTTTGCAGAAAGACAACTTTTTGTGCCTCAAAGGTATAGGCTAGCAGAAAGCCAGAAAAACTTTCCCAGTTGGCAAATACCTTTAGAGCTGCTTTCTTGACCTTTGATTTGAAATATGCAATACTCACCATGTCATTCCCAGGATCATTGCAGAGATGAAACACAGCATGCTCATCACTATGCTGCTACGTCTTCATTTAGTTAGGCTCACTATAAGGTGCTTCTGAATAATATGGAGAGGGCCACGTGATATGTCACATAAAAAGGTTTGGTGTTTTAAGCTCACACTTCATTTCAAATTTGGGATTAGTGTTATTGAAGGCAGGAGGCACTATTTTTCCGGAGTATTTAAACACTTCATTGAAGAAACCTGAGTTTTGCAGCCTACCTGCAAATGCAAACATTAGGGGAAATTTATAGAATGAATCATTAAAAAATATTTGCCCAAGCCTCTTCAAGAGCTCAAAGACAATGTGTTGACACTACAAACACATTGTAGGAGAGTGTTTGTAGTGGAGTGAAGGAGAACAAAACACAACCGTTTATACTATGTTTCTTTACTCTGTCAGATCCTCCAGACTGCAGAAGGTCTTAGAAACTGGCAATTTATTTTAGGGGTATGCAGGGATATTCAGCACTGATAGCAAATAATTTTGCATAAAGCTTAAAATTCTAGTACATACAGTAAGGCTAAATCCCCAGAGTACCTCTCAGCTTTGAACAGTGCTGCTTAGGAAAAGAAGTGATTGTATATGCAAGAGAAAATCAGAAATAAAACCCATCTATGCTGAAAAATGGAATACCAAATGGGGAGATAAATAATATGCTGCTTCAAAGTAAGTCTTGCCACACAAATCCTATAATCACTGTGAGAAAAAGGGATTATGTAAATATATTTGGTGATTAGCAAAATTACATATTCAAAATTATTTAATTTCATTATCCACTGAAAATTACATAAATAAATACCTACCGTACCTGCCTTTTTTCCATCTGTCTCTGCCATTTAAAAAAGTTATTATCTCCAAGATAGACAATGTATTACCCAACTGATGAACTAGATTTTGCTCATCAAACATTTACGATGTATGTAGTGGGAACAATTTCAGAGCAAAATGGACAGACTGATGGTTAAAGTGCATGAATGAGAATCAAAAAAATCTTGGCATTGCCTTTACTTTCTTACTCACAAAAAAAGCAATTCTTTTTATGTCTTGTTTCTGACATATGCAAAATTTGCTTTTTGCCTGGCCACTTGGTCAAAATGTAATGTGTCATACATCGAAGTGGGACACCAGCAAGAGATAAGAGCAGGTGGAGAAGAGGAGGAAGGCTGCTAGGTATGGCAATAACGACAGTTGTCACGTGTAGCCACGCAGCCAAGCCTAGAAGGTAAAAAGGAAACTATCCCTCCATCCCATGAAAAGGAATGTGAGTCCCAATATTGAAAGGCACTCTGTCAGCTTCTGTGGAAGCTATAGGGTGATAAATAAAAAAGGAATTATAGATAGGTCTAAACATCTTGCATTGCCTGGGTCAATGTGGGTAAGATTCTTTTCCGTTAAGAATGGAGTTCCGAAAGGGAGAAGATAATATACGAGTAACTCTGTGTAAATATCCAGGGTGGAAATCTGTCCAGACATGCATGGGTTGAGTAGTGACCCAGGGATGAGGACAACATTCCCCAGTACTTTGATGAAAATTAAGTGTGACCCTAAGATGAAAAAAGACTTTATATGAATCCTCACCTAGAAGAGAGAAGACAAAAGAAACCATTTGCAATATATGACCTGAGGCACTGTCTTAATTCACAACTGTATGTTTTAAGATCCAAAATAACAAAAGCTACTTTCAGATCTGTTAGAGGGAGACAGATCAGTTATCAAAGCAAGACAAGAAATGGTGCAAGACAGAACTTGCAGCAAAAAGGACAGCCTAAAATGGCTGGAAGAGTATGCAGGCACTGGAGCAGCAGCAACTAGACCCTCATCAAATTATGAGCTCATCTGAAATCCGTATTTGCTAACTGGAAAGGCTTAACAACCTCCAACTGCAGTTGAAAATGATGGGGGAAGGGAACATAACCCAGGTTTATCTGTTGCCTCTCTAGAGGTAAAGGTATTAAAGTTATCATGTTTATAGTTTTACTTTAAGCATTAACAATCATTAGTTTGTTTACCTCTCTGTTAGGAAACGTAGAATCATAGAATGTGCTAGGTTGGAAGGGACCTTCAAAGGTCATCTAGTCCAACCTCCCTGCAGTAAGCAGGAACATCTTCACTAGATCAGGTTTTTCAGAGCCCCATCAAGCCTGACCTTGAATATCTACAGGGATGGGGCCTCCACTATATCTCTGGGCAACTTGTTCCAGTGATCCACCACCTTCATATTAAAGAACTACTCTATGACCTCGTGAACAGTTCTTCACCAGTTTTCTTATAGGCTGCTGGCCACACTTCTGATGCAGCCCAGGATGTGGTTGATCTTCTGGGCTGCAGATGCATATTGGCGGCTCATGTCCAGCTTCTCATCCACCAGTACTCCTAAGACCTTTTCCTTGTGTTCTGCTTTCTAGCACATCATCTCCTAACCTGTATGGATAATGGAGATTGTCTGGACCCAGGTGCAGGACCCTGCACTTGGCTTTGTTGAACCTCATGAGGTTCACCTGGACCCACCTCTCCAGCCTGCCCAGTTCCCTCTGGATGGCATCCCGTCCCTCTGGCACATTAACTTCACTACTCAGTTTGTTGTCATCAGCAAATCTGCTGAGGGTGCACTCAGTCCCACTATCAATATCATTAATAAAGATAATGATTACACTCTGTGCAATCAGATCTTTAATTTGATCCTTGATGCTTCCAAATAAGTCACATATTGAATGTTAAATATGGGTGTCCAACACCCATGAATTCCACACCCAACAATATCTGAACACCAGTCTTTACTAAACACGTCTTTATGACAGCTCCACAAGGCAGAAAAGCATCATGTTGTGGTAACAGGATCATGGAAAGATAGGCAAACTTGTAAAGAAGTTATTGCAGTGCAGGGAAATCAAGCAATACTGTCTTGTCTTCAAAAAATACTCTCCATCACTGAAAAAACCCTTTGTCTCTAGGCAAAGTTCATGGAAATAAATCCTAGGGATAATCTAATGAAGAGCATATAGAACTTGAAGGAATTTTCACTGATTCAGCCAGAGGACATCTGTGGTATTTAACACTGAACCTAATCCAGCAGCACTTGAGGTCAACTGTCTCACTGCCAAGAGATGTGGTTGCCCTTGCCTCTGATTTCTCCCCACTCCACATCATCATCTGTGCATGTGTCTTTCTCTATGTGACATCAAATAAACTCCTTGAGGTTTCAGATAAACAAGGAGATTTAATGGAAATCTTTTCTGTTCATTTATTTGCGTGTGTGATAGGTTAGTTTTCTATAGATCAGCTGGACCAGCTGACTCACAATTCAGTTTCAGCTCCAGTACACGGGAAATGGTAAAAGTGCACAGCTGGAGAAAAAAGCAAAAGGGAACATCACCTCAGGGTGCATCGACCGGTCATGTGAGTTTGAAATGTTTATCAAGTTATAGATCACACCTCTCCTATTTACAATTTCTTCTCAGTGGGATGGAATAAGTATTTTTTCTTCCTTCTATATAAGGAGGTGGTCAAAACACAACTCAGTAAAGGTCCTGCACATGGGTTGGGGCAATCCCAAGCACAGCTACAGTCTGTGTGGAGAATGGATTGAGAGCAGCCATGAGGATAAGAAATTGGGACTGTTGGTTGATGTAAAGCTCAACATGACCCAGCAGTACACGCTTGCAGCCCAGAAAGCCAACCAAGTCCTGGGCTGCATCAAAAGCACCGTGACCAGCATGTCAAGGGAGGGGATTCTGCCCCTCTGCTCTGGTGGGACCCCATCTGCAGTACTGTGCCTAGCTCTGGGGTCCTCAGTACAAGAAGGACATGGAGCTATTGGAGTGAGTCTGTAGGAGGGCCAAGAAGATGATCTGGGGGATGGGGCATCTCTGCTATGAAAAGAGGCTGAGAGGGTTGGGCTTGTTCAGCCTGGAGAAGTGAAGGCTCTGGGAAGACCTTAGAGTAGCCTTCCAGTACCTGAAAGAACTGGAAACAGGAACAGGAAATCTGGGAACAAGGAAGAATGGCTTCAAGATGATGGAGGGGAGAATTAGATGTAAGGAAGAGAAGCTGTGGCTGCCCCCTCCCTGACAGGGTTCAAGGCCAGGTTGGATGGGCCTTTGGGCAACCTGGGCTAGTGGAAGATGTCACTGCCCATGGTAGGGGGTTGGAACTAGATGGGCTTTGAGGTTTTTTTGAACCAAACTTTTCTATGACTCTATGATTGTATGATTATGGACAACAAAGCAGTGAGGATAAGAACAGGTAGAAAGTAGATAGGAGACAGGTAGTACCCTTCCTCAAGGTCTTTCAGTTTACCACAGCTTTTGTTTGAATTTTTGACTTGTGACCTCCCACAAATGAGGTGATGGTTGTTTTTTCCTTGAATGAAGCTTGAAAAATACAATTTCTTGTCTGTCAGAAGTATTGATATTTAGGGGGAGTTAAAGCTAAGAGATAAAGGAATTATCCTGAATAAAGATGAAAACTCAAACACCACACAAGAGGTCTAAAAGACACAAAGTGAGAGAATTTTAGAATTATTGCATCTCACTTGAGTTTAATTTGACAAAAAAAAAAACTGTCTAGCAGCCAGCCACCATGAACTCTTTTTCATCACCACAGAGTAAGAGACTGTCTAGAGGCTGTGTCAAGGTCAAACACTTGTTTGGAGAGGAAAAGCTCACTTTGACTGCCTCAAGTTTAGAAGTCTAAGTATTCAAGTCTAAACATTCAAGTTCAAGCATCATTTTTCTAATCAGTCACTTAATATTCAATGTGCATATTCTCAAATATAATAAAAATCTGGTGCAACATTAATATTGATGACTAGGTTTAATGTAAAAGTTAGAAGAGAATGAAAAACAAGAGAAGAAATAAAGCTTCCTCCACCTCCAACACCATTGGGGATAACACTATAGTCAGAGTAATCTGGTACTTTGACTCTTTCCACAGTTTATCTTTCCCATCAGAGCTAACACAGCAGCCTGGTTCAGGTCACTTTGCCTACAAGTATCAATCCAGAAAGCTACTGCAGTACTCATTCCCCAATTTACCATTTTCCCAGAGCACCAGCACATGAATCCTTCAGCTGAGTCTCCATGATGTCATTTGCCCTTTGTCTCAGTATTGCGTAGTAGGATACTGGGAGAGAACGGAGGCTGCAGAAAATGGCTGTTGAGAGGAGCTGCTGGAATGCCCTGTAGGCACCAGACTATCAACATCAGCCAATTCAAGGCCAAAGTTTCTGCTGACCAGGGCTGAGCCAATCGGTATTGGTCACAGCACCTCTAAGAATCACATATAGGAGAGAAAAAAACCAGAAGCAGTGGCATTTTTGCCACTGGAGAAAGTGAGGAGATGTAATGAGCTGTGCAGACACCAAGGTTGGGGAGGGCAGGGGAGAAGGCGCCCCAGGTGCCAGAGAGAAAGATGCCCCTACAGCCTGTGTAGAAACCCATGGTAGAGCGGCTGTCATCCTCCCCCCTCCACTGCCCTACAGTCCATGGAAAAGGCTGAGACCCCACCTGTAGCCCATGGAGAGGCTCCACACTGGATGGAGCAGGTAGAGACATAAAGAAGATGCTGTGACCCGTGTTGGAGCAAGCCTCTGCCAGCACTTGCAGCCCATGAAAAGAAACAGAGACACAGAGATGAGCGAGAGAGAGATTTGCGCCAGAACAGGTTTTCTGGGGGGAGGCTTGGAATCCCATGAAGGACTGGGACTCAGAGACATTGTGATTTATTACTGCCCGCTATAGCAGTGATCCATGGCGGGGCAGTTGATGAAGAGATAAAGCCCTGTGGGAAAGGACTCACGCTGGAGAAGTTCGTGGAGGACTGTCTCCCGTGGGTGGGACCCCACGGTGCAGCAGGGGGAAGAGTGCGGAATGAATCCCCCCCGCCAGGCGAGAAGGAAACCAGCTTGCAGGGAACTGACCGAAGCCCCCATTTTTTCCAGTCCCTGCCCTCCCCGTGCCATGATGGGGGGGGGGGGGAAGAAGGGAGTGAAATCATGACTAAAGGGAAGTCTGCTTAGAATGGAGGGGTGGGAGGAAGGTGCTACTGAGAACCCTATTTTACCCAGTCCCCCCTCCCCCTGTGCCACAACGTGAGGGAAGAAGGGAACAAAATTCTGACTAAAGTTTGCTAAGAAGGGAGTGGTGGGGGGAAAGTGTTTTAAGATCTTGTCACCTTGTTTTAAGATTTGGTCACTCTCTCGACTCTGGTTTTCACCGTTTCTGTAGCGTAGTGTAATCAATTAGATAGTTTTCTTTCCTTCACTCTGTGTTGAGTCTGTTTTGCCCATGTCGTTGATGACAGGATGGTCCCTTCATGTCCTTACCTTGACTTCTAAGCCTTTCAATATATATTTTTTCTCCCCTGTACAACTACAAAGGGGAATGATAGACCAACTTTGGTGGGCATCTGGCCTCCAGCCAGAGCTAAACCACCACACCCATCTTCACTCCCACTATCTCAGATAGCCTTTGACTCTTCCTGCTACTTATTACACATTTAGAATTGAAAGTTTGGGAGAGAACTGTGGTCACCACACTTCAAAGGAGCCATAGTGTCCTTTGTTTTCTGAAACTGATATTGCTTGAGAGAAGCTCACCTTAAACATCTATAAACTCAATTTCTTCTTCTTCTGTAAATCTCTGGGTTAGACTTTACTTTGGTGCCTACAAAATGTCAGCTGTTATGTCACAACGTTATTTCTGAACATCTTACTGTGTCCTGATCATGGTGGTGTGTTTTTACAGGACTTATTGGTGCTGTTCACCATTTATGGGCACTTTCTGTTGTCATATCTGTAGACTTTACACACTGGAGATAGGAATTATGTTCTTTGTCCTCATCTTAGCCTGGCCCGTGAGCTAGAAACACATAATAAATACAACATTCTGAGTCACATTTCCTTCAAATAAAACTTTATAGGTCCTGAATTATCAGAGTCACGTGTCTTATGCTAATAAAACTTTGTGCCATTTTGTGGTGTGGAAAGTTGGAGTTTTGAATGGGCCACCATCTGGATTTTAATTTTTATATATGGTCTATATTGATGCCTAAAGTTAATATCGCATCTACATTTCCATTCCTAAAGCCCATTATGACAAGCTTATAAATTTAACCTTTAAAAAAATAAAATAATCTGTTCTCAGGCAGCTGTCAAATGTCTTTCCAAAACCTGAATGTAAACAATTGTTATTTTTGATGATGCAAACCCCATGTTTCATTATTAGTTCTGATGGCTCAAAAGAAGAAGGCAGACACTTGAAACTTAGTGAAGCGTGACTTGTAGTCATGGCTTCATGTAATCACAAGTAAACCTGTTTTAATTTGGCTATTTTCTAGAGATTTAAAATGTCTTCTTCCTATGCAGTGCTCTCATATTTGACCTATAAAGGACCTGTCAAAGCCCCACTGTCACAGAACATGTGTGGAAGTTGATTAGAAATTTCCATTAAGTTGTCAATCTCTGTGCAGTGCTGGTATTTTGCAAAGAAAAATATATGAAAAGGAAAATCTTTTAAATATATATACTAGTGTGGAAAATTAGTATAAAATACCTACATACTTATGTGTGTTTAAAGAGCTATTTACATACAAAACCACAAAGCCTCAGGAGGATGTATTTCCATATTGCATGTAAAATAGACAGCTGCAATTTATAAAACTGCCTAAACATGTATTGATGCAATCAGAATTAATTAAAGTGGAAGGGAACAGTTATCTTAAAAGTTCCTCCTTTAAAGTTCTCCATTCTTTTAAAGAAAGACTCCTACAGTTCATTTATCATTAAATAACTTTTATAGCTGTCTTAATTACTTTTTATCATACCATACTTCATATTTTTTCATTCTCATGATATTTAATCATATAATTTGTATAATTCATAGTTTATAAAAAATTAACACCAGGAAGAATCAATAGTGTAATTTAATCTGAACACAGAATAACCGGTGCCATGGAATTTTGTCTAGCTGTTTCTGTAACAGGCTTTCTATCACAGTCTAATTTAAACTTTGCTGAAGAACTAACATCCCAGCTTGCTTTAAAGTTTCTAATACTATGGAGTATCTATTGGATTATTTAGTAATTTCTTCGGATAGTCAAGGTAGTGTTCAAGTCTATAGTAAGGCATTTAATTTTAGGTCAATTTACAGTGGAATCCTATATTTGATCAGCTGAAGCACCCTCAATACTTCATTATTTGCTTTATGTGAATACCTTCCCCCCCTCCTCAAATTATTTCTTTTCCTGGGATGACTGCACTACCCTTTGAGAAGCGCTGCATTACCAAGAACTTCTCAACAAGTCTGGCAGGTATGATAGATAATCCATAGGAAATCCATTAACTTTCAGTAGGAACGGCTATAAACCAGGCAAGAAAATATCAAATGGTTCTAAACTTCTCCACGAAGACAACTGAGTCAAGACCAAGATCTCCATTGAGCCTTCTGGAAGTTTGGACACATAGTTCACATAAGCATTGTAAAAGTCACCTGTTTTCCTCTTGAGCCTCTTAATTTAATTTATTCTTTAAAATGTAAGCTTAGCTCCATTGAAATTTATTTGGCTTTATCTTCCAACTATGAGGTTTTATTATGCTTCTTTCTGCACAAAATAGGTCACTTAAAATAGTATCTTGGGTTCAACTAGGATAGGGTTAATTTTCACCAGAACTCAGGATGAGACACAGCTAGGACAGGTGACCCAAAAAACCAAAGGAAGTATTCCATACTATATGATGTCATGCTTAGTATAAAAGGGGGCTAGCTGCGAAGGGGTGGCACAGCTCCAGGACTTGCAGCTCAGGGTTAGTCCAGCTTCTTGATGTGTCTGAGCATGAGATCTGAATTGTACAGATGTTAGTGAGAAACTTTATTGTGTATCACCAGGTTTGTATATTCTAAGTACCAGTGCTGTTGACACCCCCTACCTTTGCTGTTCCAGCAAAGCCACGAGGTTTTCTTTTGTCTTCACATCATCCCACTGGGGGTGGGTGGGTGAGTGAGCAGCTGCATGGCGCTCAGCTGCCAGCAGCAGCTAAACAATGACAAATAGCATCAGAAAATTTCCCCTTGAATTGATTAGGATCAGGTCATTTCTTTGACCATAATTTCATTATCATTCTTTTTTCATCTGCCCTATCCTTTCCAACCAGCTGTTCTTGTATCTAAAACAAATAAATATTTTTGATGGGTGAATATAAGTCAAAAAAATCAATAGAGAACAGAACTGTCTACAGCAGAGTGACTGCATCACTCATCAAGGGAAGAACTACAAAAGTCATCTACCTAGACTTCTTTAAGGCCTTTGGTATGGTTCCCCACAACATTCTTACCTCTAAGTAAGATATGGTTTTAATGGATGGACTGTTAGATGGATAAGGGCTTGGCTTTATGGCCATGTCAAAAAAGGTGCTGTCAATAGCCCAATGTCCAAGTGCAAAATAGTAATGAGCAGTGTCCCTCAAGAGTCTGTACTAGATTCAATATTTGATGTCTTCATCACGTGATTAAGGGCACTCAGCAAGTTTGCAGATGACACCAACCTGAGTGGTGCAGTGGATTCACTGGAGGGAAAGGATGCCATGCAGAAGGACTCTGACAGACTTGATGACAACATGAAGTTCAATAAGGCCAAGTGAAAGGTCCTGCACATGAGTTGGGCAACATGCAGTATCAATGCAGACTAGGGGATGAATGGATTGACAGAAGACCTGCAGAGAAGGTCTTGGCAGTACTTGTGGATGAAAGATTAGGTATAAGCTGACAATGTGCATTTGCAACTCAGAAAGTCAAAAGAAGCATGCATAATGGGTTGAAGGAGGTGATTCTGCCCCTCTACTTGACCCTTGTGGAACCCTATCAGCATTACTGTGTCCAGCTTTGGATTGCCCAGTACATGAAAGAGAGAGACCTGTTAGAATGAGTCCAGAGGACTGAAACACATCTCTTGTGAAGAAAGATTAAGAAAGTTGGGGCAGTTCGACCTGGACAAGAGAGGTTTCAGGGAGACCTTCTTGAAACCTTCCAACACTTACAGTGGGCTTATAAGAAAGATGGAGAGACTTTTTGCCAGGGCATGTAAGTGTCAGAACAGGCTTTTAACTGGAAAAGGGTATATTTATATTGTATGTAAGGAAGACTTTTTTTTTTTTCCAAGATTAGTGAGACACTGGAAGAGATTTTCTGGAAGGGTTGAGGATGCCCCATCTTTGGCAGAGTTCAAGGTCAGGTTGGATGTGTCTGTGAGCAATTTGATGTAGTGAAAGATGTAGCTGCAGGAGAGTTGGACTAGATGGCCTTTAAAGGTCCCTTCCAGCTCATTACCATATTCCTATGGTAATGTGAAGGAACACCTAGAAATGAGAATGTGCTTCTTAAGACGACAATTTATTTTTTATTAGATGTGTATTTTGAACAACAGTATTGGGTAGCACAGTCATGCAGCACAGGCACAACTGAAACAGCACCACTGTCATCCCATATGTAGAGATGAAACAGATATTTCCAGTAAGTTAAAGTAGCTCTAGTGTAGTTAATTTAGCTGGATTTTGATTAGGGCATGAGGGCAAACATCCTTTTTTCTTCTAAGAATGGAACTTTAATACTCAGAAGAGGTGCAACTTTGTATGTTTTAAATATTGTATTACATAGGCTTGCCCTCACTGCATTAACAGCCTGAAGTATCAAGACCTTCTAGAGTTCTAAGGTGTGTTTTAATAATAAAAGTGACCCACCAAGATTTAATAACTCTCAGAGTAGATTTCAGAGGGAAAACAGTAACTGCATGCCATAGGCACTTTTCATACTCTCTCCTTTAACAAGGCCTGGGTTTATTTGCTGGCTAACACGACAGTCATTGATTCTTCTGGAAGAAAAATACCATGAACAAAGTTTGACATTCAATAAAAAGTGAGGAAAAATCACCTTATAATCAACATTTAAATCCTAAATATTTTTTCTGTTTCTCAACATTACAGATAAAAATATAACTGTATTGAGAATGCCCTTGAGAATACATAAAAAATTGGCATCTTCTGAAATGAAGTGTGAAATATTTTAAGAAAACAGATGTGTCATTTTCTGATGCACTGAATGATACTGGAATATCATCAAGCTGTAGACTGATAATTAGCTTAGGAGAGAATTATAATATTTTAATACATACATAAACAGGTGAGATGAAGAGCAAAATACACATGCTGAGCAAGTCTGCCTCTACTCTGCTAGTTTTTCTTCACTTCTTCAGAAAGAAAGACACATGTGTGATCTTTCTGATCCAGTGATACAAAACCATCTCTCTTCAATGTGCCCGTTTCATCCTCCTCCATGTTCACTTTGAAACAGCTGCGCATGGGATGACTCACGCATTAAGGAGAAATACCATGACTGAAGCCCAGCTTCCAAAGCATTCTTCTTCAAACAATGACTTTGGTCTTACTGTTTTCTCATCCACTCAGATTTCCATTAATATATCACAGACTCCTCTTTCTTCTTTTTCTTTCTTTTTTTCTTTCTACTTTTTCTTAGTATAAATCAGATGTTCTCCAGCTATTTTCTAGTGCATGCAACTCAGTAGAAAGACTGTCCAGTGGAAAGCTCCCAGCCCTATTCACAGAAGTTGTCTTCTCACCCTGTCTTCCCATTTGATTCATATTGTAGTAACTACAGAATTTGCAGCCACTCAGAAATATTGTTCAGTGAGCCTTCAATGTCTTCTTTATTTGTCTAGATTTGATTTAAAGGCTGTAAACAAGTATAAATAGAAGATTATGGCCAGATAGTTTCAAGAGATTGAGTTAATGCTATTTTAGTAAATTGCCGCCCCTCAAATGGAGACAGTGTAATTGACTTTGAGTAGTTTCTAAATGCTTGGCTTCATTTAAAGCACTTTAGTTCTTCTCTGGGTCTATATGAGTGGTGATTCAAATTAAACTGTTCAACTTTGAATTGTATCAAACTAGGAAAGCAGGCATGGATGAATACTATCCCTCTATGAATACTATTGCCAGTTTTTCTCTCTGTAGTTCCCACCTTTAGCCATGGCCATGCCTACCCCCGAAAATCCACCCTTCCCTGGACATCCCAATAACAGATCAGATCAGATCTGGTCTGCTTACTTGAAAAATTCAACACTAAAAAACTTTTGGTGGATAAACACGGACCTCATATTAAGCCTCCTTTCCCCACCTCTGTTCTAATACGTACAAACTGAATTCTAGAGGCATGGTTTCAACCTGAAGAAAAACTATTCTTTCTCCTTGGTCTCAATAGAGAAAGTTTGGAATCTCTTCCCCAAGGGGACCAGAGCAAGCTTGTCTTCCTTGAAAAACTTACAACCAGATTTAACTTACTGGGCAGCAGTTATTTTAATTATCTTCAAGTGTAGAACTGAATCAAAATAGCTGCTGTTGTGGGAGTCCCTCATGTGTGCTTCATATGATTTGGAAGTGTCTGGCATCTTGAAGAGACTAAAATCTTTGCAAAATAAATAAATAAATAGATAGATAAATAGATAGATAAAATGCTCTAAAAATAAAGTTATTTAAGTATGAAATTAAAACTTGCTACAGCTCTTAAAAATAAAGAGCCACTAATAACCGCAAAACCCTTATACAAGAGATGATGTACATCTTGTATACTACAGCCACGTCTGAGCCTTTGTGCTGTTTCTCAGAGGAGCACAGCATTGGCTAGGCACAGGTCTTTCATTTTCCTCACCACCATGGTCTTCTCTCCCTCCAGAACCCAACTTGTCAGGTGGAGATGCTCGGTCAAGCTGTGGTGTATCAACTGGAGCTTCCCCACATCCTCTGGTGAAGTTAACACCATCCCACAGTAGGCTGGATCTCAGATACCAGGCTGGATCAGAAACCATTCAGAGGGCTGCTTCTTCATGTGGTTTAGAAGTAGCCAAGATAGAGCAAAGGCCCATTCTGTTCTAGTGTCCTAAAAGAGTAACCAAAATTGGATGACCAGGCAATAGTTTAAAAAAAAAGCAAACGAGGCTAAAAAATAGCTTCCCAGTGCCCACTGATGTTTATCTTTGGCTTTCCTAGCCTTCAGTTAATTGTTTAATTCCATTTTGATCTCATTAAATCTTGCAGCATCCATTGCATCCTGTGACAAGGAGTTCTATAACTTAACTATGTACTGCATGAAAAGCCAACTTAATTTGATGGTTTTGTTTGCAGGTTTCCCTTAAATCTCACATTGGAAAAGAAAATGATCACACACTCCATTTATCTTGTCGTACTCCTCAAGTTTTTGTTGATGTCTAACAAATCTCCTCTTAGATGTCTTTTTTTCTAAGTGCATGAGAATTATTCTGTATCTCATTTTGATCCAATATGCGTATCTCTGTCTTCCAGGTAGAACTGATTCTCCTAGTACATTGTAATAGGACCCTTAGTGCCTTAAGTGGAGCTGGAGGCCACACTGGCAGATAGATATGCCAAAGCAAACTCTTTCATCACCAACAATAACTTCACTGTTCCTGCACTCATGTTTTTATATGTCCAGCCTAACAGGACCATTGAGTGTTGATAAATTTCTCTTTATATCAAGTAATCATTACCTTCAGAGGGTATAGAAATGACTCTTGATGGAGCACAGATTACTCCCTTCCACAGCTGACAACCTTTCAAGGCCACCTCTGTAAACAGATTTATGACTGAGGCACAGCTTGTCCCCGGCTACCTCCCTGATTCTACCTCATGAAGTCTCCTGGGACGCAAAAGCTTAGTGTCCAGCAAAGATCAGGTTGTATGATCCCAGTGCTGCAGAGCAACAGACAGGCTGTGTGTATAAGACAGTGTTGAACAACAATATCTTGAACACCTGTCTCTAAGGCGTACATTGAGGCATTTTGTATCCCTGCAGATCTCAGTAGGACAAGGCCCTCCCGAGTTCATGCTTCCTGCTGACACTAGCTCATCTAATAATGCCCCTGGACTTGTCCATTCTCCAGTTGAAAAAGAAAGGGCAGTGTCTTTTGCAGATCTGGCTGTCACCAATACAGAGCATAACCGCAGCCTTTTCTGTCATCCTTTTAGCCTCTGTCATCATTTCTCCTGTAGGCTGATGCCTCTTTCACAGCGGGGATGCTGTATCTTGCCTCAGCCTGAGAGGGTTAATCAAAGTTTCCTGAAAGTGTCTAATGCTGTAAAGAGGATCCTGAAACCTGAATTCATGTTTATTCAGAGCCTCTTCAAATGCGAATCACTTATGTAAAGCCCTGCAGCCCTGAGACTCAATTCGGATTACTTACAATTACCTGATATTATTTGAACAGAGTAAAGCTCCCTCTTTTCAAGCTTTTCAAGATCAAAGAGTCAGTCTTCACCCTTTACAGCTTGTCACTTTAAAACCCTGAAGCAAGAATCAAAGGACACCTTTTCCCAAGCACTTCTATTATATCCAGACTACATAACTGTGCTGCAACAGAAATAGGTGTGGAAAGATATTTGCTTTTTTGTTATATTTCATTAGATGTCTTTAGCTTCTAAGAATATGAGTCAAATTTCCCAAAAAGCAATTGTCCCTCCCTCTGCAGAGAGTTCCGTTTTCACGTGTCCAAGTGGACATTTCCTCTAAAGCTCCAAAACCAACCTTAAAAACTGCCTTCCCGGGGCCATCCCAGTTGTGGAGATCAAAAATGGAGGCAACCCAAAATCAGAAGTCTGTTTAATGCATCTTTATTTTCTGCTGTGACTTAACACAGATATCTCTCTTGTGCTTCCAGTGTAGCATAATAATCTCTTTCTGCTGGACAGTAATGGCTTGTAATCTTGATCCTCAGGATTCTTTCCCTCCCTTCCTCCTCTCCATCCCCATAAGTATTTGATTACGGTTCTTATATTCTTCCTGCAAAACAACTCTTAACTGAAAACAACCAGCTTTGTGCAGCAGGTAGGGTTGGCAGCAGTTACTTCTGGGTTTGAATTTACTGTTCTGTGATAAAAATAGAGAAAAATGCCTACTGCTTGTTCTGACAAGCTGGGAACAGTAAGGCAGTGTGAGCCCTCATGTCAGACTTCATAAAATCCATTCACAATTGGAGCCTGGGATTTTGACAATAGCTGTTGGTGCCCTCTGAAACTCCATTTGTGTGATCAGATAGATTTGGTACAGCAGAAAGGATCAGATGACACGGTCACTGAGGCAGAGGAGCAGGAGATGGCAGATCCAGGCAGAGGCCACACTTCTAATACAAAAATCATAGTCATAAAATGAAAGAAGTGTTTCAGATTTTGGTACTGTCGTTCTTTCTATGGGACACACCATTAGCTTTGAACTGGATGACTTAGAAGGACGAAATGAATTACAGTACAATTTGCTGAGGACCAAGTGGGGATCAGGAGAAAGGCAAAACAATCAGCATACTATCAGCTTCTGGTTTGATTTATGTCCTTTTAACAAATAAGGGATGCAAGTCCTGAGTCTGGGAGTGAAAAAGTTGGTCTAAAATTCATCAGCTCCCCCAGATAGTGAATACCTTTTAGCTCAGTCTGCCTTATTACACCTGGCATATTTATACCATTTTAGACTCATTAGAAAGATTTCATCTCCAGGAGGAGAAATATAGTTTGTTAGATAATGGTAGTCATCATCACATATGCCAATGATCCAGTATGGTTGCATATGTAAGCACCTAGCATTTAAGAAGCACTAATTAAGACTGAATATTCTCTCTACTTTTATTTTCCCCACTTGTGTATGTACATTACAACACAGACACTAATTATGTGACATGCAGTATATTAAATACAAAATAAAATCAATGCAGGCTATTTTCCCTTATATTTAGAGACATGGGGCAACTGTGTAAGACTCTTTCAGTCAAATCTCAGAGCAATTCTGTAATTTATTCTCCTAAAACCCTGTAGAAAGGCTACTGAGAGAGAGCTTGGGGTATTTTTCATCTGTGGTCCCACAGGTCTCCATTCTCCATCTGCTCTGCATGTCTCTACACCCTCCTTCTGTCCTGCTGCCAGCAACTCCATCTGCCTTAGGCCAGTCACAGGATTATGAGTATGGACCTCAACTTCTCTTCTGCTTACCCTGCCAGGTAAAAAACTGTTATCTTCAGAAACTTGCCCGTTGGCTAAATCCATTCATTAGTCAGAGTTAGAACAGCACGGGCCCAAAGACAACAGACTAGAACACACATGGAAAGCATTTTCTGAAAGGTCCAGGCACAGAAATAACAGAATAACAGATTCAGAACACAGTTGGGCTTGGAAGGGACCTCTGGAGATCATCTAGTCCAACTCCCCTCCTAAAGCAGCAACACCTAGAATACATTGCATAGGACAGCATCCAGGTGGGTTTTGAATCTCTCCAGAGAAGGAGACTCCACAACCTCTCTGGACAGCTTGTCCCAGGTCTCTGTCCCCCACAGAATCAGGTTTTCATCCTCATATAGATGGAGCTTCCTGCATTCCAGCTGATGCCCATTGCCCCTTGTCCTGTCACTGGGTACCACTGAGTAGTGTCTAGCCCCATCCTCTAAACATCCACTATTTAGATATTTATAAATATTGATGAGATCCTCTCTCAGTCTTCTCTTTGACAGGCTAAACAGCCACAGCTTTCTCTCAGCCTTTCCCGATACAAGAGATGCTAGAGTCCCTTCATCATCTTTGTAGCCCTCCACTGGAGTCTCTTCAGTAGCCGCCTGTCTTTCTTGAACTGGTGAGCTCAGAACTGGACACAGTTCTCTAGAAGTGGCCTCACCAGGGCGGAGTAGAGGAGGAGGAGAACCTCACTTGACCTGCTGGCCACACTCTTCTTAAGGCACACTGCTGGCTCATGGAGAGCTGCTTGTCCACCATGACTGCCAGGTCCTGCCCTGCAGTGCTGCTTCCCAGCAGGTCAACCTCTACCCTGTACTGGTGCATGAGGTTATTCCTTCCCAGGTGCAGGACCCTACACTCTCCCTTGTTGAATTTCATTTGGTTTCTCACAACCCAACTGTTCAGCTGGTACAAATCTCACTGAATGGCAGTGTAAGATACTCCTCACAGTTTTGTATCATCTGCAAACTTGCTGAGGGTACACTCGGTCCTCTCATCCAGGGCACTGATGAATATATTGAATAAGATCAGATTCAGTACTGAGCCCTGGGGCACCATCTGGCTATAGTGATCCAACTAGACTTTGCACCACTTATACCCTCTGAGCTCTGCCAGTCAGCTGGTTCTCAGTCCACCTCTCATGGATCCTACAGAGGCATTTGTGCTAAGAATGTCACTCCAGGGTTGGCAGCGGATGGCAGACAGGTTTCTATGCTATCTCTGTTCCTCCCAAACAGTTTCCATGTGGATGTTATTTGTGGTGAACAAACCCCTGTTATTTCTAAGCAGGAATATTTTGCTGGAATAGTGTTATCCTTTTTATGGGTATGTTGGAACTGACGCTCATAACCGCCAAGAAAATAAATCTTTATTTAGGCAACTAAAGCACTGGCCTGATTTTCTACAGTTTCAACTCCTCGGAAGAGAGCAGGAGCTCTGGGCACTCAGCAGGGCTGAAAAGCTACCCATTAACTTCTAAATCTATAACCATTTCACAGCTGTATCTCTGTTTCACACCATGCTGCTCAGTTTTCCTTGGCAGCAGTGAAGAGCCTCACACCAAAAAACAAAGGCAGAGGGCTGCTCAGTGCACTGATCTCTGATCTCCTGCTTCGGGAAATGCAGCCCACAATGGCTTGATGAAGATTGTTCACATTGCCTTCTGCATCTCACCATCTCACATCACTGGACTTCACCCATATGGCTGCTAATCCTTCCCTAATACCATTGTTGCATGTAAGACAAAAAAAGAGACCATTCTCTTCATTTACATATAGAGTATAGAGTAAAACATAATTAAACCACATACTACAGATGCACTATAATAAAAAAGAGAAATAGTAAAAACAATTATAGTCTGGCATACTTACTGCTTCGCATTTAAATAATAATGTGAACTATTAAGTAAACTAGGGCATAATGAGCTGAGGTTCATTAACTTATCTCACTGTAGAAATAGTACAACAATTCAATACAATTAGGTACATACTAGGAGGAAACAGTGCTTTTTCTGCACCATGCTGGGCCCAGTGTTAGAGATGCTGAGGTCTTTCACCTCCCACTGACTCCTCAGAGCACTCTCGCTCCCTGTCAGGAGGCACCCAGCACCACTCTGGATACAGCCCTTTGCAAAGAAATGCGCATTAAGTATGTCAGTTCACTCTGGGGCTCTTGATAGCTTCAGGATCCTAAAAACCCATAAAGAACAGGACCACTTTTGTAGACCACAGTCAACTGGGGTTGCATTACCTGTCCATGTTAAGGAGGGAGAGCAGCAATGAGGAAATGTACAGAGGAGACATGTATGACATTGGTCTGCACGCAGCAGGAGCTCTGGCCTGAGGAGGCCTGAAACTGCTTCAAGTAGAGAATCTCCATTCCACCTCAGGTTCCTGAAAGCCCTAGGAGAAAACTATTCTGGACCATTTAAAATCATCCATGAAAAAAAGACTAAGCCAAATAACTACTTCAGCACTTCTTCGCACATGTTCCATCCCACAGTAGATTCCTCCCCACCTCCAAATGACCTCCTGAATCTCAGAAGTATTTCCTTCTTGCAAAATGGGGAGTTAAGGCACAGAGACCCTGAAAGGGTGTCAATACAATCACATCACAATGTAAATTAGCCTTTTCACTGCACATGTGGTCTTCCTGGCTGTGTCTGTGGAAGAAAAGCGGACAGAGCTAAGGCCTGACCTCTGACCACAAGGGCAAGTGGCATGCACAGCTCATGTCCATCCAGCTGAATTTTTCTCCCCTTCAAAACAAGACAGGCTTGGAAAACTGTCTTTCTGGTATGGTCCCTGATCTGTCAGAACATGATCTGGGACACTGGTAGGCAAAACTTCAAGCATTCAAACAATATGGAAAATCACACATCACTGTTTGACTCAGTGCCCTCACCACATTTATTTGCTTTTGGTTCCCTAAGGGCTAGCCAAGGCAGGATTTTGATGAAAGGGATTTGGCTTGAGTTAACAGAGAGGATCCTGATAGATTGGAGTGAGCATCTGGAGGATAGCTTGTGATAAATGTCTGAAGAATTTCCCTAATCTTTCTTGAAGTGCTCCTTACTATCTGAATGCTTTTTGAATCTCGTTTCCTCAGTCTTCATATGAGTTTGATCAATAGAAACTCTTCCCTCTTCCATCTGTATTTAGTAAGGAGATACAATGTTGTACCAGATGGAGATGCTGAAGGTCTCCCTGAGACCTCCAAATAGAGAGTGGTCGGAAACCTATGTGAAAGGGCATAATTCTTTTTGGACAGCATTTTAATCACAATTTCTATGGGTGAAAATAACAGCATATGGCATAAGAGAGTAAAACACACAGCTGCTGAGGGAAAAAAATACTGTCATTGCAAGCTGAGGTCCATAAATATTACCTATTCATTTCATTTAAAATGGCACTCTTAAGGTCACAGTCCTTATGTATCCCTAAAGTGCTTGCAGTGGTTTCTCCAGGTTGTACAAAGAAATTATGAGTTACAGCTGGCAATGTCTTCAAGCAAAGGGACTTGGAAAGAGATGTTCCATAGCATCATTATGACAGAAAACTCATCTGAGGATGGATATAGTTTTAAACCTGGGAACTGTGAACAAGGCCAAGCAGGAAGTAAGTTACGAAGAGATCAGATGAACAATTCACAAAACCAGTCGTATTCGAAGCTCTGTTCAAAATAATATGGGTCAACGAACGGGTCACACAACTGCTAGCACTGAAGGAACTCATGTTTAGACTAGATCCCTCTGTGTGTGCAATTAGGGATCAGAAAATTAGGCTTAATTGTCTGAATACATTCACTCCAAATTTCTCACTTGAGTCGCTATACCAGCGAGTTAATAATTTGGAACTTTAACTTCATGGAAAATTCCACAAGTCTGTTATACAATTTTCTTCCAAATTGGGGAAACACAGAAAGGTGGTGGTAGGGGGGAAGGTAATTCCATAACACTCCATAAAAGGAAATTTTAGGACACAAGATGATATTTTCATTTTACTGGAATATAGTTTCAACAAAATTGATATATTTTTTGCTTCATTTTCAACTTTTTGAGTCTCCAAATTAAGTGCACAATAATAAAACCAGACTGAAAATATAGAGGAAAAAAACACAACAGTGAAGCTTTAAAAATGTAAAAGCTTTTAAAAAAGAATAGCAGGCAAACCCTATTCCCAAATGAAAAGTTGTCCCTAAACTGTTGAAGTGACATAGTATTTCCCAATATTCCCAAATGTTCCTTTGGAAAACATGTGACCAGAATGCAAAGCACTTCTCTAAGGCATGTTTGTGAGTTTGTTTCTATGATTATGGTGCTTCAGAGGAAGTTTCTGCACTATATGTTCTATAGACATACACCATAGCTCTGTGGGTAAACATAGGAAATCTTAGGTCAAACTGAAAAAAAAATATCCAAGCACATTTCAGGAAACAGAAAATAAGCAGTCCCTCTAGATTGCTATTCTCAATGTTTTTCTCCAATGCTGCTTCCGTGATGCCTTGCAAATGGTTTTACCAGGACTCCACAGACCCCAGGTGACTAAACTACTGAAAACAGGGCAGAATATTCCATTGCACATGTGTGAAGTCAATTGCTTAATCATATACAACCTCGTAACTTTTAAAAGTACGATATAGGCAATTTAAAACTGGGCAAAGCCCAACTGCTCCTTTTTTATTCACTGCAGTTTACCATATCCAGATAAAACCAGAACATTTGCTTTTTTTCAGCTTTCTGTTTCTTTGTTAGGCTTGCAAAACATTTCAGTTCTCATTACCCACTTTCTACACCCCAATAAATAAATTAAATTACCGAATCACCTGCACATACAACTGCTTGCTTTTGTACTCTGATCACACAGCCCTGCACATGATGTAAATTAGCAAAACTAATTTGCTTTTCATTATGATCTCAAAATCATAGAGGAGTTTGGGTTGGAAGGGACCTTAAGGGTCATCTATTTCCAACCCCCACCATGGTTAGGGACACTCTCTGCTAGACATAATGCTAACGAATGCTTCCTTCATAAAGTGTTTGGAGATCTACTGATGCAAGGCATTATATCAGAGTTGGCATTAACATTTACTATGTATTTATGATTATTATACCTCTTATAAATATAACTGATTTTCCGTGTTATTAAAATTCCCTGTACACTTGTAAAAATTCCCACTCAAGCATCTCAAAATCAGATGCATTGTTTCTGTTTTTTGGACATTCTAATTAATCTGTTACATTGTTGTGATTAAAGCTTTTCAGAGCTCTGGTTCTTGTGATATAATCACCATAATTTTTATTCATTAGTTGTTGATGGTAGTGACCACAAAAGTGCTCAGCAATTTCCAGACATTCATAAGGGGGAATAACAGCCCTAAGGAGCTGAGAATCCCAAAAAGAGCTCATTAAAACAGGGTTTTTTTTTTTTTAAGCAGTGAAAAACTCCATTAGACCCATTCGTCTTTTGCTTTAAAGGTTTTGTTCTGCAGAAGCTGCAGTATGGGGTTTAGTTAAGAAACAAGCCCATAAAGCAGGAGTGGGTGTATGCACGTGTGCCGGGAAATGTGCCGCAGCCTCTCTTAAAATCCCTTTTCTATGTCTGGCTAAGGTGGATGCTGCGGTTTTGCCCCAGCCAAGAGCTGGGCACCATGAAAATCAGGCAAACCAAAACTTTTCAGCTTGGGATAAGGATACCAGAATAGCAGAGAGGTAGATATAATAACAATAATAGGACTTTATAACAAAATATATGAAACAGGTGATACACGATGGGGTTTCTTACCAAACTGCACAACTCAGACTGTACAGCTCAGACCCATCCTGAAACTGGACCATCGCAAAAAACACACAACCTGGAGCTCTGTGCTCCTCCCCTGACCCGCCTCCCTTTATGCTGAGCATGATGTAATTGGCATGGAATGCCCTCTTTGGCCAGATCAGGTCACCTGTCCTGGCTGTGTCCCCTCCCAGCTTCCTGGGTGCCCCCTGCCTTCTTGTTAGCAGGGCAATATGAACAACTGAAAAGTCCTTAACTGCTTGGCAGCAACTGAAACATGCTGTGTTATCAGCACTGCTCTCATCTTAACTCCCAAACATGGCATTCGACTGACTGCTAGAAAGTAACTCTATCCTAGCCAAAACCAGGACATTGGAGCACAAAGAGTTCACAGCAGGAAGGTGCTTGTCTTGTGTCATTGGCAGGCTTGGCCTGCTGCTGGTCCCCAGGGGCCCTTTCCAATGCTACGGGTGCTTAAGCAGTGCCTTTATCTGGAAGCGCACAAGAATAATCACATCCTGTAACCCTTGGTCAGATGCCTGACCTAGGGAAGGATTTTCTCTGGCTTTATGTGAGTATAATGAAATCCCTGCATAAAACACTTCTTAAAAATCAGCTGTCCACACCTGACCTGCTCTCTCCTGAGACTGTATCCCCTCAATCACAAACTTTCAAGGACATCAAGGGCTAGAAATGTGTGTGCACATGTGTGTGGTTTTATGATTCTAAAGCAGCTGAAGGGGTTTTCCTCTCATTTTACAAATCTATCGATTTAGTAGTCCTACAAAGGATCTCAACCAGGATTCTTTTCGGTCCAATCATGGCACAATGAAGATGGGAAACTGAGCTTTTGTTAGAAATGGAAATTGTTTGTAACTGGCAACCTGTTTATAGCTGCAATTTAAACCAAAGGACAAAGCACATGTTTTGGGGGTTTCTTTTAACATTTTCTGTTATTTGATTAACATAGTTTTTATTAGCTTAGCAGCAGCTGGGTTTTCATTCAGTTTGTGCAGCAGCTCAGAAAATAAATGATGCGTTTGAGCAAGCACAGGTCTCTCAAAGAAGCTTTGAGACATGGTAATAGAAAAATCTCAAGTCCATCTTCTCACTCTTCCTTCTTCTGCATCTTTGTTCTTCATAAAAATGCACAGCCTATGAAATGTGGACTATCTCAGACAAACAGATTGAATAGCTTTGTCTTTTATATTTAGTTGATAGAAATCAGCAGCACAAGTCCCAAATCTTAATATTCTTTTTTTATCCTTTCAAATCAGACCCCTCTCTAGCTTTTTACTATCCCCTTTCCTGTTCTTATTTAACACTGATTTGAGTACCTGTTTTGAACAACATTATCTCATTTCCAAAACCTACACGCAACACCAATTTGCAGTAAGTTAAAAAGAGATTTTGGAAACAATTACTTATGTAAGGCTGGAACTCAAACATATATGTTCCCTTATCTGCCATGTCTACCCAATTTGATATACTTAATATATCAAGTTTTTTTTTTTTTAATAAATAATTTAAATAAAACTTCTAACAGCATTTTAATCAGGTGCTGAAACTTGTCTGTACCCTTCCTAATGGGATTTAGAGAGCAGAGCTAGTGATAAACAAAGAAGCAAATGAAATAAACCCCATTAATTAGGGTGAAGCAGTAACGGAGCATTTCTGGTTTTACAGATGGGCAAGATGTCTGATTGAATTTCCCAGGCTATGCAGATTGGCTGCAGATGGTGTGGAAAATGGTCCAGAACTCAGAATTCATATAATCAAAAACATGCTTAGGTCCAAATAAGAATGTTTTCCCATGTGATGCTGTATAGCTTGCAACCTTATCACAAGCATTTGGTAACTTTTCAAATAAAACCATAACATAAACCTCACACAAAACACAGCATTCAGCAAGGGCTCTCATTAATGCTGCTATTATATCTAATAATTCAATAACTGCACAGCTCCTGGAGGCAAGTTAATTTGGCCCCAAATTATAATTTCCTATTAAAGATGTCTACTGACAAGTGCATGGGCCAACTGGAGATCTCAAGAGAAGAGCATTCACTGAGTAGGCAGTATATGAGCAACACCTGTTATCGTTAAGAAAATAACACTGGAAAAACTTAGTGCCAGAGGAAATATCCTGAAGAATTCAGCAAAATATAAATATATTGTACACTTAAAACTCTTAGGTTATGACTCTAAACTTTTGAATAGTTCTCTGATCTAGAAATCGGACTGTATTCCTAAAATTTAGTTTCCAGTAATGATATATTAGAGAAAAAAAATCCGTTGCAAACAGAACTATGTAAATATGGTGAACTCTTACCCTCTGCAAAGACACTGAGATTTTTCTGCTGACTTCAGAAGCCAACAAATGGATGATTTCCCCCTTCAACCCTGTTCGGCTTACAAGGTTATGACCCGTTTTACAAGAGTGTTTCTTAGGTTTCAATTTGAACATATTAAACCCTCTTTAAATATCTATTATAGATCCCTTGATGTTGTAGTGTTGTAAAAAGGAAAAAAAAATAAAGTGTAACCTCTATCTTTGCTAATGTGACATAAAAACTCCTTGCTTCACTCTCTTCCTTAGGAAGAATGAGAAAGTCTGCTGAATGCCTGGACCAAATACTGCATGGGATATAATCATTTTGTTCTCTTCCATACACCTGCACTTAGATCTGTCTTCAGACTAGGTGAGCAGGTAGGGCATTTCTTCAATGAATTTAACTCATCTAGTACAACCTTCACCTCTGCACCAAATCACCTTACTCTAATGGAAAAAAGATTGGGATTGACAGAGAACCAGGCTCAGTCTTTGTATAGATGTACCTAAGACTTGAGTATGCTTTTGTGCCTTTTTTTCCTCCCTCCTTCTTCTAATGATAAATGTGACATCTTCAAATTCTAGAATCTTTTAGAAAAATATGAACCACAAAAATAGCACACTAAGTTATGTAAGGCATTAGATCATGATAAGGAAATACACAGTAAGATTTAGGTAATTAGCCGTAATAATAAGAGCTGTTAATTTTTGTAGGAACGATTTTTAAAGTTACTTGAGTCTGCAAATGTGTCATTCAGCCTTTTTCTAATAGGCTGATACTGCTTGAAAGTAGCTAGCCATCTCGACATAGAGCAAGAAGGGAAATAAAAATGAATCTCATATATTAATTTGTACACTCAATTTCAGGGGAAAATCACATTTTATGTAAAGGCAGTGAGCCTTGGCAGAGAGGTTCACAAAGAATGAGGCATCAGTGGAAGTTTAATTTTTATATTCCTCTCAAAAGGTCTTAATTAGCAGGGAAGGATGAAAGTGAGCTTGAAAGAAAATCACCAAAGACACTCTGGGAAACGAAATGTCATTAAATAAATCCCCATCACTTGGCACTTTAAAACTGAACTTGACAAATGATGGTCTAAAATACAATTGATGGAAATTCTGCACTAAGGCTTTTCCACTCAGGACTTACCAGAGCTTACAGCTTGGAGATAAAAAATACAAAAAGTCTGTGAGAGTGAAATAAGAAAAAAAAGGAAGAGGGAAAAGGAAAAATTAGAGGGAAGAAAAGCTCTATTTTACAAGGAAAATTCACAAGTGAGAAATACTTTGTGAAGGTACTTCCAGGAGAGAGGGGAAAATCTGTTTTGGAAGTAGCTGTCAGCTGCCAACCATCAGCTGAAAAGCTCTTCTCAATTTCCATTTCCAGCAGAAACTGAGTTTCAGGCAGAAGGTGAAATCTGACAATTTTCCCTCCAGCTGGGCTACAGGGCTGGGGCACTTGGGGAGCTGCGCTGCCTCTGCAGCAGCTCTGCTTTACTTTCTCTGCAGTTTTTGGCAGATTCAGATAAATTTTTCTTCTTCCTAAAAGCATAGGTGAATATGACAACAGTCTTCCCACTCAAAAACTACAGAGACATCAATTTGGTTTTCTTGAAACACAACTAAGATTGTCAGCAGAATTGAAAATTACGTTCTGAATAGTGCTAGGTGTCCTTGTTTTTGTGGAATTAGAGGAGTCTGGTGATTTTTTCTATAAACCATGTATAAATCTCCAGATATTAGGCAACATCAGTGGTGCATGATATAGTGCTAGGAAGTAATGAAGAATTAAGAAACTGCAGTCACTGTATCAGAAAACAGGCAACAGGTTAAAAAAGCAAACATGTGGAAATACATTTTTTTGCACTAAACTCTGAAAGTTGTTAACACAGTTCAGAAAAGCCAATGGATTCAAAACAAGATTCTTCCTAGTCATGGAGAGGAGTTCCTTGTTCATAGGGTGGACCACACAAAACTTCTTAAAACAGGAAGTTCTTAAAATAATCAATGCTGAATGCAAGAAATGTTTATGCAGCATTGATCTTATTTCTTATTCTGCTTCTCTAAGAACTTAACGATGACTACTGCCAGGAAGAGGATACCAGGAGATGAACTATCAGACCAAACTGCAGTCTCTGTGCAACAGAAAGGGGTCTGCCATCTCAGAGGCACTGGGCATTGAAGGCTTCTCTATGTAGTAACACTGGAAAGACATGCAAAAACCAGAGCCTTAAGTAATTTTTAGCAAAGGCTTATCTTCAACAGGTTAAAGAAAGATTACATGTATGAATCATCACATATTGGAAAGTGGACAGGGAGGTGAACATGACACATTGAGAGGAAAGGCTCATAGAAAATTTGGCACAGATTTTTTACCTCAGTTACAAAAACTTCCTTCTTGACTTTGGTTCACTTAATTCAACTGTGTTCCATTCCTTCATTTATAAATTCACACAACAGTTTCCTGGATTACTGTAAAATTCTGTATTTGCAATGTCTTCAGAGGATCATACGGTGAGCAATGTAGACAGAAGGTAAAAACACCTAAACTGCTTCTACTTCATAGGAAAGAGAGACAATTATTAAAAAGTGTGGATTCAGCTGCTTACCTTGAATTCAGTTAATAATCAATGCTTGCAATATATTCCAGTAGGAGCCTATTTTTTTAAAAAAACCCCTGCAGTTATCTGTGCACTATACACTTTCAAACTCTATATTTTTACATACTAGCATTTCATGGGCACGATCCAGTCTTTAATTTTCTTTAAAATGAAGATTTGGAAAAAGACATGTGCATGAGAAAAAAATAAGACTTTTTAAAGGTTATTATACATTTCATTTTTATTGCATGTTTTGGAAAAAAGCCCTTGAGATGAATGCAAAATAGTCAAATTTAAACTTAAGGAGAGTGTGATAAGTTCAAAGCAGTTGATAATAAATGCTAATGATGGCCATTGTTTGTTTGCTTTTCCAAGCAAAGATCTGTCTGCATATACACAGGAGAAAGAATGTATAAATTGGGTTTTACAATAACAATGTGCAAAATCCTCAGCCCTCTTTTATATATATAAAAACATTATTAAAAAGTTCAGGTACTTAAATGCATCATACTATAGATGACCTCATAAATTACATACACAGCTCCTGGATTCTCCACCTAAAAGATAATAAACTTCTGGTGACTTGACTACGTCATTGCTATGGTTCAGATTATAAAAATGAGATTTGAAACCCAGGATCATAAATGTTGTTTAAAAAGTCTGTATAGGTAGACATAAAGGCTAAGCCTTCATATGATGATATATAATCTAAACTGATGATAAAATAGCAGCACATATAGATGAGGGGAATTAAAAAAATTCCCCAAATAAATGGGAGTTAGACTTGGATCTGCTAAGTTCCACAGTAGACTTTGACTTTGTTCTTCCATTGTTTCAGTTCAAGGTGTGCTCAAGTCCCGGTAACTATCATGTTTTACATCCCTGAAGTACATGCTCCTACTGGAATACATTTTGGTCATGCTAGCATCTTTCCCTGGCATACACAATAAGGACCAGATTCATTATTTTAACTAAGTACACACCCAAGTGAGATGTTTAAATTATTAGTAAATTTAAGAAGCTTATTTCTCCTGACTTTAGTCATCTGAAAGCTCCAACGTGGTCATCTCTAAAGTTGGTATAGGCAGGCATCTTTAGGAGGTCCATCCCATTGTTGACTGGTACCTAAAACAGATAGACTGAGTCACTTCAGGTGATATCTGACCCTATTGAAATCAGAAGGATTTTATTATTCAGACCAAGGCTTAGTTACCTTTGATAGCTAATATGAACAAGATGAAAGAACCCCTACCTTCTTTTGTAGTCAAGAGATAAAGGCACTGCCAAGGGACAAAACAGTCACTTGCAAACTGAATCAACCTCTTGGACATGGCATTCTCTCTTCAGCAAAATATATTTCTTTCTAATACTTTAACTTCTGTTGTCAAATCGCCCTTTAGGGCTTTGGGCTTTTTTAATAAAAAGATTAACTTGACATGATTGTTCTTTCTAGACTAAAAACTCTAAACCAAAACATCCCTTTCTTCCCCATTTTTATGATTGATTAAAACATTTCTGGGAAAAAAAACGTGGCTTCTGCTCAGAATATTTATTTTATTTTGAGATGAATTTTCAGAAACTTTAAAATTATTCTTTCAATCATCATTAATCCAATCATCTTTAATTTAAAAATCCTTCTGAAGTAAGAAGTATACTACTGAAGTTGTTAAAAAACTGCAGTTGCTTTTGTAAGAGCATGGTTAGTACTCTGTCTATGGTGTTTTGGCCAAATTCCAAACCAAGTAATTACATTTACATACCTAAATTCACCCTGGTTGTTTCATCTGGATACTGAAATATTCTGTAAGCTCGTTTAGCTAATTTAGAGCCCACATGAACAGCATAGGTTCAAAAGTTCAACTCAAACTTTATTAGGTTTGTGGTCCGCTTAATAATACTTAGCACTTAATTAATCTGCACAACACCCTTGTGAGCTACTTCAGTTAGTACTACCAGGAGAGTCTGTGAAAAAGGAATAAAAAGAGACCCAGGAAGAAAAATGTCCATCCTATAATGCTGTCTCTCCTACTCAAATGGATGTTCAGGTGCCTATGGTACTCATTTTTAGTTCAATGGTATTTAGTCTTGAAAATCCATTAAATGAAAGGAAAGTACACAAGAGGCAATGTGAAAGGTTTGCCTATGAGTTTGCCCATGCATGTGTCCATCAAAAGTAAAAAAAAAATCAACCAAAAAAACCATTCTTATTTTCCCTTTCATATATGGAAGCTTTGGATTCATCCATAGAATAGAGGAATCTCTGCCATAGGAAAAAAAGCCAGTAACATCAATAAGGTAATGCTCCAGTAACAAGAGTACCTGATTGATAAATTAATCACCACCCCACACTCAGTAGCAATATGGTGTGGGGCATTCCACTGGGACCCAAAAGACCAAACATCTTTGGTAACAAACCACTGAGGCCAATCTTCTGAAACATGAGAAATCTTCTGTGCTCAAATTCACGTTTAATATATCAGCACCATGACAGCCAACAGATTGGTGTAAGAGTAGGCACGTTGAAATGCAGAAGCAGGCAGTGCATTTTCAGGTTGTCTGAGAAGCTGCCATGTGAAAACAAAAGCAGGTCAAGGAGGGCTCATAGGCACTTCTGAGACTGCTCTATAGTTCTACCTAACTGCTTCATCCCTTAGAGAAGTATCCACAGCACCTAAAAGTTCCTCTCTGTTTGAGTCACTAGTCCTGTGTGAATATGTCTATGAACAGTTTCTTCAGATCACAGTGTTTGATATAGCTCCATTTATTAGGACATAATACAGGTCTTGAAGACCTGTTTTCCACATAGCATCTCCTACCATCTCCTCTTCATCGTTTGCAGGGATAAACCCTTTCTGCGCTGCAGGGAACTCAACCACAGAAGCCTAAATCTTAGCTGTTAGGAGACTTGGGGGACTGTGGATATGCATAATATGTACATGAGACTGAAAAAGGTGAAGACACCGATGTTTCCTTTTCTTCTGAAGCTTTTGGCTTATGTCAACAACAGAAAAAAGCCCAGAAACTGTATGGACTTACAATCAGGTTTACACATGGTCCCTATCACAGTAGGAACTTCTCACATTTTCAGTGATTTTATTGTCATAGCATTCCTAATAAAGAAAAGAACTGTCTTCTTACTTAAGGGTGAACTGACACAAAAAAGTAAAATTATTTGCCAAGGAAAACATACGGGATGATTGTGAGGGATATGAAACTAAGTCTCAAACCACCAATGAGACCTCTGGTTTCTACACATCTTTCTTCTCCACTGGATTTGGACTGATTCTTATAAGCACAACTGTTGCATGATTATATCATCAGAGCACAACAGGAGAAGCACAGGACATGATCCTGCTAGTAGATCTATGCAGGCAGAACTGTCTGCTTGAGGCAGTCTCTGTCTTCAGGTGGGTTCTCCACAGACAAGAAGGACAAACCTTTGCTAAATGTAAGCAATATACATAAATATTTCCATGGTAGAGGATTTATGAAGTGTCAGGTATGTATTAAATAGGATAACAAAAAAGCCATATCCTGACATGGTATTGTGATTACCTCTTAGTTTCAGTGGTTCAGATTTGCCTGCCCCTTTACTCTCACTCTTCTTCACTGCTCTTGGGAAATTAAATTCCTCCTAATCTTCAATTATTTGTTCTGAGACAATCAATTCAAGAACACAAGAAGATGGTCACAAAAGCTGTTGCCTCAAACATCTATATGCATCATGAGTCAAGCTGCCTGAGGGAAACGTGTGACCCATGATCCTCTAGAGACAAGGGAGAGAACGGTACTCTTCTCAAATAATACCATCTTCAAAGTATTATGTTAACTCAGACAATGAAGAGCAAGGACAAACGGGGTAGTCCAGGACTTTCCTTCCTGAAGATGTGTGTTATCAGAATACATTTCTCCAGCCTTTCTTCCACCTACTTAATCTAGTTTGTAAACCTACCTCCTTTGCCTTAAAATTAATTTCTTCATTGAATACTACAAGAAAGGTAGAGTTACACCTTTTGATTCTCAAGACAGTCAGCCATTCAGCAAGCTTTCCTGGAAGAATTTAAGAGTTCTCATCTTTTTACTGCTTCAACAACATCCTAGCAATAAAGGGCTTTTTCATGCCAGTGGCACTTGAAACTGAAATGAAATGCAAAACACTGCAATTAAAATAACAGGAAGAGTGAATTGAAAGCCACTTTATAGCTATTCAGTATATATGAAGGCATGATAAATCTTCTATCATCTCTGTAAAAATGCATCTCACTATTCGCTCAAACCCACAGCAAGAAACTACAGCTGCAGCACAAGTTACAGGGAAGTCCTAAACCAAAACTTGCCTGTACTTAGAATCAGGTAACACTGGACTTATTTGAGGTCAGGAGAAAAGCTCAAGTCTTCCTACACAGCGCTTCTGAAATGACCCATTTTTTTGGGTGGAATCAGGTTTTTCTATCCAGGCTTAATATCTCAGAATACTGAAAAGTCTTCTGGGGCGGAAAGAAGAAAAAAAAATCATATTCTGAAGACAGAAGGACCAGAATTTCTCATCTAAAAAGTCTGTCTTCTCTAGCCTTCACATTTGGTTGGAGACCACACCTCTCCATCAGTAGCAGATAGAGAAGACTGAGACAAAATAGAAGCATGAAAAAATCAATGAAGTCAGTACTACTCAAGGACTGAAAAGTAACAGGGATAAAACACACAGATGGAGATGACTCAGGAGGATAAGGAAATTAAAATGAAGATTTTTTTAAAGAGGGAACAGAGGGTGAGTATTTATCAAATTTGAAGTCAGTAGGAAGAGTAAGAACTACCATACATCATGGATACCTACACTGTCCCCCTTTCCTCCCATTAAAGGTCTTGCCTGTGCCTCATCCTCACTTACGCTCATGATATTAGGATACCAGCTCTGCAACTGGGACGACTACCCAGGCAACTCCTGTTGACTTTGCCATGTAATTATCTTTCTACCATCTCCTCACTTGTGGGACCCAAGTCCTGGTACTTTCTACCTTGTCAGCCATGATACAAATAGAATTTAGTTCCTTGGTTTCTGTAGGTTCCATCTACTGCAATACATCTGTATCTTACTGGAGAGAATTGTGCTCCACCAGTAACTTCTGTCTCATCAGCTAAGAACTGCTATTATGCAGTCTATCAGTGATGCATTGTATAATTTTCCTGGGAAGAATAAAACGAGAAAATAAAAATCCTTAATTTCACCGTAGACAATCTAGCCATGGCAAGTAACTGACTAAATTAACACCACATTTCCTCTTAAAATTACAAAATTAATCCAAAGCATCATTTTTTGATATAATAAACTGGATAGATAAATATTGTTAGAATTTTCACAGGAATACAATGCAGGAATTTACAATATGCCTGGAAACAAGAACAACTTAAGGGTTTTGTTGTGAATTTTGCAATCTGTGCATTACTTGTACTATGGACTCTTCTCTGAGGCTTTACTTCTTTTTTTAAAATTTCTTCCAAATGGCTTTGGCTTCCCTTGGATGATGCAAATTTCTTATTTCCACCAAACTCCCAGAGTATTCCCAGCTCACACACAGTACAGGAGACTTCCAGAAGATCAGACAGACCCCACCACCCAACAGCGAGGTCGATGACTCCAGTTGGGATTTTGCTGTGTTCTGCCAGCTACTACATCCTCACACAGTCATTCGTGCTCCTCCAGATCAAACTCCTTCTGGAGCTTCCTCCTTACCTCCAGGCCTTTCTTTCTAAGGGAACCAAAACTCAGGGGAAGGAGTGTCCAGCAATTCCCATCTCTAAGCCAACTAGGATGCCACCAACTCACAGACCTGAGACCAAGTCTGCAGAGTTATCCCCCATGGTAAATAAACAGTTTCATGGTGCCATACTGCCATTACCATTACTTGCCTGCAATTCTGCACTCTTTCAACCCTTGGTCCCCACACTACAGAGACATACACACTGAGCTTTTTTACATTTTGGGCCTTCAAATTCTCTCATTATTGCCTGTTTACTTTTCTCTGACTGCTGCTCACAACCTGATCTCTACTCTCAGGTGAAGGTCCAGCTGGAAAAAATAAGCTTCCTCTTCAGGTCCATCCTGTTTTTAATCTGCTGCTGTCGCACTACATTCCCTGTGGGGGTTTTCTTACTTCCTATTGCTTTCCCTCTTCTGCTATAAACCTCACAAATATTAATCTCTTTTGGTCCTGATTTTCCCTTGCCTCCCATCTTTTATTTGTCTGAAATGCCTGCCAGGACTTTTCACACTTCATCATGTCTCCAGCAATACCGGCCCTGGGCCAATGCCAGAGACTGCGACTTGACAAAATGTGTTGCAAGGTGGCTTTCCTTCCACACCGTCTGCAGCTGTCATCTTCTCTCAGGGCCTGATACTACAAGTTAGCCAGAGCTGGCAGCAGACCATAAGTTTTTACTTCCCCAAAGTTAGATTGGGAACAGAATTGCCAGAGAATTTTCCTTTCAGCTTCTATGTGGGATAAGCAGCCTGAGCATCCTGCCTGTGCTTTATCCTGACATTTTCCTCTCCTTTTGTTTATTGTGCTGTGCCAGGTCTTACTGTACTATCCTGATGTAAAGCCAAGTCAATTTGCAGGATCACCTCATGTCCTATTGGGCTGGACTGTGAAATCAATTAAACAGTGGACTAATCTCAGAGGAAAAATACAAGAAAATGAGTGGTTTCATGCTATAATGAGCATAAAAGTAAATAACTTGGAGTGTCTTGGAGATCTTTGTTCATTGGTTTGCAAGGACTGGTTCCATATGAGCAAGAAGATAGTAGAGGTGTTTATACGTCCTAGGATTCCCTCATTCAGACAAATTTAGTAAGCTCTAGGGTTTTTTACATTTTTACTATTCAATGGCTACTTTGAGTTGGGAAGTTCCACAATTTCTTCTTGGCCTTTGATAGTCTCCATGTATGTAGAGTGGAATCAATCAAGTTGGATTGGTGAGAGAATGAAAAAAAAAAGAAATATTTTCCTGTTATTTAAACATTTTTTTCTTCTTTAAATGAAGGTTATAAATCTGGGAATATGCAAGTGAAACCAAAAAACAGCACTTAGCTAAAGCCAGCTATGTCCCAAAGTTTTGGCTGGTCCAAAACTGAGCAGGAAAGAGTTTTCTGCTTAAAAAACTCTCACAGAACTTTCCATTAGCATGAAGAAGGTGAGCTGCACTGCCTACTGAAGATTTGCCAACTGGAGGCTCTTGGGTTGTAGGCCTATAGCCCTGTAGCTTATACTTTGATCCTTAGAAATCCACAGAGAACAGTGATAATAAAAGAAAGCGTCAGAGGTGTATAATTCAAGCTGAGCTATAGCTCAGCATAAGGAGACTCTGGAACAATTAAAGGAAAATGATACTTGCTCTGCAATGGTATCAAACATCTTCTGAAACAAAGAAAGTCATTCGTCAGTGTTGGAGACTCCCATGGGATGAGTAGCATCTGGCAGGGCAGTATTCAGAAAAAGGATGAGCAATCACTGAGGGAAGTATCAATTGGGTAGTAAAATGTTAACAAAGGCCCCTGGGGGCTCTGGGAAGACCCTTTGAGCTCTTCCTATCAGTCACACTTATTTTAAGTAAGAACACCAATCTTCTATGCTTTCTCAGAATATTTATTTTTCTATTCTTAGCGTATTGTTATCTCATTATGATTATTGTATTCTTTTAAAATTCCATTTTCCTTAAACTGAATTCAAGAATTTTGATGACAAATCCCATAGCAAATTTTACTTGTAGGTGGTATAATTAAATGCATCTCTATTGATTTCAGTGGAGTTCAGATGATTTATGCCAGCTGTTAGTCTGGACAGATTATTTATACCCAGTGGGGATAGGAAGACATCTTTCTTTGGATTGATTCAACAGCCTGGGCCAAAGGGAGTCAGTGATCCTGAACTTTCCAGCAGCTCTGGTTCTGATCTGCTGTGTGACCTTCAGCAAGTTACTTCACTTCCCTGAGCTGTTAATTCCTATCCATGCTTAAAGTTTTATGGAAGTCTTGCTGCTAGAGAGACTTTATTTTGCTGTGTAATCTTCTACTGCCTACAATAATGGCAGCCTCACCCACCCTGCACACTACTGCAACACAAATAAGTAATAACAATGCCTGGTTGCAATGCAGCATTAGCAATCTGAGAATTAAATTTCTTGCAGGATGCTTTTCCGGCTAATGTATGCCTATATTTATTTGAATAAAACAAAGCATATCCTAGTGGGACCATTACCCACCTCCAGCCAGCATGCACACCAGTCCCAGTGGAATGCCAGTTATGAAAATTACAAATATAATCCAAAAAGTAAAGGCATTTACGTTTTTAGTTTGAAAGATCTGAATGGTTTTGCTGGCGTGGAATTGTCTCTTTAATGCCGACTCATGTTTGATAGTTTGAAAGAGGAAAAAAAAACCCCTTAAGATGAAAACATAAATATTTGAAAAGCTGCTACTGTTCTGTGTGTGTTCCTGACCACTTTTCATCTTAACATTTATTGGCTACATAGTTAGATCAAATAGCTCACTGAAACTGAAATGAATATATCAATGTGATACGGACTATTTGTCTTTTCCATTTGGATGCTTTTGTTTCAGCTTTTATATCCAAAGAAATCCACCTTGACATTCAGTCAAATTAACTCACATTACAAACACCATTTCCAAACCAGAAGGATGTTGTTCTTTGTTCCCAGAACAAATTTTTTCCTACCAATGTATATGGGACACAAAATACCATTTTTCTCAAGATCAACATTACACTATTTCCACCCTAACACAGGGCTGCAACTCCACATCTGTATTCAGCAGAGCTAAAGAATAAAAGGAACTATTTCAGCACTTGGCCCTTTAGTATATGGTGTCTTTTCCATGAAAACATGCTACACAGTAAGTCTCCATCTGACTATTTACTAGGTTAAATTGGTATCTGAAACTTTTGCTAGAAGATATTTCCTCCAGTCTTTGAATCAAGATATTGTTACTCTCTACATCATGTCTGATTTTTCAGCATGCTTTTGGAAGTGGTAACAATTAGACCTATGTTCAGTATTCCCATGCCTGTCCCAACGGTGTTTTATACAGAAGCAGAGATACTTCTACAAACCATTCCTATTCATTGCCTTGTGACTTATGAAGCTTTTCAGGATTTTTTCTTTTTTAAGAGAATAAGAACAGAGAAAGAAAACTCCAGAAGAAGATGCTGAGTAAAGGAGAGAAATGGAAGGACTCAGCCACAGCAGTGTAAGGCAAGTCTTTCTCCTGCTTCTGAACCCACCCTGATCATATTCTTGCCCCACAGAAAGACACGCAGTTTAAAAAGTTTAGATTCGTTATCTATTACCAAGAGTGTAAACCAGGCATTTTCAGAAGGTGATTCCTTCTGTTCTGGGATGGGTTTGTAGCAGAGATACATGAACTGCCCCATGAAGATAAATATCTCTCTCTTGTTTCCACGGAAAGCTACTACATTTTCAGACTGTTAAATTTCATTGAAATTAATCTGTATGTGGCTTATTCTTCCACCTGCCTCTTCTTTCTACTTTCTGTAGTTCCATCTTTCATTTCTTGGCCCCAGATAGACAATTTTCTACCTGACTGTGTTGAAGAACAGTTTATTTTAAGAAACTGAACCTACCAAATAGATATCTGTAGGGTTATCTTGTTAACTCATATAGGCCATATTCCCAAAGTGGTGCTATCTGCCAAGGTTAAAAACACCAATACCATATTTATTCTTAGATAACAGGCAAATTATTTTAAAAATCATTTGACTTACTCCATATGATTGTATGAGAGAAATATTTCCACTTGATAATGATTTATTGCTGAAGTCTAAATTTGGACTACACCAGTCATTCAGTTTGCAGTTTATTCTATGTTTTCCTTTTTTCTACACTATAGTTATACTCTTTCTGTGTCCACCAAAAGCAGGATTAAGGGTTGACAGATCACTTTCAATTATAAGTCATTGAATTGGTATAATTAAAAGCAATTCAGATTCGTCTTCTGTAAGGTTCTATGAGGGGTTTACTACCTAATTTCCTTAGTCTCTCTTGAAAATATTGGGCTGTGTTAAATCAATCCTTTAATTCTAGTCTCCTTCAAATGTGTTTACAAGTCACAGGCAAATGCAAAACAAACACTTTCCTCCTCCCCACACATACAGTGTGACCATGTGTCATCCAATGTATGACTTCTCTGTGCAGAACTTTTTTTTTTGTTAGTTGTGAAGCACTCATTCATCACCAATGGGATGGAAACAGAGTAGAGACAGCTGAAACTGCCATTCCTTCACTGCATTTAACTAAATACTACACAAAGGGCAAAGCTTTGTACCGGATGTACATACATTTACGGTGCTAGGAGGCCAGAGAAGAGAATCACAGTTTTTCATCATCTTATTATAAACTCCAAATATCTGCAACAGGAGTATTCATATGTTAACATTTTGGACTGATTACAATCTCTCTGGAATATTTCAGGAGGGAAGATTGTTCCTACTGAGCATGTGGGGGTTTTCATTCCTTTCTCTTTTTCCTTTAAATAATAGGGGGGGAAAAAAAAGCCAAAAAAAAAAAAATCAAACAACCTTATTTTGATTAATTGAGTAGTTTCCATAGCAGCTGTGAGCCAGGTGGCTGAAACTGGTTACTTAGGATGCTAAATTCTGGGTAATTGGTTTATTTTTAATCTTTTAATTCTGTGGGAGTGAAGTTTAGCGTGTTAATGGGAAAGGTTTTGCGGAGAAGTGTCTTGACTAATGTGTTATTATCATTTAGTTTTATTGATGAAGCTTGGGCCTTATACGAAAAGAAAATGAGTGGAAAAATCTGAGGCAGGGCAGGCTACAATTTTCATTCTGACTTAAAAGTCCCTAAAGAGCTTTTTTGTATTTTATTTTTATCAGGAGTTTTTTATAACTGAAAACCTAAGGGATTTGGTTCAAAGAGCAGTTTGTGCTCATGAAGAAGGACCCGCTGTAACATAGAAAAAAAGGCATTAATTGCAGAATGAGAAGGCATGGAAAACAAATTAACTGTGTCATTCTTTTACTAGCTCCTATTGTTGAGGGAGGACTGAGTTTGATTATTTTACAATGTGTACATTTGCTGAGCAAAAAAATTTTTTACTACTTAATAGTCATGTTTCTTAACTTGACTTCCCAACCCCCTTTTTTTTTTTTTTTTCTTAAATTCTCCCACTAACTTCTGGGTATAGTTTTTAAAACTATCTGTTCCATTACCTACTTTTCCAGGTTAAAGCAATGTCTTTTTGGCTTAGAACATGAAAATGGATTGATGTATCATTTCAGTATTTTCCATGTTCTATGAAGTCTTTCTTTTCTGTGGATGAAGGCCAATTAGCAGATGGAGATTTGTGAGCTAGAGAGAGTCCAAGGGGTAGGAGGCACTTCCTTTCAACTAGGGGCCCACTGACTTTTCATCTACTATCAGCTAAATATTTTATTAGAAAAAAATCCTTTTTCAGGGCTATTTTTACTGCCACTTTTCCCCACCGTGCACTACAGCTACATAAACCACAGAAACATACGTGTTTTCCAGAGTCCTGCTATTCTGGCCGAGAACGAAGGGGGCTGAAGTCAGACCACCTACCAGACATTTCGACTTAGGAATAGTTATTTCTTTCCTGTAATAAAGGAGACACAGGTGTGCAGGTAAGGATAGCAGAGGTTTAGAAATGCTCCTGGACATCTTGACTTCACTTATCTGAATCAGATATCTAAATCTGGTAACCAGGAGATGATCAGACTTCACCTGTGGTCTGCTTTGCCTGTACACTAGCTGTGCAGGCTGTGTTTGCATTTAGATTAGCTTTCTAATTCAGATCCGAAGCACACTTCTAGAGTAAACCTCTCTGTAATCTTCATGGACTGAGCTTTAGTCCATAAGACACAGCAGTCTCAAGGTGCCAAGATTTTTCTCAGAAAGTGCTTGTTCTTACACACCTAAGATGAGCCATGGAGTATGCATCCGGAGGAGTGTAGCCAGAAGGTCAAAGGAGGTGATCCTCCCCCTCTACTCTGCCCTGGTCAGGCCCCACCTGGAGTATTGTGTCCAATTCTGGGGTCCTTAGTATAAAAAGGACAGGGATCTCCTGGAGAGAGTCCAGAGAAGGGCTACAAAGATGATTAAGGGCCTGGAGCATCTACCCTATGAGGAAAGGCTGAGTAAGTTGGGACTGTTCAGCCTTGAGAAGAGAAGACTAAGGGGGGACCTAATTAAAGTTTATAATTATCTGAAGCAGGGGATGCAGGGGGAATCAGCCAGCCCCTTTTCAGTGGTCTGTGGGGATAGGACAAGGGGCAATGGCTGCAAGTTGGAGCACAGGAAGTTCCACACCAACATGCGGAAAAACTTTTTCCCAGTGAGGGTGACAGAGCCCTGGGACACGGTGCCCAGGGAGGTGGTGGAGTCTCCTTCTCTGGAGATATTCAAGACCTTGACACCTGTCTGAGTGATATGTCCTAGGGAGCCTGCTGTGGCAGGGGGGTTGGACCTGATGATCTCTCGAGATCCCTTCCAACCCCTACAATTCTATGATTCTATGACAACAGAAACTTTATAGCGGTGACTCTAAGCTGGTGCTCTACCCAAAGCCCTGTCCTTCCTAAAGCCCTAGACCCTCACTGTAATGTAAGAGGTGACAAATCATTGCTTTTGCAGGGTAGAAAGGGATTATTTGCATGTTCCACCCATGGAACAGGAACCTTCACTCAGTTGAGTGCCTTGATCACTTGGCTGGATATAAAGCTATCACAGGAGAGTTTTCTGTGATCTACTTGATGCTTTGCCTCTGTGACCAAAGAGATTAGAAAACCTCTTCGCGACAAAAAAGGATCCTGATTCTGGCTCCATTCTAGATGGAAGCTTTTGTGATTTACAACCCCATGCAATGCTACAGACTAGGGGAAAAGTAGCTGGAAAGCTCTCTGGCAGAAAAGGACCTAGGGATGCTGGTTGGCAGCCAGCTGAACATGAGCCAGCAGTGTGCCCAGGTGGCCAAGAAGGCTAACAGCATCCTAGCCTGTATCTAGCCTGTGTCCAGCAGGATGATTGCGCCCCTGTACTCTGCACTAGTGACGCTGCATGTTGAGTACCGTGCTAAGTTTTGGGCCCTTCACTACAAGAAGGACATTGAGGTGCAGGAGCGTGTCCAGAGAATGGCAATGAATCTGGTAAACAGTTTGGAGCAAAAGCCTTACGTCTTATGAGGAGCGGCTGAAAGAACTGGAGTTGTTTAACCTGGAGAAGAGAAGGCTGAGGGGAGACCTTATCACTGCCTACAACTAGGTGAAACTAGTTTGTAGAGAGATGGGTATTGGTCTCTTCTCCCAAGTAACTAGCAACAAATATGAGAGGAAATGAACTCAAGTTGCATCAGGGGATGTTTAGATTGGATATTAGGAAAATCTTCTTCACTGAAAGAGTGATCAGGCATTGGAACTGGCTTCCTAGAGAGGTGGTAGAGTCACCATCCCTGGAGGTGTTCAGAAAACATGTAGACATGGCACTCCAGGACATTGTTTGGTTGACATGGTGGTATTGGACTGATGGTTAGACTTAATGATCTTACAGGTCTTTTCCACCCTTAAAATTTCTATGATTCTAATGTGGTATCTTGATCATGTTTTGCAAGTACTGAATTAAATGAATAATTTTAAGAGTCTTTGTAAAGAGCTTTTCCTGAAACCCAAGGCATCAGGGTCAGTACATAATAGACAAGTACTAAACAGGACTACGTGACTGCTTCCACTGTCACTACACTGCTGAAATACAGGATATTTTTGTAACTGAACATCTAATTCTACAAGAATGATACATATACAGACAGAATTTGCATTTGCATACTGAATAATTGTTCAACAAATTTTTTATTTACACTTGTGATTACTCATTTTGGAACTTCACATTTCAATGCATAGAGGCACTTATGCACTGATTTTAAAAAATCTGAAGGATCAACATGTACCATCTCAGTCTGCACTCCCAAGACTACCTCCTTCCTCCATTGTTGTTCCCTCCAGGACCACTCCCACCACCTTCCCTGTTTGCTTACATGTGCTGCTCTGGTAGCAGTTTCATTTGCAGAGCTCTTAATTGTAACCCTCACCTTTCCCTCTCTCTGACCAGTTCTGTTTCAGTCCCTGATGTAAGCAGGTTGATAGCCTTTCCTTTAAGAAAAAAGAAAAAAAAAAAGCCATGCTAAAATGAACAATCCTACACCAAAGAACAAGAACAGTTAGAGCTGAAATGTTTTCTTTCCTTTGTTTACTGGCAGGTATTAAAAAGGTCATTTTATCTTACATGCTACCAGCTTTGTTTGGTCTCTTTGCATTATAGTGATAAAATATTAATTTTGTTCAAATACAGCTCTGAAATTAGCAAGTGCTATAGAGTGCAGGGTGAGGGCAAGAAGGGGAAGGCTTACTTGGCTACTTAAATAAAGAAAGCAAGCTTTCGTGGCTATTAGGACATCAAGGATGTTTTTTTACCCTGAAGAACCCATCTGTGCTTCCAAACATAAACATGTGAAGGTGAGATGTCTCCTTATTATGCAGGTAGGACTGAATGAGACTGAATCCTATCCAGCTGAGCTGGTTCTGTTGCTTTGAACACTCTGGAAAAATAAAGATCACAGAGCTGCACTATGTAACTGCTTCATTTCTTGGTTTGTTCCATCAGTCAGGTTTCTCTTCTCCTGGAGTATTTTTGAAGTCTCTATCTTCACTCAGTATCTGTTCTGACTCATTCACACTATAAAGGGTGTTAATGGAATGAGTTTTTGTTTGTTGTTCTTTTTTTAACTCTAGCAAAATCTGTGAAAATTAATTTAAATGAAAAATTTTTAATCTGATTGGTATTTACTAGGAATCCCATGTGGTGGGAGGTTGAAATTCCTTAAATACTCCTACATCCAAAGAATGTATGTATCTAGAAGGGTGCATAAAAGAGGATTCTTTTTGTTGAAAACTTTGGATTTAGGTTTGGGCTAAAGAGGTGTCAAGTCGCTTGACTCTCAAAAAACCCCAGTAACGCTAAATAATATTGTTTTGAGTTCTCAGGGCAAGGTTTTGGTAGCAGGGGGCTGCAGAGGTGGCTTCTTGAGAAGCTGCTAGAAGCTTCCCCTATGTCTGACAGAGCCAGTACCATCCTGCTCCAAGATGGATGCACCACTGACCAAGGCTGAACTCATCAGCCATGATAGTCCCTCTGGGGCAACAGAGACCATAGGAAAAAAACAACACAAGCAGCATCTTTCTGACACCAGAATGGGGTACGAAAAGTTGTGCAAAACTCTCTGACACCAAGGTCAGTGAAGAAGGATGGGGAGGAAGTGTTCCAGTCATGGAAGCAGAGGTTCCCCTGCAGCCCGTGGAGGGTGATGGAGGAGCAGAGATCCAGTGCAGCCTGTGGGGGATACCACAGCAGTTCAGGTGGATGCCCAAAGGAGGCTGTCACCATGTTGAAAGGCTGCACTAGAGGAGAGCTGTATTACTGTCCTGTCGTGATCACTTATTGAGACCTAATGTATGACTGTAGAAAGGCTGGATGGGTACAAAAGTCAACAAAGGCACAGTAATTTGCCACAGCTGAAGTTCTGGCTCCTGAATGAACCTTTTTATCCATCTTGCCATGTGCTCCTCACCTTCTTCAGCAACCTTTTCCAAGGTAATTCCTGGAATCCCTTCAAGTAATGATAGTCCACCATGACTGCTCTATATTATATAATTTTCTATGTTGCCATTAATAAAAAGATAAAAGAATAACTGTATGTATGCACACACCTAGGAGAGGATGGGACTAGAACAGTTGTTGGCATTGATAAATAGGCTGATCCATATCTACTGTGCACAAGGATCCCCAGGTCTTTTTCCACAGAAAGCAGCTCTGTGGAAAAACCCTGTGATCCCTGGTGGACAACAGGTTAATCACGAGCCAGCAATGTGTGCTCGTGGCCAAGAAAGCCAATAGCATCTTGTGGCCTATCAAGAAAAGTGCGGCCAGCAGATCTGGGACACCTCTCCTCCCCCTTTACTCTACCCTGGTGAGGCCTCATCTGGAATATTGCATGTAGTTCTGGGAGTCCCAGTTCAAGAAGGACAGGGAGCTTCTGGGGAGCGTACAAGAAAAGGCTATGAAGATGATTAGGGGACTAGAACATCTTACAAAGACAGGCTGAGGCACTTGGGACTTTTTAGCCCAGAGAAGAGAAGACTGAGGCAGGGAACTTACCAATACTTATAAACACTGGAGGGATGGGGGTCAGAAGGATGTGGTCAGTCTTTTTTCAGTGGTGCTCAGTAACAGGGTAATGGGCATAAACTTGAATATAGGAAGTTCCACCTAAACATGAAGAGGAACTTCTTTACTGTGAGTGTGGAACAACACGGACAGGCTGCCCGAAGAGGTCATATCCAGGCTGCCTGGATATACTCAAAACCTGCCTGGACATGTTCCTGTGTGACCTGCTCTAAGTGATCCTGCTCTGGCAGGGGGGTTGGACTAGATGATCTCCAGAGGTCCCTTCCAGCTCCCACCCTTCTGTGATTCTGTGACCTAACTGAATAGAAAAGACAACGGCAAAAATAGAAACAGTGATATCAAGAAAATGCTGTGGGCTTAATGCCATTATCATTTAAGCGTCTTTCCTGTCCTAATACAGTAATGTGAGCAGTAGCTGCTGTCTATTCTTTGGAATCATCAGTAGACATTGCCACTTACTCTGACTTGGATTTGGAGCACACATGAACCAATATATACTTTTCCTATAGCTTGATCACAGTAAGAGTGTATGTGGCTGATGCTAATTTTTTTATAGGTATAAATTAGCAATTCTGCTCAGTGAAGATGTATTAATGAAGCAGCAATGCTTGAATAGTAGGCATGACTTTTTTTTTAACATCTTGTTTCTTGTAGATACTGACAGTTTTCAAGCCGAGGTGTGTATTTCAGGGAGCAAGGTCTTGATGATATGAGCATATTGTACTATATAAATAATAGCTTCTGTGAGTGGGTCTTGGCACATTCTTTCCAGTGGCAGATTCTTTTGCTCAAAATGTTCGTGTGGTGAGGAAAAAAAGGACTTGAGTTTTTCAAACAGGCTTTGTTCTTGTTAGACTGTCAACATTCAAACAAATATAATCATCTGTTTTGTCATCATTCTTGAGTGCAAATAACTTTGAGGAAAGGTTTGCCTCATTTTAAAAAGAAAAGAAGAAAGATGTATGGGCCTGAAACCCCAGAACCCTGCTGTCCTTGCAACTTAAAAGAAAAAAAAAGGTTTCATTAAAGACTGGCTTCATGGTGCCATTCTTTTTGTGAGGTGCTCATTATTGTGGGATAATGCATCATTAATGCATGAGGCCAGGATCCTGCATATTTTTCCCTGCCCATCTGGGTGGTAGAAAATTTGCTGCCATAGCTCCCTGCCAAAGCTCATCACCTCCCCTTAGGAAGTCACCCTCACAAGCAGAGCTCCTTCTGGGATTGCTTTCTCAACTACTTGGGGAACAAATTAGCCTCATTTCCTCAACTAGATTAAATAACTTTAACAAGTCTGATCCGTTTTAGCCTGGGACAGCAGCACCAGTGTATCTTTGGTCTGTCCAACTGAATCCCAAGCAAAAGAGAGAGGAAATAGTTGAATCATATTACATTGACTGAAGAAAAACTTCACTGTGGGTTATTTGCCCTGATTCAGCATTTACCAATCAAACTCCCCAGCACACCCAAATTAAAAAAAAAAAAAAAAAAAATTACTCTAATGCCATTTTGATCATTCTTATAAAAGCAAAGCAAAATAAAAATAAATTCAATTTCCCAAGTCACCATGTATGTTTTCAGAGAATTTTTTTCTTCTCCTTGGACAGCTTCATCTTTTTGCTCTATTAAAAAATTATTAAATATGAAAGTGCTGATTTTTCTTTACTTTTTTTCCCCAACTTTTTCATTTCAGAAGACTTAAGAAATGTGCTTATTTCACTTTCCACTTTGAAAATCCTTTGCCAAAATTTTTCAGGTGAAATAAGAAAACACTGTGAGAAAAAAAAAAAAAGGTTGCTGCTTCTCTGTTTTAAACCCTCTCATTTCCAACATATATATCATGTGAATATAAGCTAAAAAAAAAGAAAAGGAAAAAAACCCAGGATGTCATAAAGGTTAATATCTTTTTTTCTCCCTTCAGTTTCTAAACAATTCAGAGCAGCTTCTTTTTTAATGAAATATTTTGTAATTTTTTCAACAAAGAAAAATGTTTGATGTGATGTCAGGGGTTCATAGTTACATCACATTTGTCACCCCAACTTGGAGACCTCTCTGTGGACTTCTCCATCATCCAGTGGATGAGAGCTGGAGCTCATAGGTCTTCTGTGATGAACTCAGCCTGTACTGACTGTATCAGGAGCTAACAAAGACCAGCCTTTTAACACAGGCATGTGAGTGCCTAAGGTTAAAGAGAACATCCTCTTTTTCTGCAAATGAAGTGTCTTTTCAAACACCAGGAAAATGTCACAAGGAATACTTTATTATTGTATGTTCTGCTGACAGTGTTTCTGGTTCCTCAAACATGTCCCACGCCTGTAACACCATTGATAGATTGTCGCTGGGATGCTTCTCCTTAGTGTTTTCAGAACTCTTTACAAATACATAAGGACCTTACAGTAAGCATGACTGTTCCTCGACCCCCCCCAACAAAGTACTTTTGTGTGGCTTTCTCCAAATACCAGCCTTCATGAAAAGGGGATAATATCTTCTCAGAAGGGCATTCCTGAGAAGTAATCCACAGACTTTTGTCCTTGCCCTTATTTCAGATATCGATAAAAGATCATTTTCATCAGGGCTAACTGAAGTGATTCCTGTCTGTATGTAAATCTTTCTGCTGCATTCAGAGAAGGAAGATCTGGTGACTGCAGTAAGAGGAGCTTTGCACTCACAGGTACAGTAACGAGGCCAAACAAAGTAGCAGATTGCTAAAGCAGAAGCCTGTGGTATAAAGCCAAAGTTTTTACGACTAACTGTAAAGAACTGGTAAAATGCAATCCATCTGGAAAGGATTATGACCCAGAAACTAGTGAAAGCTGGACAGCCATGAGGATCTGACCAAGTCTGACCTCTAAGGGTTTTTGTAGAAATATTGAACTGATCTTCAGTAAGAGAAAAGGCAAATATTTGAACTACAGTCTTCTTGTAAGTCTTTGTATCTCTACAGAAATTTGACAGGGGCTCAAGTGAAGAGTTGTATGGCAAAGCAAAACTTCACTACAGTAGTGGCTACTCTCAGAATCTAGATTACATGATTTGAAGTGTTTTGTAAAATCTTATTTCCATCATGCACAGCGTTATTGATCAGAGCACTGGGAGTTTTGTTGGATGAAAGATGTATCCCTGGAATAGCTGGGTGGAAGACAAAATATCTCCCTTTCAGTACCACTTCTTAACAGTATATTGCTAAGATATTTATAGATATTTCCTCTATAGGCATCACATAGGAGACCATTGTAATGATTTTCTTTAAAAGGTATTTTTCAACAATAGGCATACCAGGGAGAGCAAGTGACCTCTTACCTAGTATGACAGCTCCTACCCATATGTCTAATGTTATTATTGTCCTCAAGGCTGGTCAAAACTCTGTGTTCAGAGAAATGTATCTGTGGCTGGGTATAATAAAAATCGTCAACACTAAACCCCAAGAAACAGAACCAAGACATAATACCTTGGATGTTGCGTGCAGTATGTCCCTTCAATTTCCTGGAGGTTTTCAGTTTCAGGGCAATTTCCTGATAGCTTTAAGCTTTAGCACTTTCAGGTACAATTTTTGTTACAAAATAAAATAAAAAAAAAGAAAGAAAAAAAAGGGAAAGAATAAAAATCTTAGAAAGCAAAGAAAAAAATGTACTTTTTCACCAGGGAATGCTCAGTTCTAACACAACAGTCTATCATGAAACAATACTGGGTGATTGCATCAGTCTGTTTCAGTATGATTTATGTGTTCCTGAACTACTCAGTACCATGTTGCAGGAAATATAATGTATTATTTCCAGGCAAAACACTTTATTAACTCACAGTTAAGGTTAAAAACAGCTAGTGCTTATTTGATCAAGCATCTCTTCAGAAAACACTGAAACACAGCAATGAGAACGTCTAGGATTTTAAATTTAGATTTTATATATTTAGAAAAAAACTAAGATAACTCAAAATACTAGAAGAGAACAGGTCAGTTTTTTTGAAGTTTATTTATTGTGGTCTTGATCCTGTTCTTCAAATAAATGGAAAATGTCACTTATTTGTAGGAACAAATTATTTGAAAGCAGACAGAAACCCTACAGCATCAGCTATCTCCCTGATTCATCTTAGCATTAATCTTAAAGGGTCAAATATTTTGCTGTAATAATGCTTAACAGTTCCACAGCCTCTGCAGACTCCTGTAGTCTCTCCTAAAACCTAGAAATGTGTCCTAGACCCTGGGGAATGTTATATCTTCTTGCATGTGTACAGGTCTTGCCAATTTTTTTGTTAATTTGTAAGTTAGGTCTAATGTTGAGCTCCATCTGAGGGTGGGGGTATTAGGTGAGAGAGCTAACAAATTGTTATTGATTAACACAATGAATTATGAATGCACAGCTCCCAGACCAATTTACTTTGCAATGATACAATACCTCCACCCATCAAAAAAAAAAAAAAAAAAAAAAAAAAGAAAAAAGCACAGATTTAAAATCCTTTTTGTTCCAGACACTTGTCCAAATTATCTTTAAAAAGAAAGAATCTCATTTGGTCCATGAAATGCTAGGTATTTTGGTTCAGATCAAATCAACTTATTGGGTAGTGAGAAAAAAGCCTTATAATAAGAAGGAATCTGTCTTCATCCAAAAGCTATCGTAAAACTGGAGTCTTTCCACAATGTAATTTTTCACTGTCCTATGTATCACGTTTTCTGGTATAAGGGATTTTGCAGCCAAATAAGGAAGTTCAATTACTTTAGAGAGAATGCATTATTTATTGACCAAAAGGTCAAAGTGGACCATGTGATGCAGGGAATTTTCGGGAGGAATGGTGATCGTTTGTCAAGAAAGAAGAAATGTACATTGATATGTGAAGTTATTATGCTTTTCTTGATCACAATTTGACCTTTCTCTTGCTAGAACTATACATCACCCTAAGGGAGAGGAAAGCAGTACGCAACCCACAAACAGGCAGGAGACTTAAGGTGATGATTAGAACTGAAATGAATGGATAACCAAGAAAAAATGGGCCATTTCTGCACACAAATGCACATGTGCTTTAAAGGATACACGACAGTTTTATTACAGAGATTGGGTGGTATGCAGTCTTCTCAAAATTTGAAGATTTGTATTTAAAAATAAGAATGCACTTTATTTAATCTTATAGGAAACATTTGGAAGTATGGCAATTCACAGATAACATCTGAATAAAATTAACTGCTCTATTAAGCCCAGCTTCTTATGTTAACCAGGGAGATGGCAGGTTTGTGAAAGGTTGAATAATCCACAGATGCAGAAAAGCAATTTTGTTTTGTGACCTAATGGAATACAGAGTTTCTACATGTGGCAAAGGTAAGAACAAATTGCATCCTCTGCTATAATCAACCTTACAGCACACTATTACTATAACAGGTGGGGGAACCTGGCATAAAAACATGCAATTGCTGTGTAGAAAGGCATGCAGGATTTTTCAATTTATAATTTTTTTTTCTCAGTTTCCTATCAGATTCATGTCACTTAGTAGATGGGCTTCATTTTAATGCCAGCATTCAGAAATGAATGTTGAAGTTTAATTTTTTTAATTCTCCCTTTACGTTATGAAAATTTCTAGCAACAGGAATAATGGGAGGTAAAGATCAAAACCATCTACCAACATAGGTGTGCATGGTATGTACATTATTTAATAAAATGTTTACATTCTTCTGGTAGTTTGACCCTGGCTGGCAGTTGAGCCCCACACAGATGCTCACTTGCTCCCACCCCTCAGACCAGCAAGCTTACCCTACACATACTTATAGATGCAGACTGTTCTGCAGTATTGATGGAGTTTATCCAACTCTATGCTTAAGTCTGCAGTTCTTTCTCTCCTGCTCAGGTACTTTGGCAAAGTGATATATGTTTCCAGAAATTAGCAATGAGTGAAATATAGTATTGGTGAGTATTCAAGTACATCATTAAAGGATGGGGATTGGGATCATGTACTAGAGTTATTTTCCTTATTAGTTGGTTCTATTTTCAAAGTCAAAAGTCCACAGAAACCCACTTTTCCAACCAAGCATTTTCTTTATAATCCTAACGTAAGAGACCCTAACCCGACCCAGACAGTGGACAGTATAATTTTTGTTTAATATGTTCAAATTAAAGCTTAGAACCCTACCAAGCAATGTAAAGATCTGATTTATCCCTGTTAAACAAATTTTACTCACATGCAGAATGAAGAACAGCATCTCTGCTTCATATACTGACAAGCATGTTGGTGGTTCAACACTGATACTACACAGAATCCTTCATTTCACTGAAGCTGTTGGCGATCAAACTCCCTTCTATTAAACTACAGTGATAATCACTTTCAGTTTTCCACTGCAAAGCTATCTTGGGAAAAAGGGAAAGAAACTACTTAAGCATTTTCTAGGCAAAGGCAGGCATCCAGTTTAGTACACAGAACCTCTTAGGAAGAGCTGTTGCTGGAGGATGAGTGCCGTTGTGCACCTTGTGCAGTAACCCATTACTTCGGCACAACTTTGGCTAGAGACATTCCAAGAAGCACACCTCACAAAAGCTAAGCTTTTCTAAAAAGGGCAAGTTAAAACACATCCTCTACCTGTGAGAAGAAAACATATTCATCATTTTCCCTATGCTGAATCAAATTAATAAACATTTTATTTGCAAAATGATTGTCCACAAAGGCTTGGGACATGAACTCTGCACAGCAGACCCTTTACTGTGCTTACAATAACCAAAGTTTCATTAATATTTTATTAAGAAAGCCTTGGGCCCAGATGAACTTACAGAGTCAGCAGTGCTGAGCCTGTGCTATGTAAGAACAAGGACCTTACTTTTCCATTCTTTCAGCATTTATTGTTCTGGGCCCGATCGTGAGGGGAACCTGATTTAAATACAGAAATCAAAAGAGGCTGGTCAAGGGTGATGCCTAGCAGCCACCAGGTAAATGGAAGCTCAGATCAGACAACTAGTTGGCAGAAAGAATACTAGGTCTGGGAAGTCTATAAGAGTGAAATGAAAAACATGAACAAGAGAGAGAAGGGTGGACGTGAAGATAAGGTGGAACCCACCAGACTGTAGGATTCTTATTAGAAAGTATCACACTTAAGCGAATGCATTGAATGATTCCCAAGCAAACAGTTCTTTCTCTGAGGTTCAGAAGAAACCAGAGTCTCATAATTTTTATGCTGTAGGAGTTGCATATTTTGTTTTGTTTTATTTTGTGTGGTTTTTTCCTTGATATTCTCAGGCAAAAGGCTCATCCATTACATTCAACTCCAAAGACTTAAATAAACCAAACCTCAGTCTAGAAGCTGCAAGAGAAAGGACTTTGTGAGGTAGATTAGTAGACTCCATCACCTTGGAATAATTTCCTGGGAGGGTGCACTATCTCAATGGAAGAATGGCAATTAACGTAAGAGGACTTTTTGGGTTTGTGTCAAACTGTTAAGTCAAGAAATTGCTAAAATAATGTTTCTGATGTTGCAAAAGAGAGATAAGCAGAATAACAGGCATTTTGAAATTTCAAAGTTGCCTCAGGAAACTACCAAGCACTTCCAAGCTTCTCCAGAGTTCACCAGCGACTGGAAGAACTCTGCATCATCTAGACTTGAGAGGAAACTTTAGTGAGGCAAAATGATTATCAGTATCTGATTTGCTTTCATGGTGAATGAGGTATAGATAGCAGAACTTAACTGGAGAAACTCTATTTTTCTAATCCAAAGGTCAGAATTGCCTGAATTAAGACGACCTGTAAAACTACCATTTGCCCTTTTTAGAATGGTCCAACTTCCGATTGCAAAGAACCTCTGCTTCATTCAATGTAAGAAATGAAACACTGTTAACAGTATATGCTGCAAGGGATATTAAGGGAACATCTGTAGAATTCACTGTGTAATTTATAGAGAGATTTATATGGAGCAGAGCAAAAAAGAAGTTGAATTTTTCATCCTAATTTATTAATGATTTAAGATTTTTAATGAAATCATGACAGTTGAGTTCTTTTATATATTAAATAAATACAATAAACAAACTAATTGATCTGGAATGGATGGAGACAGAAAAAGTCAAAATTACATGGTTTGGTATTTCCAAATAGGAAATGAAGCAAAATTAAGTTTGCTTTAATTAGCTGACGTCATTTTGTTTAACTTTCAGTTAAAATCAAGGCCAAATTATGTTTTTGTAATGCTATTCCAAAACTTTGGAACTGACTATATATCCCAGAACCCATCCTAAATGTTTGCATTCTCCTTCTTTATCCAAGCATATTAGAGAAAAAGAACACTTCTGAGGATCAATATCCTTGCTGATCTGTGAAGACAGAAACCCAAATATAATCCTTATAAAAGGCAATAAGCTGACAAGAAAACTCAACATTTTTCTTAAGACACAAAACATTTCACAATATTCTAATTTTTCTTAAGCAGGAAGGAATTAATTTTTTTATTTGGCTTTTCTATGAGAAAATGATACTAAAGAAAATAGGAAATGTAGTGCATTTGCTGACTGTGTTCCATTGTAAAAATGTACAAATATTTGGACCAAGAAAGAAAGGGGGTGGCATAGATTCCCCAAAGAGAACATTTCCACAATATTAATGAGGCTGCCTGGGAGGGCTGAACTCAGGGATCTACTCTTTTAGTGGGAATTTGTGCGTTTTCATGTATGTGCTACACTTAATGGACTGATAGCTCTTTAACAGTGTGTAGAAGTAATGGACATAATATTTTACCAGTGAAAAAAAGTACTGAATACTGCAAGAGAAATTATCAAAGGAATATCAGTAAGGAAGAATTTAACAGTAGTTTTCATCCCACACTATGAGGATTTCAAGCTACTCCAGTTCGAAAAGTTTCTGGCCACTCATTCCTAATCCCAAATTACATGTTTTAGTCATGTCTGTGCCATTTGTGGAAGTTGTGCCATGCATTAGATAAGTCTGATGAACAACATCTGTTACAAAGAGGCAGATTCAAAGCTGTTGTGTTGGGGATACCTAAAGATGGTACTGTCTCTGAATTTCTTCCAGCCATAGAAATGCAGGTTCTGTAATTGAAATAAGTCAAAGGGGAATTCATGCAGAACGTTAAAGAATCCACAAGTGAAATAAATGTAATGGGAAAAAAATAAAATGCAGAACTGATGATTGCCACATATGACAAAACACAGCGATAAGAGTCCTTACGCTCCCTCTGTAGGTGAAGAATGACTCTAGGAGAAAAGATAAAGGGTGTCTGGAAAAAATAATTAACCATATGTTCCCCCAGCCCTTCTATATCACTGGTAATTTGTATAAAATATGAGCAGAGTCAGACATGGCAAATGGATAAGGTGACTGCAGCATACAGCTCCCACCCGCAAGTGCGCACCATTAATAAACTGAACTCTCAGAATCACAGGTGTAGCTTAGCATATCTACTCAACAGATAACTGGGGCATGATAGTCTCTACAGGAAAACAGACAAGAGAAAATGGCTACAAAGGAATAAGATGGTGGATAAAGGAATGTAGACATTGCAGTTAGATGTCCTATATTGCATAATCATGTAATTTAATGTACATAATCTTCACTGATTTCTCTATCAAATAGGATAATATTTACTAGCTTTATGGAAGTTGTGTTCAGAAAATAAAATCAATTGAAGATTTAGATCTTGTCAGCTGTTACAGAAACAAGTCATAAAACTAAAGTCCCTGCAAATGGATAGCTACAACACACAGAGAACATAATTCCAAATTTCACAAATTGCTTTGCCTTTATTCACTTTCACTTATGCTTTTTCCTTATGTAGAATCAAAAACAATCCAGAAAGACATTCAGGTCATAGACCTGTTTCTATTTTGTTTTGTTTTCCAATGCACACTGTGTCAGAACTGGATTGTAATGGCCACATATTATGAAAATTATACAAATCTAAAATATGCATATGTATGTGGGGATTTCCATGACTTTGGCAATCCAAAAATACTTTCTCTTCCTTAGAATCAGTGGGAAAAATCACATCATCTGGGACAGCATATAATCATCACTTTCTGTGGAAATTGAAGTGCTATATTTTTTGAAAGTTTCAACACAGGTTTTACAGGTTTTAAGATATTATAGTATGCAAAATTATCTTTGCTTTTGAGATTCAAATCACATTACTTCAGATGCTATATTAAAAATAGTAAGCTAAACCAAAAGAAAAAAGACGTTAAGAAGAAATATTAAGTTTACAATAAGGTAGCATCATTTATTAGAACTCCATGTCAAAATTGCTATCTCATCAGACATATTTTGTCTTGAAGTCTAATGAGCAGCTCAAGAGAACTATGACAGCTAGAGGAATTAACCCCACTTGTAGAGACTGAGGCAAACAAAAATCCTCTTCTTTGCAGCAGCTCATAGAACTAAGAAATAGTTTTCCCCTTCATGTCAGGGAGTTCCTAAGAAAAATCACTTGTTAAATGAATGTCAGCAACTGGTGTTTTCTATCAAATAATATATATCAAAATATGACATTTCATTCTCCTTCAGTGTCTTCTATAATTTTGACAAATATCTGTATCTTCATATGAATTTACATTTCTGGACAAGAAAAGCTGGGTAGACCCATAGAATGCATCAATGACTCGAGTATTGAGGAAAGCATGACACATTAAACAGTTTATAATCACCTGACGTATCTGTAGAATCTATTGCTAGAGTTGGACTCATAAGTGATACCTACAAAGTAGAATTTTCCACTTTTCAGGGACAGCAATGTACTTGGGGGATGCTTGGGGTTGGGGTTTCTCAAATCTTTAGTTGTTATCTTGTGAAAAAAACACATGAAAACCTTATGCAGATGATCTTTTCTTTTTAATCACTATACACTTATTAAAAGGGCCCTAGGTTTTTTACTTATTATGCTGCTACTCAAATGTAGATTTTGAAAATAACTTTATTTTCAAATATGTATATTTCTATGGGAATAGACTCAAATAATTAGGCATCAGATTTGTAAAGGCAACCAACCAAAGTAACAGCAATGAGCTTTTTGGTTTACACCTTCTTAATGCTTTTTATCCCTTTTTGCAGGACTGTGTAAAGACATTTACCTTAATACTGTGTTTAGGTACATTGGTTCAGTTAAGTTTCTTGGTAGAAATACCCTTTCTGGGACAAATATTTGCATTATTTTCAAAAAAACACAATAACGAATTTTTTATATGTCCTTATTTTACAGTAGTTAAAATAACTCCAGCATTAAGATTTGAGCACTACACCTGAGGCTGCCACAGAGACAAAGATGAAAATAAGCTGGAAAAGCTTATTTTAAGCAAGAAAAATGTGGGTACAAATACATTGTGTGTTTTATATTATAACTGAGTTAGCTGTATCTCACACTGCACAGGAAAGAATAGTAATGATTATGGACATAAATTATCAGGGCATTCATCAAGCTAAGGTTTAGAAAAATCAAGAAAACATGAATGAATGCAAATCTAAATAATTATTTTAGATTTATATGTTACCATGTACAGATTAATAGATACATGATTAGGAAGTATTCATGATCACTAACAGTTTCATTTTCTCCCTAGAAATGATTCTGTAGGCAAAATGCTTTGTTAAATTCTAGCATTGATAGAAAAGTAAGGGGGAAATGCAATGCTGTATTGTTTGCACTGAAAGGCTGTGTTGCACTCCTGGGGAAAAAAAAGTAGTTTTTTGGGTGATTCTGTCATTCTTAATGGTAGTGGTCAATTGGATACTTTTACTATGAGGAACAGTAAGAACAAATTTTACTTATGTCTGCAGTGAAGGCAAAAGTAATAGAGAAAGTTCAGTGCATGCACATAATTTCCCTAAAAGATGGAAAGATGCAGTTATTTGTCTGATTTTCAGATGCAGTGTGAAGTACTGGCAAAGATTATCAGAAGACTCAAAAGCAACATAATACACAAGGACAATGTTGATCTGTTGTAGCTAAATTGGCTAATGTTAGATCTACACTGTAACAGAATAATTGAAAAAAGGTGTCTATTCTGGAGAGACCAAAGCACTTATGAAAAGCAAGACATAAAATAAGTCATAAATTATTAGGCCTAATAAAGGGGTAATTAAATGCAGTGCACTAGGTGTGATATGCAAGTAGTCACAGAATCACAGAATCACAAGGTTGGAAAAGACCTTTAAGATCATCAAGTCCAACCGTTCCCATCCTATGCTAAACCATATCCCTGAGTGCCTCAGCTACCTTTTTTTAAACACATTCAGGGATGGTGACTCAACCCCCCACCCTGGGCAGCCTGTTCCAGGTCCTGACAGCTCTTTCAGTGAAATTTTTTTTCCTTACATCTAATCTGACCCTGCCCTGGCGCAGTTAAGTGCCATTTCCCCTTGTCCTATGTCCTGTCATTTGTCTGAAGACACCATTGCCCATCTCTCTACAACTTCCTTTCAGGTAATTGTAGGTGGTGATAAGGTCTCTCCTCAGCCTGTAGGGAGGGGTGGGGAAAAGGTGTTCTAAGAATTTGCTTTATTTCTTATTACTTGACTCTGATTTAATTAGTAATAAATTAAATTAATTTTCAGAGCCCATGACAGTATATGGTAAGTAATCTCTCCCTGTTCTTAGGTTGAACCACAAGCCTTTCATTACATCTTTTCTTCCTCATCCAGCTGAGGAAGGCAGTGATTGAGCACCTCTGGGGTGACTGGACCTCCAGCCTGGGTCAAGCCACCACAAAATAATGGAGGTAATGCCAGGCTGTGAGACAGATGGACATAGTGAGAGCCAGCAGGTTTGTAATAGCAGAGTCACAAAGACAGGGTCTGAGGATTGTTGTGTTCTGCTCAATAGTGGCTCCACAGCCTTAAAGCTCTGTTGTCAAACAATGTGAATATTAATACTAATTAATGAGTTTTTCTGGAAATAATGAAAATAGTATGTATGTGCATGACACCTCTCATAATACAGAGACTTATAACATTGCAGGAGAAAAGTCTGAGATTTCAGGAAAAATAAGGTTTTGGTTGTCTTTTACTGTTTTATCAATTTATCAGCTGATACTCTCAATAACAATTTATATGTAATTTCAACATCATCTTAAAGAAGATAATGAAGGAATCAAAATCTTAATTTATAATTTCAAACTATAAATTTAGCTGTAAGTGAAAAGAGTTGATATTCAGCATTCATTTAAAGGCTTCAAATTTCTTCTGGAAATTCTGTAATCTTCACAGTGCTTCGTAATTTTCAGTTTATCAATTCCATTTACTTGTAATTTTGTTTTTTAACACCATGTCTTGTCACCTTTTATACTGTCCTTATTGTTTCTGAGACAGGATCACAACCTGAAAGAGTAAAAAAAGACTAAAACAACCACTGCTTGATGAAAAACTGTATTTAATGATGGGTATCAGATTTAATCCACCTTCTCAGGAGTATGTGAATCTCAGTGATGACTACTTTTAAGGACTGGAGATTTTAAGTAGATGGGAATGAGGTTCGATGGTTGAAAAGTATACAAAGGTTAAAAATTCACTTTTAAATAACTTCAGTATAATTGCCAGTCTCAGCACATTATTTTAGATTATTAATTCATTTAGGAATTCCAAGCTTTATCCATATTAGTAACAACAACGAATAATTAGGAGAGCTTGAATGCATTCTGCCTGTTGATTCCTGTCTGAAGTGGGTTACAATGTGAATTTCACCTGGTTACAACTGGGAATTTCTTAATTTATCTTTTAGAAGCATTATATGACTTGTTAAACACATATTTAATCACCACCAAAAGCCTAGAATTTCTTCACAGTGCAGCATAACTGCACGTTGATTAATATTCACAGAGTTTGTTCATTTGTCCTCTTATAAACCATACTAGAGGGTATTAGAGGATATTAAGATCAGAGGATATTAAGCTTTCAGACAGCCAAAGTGGCACCAGGTCACTATGTTAAACTCCAGAATTGGTCCCCAGGGTTTAGACACCATGTTAATTTGTCTGCACCCTCATGCTGGGCTGTCTTTCCCTGCCCCAGCCCTGACAGCGAGGAGGAGGCCAAGGGGAGGTGGGATGGGCTGGAGGCTATGAGGGGCTGTGATGTGACTGCAGCCCTGGGCAAGAGGCTCCACACAGACCGGAGCACCAGCGGGCTGTCTGTGTCAGACACTTTCCTCAATGGCCTGAGTTACCATCTGTCCTGACGCACTTGAGTCAACCTGAAGAGCAGCAGCCCATTTTCCCTGGGTGGCCAAGGGCTGGGCCTTCCATCAGCCCTGCACCCGTCCCGGGTTTGCAGTGGCTCTGGCACAGCAGGCGGAAGTTGAGCTGTCACTCTGGCACACTAAAAAACATTTGTCCAAATGGCATTTGGAAAAAGAGTGATGGTGATTCTTCTTTATAAGCAGTATAATGCAGTAAAATTTTAACAGGAAGTTTTCACAGGATGAGGAAAATAGTGTTTTCCGATCCTTCTAATTTCTTCTTTGCTCATTTTTCCAAGGCCTGTTAAGCTTAACTGGAGATAGGATAATTTTATAAGGAAAAGCTGCAAGATATTGTAAAAAGTGAGAACTTCCAAAGCATCCTAAAAGTAGGGATCCCTAGTAATTCTTCCATCTTAAAATACTCATTTGACTCTGCACACAGCTGCTACTTGGAAAAGTAGATACTTGATATATCATCACAGGCAAAACAGCTGCCCGATGATCTGGCAGTCCTACATATTAATATGTTAAACATATATTAAGAAAGTTGAAGCAGTTGCAGAGAAGACCTTATATATTGCTAAAATATGCATATGAGCAGTTTTTATTTAAATGATACAGAAATTTAATTTGAAATGGTTCTACAAAATGATAGACACTTTTTTGAAAGATGGATCAGGTTTTAGTGTCACTCAGCATTACACTTGCTTTTGAATTTATTGCTTTCCTGGCTTGTTTAGAGTTTGTGCTTGGTGTATGCACTTGAGGTGATAACTCTAAAAGATTTTCTGATTAACCTTTGTTACCACAAACAGTTAAACCTGTTTGGTATAGTCAGAATTTTTAAAAACTATTTGGATGTATAAACAATAAGTCTGTTCGAAAAAAAAATGACACAAGTTGCTTTCTTCAACTAAAAGCTAGAAATACTTTGCAGCTTAAGCAGTGAAAAAGTAATTAACCTCAGTGTTGATATTTATTTTACCAGAAGGTTCTGTAATAGAACTGTTTGCTTAACACATGAGAAATGAGGGATGAATATCTATTTTTATATCCCTGTAATCTGTCAAAATATAAAGTTTTCTTTAAAATAATAAAAGAAGAAAAGCCCACTAATTCATGACAAAAAAGTGTTCCAATGATTACATTTTATAATTATTAACAAAAGTGGATGCAATTTACAATAATCATTCTGCATATTTAGAAGCAGACATACATATAGATACTTGTACATCTATACACAGAGGCATTACATTCAATCTGAAAAACATGTTTGAGTTCACCTAAAAGTCAAGAAACCAAGGAGACTTTCCTTTTCCCAGGTAAGTACAGGAAGATACACATGCCTGGATTGATTCAGAGCATGCTGCATGCTGGAGCAGCAGACTATACATGTATAATTGAGTTTACACTGCAAAAGAAATCAATTCCTGGTCTTATATTTTTAGATTTATGTTTTCTGAAGGAGAATTATTTATTTCATTATCAGGCAAGAAAGATTGAACAAGCTTTTCTTGTCGCTAGAAAATGTTCTCTGTTCTCTAACCAGAAGAAAACATCTCTCTTCTAAATAGTTTGAGATATATAAACTGCATGCCACATTAATCAATACTAACACTTTTTTTTTTTTCAATGAGAAATTTGTGTTAGTGTTTCTCTTTAATTCACACTGGTAAACCTAGAACTGAAACTGCTGAACCTAGAAGATGGTATGGAACCAGGAACTCTCATTCAGCAAAAATTAGGTTAATGCCTTGAAATTCTTGAGGCTTAGTGATTTCGGTTGTGAACTGGACCCTGCTCTGTTTCTGAAAGATGTAAAACCAAAGATGCAAGGTTAAAGCCAGTTGAGGTTAAGTTTGATTATCTTTACTGCAGAGCTTCCAAAGGTTTTGGGAACAGTAAGTTTAAGAGTTTGCAATTTTATGATTCTTCAGGAGTATGTCATGAATAATTCACACTGTCTATATGTATTTATTAGTCATGACTTTACACATTGATACATAGCTTGAAGAGAACTGTATTGCCTTAAGTGTATGTTTACGCTAAGTAATTCCATATAGTTTAAATTCTTCAGTAAGCTACAGCCTAGTTCTTTTAAATTGATACACCACGAAACCCATAATGAATTGAGAGTGTAAATTAAATGACACAGAGTCAGTGTAAGAGAAGCTTTATTAGAAGCCATGTCAGGCCTCTGAGCAGGTCTGCTGGGAAAACTGTTAAGAAGTCACTTGAGAACCTGTATACTTAGGCAGCTAATAAAAGTATTTTGTCTTTTCTTAGGGCAAACCCAGCTCCTGAGTGTGTGCCATATATTGGATGTTTAGTACCAGAATTTGTACTTCTAAGACATCAGCAACATTCATTATAGAAAGTTAGGGAACCACAGGACCTCCTCCTCTCCTTAGGAGACCTGCTGTCTCAGCTCTCCCTGAAACTTGATCAACTTAATTGCCATGTGGAATTATCTGCCTGGCAGTGATTGGAGCATTAATGAGGAAGGTGTGATTACTGCCTGCAGTGCATTTTGGTGTAATCAGAAGTGAGAGGGTGGGAGGGCAAGCTATGTGTGGCATTATTATGATAATAAAGTGGTCAAAACTAACAACAAAACCACACATTTTTTTTTTTTACATTTACTAGAACTAGAGGCTATTTGAAGAGGGTCATATCCCTAAAAATCATTCTTAAGGAGTTATCCACAGAAACTGCGCACTGACTGACAAAGAAATTCAGCCTGAGAACAAAATAGGTTTAGTAGAACATTTTTTTTTTACTAGAGGACCTCATAGATGAGATAGTACAGCTTAGACCGTGCAGGAGATCAGGGCCCTGGTGACCAGGCTAGAAGAAGCTTTGAACAACTTGAAGGTGTCCCTGCCCATGGAAGGGAGAAGATAGAACTAGCTATCTTTAAACTCCCTTCCAACTGAAATTGTTCTATGATTCTGATTCTATTTTATGACTGTTGCAATGGTAGGAACTTTAAAAAAAAACCCAAACAAACAAAATCCCCCCAAAATAAGAGAGAATGAAAGACCTTAGGTTTAGGCTGTTCATATTTTTATGTTCTCTGGTATTTTCATCGTCTTTATATTTGATCTCTATGCTCAGTGTTGCCAAATCTCAGCAGATAAAACTGAAAAATAAATAGAAGTAAAAAGAAAATGGAAAATTATTTTTCTGTAGTTCTTAGACACTGCTATAGTACTAAAGGGAAAACATGTATCTTTGCAGTTAAGTTTATAGAGTAAAATAAAAACTTTATAGCAAGGAAACAGTCTCTGCCTTCTACAAGATCAAATCATGGCTCCATTATGTCACAGAGGAACTGTTCCAATAGCTTAAGTTAGAGCAAGATTTCTCCTCAGCTTTTCAAAGTAACTTTAATATTCAGCAGACCACTATGCCAGTCCTACTAAGTTCTGTTTCATCTCTGTACACGTGTATGAAGATACTCAGCAGAAAAGGATGTTCCTTCATCCTTTGCTAGCCATAGTTGCCATGGAGCTGTCAGTCACCAGAGCAGAGCCATCACAGGTCCGTAAGGCGTTTTACCTTGCCAGGTGTGATTCAGCGAGTTTACTACTCTAGCCCTTGCCCATGGAAAAGCTTACATGGCAAACATGGGGGCAAGAAATAGTTAATAACCATTTCTGAAAACTAGAAAGATTTTATGCCAATTCCCTAAGGAAGTACATCCCTTACTATAGAATTTGAAAACTTCACTATTTCTATTATGCTATTTTTGCTTCATCTGCCTAATTGATAGGTTCATTAAAAATGAAAACAAAAGATGCAGGAGAATGCAGAAAAAAAATTTGCATGCAAAAGCAAACACATATAATGGTCTTGGAAGGTCCCAGTCTCTAAATCTTGGCTCTCCTCTCCCTCCAAGAAATGGTGCAGAATAAGCACTTTCAATGAAGCTTTTCCATAACAATTCAGTTCTCAGCCAAAGATGGAAAGAATAATTCAGAATGGTATTCCCTTCTACTGAGGGTGCTAATGATGATTCCCATGAAGTGGAAAAGCTCAGATCTGGGCTGTTATGACTTAGGTATACCTTAACCTCAACTGGGTGTTTTAATTACTAATTTCCTAATAGTTGCTGATTCATGTTCTCTTAGATATTTAAGAAGTAAATGGGAATATTTCACTGATGAATAAGAAACCTCTCAAGGATACAGTCCTGGAAAGGAAAATGGATTTAATAGAGGGAATAATCACGGATGGTGAGAAATTTCCAGTATTAACTTTACTGCAGAAGGGAAACTTTCTACTTTCTGATTCAAAACAGCAGTTTTCTTTTATAAACTTTTCTAACATTTAAGAGTTCAGTTAAAATAGTTATATAATTTCAAAATAAATCAAAGACAACATTTTGGATCAAATTGAGAAATCAGGTGATGTATTCTTCTGAAAATCAAAGAAGTCCAGTTTGGCTCAAACCAGATTAGTACACTCTGCAAACTTTTTCTGTCTACCCACAAAGTCCTGTGCAAAAAATCACAGGGTAGTGAGTTGGAGCACCTTTTAGCTGATTCTTATTGCTTGTAAAATATTGGCTAGTATCATTGAAGTCACACTTCACACCCTTATTCCTTGGATAGTCACCACACCTATTTAAGGCTATGGGAAAAAATAAATAAAATGTTTCAGAGAAGGCTCTTACCATCTCAATTAGCATAAAACAATGCAAAGTAATTAACTTAAATAGCCCAGAATTTCCTGGGGCAGCTGGGAAGCTTTCCCTGTTTCAGTATGCAGGAGAAACAACCTTAAAATGGCATGATTTGGGCATGAGAGGAATCATGAGATGTAGCCACTTGATCTGTTTTTACCTATTGCCTTCTGTGGTGAACACGTTAAATTTTATACTTCAAATATAGCTGTTGCAGTTTTGTGAGGCTGTGCTGCTGAGACGGTTTCTTTAAGCAGCAGTTAGAGTTTTCTGCCAGGCTAAACTATAAACAACGAGCAATTCAAGGCCAAAGTCATGGCCCAAGAGATAGTCGAGCGCCTCTGAGAATGACATGTAGGAGAAAACAACCCGGAAGTAGCTGCATTTTGCCACCGGAGAAGGGAATGAGAAGATGTAACGAGCTGTGCAGACATCATGGCCGGAGAAGGGCGGGGGAGGAGGCGCCCCAGGTGCTGGAGAGAAAGATGCCCCTGCAGCCCACGGAGAAACCCATGGAAAAGGCCGAGACCCCACCTGCAGCCCATGGAGGGGCTCCATGCTGGAGACATAGAGGAGATGCTGTGACCCTGCGTTGGAACAAGCCCCTGCCAGCACTTGCAGCCCATGGAGAGAAACAGAGACACAGAGATGAGCGAGAGAGAGATTTGCACTGGAACAGGTTTGCTGGGGTAGGCTGGTGACCCCACAGAGGTCTGGGACTGAGAGACATTGTGATTTATGACTGCCCACCATAGCAGTGACTCATGCCAGGGCAGCTGGTGAATAGATAAAGCCCTGGGGAAAGGATTCATGTTGGAGAAGTTCGTGGAGGATTATCTCCTGTGAGTGAGACCCCACGGTGCAGCAGGTGGAGGGTGTGGAATGAATGCCGCCCCCCCCCCCCCCCCCCCCCCCCCCACTGGCCAGGAAGGACACCAGCTTGCAAGGGACTGACCGAAGCCCCCATGTCCCAATCCCTGCCCCTCTGTGCTGCGAGCAGGGCAAAGAAGGGAGCAAAATCCTGAACTAAAGTCTGCTAAGAAGGGAGTGGTGGGGGAAAGTGTTTTAAGATCTGGTTACGTTTGTTTTAAGATCTGGTCGTGCTCTCAACTCCAGTTTCTTTGCTGTTCTTTGTAGTACAGTGTAATAAAGTAGAGTAGTTTCTCTCTTCTTCACTTTGTGTTGAGTCTGTTTTGCCCACGTTGTTGGTGACAGAATGATCTCTCCCTGTCCTTATTTTGACCCCTGAGCCTCTTAATATATATTTTCTCCCCTGTACCACTAAGAAGGGAAGTAATAGACTGACTTTGGTGGGCATCTGGCCTCCAGCCAGGGCTAAATCACCACAATAGCTCATTCTATTGAGCAATATTTTTTTATCTTTTCTTTCAGTTACTGCTGTCTGATACCAGTTTACCTGAATCATAGAATCACTTAGGTTGGAAGAGACCTTTAAGAACAATGAGTCCAAACACAGCATAACTCTGCCTAGTGCACCTCTAGACCATGTCCCTAGCGCAAATATCCTGGCCTTGGCAGAGAGGGAGTTAATTTTCTTTCTAGCACATGGTGTGGTGCTGTGTTTGGGGTTTAGGAGCAGAGCAATATCAATAGCACACTGATGTTTTAGTTGTTGCCAAGCAGTCAAGGATTTCCAGCTTCTCCTAGTGCTTGGCCAGTGAGCAGGCAGGGGGGTGCACAAGAAGCTGGGAGGGGACACAGTCAGGACAGGTGACCCAAACTGACCAACGAGATATTCCAATACCATTTGATATCATGTTCTGTTCATAACTGGGGGTGTGCTGAGAAAACCGGGCAGATGAGGGTCTTGCGCACCACTGACTTCCAGTGGTGATACATTGTGCTGTTCATCACTTATTTTGGATGATGATGATATTTTCCTGCCCTTTTAAACTGCTTTTATATTAATCCAAGAGTTTTCTCACTTTCACTCTTTCTATTCTCTCCCCCATCCTACTGGAGGGGAGTGAATGAGTGGCTGTGAGGTGCTTAGCTGCCAGCTGGGGCTAAATTCACAACACTTGAGTATCTGGAAAATATTCTGAGTATTTCTAAGGGAATAAACAGAAACAACCAAAAAAAAAAAAAAAAAACCCACAACACAAAACCTGAATTTGCTGCTTCAGTTACTGCATAAATAGTGCTTCTTTAGTGTAGATATGCATGATCAAAAAAAATGCTTATGGAATGTTTGAAAAGCAGCTTCCCTAACCTGAAATCAACATGCCCTCTCTTCAGTCTCAGTAACGTTCCTACTCCCAGTACTTTTTTCAACTAGCAAAGCCCTTTTTCCTGCTCTCTGGATTACGTCTCATCTTGCTACTCTACAAAGACCATACATTTTGCTAATATTTCTTCCCACAATACCAATCCAAGGTGTTTTTGCAAATACAGAAGACCATGGCTGACTTCTGCCCACATTAGCCGAGTGATTGGAAACCACTTGGACAGACACCATTTTTAAAAAGATATTGTTGGATAGGAGGAAGCAGAGGTGGACAAATTTCTCTCACTCAGTGTGATGCCTGAAAGGCATGATGAAAACTGTAATTTTACTATGAGAACATCTGTGACAAGTCCAGCTATCTATCAGAAAAATATTCCCCAGGTTACAACTCATATTCTCTTTACACTTATTTGTGGATACAGGTGCAGAACGTGACAGACAGCAGAAAGGAAGGGTAGGGGTGTGAAGAGAGTGTAATCAGTCAAGGGTGTGGAATGATGTTGTACGGAAAATGTAGAACAGAAGGTATGTATGGAGGAGGGGGGAGGGATGTAATATACTGTGTTACACAAGGAAACCTAGAAACAAATTAAAGTGACATTCCAGATGTATGCTTCACAGCTCACTTTTACTCATTACTGCTGAAATATCAAACGCTGAAGCACATCTGGTGAAACTTATATTCTGATGCTTTTAGGAAACATACAAAAGTGCCCATGAAGCAATAGGAACCCAATGTAAAAGCAGGTGAGGGACTTCCCATAGTTAACTCGATATTCAGGAAATAATAAGGACTTGATCTTGCCTATCACTGAATATCATATATGTTCACTGATAACCGAGACTTGGCAAGGATTAGGATCATAAAATTAAGCTTTCAAAAGTACTATGAAGCTCATAAAACAGGTCAGGTTAAAAAGGAATATTTTTTTCAAAAATACTCCTATTCTTTGCAAAATGTCAATATGTGAGAAGCAGAATGTCATTCACTCTGGTCTCATAGTTCAAGTAATCAGAAATTATATCCCCTAAGAGAGAACACAGATGGATTAGCTTTTTGTATCTTCTATTATAAGCACATCAAGTGGCATTTGCCTATGTGGAATCTCACTTTCCCAAACTAGGAGAAATGACACCCTTCCTCCATGATTTCATTGGCACTTTAAGGCTCACACCTCCACAGAGGTACCTGCACAAGCAAGAATCTCCATAGCAAGAGTTCTGCCTCATGTTAGTTCCATTTCTTCTATATCCAGGCTACCAGGCAATACAGGAAGAAAGAGATTAACAGCCATACTGATAGTAGAGCTGCTCGCACTGTTGCAACAGGAGCATAGTTGGTGTGCATGCTCTGTCAAAATCTCTGACAAAACAAAATCTATTAAATATTTTCACTGTCGAAGGACAAATGATTTAATTTTCAGTTAGTCACTTGGTGGAGGATTAATCTACCTTAATTTAGGCTTTTAAAAGTTACGGGTTCAAACCTCAACTAATCACCCTGGATTCCCTTAATAATTGGGGAAGGGAGAATGCTATCTCAAGTGCGATTCATCTCATCATTAGATAAGCATCTAAGACAGTCTAAATAACTCATAATGTAAGTTTTTCTCCATGAACTATAAGTGTAATCAAAGACAGCCAGTCCAGGCAACATGTCTAAAGCCTAAGTTAAACTTTGCCCTTTCTTATTAGTAACAGGGCAAATAATTTAAGTACACTAGATGCTGCTTTGCACAGTGTATGACAATAATATCAAAGCAATAATACCATTATAACAATGATGATATTTGATGAGACTGTTTCCTGTGTCCTTAAATGATGCTTCACCAAACTGCACTCTCAGGTAAAAAATTTTGTCTTTATTTTTTTCTAAATCTATAGGATTTTTTTCAGCTCTGGAATATCCCAGAGTGCAGAATTCTCAAGATTTCAACTCTCTAAGTGTATGTCTAGCCACTGTCTTTCAGCAGGCAAGCCTGTATCTGAATCTCAAGATGCCCATTTTTTCTTTCCCCAGGTTGGAATCTACTGTCCTTCTGAACTTCTTTCTTTTACAAATTCAAAAGATTAATTTAATTTGGTTTTCTTGAATTTACTGCCCTTTTAGTTAGTTAGTTAGTTAGGAATAGGGCGATGCAATAAAGTTCTTAATTTATTCCAAGGAAGTAGAAAAAGTATCAAACTTAAGGATGAAGTGCATATTAACAGGAAAAGAAAACTCACCACATTGGAGAAATCCATTCTCCTACTGAATGTTTCCTGTCATGGTGTTAATGTTTGGTTATTTCCTAAATAATTAATGTATTTAATAGGAAGGTACAAATAATAAACTTGTTAATGAGTACAGAATACAGTATAGGCTGTGTTAACATTAACTGTGAAAAGTGTAGTTTTGAGGCTTTATTATAGAAAGCATAGGTTTGATTATTGTTAAGAGTTTATTGTTATATACACAAGGCTGTTGAATCCTGGTTGACTGCTAGATATCTGACAAGTGATAGGAAATAAATCATACAGGTGATATCACGTAGGGAGGGAGGGCCCAGAACGAATCTTAGCTACTATTTCACTACTTGTACTTCAACTAACCTGAGGGTTCTTCTTATATCAACTCTAAGGCTGATAATGATACTCTGTGCCTGGAGTAATAAAGAAGAGAGGTGAGGGAGCTACTTTTTCATTCTTTTTATTCTCCAGGGTAATCACAGATACAGTACAACAAAGGAGAGTGGATTGGAAAGCTATCCATCTCTGGGACTCAAATTAATGGCCTTACACATATAACACAAAGGCTGTGTTCTTCTATTAGTCACCTACCTGTTACATTTTGAGAGGGAAAAGAAAGCTGAGAAAGGCAAGAGAAACACTGGGGATGCTTCTGAGCTGATCCTCTCCAAGAAATTTAGTTTGAATGCTAATTCTTAAAGAGAGGAGCAATAGCAAAAAGAGCCTCCCAGAGCTGCTCCAATGAGAGGCCATTCACAAGCTTTAAAAGGGCAGCCACTATTTTTCCAGGAGAAGAAATATTCCAGTTTTCACAGCATACAAGAAACTCAGACAATGCCAGATGACAAATAGTGGAAAAAATGAGCCATATTCAGGTTTGCTGATGTTATAGCTAAGACTCCTCCTCAAGTCAGGTAGGATCCTGATGGATTAATTTCTATTGTTTCAAGAATACAATATTTAGAAGACTAAATCTGAAGGCATGAAGGGTATTTATGCTGCCAACAAGCCTGTAAGGATCTGCTGCTCCGCCCAGAACTCCCCATTCTTTTGATAAGTGACTCCAAGAAAAAAGTTTTAGAGTATAGCAAGTATGCAGCAAATTCTTACTTATGGCAAACCCCCAATGCAATAGAAAAATGTGAGGAAAGAATAATTTGATATTACCAAACAGAGCTTCGAAGTAAGACCTGATAATTTCATACATTTGCTCTTTAATGTGAACTGAAAGAGAAAAGTCTGAAAATCAGAGTTTCTCCTTCCAATAGATAAATCTGACACATTCTGACACATTCTTTGCTGAACACATCAATACAGCTGCCTGGGGGAGTCACCATGGATGAAGTAGAAAACTGGGACTGTCTGTGGTTTGTCAAGAAATGCATAGAAAAAAATTTAAGATTGGCTCAGAAGTGAAAAGATTTCTTAAAAAATAAAAAATAAAATGTTATCTCCAGTTGCCTTCTGCTTTCTTAAGCTTGGTTCTAGTTTTGCAAAATTTATTGCTTTTTTAAAGGGAAGTTGAAAATCTCATGTAGTCATGCTTCCCAGATACTGGGCTTTAAGACTTAAATAGAGGTTGTTATCATTCATATTTATAAGGTGAGGAAGCACCACTGTGACAAGGTATCATTGACCCCCAGGAATTCGTTGACTGAATTTAGTGTTTAAATTACAAACAGTCATAATTCAAACTTGTCAGAGAACCCATCACAGGCACTGAGGTGTTTCTGCAGAGATTAGTTACACTTTGTTTTAAAAATGAGAGTCTCATTCCCATTTTCCCGGGTTTTGTTTCCATTTTCAGCCACCAGATCTCGTTACAGCCCACTGCAGTAAGGCTGCCACCACCACCACTTATCTCCCTGTAGTAAAGATTGCTTGTGTGCAGTCTGTGGATAGGGAAACTACCAGAAATCCTCTGAAAGAGGAGCTAGAGGGGCTGCCTGAACATGAGGGGGAAATACTCATCTGTGTGTCTCTCAGAGCCTCTGCTTCGGAGGCAGAGCCCTCTTGGAGAAGTGCAGCTTTCATTCTTTGTTCCTGCATTAGGAATTTCCCACCTCTGTGTAAAAAGCCTTTACTTATGCCCTACTTACTAAAAGAACCACATGGCTCTCCATCTCATTCATTATTTATAATTTCTTCAATCTTTCTGTTTCCTCCATATGGATTGGTAATCATTGTATTGGGGTTTTATTATTTATTTACATAAAATCACTGGGCTGTGAAAGAGACAAGAACCAAGCCCTGCATAACCCCTCCGGACTACTGTGCAACACCTATGGCCAGAACATATTACATCCATTTACCCCAGGCTATTTACTGGAATTAAATAACTGGTTCTGTAATGCCGATTAAAATCCAAAGGAAAATTTGTGTGTAGTTTATTACATGAAGATTATTAGTTATTTCAATCTGAATAGCATTTTAATCTAAACAGGTAGCAAGTTAGAGGAAATCTATTTTCCATAATTCCATATTGCTTGCCATTAATTAGAATGTCTTTATTTCTTTATTAGTCAAGCTTCATACCAGCTGTTTCATTGTTTTGCCTGGGCTAATTTGAGACTGAGGAGCCTGTAATTCCCTGTGTCTTCCCCCTTCCCCTTTTTTTAGAATTTGCACAGCTTTGCTTTCTACCACTTGTCTTCCCTGCAGCTGCAAGATTTATTGAAAAATAACTTAATTTAAAAAGAAAGTTCATTAGGAGCAAAATTAGAATATATGCAATTGTTACTTAATTCTTGCAACAATTTAGTTCTTTCAGATTAAGAATTGAATTATATATAACTTAATCTGCACACAGAGTCTCTCTATACAAACAAGTAAATATACTTTTTAAAATATTTTAACAACACATATACATACTTTGAAATAACCTGATTTTGTACATTATGGCACTTCCATGTATTTTGTCTGCAGTGGTATTGATGAAACAAATGAACTGATAAAAAATATAAAGTATCAGCACTGAAGCTTTATAAAGTAAAACAAAAGCTAATTTTGTAGAAGTCAGAAACGTTTCATAAGGCTTAGAAATTTAAAACTTGGACATGTAAATACAGATTCATCTGACCAAATGCAGAATATTGAGAATTTGTTTTTAACCATTTCTCAAACTTTTTGGGTTTTTGTACCAGGTTCTAGAATGAGGAAGAAAGAATGATGAAAACCAATATTTTATTTCACGCTCCTAACTTTTTATTAGTATTTAGTTTCCCATTTCTGAGAGAATGACACCATCTTCTGAAGTCTTGCTACTTGTATATATTATCATAATTAACTCTTGGATATAAGTTTCCTCATGTACTCTAGTTTCCATTAAATACATTAGGACCCTAGATTTTAGTGTATATTTGTTGCTATATGCTACCAACATGATGGGAGTTTATTTTACTGTTTGATTGATTTGAACCTTCAGCCATCACAATAGGTGAAGATAGCTAGAGCTAGATAGATTACTAGATGCATTTTTATGTATATGTATGAAAATATAGTATATGTGTTCAAATATGGAGAGACCAAGGGAAATACACATCATGTTATTTGTCTATCCCTTAAATAGCAACATTAATAATATGTAATAATTCCTTGTCAGCCAGGCCCTGCGAGATGAAGGACCAGGAGAATCCTATTACAGAAAATAATTTGGAAAACAAACGAGGTTCTGCAAAAACAATGGAAAGTCACAGCTTGTAGGATACCACGGGGGAGAATCACGCAGCAGTGGTTGCAGTTGAAGAAGCAGGCTTTGACAGGCAGGTATGGAAAAGGATGAGCAATTTAGATCTGATTCATTCAAGGGTGCAGCAGGGATGAGCTACCTGCAGAGCATTTTGAGTTATTAAAATCAGGATTTGTCCTTGGTTAACCCAAGCTTGATTTTGTCTCCTTCCTAAGTAACTATGCTACCTTATTATTGGCATTTTTTGTGGGGTTTCTCCTTCTAAGCATTTGGGGTAAGACTTTTTTGAACTTGTTCAACATTTATATTGTTTGGTACCATTTTCCTGGTTTTATTATTTTATTTTAACCCTTGTGGTTAAATTGTGGACATTTATTTAAAACCCCAGGTCATTGAAACAGTGGCTATATTAAAAAAAAAAAAAAAGACTCTGCAAAGTTTGCAACGACCAGTTGGAAGAGCTGACAAAAATGTACCTTGGGTGTACAAAAATGGTAAAGCAGAAAAATAACACTCCAAATATTTTCTTATTATTCTTAATCCAGACTTGTCAGTTTTATCTGTAATCAAATTAATGATATTTGAACTTCTAGAGTTGAAACACCAGCAGTTTTCAGTGCGGGAGTCTGCACTTTTCACAAGCATCTGAGCAGCTGAAAGCCCCGGCTAAGGTAGCTGTGTAGGGTTGGGATGGGGTGGGAAGTTAAAGGAGTTTTAAATGACCCCTCTAGCACTCAGTTCCTACCTTCATGTTATGGTAAATACATTATTCTCATGGCAGTGACTTACTTTCCCCTGTGATGAGTTTATGAGAGGAATGTCAAGATCTGTATCAGGGAAAAGTTGTGATGTTGTGCCTCATGCAAAAAGTGCCTCTCCCCATCTGAAAGCTGTGATACATGATCCATCTTGCATAAGCACATGTCACAGAGAGACTATTTCTCTATACTATGAATTGACACAAGTAGAGAGTGGGCAAGCATTTGTTGCCTGACCTAAAAAAAACCCACTGAATCTTCTGACCTCATTTAAAATGCGAGTCTGTCCATTCTGCCTGAATAACAATAAAAACTGTAGAGAAGACCAAGCTCTACTCATATAAAACTTCCCTGGCTATTTATACATATAAATGTTTCACATTTCATGCATCCACCATACGCTCAAACTTCATTGCATATGTTGTCATCTTCTCTCTTCCATCCATGATTACACACACGTATGTTTGTTTTCCAACCTCACCTCCACTTCTCAGACTGTCTTCACAGGAGAGGTGCTTCAGCCTGCTGACCATCTTTGTGGACCTCCTCTAGAGGCAGTCCAATAGCTCCACGTTTTTCTTGCTCTGGGGACCCCAGACCTGGACGCAGTACTGCTGGTGGGGTCTCACCCAAATAGAACAGAGGGGCAGAATCCCCTCCCTTGACCTGCTGGTCACGGTGCTTTTGATGCAGCCCAGGACACAGTTGGCTTTCTGAGCTGCAAGCTCACACTGCTGACTCATGTCCAGCTTTTTATTGACCAGTACCCCCAAGTCTTTCTCCACAGGGCTACTCTCAGTCCCTTCATCCCCCAGACTGTAAATGAGGCAAAGGCTGCCTCATACACCAAAATATCTCTGCAATCTGTAATCACAACCATTGTCATCTATGCAGGGTATGATACAGCCAGGGTTGCTTTTTTTGCAGAGCAGGAAAATCCTTGGTTCTCTGAGGTTATTCCACTCATTAACTCATTGAGAGACTTTCATCAAGCTTATTAATCACTCCAGCTGCTGCAATAGTTCGAGTTCTGGAAAAGTGGACACTTAACTTTGCAGAAATGAGAGATAAGAGAGTTCAAGACTCTCAAACTTATTTCACAGAGCTGCCAAACCACAGTCCTTAAAATGGAAGGTTTGTCAGAAAATAAAATGGTAGAAATTATTGTCAGTAGCAAACAGTGGTGGAGTGTGACATGAATGAATCCGTGCATGCTGGGCTTACAGTATTTCACAGCTAAGAAAAAATTCATTTAAATGCTTGGGTTAAACCCCAAGTGCAAGATCAACAAAATGTTTCCAACCAACAATTGTCATTTTCTCTCACTTTTCCTGCTGACAAGGAACAATTTATTATCTATGTAAGATGAGCAATGAGTGATGGAGCAATTATACTAAATAAAATAAGTTCAGAATTTGACTGAATGGATTTGGGACATTAATCGTTGAATTTGATTGTAGTCAAGAGGACAAAACATTTTTTTCCCCTTAATCATTGTGTCTGCACACAAGCATTAGAAATGGAATCTTCCATACAACTGGGAAGCTATAAATTCACCCTTTTAATCCTCTCAGAAAGAGCATGTGTAGGTCTCCAAATATAACTGGTTATGATCACTGGATTGGCACATCACTGCAAAGGAAAAACAGCCAGTGAAGTCAAGCCATGTTAGAAATATGGGTGAGGACTAGCAGGCCATTTGAATTCCAATTTGTTAAACATGCATTACTGGATAGGTTTAGGCACCCTCAAAATGTGAAACATTGGAGCAGAAGTGAACTAATGCCTCTTATTTAGATAATTTATTATTATTTGAGAAGCCTGAGGGAGCTGGAGAACTGTCATAGCAAATGGAAATTGTCTTTGCTAATATAAATTAATTATGACTCCAAGGAAGCACTAATGGGAACAAGCAGAAATATCTAACGTCACCATGTAAGACAACAGAAGAATGACATCCAAAGATCCAGCTTCACTTCAAGTGACAGCATAGACTAATCAGACTAGAGAGGCCAACAGAGCTCAATTTGTCTCAGCTTTCCTTTTCTCTTAGATCTTGCAGACGGCTGATTTCACACATCAGATACTTGCCAATCGCGCATGGTAGCCATGGTCTAATTTAAGATAACAAATCTAATAAGATCTTTCAAACTGTAATGCATACACAGTGCATATGTATCAATGTGTATGTATGGGTATTATACTATCCTCAGGAGGCCAGGCTATTTGGGTATCATCTATTATCTCTTCCTGAGAGGAATTTTTTGTAACATGCATACCAAGGGGTCTGCATTGTGCTGCACACCTTTCTCATTCCATTTCCAAACACAGTATCTGTTACAGTCCCAGCCACACTTTGAAGGCACTCACAGCAGACTAAAAAATATGCAGAAAGTCTAAAGCACTTTAAAATTTACATGACCTTGGGGTAATTATTTGAAACTTGCTTGCAAGAATACGTCAGTGTTCTTGCACATAGACCAGCAGCTCCTGGCTAGCTCAGGACATGCTTGCAGTGTGTGTTGGACCATGATTCCAAGAGACCTGACCTTGTAGGGCAGAGCAGAGCTGCAAAGAAATCACAGACCAGGTTTAGAAGGCAGTATACCTCCCTTAGCACATCTCTGCTCTGACCTAATGTACTCTTTAGCAGAGCTAATCAACTTCACCTCTAAGTCAGCACCACCAGTCCTGGAGTATACGTCCCACTGTCTGTCTGGGGCAGGATTGCTCTGTTGTTATTCTCAGATAAATATTTTTCTTTAGCTCCTCTATGCATATTTCTGCTGAAAGCTGGAATAATTCTAGAAATGTTAAACTGTACTCTACATCTTTTTCAGACATAAGACAGCTCTTGGAGAAAAATTTGAATATAACTCTAAACTCTATGTGCATATGTTCTGGGCTATTTTGTGGGATGAAATGGGTACGAAGTCTTTTTGGAGCAACTCTAGAAGCTGGTTAGACTTTTCACATACTTTCCAGCTATGATTAATCTCCATACACAGTTCTGAGATGTGGCTTCCAGGAGTTTTTGTGGGCAATACTGTATTTTCCTGGTCTTGTGCTGAAGGAACTGTGTGTTTCCACATTCTGTTTTCTATGTTCCACTAAGAAATGCAAAGAGAAGGAACCAAGATGTGTCAAGTATTCTTCTAGCTTCTACAGTTATCATGGGAGGGTGTTCATGCTCTTAATATGTGGCTGGCATAATTCCATCTGCAGACCCAGTAGGAATTGTATCTACAGCTATGGAACAGTCTGACAAGGAGCTACATGGCTGTAGAGGGTTGACACTGACCAGCAGCTAAGCCCCTACCCAGTTGCTGTCTCAGTCTCCCCAGCGAGATGGAGGAGAGAATCAGAAGGGTGCAATAGTTCATCACAAAATGATTGTAGATTTATGCTAAATAATCAGGGGAGCAGGACCCCAGTGTGCCACTGAGGACAAAGCTGCATCACTCTGTAATACACCCTATTGGTCTTCCAGTGGGACCAACCATAGGCCTACCATTTCTTTTCCTGTGTATTCCCTTTGAAATGCAAAGAAGTTAAGAAAGTCAGTATTGCTAACTATACATAAAACTGAGTATCCCACCCCACTTTCATACACTGTAAGAGAATCCAGAGTTGGTTTCTATCATTAGTGGGAAGCTCCATGCCTGAGCCTATTGTTTTGATGATTAAGCTCTTTCCTGAAATAACTGGATGAAGACTAACTTTGTCCAGAAACTGATAGCCTCCTGGAGATTGTTTCACAGTCAAGCATTAGCATACACTAGAGAGGGCAGTATTTTTTTCTTTTGTTAATGCCTTTATGGCTCTCAGCACTTCAGGAGACCAATCAAGGGGGCAAAAAAGGACAGGGATCTCTTGGAAAAGGTCCATTGGAAGGCCACAAGGATGATTAAGTGCCTGGAGCATCTCTCCTATGAGGAAAGGCTGAGTGAACTGGGGCTGTTCAGCCTTGAGAAAAGAAGACTGAAAGGGGATCTTATTAATGTTTATAAATATCTGCAGTGTGGGACACAGGGAAATATCCAGCCTCTTTTCAGTGGTCTGTGGGGGCAGGACAAGGGGTAATGGCTGCAAGTTGGAGCACAGGAAGTTCTGCGAAAGAACTTTTTCACAATGAGGGTGACAGAGCCCTGCACAGGCTTCCCAGGGGGGTTGTGGAGTTTCCTTCTCTGGAGATATTCAAGACCCATCTGGATGCCTCCCTGTGCGACCTGTCCTAGGAAACCTGCTTTAGCAGGGGGGTTGGACTTGATGATCTCTGGAGGTCCCTTCCAACCCTTACAATTCTGTGAAAAGTAAAAGTACGCAAACATATACCTGTCAGTATTTTTAAATATTTCCCAGGTAAACCTCCATAAAAAAGATATTAGGACTCATTTCTCTTGCCTGCACATAAGCATCTAGTACCATTTGAGATGTCCAATGGTTTTCAGACCTCTGCCAAGGGCTAATGGATATAAAGCAAGGTTTAAGGGAGATGCATGCCCTTCTGAAACAGATCAGACATCCTGGGACATCCAGAACATCTCATCTAAAATGAAGTAAGTGTTCAGACAGCTTGAGTAAGCCAGGCACGTAGTTACACAATCAGTTTGAGAACATTGAGAGCTCTTATTATAGAACAACTCCAGATAAGAGGAATTTGATTTTCAAGAGGATAAAAGTAATTTTAATGATAAGAGAAACCAGAGGATTTTCTAAAACAATTGTAGAGATAGTAGTCCCAAATACTGTAAAAGGACAGTAAACAGCTTTTGGAATTCTTTCCTAAGCTAGGCATTTCATTTCCTTATTCTTCAGTAAGACAATGTATAATCACTAATATCCGATTACTGGAAATTACATAGCCTGGCCAAAGGTACAGACTATGAAGCAAAAATAAAAATATGCAGCCACAGAATTACAGCTTCTATGAAACACCAGTTGTGCACAGTAGTCTCATATTTAGGTCTTTCGTGAAAGTTTAACACCTTCATGGAAAGTGAAACCATTTTGTGCAGTGGCAAAAAATGAAGATAATGGAAAATATGATTAAGACACTGTTTACTGGATTTCATCCAGAGAAGTTCCTTTAAGTGAGCTACAAAACCTTGTTTTTATCATTGAGATTTATGGTTTATTTCACTGAATTCAATGAGTTCAGGGAAACTATATCCTTCTCTACTATCAAAGAAAGTGAAAGAGGAGAAAGAAATGTTTCTTCAGCACTATTTAGTGGGTAAAATAAATTCCACTCTGGCCTGAGATGTGCAACTCATCAACATTAAATAGAGCTACTTGTGTGTCTAACAAAGTCAGAGTTGCTTTTTGTCTTCAAAATTACTTGGTAACAGACATGATAGTTATAAAAATGGTTATAGAAATGTGCTTGTTAATAGACTCTTACTGTAAAGACAAGACTGGAAAGTATGGTCACCTCCAGATAACCCTGAAGAGTTTAGTGAAGGAGATAGACTACAGAAACTAACCAAATGGAAGAGTGCATGTTTAGGATGCTTATGAACTGATTACTCCTAGCTGTCTCTAAAGCATTAAAAAAGAGAGTGAACTGCCAAGGTGAAGTATCATTCCCTTGAAGGGAAGTAATTTATCATTGTATTTAAGAACTTGTGCTGTCAGCCTCGATAAATGAAATGGTCCATTGATATAACTCAAACCACTGATGCGTGGCTCCAATATATAATGCTTAATTAGGTGTACTAGATTAACTTATTTCTATGTAAAGTGTTTGTGTTTTATGGAATGAGCCATTTAATTAAAAAGGCCCAACTAGAACATTGTCTCACGGCATAGCCCTGCCCTTTAATTCCAAGTAAAATTTCCAAGCTGAAAAAACAAATCAAGGAAACTTTAGCTGAATTAAATGTTGTGAAGACTATTGTCTCCCTGGCTTATATATGCTATTTAATTATTTTATAAGAAACACTTTGAAACCCATTCCATTCTGTAATATCTATGTAAGGTAAATATGAAAAGTTACCCTTTTGAGATACCTTCTCTTTTCATTAACTTTAGAGGAATTGCAGACAAAAGATAACTACTAGCTCAAACTAGACAAGTCATGTACTGATACTAAAAATCAAGTTAGATGAATACTGATCATACAAACTAGTGAGACAAAAATTTCCACCAAAGTTAGTGAATACTTCAAATGTACAGTGAATAATGATAACTATTTTTGTCAAAAGGAGTATGAAAGGTAGCAATAGAGTATTCAATATGGGGCACATAAATATGGCCACACCCTGTTCACGTTTATGATTAGGATTCTGGAAGGCAGGCTGAAAGGGTCAACTATACAATATAAAATCATAGAATCCCAGACTGGTTTGGGTTGGAAGGGACCTCAAAGACCATCTCGTTCCAACCCCCTGCCGTAGGCAGGGATACCCTCCACTAGATCGTGTTGCTCAGAGCTCCCTCCCTGGCAATGTTCAAGGCCAGGTTGGATGGAGCTCTATTGCTCTTATATTTTGCTTGAGAATTTCCTTGGTATTTAATCCTATAATTCAGTCCATGTGAATGGAAACTAATTACTCCTGAAAGGGCTCTAGGACAGACCACAAATTCATTCCCATGTGCAAAAGAGGAGTGAAGGCTTTTACTTGCAAAAAATTCTGAGAGGTGCTTATAAATATATAATTAAATTCAGTCTTCATTAGCAAAGTTTCTTCAGTTTTGTTTTTGGTTTTTGTTGGGGTTTTTTGTTTTGTGTTGGGTTTGGGGGGCTTGGTTTTTTTAACATTTTAAATCACAAGTTTACAACCAAAATTACTGAAATGATAGGAGAAGGTGTTTACAGGTAGTCTTTCATCAACTCCCAATTTCTCTTTTTTCTTTCTAAACGCTCTAAACTCTTTGTAATGGTTCAATATATTTTTTTCTACTGTCCTCAAAGTATAACTTCCACAAAGCAATTTTTGCAGCCAGACCCCCTCCAGCTATTTTCCATGCTGGGTCACAATGTTCTGTAACTGTAAAGCTGTGAGAACACATCTATGGAAACTGTGTCATTTAAAATTAGCCAGTTGATCATCAGTATTCTGTAATTGAATATTGGAAAAACATTAAGCAAAGTCACCTGTTGTTAAAAGAGGGCGAGGGAAGAGTGAAACACTTGTGTATAAAAAATGAGCACTAGTATCAATGAAATCACTTGGACATGAAAAAGCCCAAAAGATACTGCTGTAGTCATTTAAGTGTTAAATATGTGTATCTCCAAAATTCTGAGCTAAAGCTTCCTGATTAAGATTGAGAATGAACAGATGTGTTTTTCAGCTTTCCCTGAACATAGATCATAAACTGAGAAAAATCAAAACTTTCTGTGCTTGATGGTCTCCCTTTTTTTGACAAAGAGATTATCAATAAGAAACCAGTGTTCATCTCAAGTCTTTTCTTCCAGATGTATTTTTTTTTATTTCTTAGAAGTATTTGACTCTCATCTTCTGAAGAGCTGTGCTCAAATCTCTTTTTCAGGTGAGGAAGCTAAAACTACTATCTTTGCTCCTCCTAGCCTTGAATTCATTTCAAGTTTGTTTGATTTTTGGTTTTTTTGTAGGTTTTTTCTAAGACAGACTAGCATTATCCAAATTTTACAGGTGAAAAAAATGAGGTATTGAAAGTCTAAGGGAGAGATCATAGCACCTCATTAATACTCCTAATTTAAACAGTTCGGTATCTCAGGGCTGAGATTCAGATTCATCTTAGTTTTAGGTAGAAAGCTGAAGCTCCTAGTTTAGAAGCCTATTTATCTTTGCTGGTTTTTTTGTTGTCAGCCAGCCAAGATAGGTTTCATCTGACTGAACATATGAATGATCCCTGGAGAACAGTTAAGCTCCTGTCTGTGATTTCCTCACTACGGTGCCCACTGTGCAGTGAGATGAATCCATGCTTCGATGTGTGGATCCAGGGGACTCAGACTGTCTACATTTGGCTCCTCTGCTTCCTCTCAGGAGTAGTATCAGGAAGACCCCTCTCCCATGTGCCATGCATTCTCGAGCCCAAGCTCACTAGTCACTCTGGCAGGGGTCACTAAACATCCAAATATCATCTGAACGCCAAATCCCTCGAGTGCCTGAGAAATGGAAATCAGATCACGCTCCCTCCAACCCCTGTTGAGCAGCCTGAGAACTGAGCTACTGAGTCACGTTCTTTCTTTTTCTTGACACCTTTCTGAGCCCAGGACTGTAGCATTTTGGCACAGCTTCCAAAGAAGCACCCAGTGCCCTTATGCAACCTTCTCTGTAGCCTCCTGCTTTGAACACTGCAATGAGTCATGAGACCAAGGACGACTGAGAACTGACTCATGTCTCTCGCTTTGTGAGTGCTACAATCTTCTGCAGTGTTTGCAGTAGAGGGTATCTTTTTCAGGCTTGATTTTGAATGAGATTTCCTTGCTGTCTGTGATGCAGTGTCTTCTTGGCCAATGCAGATGACAGAGAAGAGCTTGGCCCCCATCAAAGACTTCAAAAGGATTCAGTCATCTAAAATCTCAGAAAAGCTTGATTGGGAATGATTCTTAGGCTGGGCTGCTTCCAGATGTGTATGGAAATAATTCTTTATCTGCCAAGGAAATATAAAGCTGAACCTTAATGAAAATTTAATGGCCATGGACTGCCAGGACTCTGAAGGACTGTCGGGGTTCTGAAGGACATATTAGGCTTTAGCCTCCCCATGGCTCTCCCCCCCTGCCATGGCCTAGGATGCCTTTTCATCCCCCTGGGAACATCAGACCCTGCCACAGTGATTGCCATAGGACAATGGTCTCCAGATCCCCACATCCTGGCCATGGGCCCTGCAGAGTCTGATCCATCTACAGTCCTTGGCCCATACCTGTCCCCACATCAGTGTCTCAGGCTGGGGCTGCCCCCCAGCCTGTCCTGCTCCCTGGGTGGGGTGGTGGGACTGGTCTTGACTGCCAAGCCCTGCCCTGCTAGTCCAGGGACCCGTCACGGCTGCCAACCCCCCAGGAGCCACCAGTCCACTCAGCACGTGACCATTACGTCCTTGAATTTAGTTGTCTCTTAAATACTTTTTTAAGCACTGAAGGCAAACTTCCAGCCCTCAGAGTAGTTTGCTTGAAGAAACTTGTGAGGATTTTTTAAAAGAGCGTAGTCTTTTAAGCCCAGGAAAACCTTGTTATGGCACATCACTCAGTGTAAGTAGTCAGTACATTTCAGCCATGGCAGTGCAGTATGCTGATGGGATGGATCCACAGGAAGGTGTTGGCAGTCTACTAGATTTGTGAGACAGTTCCCAATTATCATATTTACATTCACTTCTTCTGTAACCTATTATTCATGAGCAAAATGACCTATCTCCACAGCTAGAAGCAGTGACCCACCTTCCTTCTTCCATTAGGCTCCCCTGGTAAATGCAAAAGGGGCGATGAAGCAAAGCTCTGAGATACTATAATGTTCTCATATACTCATGCAAATACTGTGAGCAAAAAATTGAAGTTGATATCACTTCAGGGAAACACTGGCTGACAAGAATGGGTTTTGCTGAGAAGCACACGCACCACCTACTTTGCCAATTGTGTTAGGGGCAGTAATGTCTGGCAAAAAGAGCAGGGCAGACAGCTGGGGGTGGTAATTTCTTACATTGTCTCATATTAAATAACTGGAACTCATTGGTCTGGTCTACATTTATTTGCCATTCTCACATACTTTGTAGACACAGTGTGAGGTGTTTCATGTCCTGCAGCTGAGAAATAACTAAGCTTTAAAGTTCAGATGCAGATTTGTGTTTCCAGCATGATTAGAAAACGTTTTGAGGCAGTTTCCATTTCAGGCCACATATTTACCTTTAGTTTAAGGGCACTGTGTTTTTTAAATGATCTTGCCAATTCCATGTTTTCTGAGACTGCCCATTGCTGCTTAAAGATGTTTCCTCTAGTACACTCTACATATATAACATACGCTTAAGCAAGTATATTTTACAGATACAGTACATTAATATAGTAATATGGGCCATATGGTTCAAATTCTCTTGGAATAAATTAGGAGCCATTATACATGTTGTTATTCTAAGTGGAATTTTATGAATGATTGCTTTATTCTCTGTAGCGTGTCATATGTCTTCAGTACAGTTTTTTTAAACATATGTGCAAACTGCATTCATTCAAACAAGGTTTACTGCATATGAAGCTTCAGTTTTTCAAATGCTACATTATTAGAACTTGTTATAATATTGCACTTATTTATATGTGAAACAGGTATCTACATACGGTGAGATATATTTTCTGTGTGTTTTTTAATGTTGCTAGAATTATTCTGCTAATATCCCATGCATCACGCTGAGTTGCGTATTTAATTAGCACTAATGTGTTAATCAGAATCACGAGATCACGTTTACAATGGGAATATTTTTCTGAAGCTTTTAATTCTCTTTTTCTGTCAGTCACAGCAAGAACTGGGAGTCTTGCATAACAATGATAATTCTCTCTTCTCATACGAGTAAAATTTCACAGACAAATGAAAGTGATCTTGCCTGTAGTTGAAAAATAATACATCAGCGTCTATCACACACAAAAATGTATGCCCAGTTGTCAAATAGTCTTCAATCTTAGATTCTTAGGTACAGAAGAATGGCAATCAGAAGACCAGGACTGAAGTTTCAGAAGGAAGAAATAGGCTCATTTCAGCATTTTCCTCCCAGAGGTGATCAGAAAAGTAATTTTCCATATCCTGTGTGATACCTAAAAGATTAATCAATGTTCCCTAAAATACTGAGAAACTTGGGATTGATAATTTGAGGATGAATTTTATCAACCCATTTGAAAATTGACCCTCTTTTTATGACTTTAAAGAACACAGCTTTTTAAAACATGTTTTGAAACCCTTTCCATGTAAAAGGTATTTTATTTTATGGTTGTCTGTGGCCCTGTTACCAATAAGAGTAGAATAACAAGCTGGTTATGCCACAGAACATGATAAAGCTGTTGCATCCATGATAGTTGTAAGGCAGCACAAATTAGGTGGCAGAAAATTTCTGGGCATTCTTACTGTAGATTATGACAATGTTTTTGCAGAAGGTTCTTTACAGTTGTATTAAAACACTACAAAGACAGATGAAACACATGAAAGAAACCGATTTAGACCATGAGTGGGTACAGAGCAGTGCACTCACTAAAGGCTAGATTATATCCAAGGATTCTGGTCCAGTGGGCCTGGCAGGTAACTTCTAGCTCATAACTGAATAACTTCTATGCAGTTTGACTCTAACATAGCCTTCAGCCTGTGCTTGAAATGGCTTGTACCTGTGGCCGCACGTACTGCGGTCTTCATTACACTGAATTGTGTAATTATGTAACTTAAGTGGAAATTACTCTTTCTCATTCAAGGTGTTTAAAAAATTATCCTTTGACACTGTGGAAAATACCCCAAAACTTTTCAACTGAAACCAGAGACTGGGACAATCTCAGCCGTGTTCTAAGAACTGGAAGTGAGAGCATACACGAGAGATATGAGAGAAGTGGGAAGAATCTTTGCTTTCACAGCGGTATTATTCCCATTTCTATCTCAGCCTCATATACAGCCATGTCCAAGGCCTTTCCTTTTCAGATGTGTTTTTAAATTCTGAGGGGAGTTCCATTTTGACCAGAAACCATATCCATTTTTCACACTGATACTTCTAGTCTCAAGAGAAATACTTAGTTTCAGCTAGTCAACATTTTCTGATTATGGGGATTTAACTGTGAATTTCAAGGCAGTTCTGCTTACAGTATCAGTTTACAGAAGAGCCATTATACAAGTCAGCTCCCTTGCAGTCAGGGAGCAGAAGACTCTTAATGCAACATTACTCTCCTAGCCACTGCTCCTAATTTGTTTTCTGTAGTCTAGCACAAATAACTTTTGTGTGCCCAGACATCTATTTTCCCCCGAAGTTACCATTCAACAGAGGGAGTGTGTGTGGAAAGGGTATCATGGTGAACAAAGAGGTTCTTCTCAAATATGTTATGTGACTTTATGGGCTCCTATCAGGTGCATTGGGTCTCCTCTGAAAGTTCATACCTGTTGTCTCCCAGTGATGAACACAAGTTGCCTGTGTTTTGTTACATTGACACAGTGACAGTACTTCTAGGTAGTAGGTCATTCTTATCACAGAGGTGGCATCACAAAGCATCAGACGTCAACAGTGCTGTCAACAGCTTTCTGCTGGTACCCTGCTCAGCCCTGCCTGAAAGAATTTTCTGAACTGTTTCTGCATTGCACTGTATTTACTGTAATTCAGCATTAAATTGCAATCTATTATCAAGTTTCATGTCCAACCTAAGCTGTAGGTGATGTTGCAAAGCAATGTGGAAGCAGTCTTTCATTGGAGGAATCAAAAGGCTTTTAGCACAGGTGAGAAACAAATTCAATGTTTTCATTCTCTAACCGAAAAGGACAATAACCCTTCCTCAGAGAGAACATACTTGTAGTATCTTACTCTGGAGTTCTTTCCAGTCACCTGTTTCATCTCCTACACCTTTCATAGGACAGGCTTTAGGCCAAATTCTAACCTAGCTTATTGGGAAAACTGATATTTAAGTCCATAAAATGTACAGGAACTCTGCAGATTTCCTCATGGACACTGGAATCTCACACTTCAGGTCTATCAAGCCTTCTGGTATTTTCACCAGTTGTGTTTCTGAAATTGCATTTGGTGTAATTATTCTCATGTGTGTTCTCATCATTACCTGCCTTGTTCTGCCTGGTGGGAGGTAGTGTCTTGCAGATGTTCACAATGGCTCCCCATGGAGCTGAAAAGAGCAATGATCTACTTGCCATCCAGATTTTTTATAACTTCATAACTAACTTCTGAAATTAACTAATTAAAAACAGCAACATCAGTACTTTTTAAGAGGTCATGTTTGCATGTGTTCTCCCTGAAATGGTCTGTGATTGTCATGGCCTCTACTTGGTCACTCAGTCAAGGTCACTTAATTTCTCAATTATAAATATTGCTTCTGTATGAAATATTTAAAGCATTTGCAAACTTGTCGCTTTCCTAAGCTGTGTTTACACTTTGTAAGAAAACCGTGATCCTTGAATGCATGAAGTAAAAAAACTCCAAAACTTTCTCATAGTTCTGCCTTCAGTTCTGCACCTGCTTAACTTTTAACAGTTGTATAAATCTAGTGATTTCATTCAAGTCCATAAAACAGTATTACCAGATAAAGCTTTCAAGGGTGGACTGAGATGCTGAATTTAAAGCCTAGACTAAAACATTCAGAAAAACCAGCAGACAGCTGGGAAGGACAACTCAGAGCATGCGAATCAAACTGTAGTTATAACCACTCTTCCACTGATAACTTTAAAGGGAGGGACTAAGCTAGTTGCTAAAAACCACGTCTACTCTTGTCAACTTACAGCTGAGAATTTAGATGTGTTGTATTACAAGACTCTCTATCATTTTTTGTCAGTAAAGTTGCTTCTTGGCCCTGAAGAGTGGTAGTCCACGTCTGCTCCAGTTCCTGCCTCCAAACTCTCCCCTTCAAACTTCCTCTATAAGTCCATGGAAGCACTGGACACTCCACTCTGGAAAACAGGTGAAGGAAGCGATTGACTTTTTCACCATTTGATTAAATATTGTTTCTTACTAACTGTAAACATTTCTAAATTGAAAATAAAACATCAGATTTAATGGGAGACGGAAGAGGCACAGAAGGACCAGAAGTCAGCAAGGTTTTATGGCTGCTGTTGGAAAATAATCACACTCACCCATCTGGGGTTTTAATAGCCCAGTCAATTCATTTTTTCTTTTCACGTTAGCTTTTTTTTTCATGTTTAGAAAATTTCTGTATAAAAGGCAATGAATGCCTATGAATGGGAATGCCCACAAATGGAAACTCACCATGAAACAATGATTGTGCCTGTGTCATTCTAAACCAGATTTCAAATCAGTGTTCCTTAAGGCAGGCCAGCCTGGAGCAAATTAGATCTTGTTTTACTCCTTGCCTTACTGTCCTACACTTAGCACCCAAGCCCTTGGAGATAGGAATCAGTCTTCACTGCATACTTGCACAATTCATAGTTCAATAAGGCCCTGGGCCATATGCTGAGCGAGTAGTTCCTGCTACCTGGAATCACCCAAGTTATTTAATCTCCTTGGTTCTACTTAGGTGCCTTCCTTGAGTGGGAACCTACGTGCCTTTTCTTGGCTATGGATCTCAAAAAAATTTGACACATACTGCTTTTTACCATATATATATTATTGCCACATTAAGGATTTCAAAGACATTTACAACCTAACTGAAAGACTGTCAGCATTCCAGAATTTTTTTTTTCTATTGCTCATGTTATGATGTTGCATAAAACATACCATGTAGTATGCAGGCAGATATGAGTAAGGACGTAGCTGCGGTTTGTAGATATAATAGTCTATAACAATCGAGACTGACAAAAGGCTAAGAGTGGAAAAAGGCAGAGAAATAATAGATATACTCTGCAAAAAGTTAGTTTAGTTATATTAGACCAATTTTAAAGCCATTTCATCTATCTATATCTTAAAGCTACATCCAGGCTTTACTGTAAGAGCAGATACAGGTTAGATCCACCTTTTACTATGGTGAATAGCAAATTTTTCACTCATTTTAGGGGTCCATTAGGTAATTAGGGCAAAGCTTGATTAAAGGATGAGTGCCTTTATTCTTTTTTGTTCAAATCCACAGACAATTCCGTGGCAGTCCAATCACCCTCATCCTGCACTACAGCTTTGAGGAGATATTGCATATCAAATGGATACTTAGGCTCACATAGAAGTCACCCAATTTTATGGTTTTATTTCATTAAATATAAATTCTGACTTAGAGTATTTGTGATTTCAAATTAAGAATCTTGCTGGCTAATTCCTGGAAAGGAACTTTATTTTCTTAAGCATGATTAAGATTTTTAAGATCTTTTCTTTAAGGCACTAAAGGTGCTGTCTGAAAAGACATCATGAATAAAAGGAGTTAGACTCCAAAGCCACCAAACTCTGCATGACCTAACTTGCATCCCTTTCTTTTTCACTGGAGTACCTAAACTCAGAAGTTTCTTCAACACCCAACAGCTACAACATTTTTTAACTGATGTCTAATGTATTGAAAGCACCAGTTTGTCAGCCAGAAAGCCATCTAACATCCACAGCAATAGATGAAGTAGACCCTAAATGGAGATAGACATGATCAACCCCATCTTGCTACTCCTGGTTCTCAATAATGGAAGGTAAGAAGGTCTGCAGTGTCATTCATAGGAGAGATGGGGCTACTGAGGGATATATATTGCGAGAAATGTCCTTCTCCCAACTCTCCTATCCCCATATATTGCTCTGAACTCCTTCACTTTCTTGTAAACTACTTTGGAGCTTCTGCTCCTAAAAAGGGCTGGACATTCAAGAGGGTTTATATGTCTTCCCTTGTTTTAAGGAGTGCTTCCTACGTTTTAGCATAACTGAGTTTAACTCCTGTATCTCCAAAGCAACCTTGCCATCTTTCTCCCCTTTAATGTTCAATTTAAAAACATAGCTATTTCATCAACCTCTTGCCTTATATCAGCAGTGAATTATCATACTCTCCCTGAATTTGCACATTCTGTAGCTGTGAATTAAAAATTGTGCTTTCTGTTTGCCATGGGGATGATTAATTTAAAACAGTGCTCATTCCAGCGTGCCAGTCCAAGGTACATTTAGGGTGTGCAGGGGTTGCAAGGGAAGGGAAAAGGTTGTTGTCCTTTGGCTAGTGTGTAGTCCACAGCTCAACCTTTCCCATGATATTTATTTCTACAGAGCAGTCAAAATGTTGTCTCCTATAGACAGGTATCAACTCATTCTAGCTGTCTCTGTAAGGTGGGGGCAAAGACCATTGCTGTCTTCCCAAGGCAATGAAAGTGCTGTGGTGGTGCAGTAGGAGGGAAGAGAGGGCTGTGCAAAGGATCTCAAACTTTTTAAACTGAGCTCAGAAACACTGTTAATGAACTTTGATGTCAATGTAATTCACGGGCTTAGTTTTCATGTGACCCAAAGATCTAGAAAGGTTGGAGTAATGTTTTGAATTCCAATGTCAATTGGAATTTATCTTATTTAAAATAGGAAAGCCTCCTTGCTGGGTGATCTGAAGAAAATTCTTCACTGGAAATCAGACATGATAATAAATCACTTCTTGGTTTTCTCGCATGAATAATTTGTGTCTTGTTATGCAAAGCCTGGCAGCTAATTTGAAGTTGAGACCAGAAATACACAAATAATCAATGTTTCTCATTCCCAGACTTGCTTTGCAGAGGCAAAAGCACTGAGTAAGAAATCACATAGTATACTGAGAAGTGAAGGAACAACTATCTGACATGTTCAGCAATTAAAAATACTGCATCACAACAATTAACATAGCAAATAATGTGATCAGGGCAATGTCACCTTGATCTTCAGTCTCTCCCTCTATGTGTCTTAAGAAAAAAAAAGGAATCATAGCATATGTTGTCTCTAAACTGGAAAGGAAGTGACTGCAGAATAGACAAGGTCAGGGCGCTTTAAGCACTGAGTTATGGAAGAGAGAAAATTAACATTTATTTGGTGGACAGGTAATTTTTCAGTCTGAGTGGTTCCCTGGTCATTTCCATTGCACAGCACTCAAATACATGTGCCAACACAAGATCAGGAGTGGAAGGAGGCCACAAATAAGCAGCTGGAGTGAGAGCAGAGCAGCACTGCTTCTAACGCCTGCTCTGGCTCATGTCAGCTGAAAATATACATCAAACTGCATCTGAACTGTTGCCTGCTCTCACTTTGGACAAGCTGTGAGAAAGAGTATGACCTTTAGTTGTAAACACAGAAACCTGCCAAGTGATTTTTGCTCCTGGAATATCAGTATGTATGGACCAGAGTCAGGTGGCCCGTTCCACCTAAAGCTTTCCACCAGATGTTTCCCATCAGTTGTCTTGATTGTGCCCCTCTCAGCACTTTGCTAAGCCCTTCAGAAGGGCTAAAGTATCAAAGGTGTTACGTTCCCTCTTCTGACAGGCTCAAGAATGCTAATGAAATAAGGATTACCTGGGTATATCTCATTTCGACTGTCAGCCCCATAGCCTGTTAAGTTTTCAATAGTTTCAGAGATCCTTCTTCATCAGCTTGCAGAGAGAAAAGTGGTTTTCAGGTAGGCAAGGGGAGGTTTAAGTGTAAAATCAAGACTTTTTAACTCTATTTAATATCCATCAGGGAATCAGGATGCAACATGAGGGATTGTGGTGGTGTATTGAATGGCTCAGTGTTTCAGTTTCTCTGTTATGTACAAGGTGGAGCCTTTTCAGACTATATTACTTTATGCTTAAAGTTGTAGAGGGTGACACATAATTTATTAACTATGTGCAGAAGGAAATAGCCATTTTGGGGTTTGTTTTTTGGTTGTTTGTTTTTTATTGTTTTTATGTTTATTCTACCATTGAACACTGAAGAGTTTAAAAAAACCCTCTGAAAGGTATTTGGCCAAAATACAGTTAATAAGGTGGAAAGAAAAAAAGTTCTCATCCTTTTTACTTCTTTTTGAATTTTTAGAAACCCAGGGTCAGATTCAGCAATTTCTCTTTCCCAGTGCTGCTGATTTCAGCTCATTATTAACAAAAGTTATATATTGCTGCTACAATGGAGCAATCTAATTCTCTCCATGCAAATAGGAGCTCCGTTCATTAAAAGATTTTATCTAAGATATTTCCTTACATAGGTGTACAAGGCCTGTTAATTTTGATAACAAAACTAATTATGCCTGATAACATTGCATACCCAATGACTTATATAATAGAAAAGTAGATAACCAGGTAGTCCGAACACTAGTGTTTTATCTAGGTGATCTTGGTTCTAATTTAGATTATGTAATAATTTCAATATTCGTGCTTTAGCAAATTCCCTACTCTCATTGGTCCAAATTCATCCTACCTGAGTTAGTTGAGCACTAAAGTAAGAAGTTACAAAAGCTCCCATGTAGCCCATGCTGACTGAGGAGAGAGGCTAGGATCCAAAGTACAGAATTATAAAGTTAAATATTTATTCATGCACGTGAGGTGTCCTGCACAAGTTCAGGCACCCCAAATGTGGTTTTACACAAGGTCCTTACATCCTTCAAACATTCAGGTACAACAGAAATTGACTAGTTACTAATCATAATAAAACTTTGCAAAGCAACTATGTATCTGTGGTGTTTCTGCTTATCTATTAACTCAGCTGTCCTTGGAGTGAGTTGTGCTGTAGTTACTTATGTATGATGCCACCCTAAGCTGGAATGGTTTTGTCATGGCTTTGCATGGTGGGGTTCTGGTGCAGGAGGGGGGGCTGCAGGGGTGGCCCCTGCAAGAAGCAGCCAGAAGCTCTCTGCAGGCCCGGCAGAGCAAACACCAGCCGACTCAAGGCCAGAGTCATTGCTGACCAAGGCTGAGCCCATCAGTGATGGTCACAGCACCTCTGGGAATCACATTTAGGAGGAAAAAACCCACTAGCAGCTGCTTTTTGCCACCAGAGAAGGGAGTGAGAAGATGTAAGAAACCGTGCAGACACCAAGGCCAATGAAGAAGGCGGGGGGGAGGAGTTGCCACAAAAATTCTTCTGCAGCCCATGGTAGAGCAGGTGTTCCCCTGAAGCCCGTGGAAGATTACAGGGAGCAGAGATGCTGCCTGCAGCCTATGGAGAAGACCATGGTGGAGCATGTGGAGACATATGGAAGACATGACCCCGTGTTGGAGCAAGCCCTGGCAGAACCTGCAGCTCATGGAGATCTGCCTGAGAGACCACACTGGATTAGGTTTGCTGGGGGAAATTGGGACTCTGTGGGGTACTGTCTCCTGTGGGTGGGATCCCAAGCTGGAACAGGGAAAGGGTATGACAACTGGTGAGGAACTGACCAAAACCCCCATCCCTGTCTCTCCCTGTGACACAATGAGGGGGGAGAAGGGAGAGAAATCCTGACTAAAGTGAAGTCCTCTAAGAAGGGAGGGGTGAGGGGAGGTGCTTTAAGATCTGGTCACACTTCTCATTACCCGACTCTGGTGTCACTGGCTGTGCAGGGCATTGTCATAAATTAGAGGGTTTTCTTTCCTTTCTTCTGTGTTGAGTCTGTTTTGCCCATGCTGCTCTTGCAGAATGATCTCTCCCTGTCCATATCTTGATTCCTGACACTCTCATTATATGTTTTCTCCCCTGTCCAGCTGAAAAGGGAAGTGATAGAGCGGCTTTGGTGAGCACCTGGCCTCCAGACAGGGTCAAACCACCACAGGTTTCAAAGTTATATGAGAGGGGCTCGGATGCTCGTATTGTCTTGGTTGCCCAGGTGTTTGTCCTTTATCCTTCATGGACAACTCTAAGTTTCCAAGAAACGAAGTATTTCCAGTTCTGGGATATCCTTTAGTTTGTTTTTCTTAGGCATGAACAATATAAAAATCTCCAGTAAAATTCCACTACCTCATTACATTACAGGGTGTAATGTGAACTAATATGTATTATTGAAGATAATACACTTTCAAACTATAAGGAGCAATTGATAAAATAGGAAATGGGAATTTTCACTCACCAGCTTACCTGGCACAGTCAGTGGAGGGAGACAGACTCTTCCAGTAGGTCATCACATTTCATACTCTGAAGTGATCTGTGAAGGTGCCATTTCCTTTCTGTTGACAGCAGAGGGTGAGTGTATGTGTAATTCTTCAAATTAACTGGATACCCTTGAATATTATTCTATTGCAGAGTACCTGAGCTGGTTCTTAATGAGATAATGGACCGTAAAGGTGGCTTAGCATGAGCAGCTGTGGGAATACTGTTGTGAATCTCAGCCCTCTGAAGTCCTGCTCCACCCTCCATTGGGTGTTTTAGGAAGTGCTATGTTCCATACATGCAATAAGTGTGTCTTCTTCCACACAGTTCTATATCTACAAATGTATTTTCCCTCACAAAATATAAGGTGTGACCAGGAGTATTTATTATCATTTAGCAAGTCATAAATCTTGCTCTTTTCTCATATTTTTCACTATTAAATTCCAGTAGTGCAGATTGCTATGGAACTATGTTTATGAAAGTAAGATAAAAATAAATCAGGAAATGGGAGTTATCTGACACAAATATTAAACATTCACAGTGGAATCAGAAGTATTCATGAAAATTAATCATTTGAAGATACTACTTCTAATCCAAGGAAATGGAAATAGGCATGTCTGTAATGAGACATGTGAACTGGTTTAGATTGCTTCCTTTGCACTTGCTGTATTCTGCTCAGAAAGTTAATCTTTGGTGAATTGAGAGTGACTAGCTCAGATGTAACCATTTCCAGTATAGATGTTTACATTTAGTGAGTCTCATGCCTTCCATAATACAGTGAAATGCTGAGATCTTTGGTTCTTTCTTATTCATCTCAGATACACATACTCCACACTATACACCATACAGTGTGCTTGTCAGGTCTAATTTATCAGCATCATGTCTACTACATCACTATCCTTACTCAACGTTGTCTGCCTGCTGGTGGGAAAAGGTGATTGTGTCTTTTCTGCCTGATTTCTCTCATGAGATTATCTCTCTTTACAATTCAAAGAACAGTTATGTTTGAAATATGAGCCGTCTGGAGCATTTCTACCTTCGATGTAATTACCTAACCATTTTTGAAACAAGTATGACTTCACTGTGTCTCACCCGTTACTCAGCTTTTGGCACCTTCTCATGCCTGATGCTTTGAAGGAAGTTTGCAAAGTCCTCTAATGTATTTAAACATCTGGGAAATGTAGCAGTTGGTGAACACTTTCCTTCCTGAACTGCACAGATAAATGGCTTGTGATCAGTCTCAAAGATGAGAGTGATCAGTCTGCAGAGCTTGATTCTAGATACATCAATGCTGTGCATCATGCTGGACTAGCTGGAACATTTACATAACATTACACAGTGCTTGGCAGAGATATCCAATCGGACCCTGCAAACAGGACAGCATTAATTCATCACAGCACATAAGTTAATTACCCTGGTCTGTTGGCAATACTAATTAACCAGGGCACAAAGACTCACTCGGTTATTTCTTTTCTGTTTCCAGAGCTAGCTTGCCTGGCTGGCATAGCTCATAAATTTATTCACCTTCAGCCTTTGCCTAAAAGAAGATGGGCCCTGGAGTGTCCTGGCTTATAGTGAGTGTCACTTCCTGGGTAGCCTCTTTAATTTCAGTTTGTATAAATGCCTTAAAACTATCTAAATATAACTGTTCTTGCTTATAATAAGAAACATTGTTCTTGATGTTACCTACAAACCATATTGGGCAGTGGGAAGAATCTCCTGTTTTCCTTAGAGAAACTCATCTAAGAATAGATAGCAGCACATGGCAGCTACTCCTTTTAGCGATTATTGTTAGCGATTTTGAAGTAACAAAGCCTTTATAGCAAAACTTGACTCAATTTACAATTTCCTTTAACCAAACACAAAAATAAATGTCTTAGCAGTGTGATAAGTTAATTATTTTATTTATATTACTAAACATAGAATAAATATGTAGGGACTAAGACACTGTTGTGCAGGGAACTGTCTGATTGTAATAGAGGAAGACAGTTTTTGTCTTAAGGGAGTCTGTACTTGAATAGACAAGAAAGATAAAAGAGAAGCAGAGACTGAGAGTGAAATAACTCACCTAAGCGCATTCATCGGATCAAGGGCAGAGCTGTATTTTACTTTACTTCTCCCTCCAAATGTTCCCTGTCTTTCCTCATGTATTTTTTTTTTTTGCAAGACATTAAATTCATTCATTGATTTTTAAACTCCATGTGAATTCTGGGCTAGGGAGTAGTGCGGTAAACTTAGGGAGTAAAACCTCAACAGCTGCAGGAGGAAGTAAATTCAAACTTGCTTGTCAAAAACAAGCCTGCTGCTGGGCGCTCTGAGCTCTCGGGGCTGTGTGTGGATTGTCTCCACATCACCCTGACTGCTGATTAAGCAAAACACATGCGTTCGAGTCCATTCAGTCATTGGGACCTATAGAAAGCTTGTCATGTGGAAAGCTGTAGAAAAGCAGAGACGAGGAATGGAGCCAAAAATCATATTTATTTCATATTTTAGCAGCAATTCAACATACTCTCTTCCAGAGCATGGAAACAGAATATTGGTTTCTCAATGACTGGCTCAGCAAGTACATTGGAAATGTTCCTGGACCTTCTTCCCTTTGGCTTCAGCTGGCTATGGCAGCAAGACTGGGCCCATTCTGTCTACAGTATTTCAGGAACAGAGAAAAGCTGCGTATTCCCTCGTGGTCGGAGTTTTATTTTCTTTGAGAGTGATGAATTTAGTGATAAATACGTGTTTATAAAGATGAAGATATTACTCACGGCAAGGAAAATCCTAAACATCTGACCTTGTCATATAATCTTTCCTATTGCCTAGTTTCATACAGCTGAAGACCAAGGGGAATTATTTAAGCAGGAGCAAGGCAAATGGTGTTACAGAATTAAACACAAACCAAAATTGATTCTTAAATATCAGGATAATCCCCAACTGCTCGAATGCCCTAATATAAGTGCTGTTGCTTTGGAAAAAGGCTGTTTTGTTGCCTGAACTGTTCCTGTCACAAGCCATCAAATATCATCTACTTACCTCCACACAGAGGTCAGTCACGTAGTCTCAGATCACTACCCTGTGTCCCTCAGGAAAAAGCGAGAGAAATCACAGTGCTACCAATGCTCACAGCTCGAAATAGCTTCAAGGAAAGTTATTCCAGTAATGGTAACAGGCAAACATTTTCCCATGGTCTGAATTAATGTAACCCTTTCTCCTACCTTCACATTCCTGCTAATCTTACCGGAGAGAGTAAGGGAGTAATTTTTTCCAGGTCTCAGATTATGTCCTGCCTGCACATACAAGAATGGCACAACTAAGAAAGGTGGCCCTTGTGTTTTCAAAGGGAAGGAATCCATTCTAGTTATGGTTCTGCACCTGGCTTTTCTGAAGCCTGATGCTTTAAAAGATTAGGAAGGAAACATCAGGGGAAAACCAGAAGAAAAAGACTATCAAAGCCAGTCATGCTTTGGAAGGAATTTTTTTTTTTTTTTTTTTTTTTTTTTTTGGCTGGTTGTTAAATATAAATAGAACAGTGCCCAGTTAATAAATTGACACCTTTTTCAAATCTACCCCTTGATCAATCTCCTTAGCCTACTACAAGACTGTTCAGATGAACTGACATAGCACTTCTAATAAATTTATGCAGCATAAAGAAAGGAGAACATGGAAATACTGGGAAGGGTGTATGCATGCATTTATAAATACATTACAGTTTTACATATATTTATTTGTCAGAGGTTAATGTATCAGAATCTAAATAAATTTCATCTCCTATTTTCATTCTCATATTAAAATGTGGTCTATTTTTAATCTAAGTTTACTCCTAAAGTAGATTTTGGGGCTCTACCTTTAACAGACAAAAGGAAAGAAATATTCAGATGCTTCCTTATTTTGCAAGCCTTTAAAGCAAACCAGCCTAGCTTGTTAGTGGTCCTTGAATGGTCTTAATTAGACAAGATTTAACACTGGCAGAAAAAAACTGGCTCCTGACAAAGCATGATGTCTTATCTTCTATGCACTTGACTTCCCATTAACTGGGCATTCCCTAACCTGGATGTCGTCCACTAGCCCATTAATTGGCTTTCTCTCCTGCCTGACACACTTAACACATTTCACACTAATAAGGGTTCAAAAGTTCATTATCAATGCAGGCCCTTAGATATTAATAGCAGCAGAGCCTTGTAGTACAAGTTTATTCATGGATTTCATGTGAATATATTGTTAATGCACAGAAACTTAAAGTTCTAGCTTTCACTCAGTTCTGATTGCCTAGAGCCCATGTTCAAACTTCTTTACCCTGAGGGTAACTGGCTGCAGGTCTGACACATGAACTTTGATTTTCACTACAGTCTTAGCAGTGAGCTGCAAGTGTTAGCAGTGTGCTGAGAGCTTTGCATGGTTTTCTGCCCTCTCTGTGACCAAACCCAAAACTGAGCAGAATATTCACAGGTCTAGATGTGTATTAATTCATTCCAGGGCTGGAAAGGACCACCGGACCCATAAAAACTGTAGCGGGATTAAGGCAATCTCTTTTCTGACAGATACCCAGTTTAATTTGATGGACTTCAGGAGTTGGTGTGTCCTTAACAAATATAGAGATATAACTGGATAATGTGTTCCAATGCTTTAATTAACTAATATTATGCCTTAATTTGTGCAACATCAGTTTTCAGGTGCCAAATCTTGCATTTCCTCTTCCAGCAAGGCTGAAAGAAAACCACCCAAATGACCCCTTCCATCACCCAGTTCTTCATATGGATGTATATTCATATTCAGCACAGAATAGAGCTCATGAAGCTTCATGTTGTAATGCTGCTGTCTGATCTGTGAATTGTTTTACAGGGATTCCTTTAAGTACCAGTATTTCTGCTCTCTTCTTGACATGGACAATATATGTGGGCAAAACACTCTATAGTACCACTGCTGTGTGAAAAGCAACCACAGCTGAAGGGATTCCCTGTTAACATATGTGGGATGGTTTTAATCCTTCAGAACACAGAACTGCACTGACAGCTCACAGCAAGGTGAGTACAATTCCAAACACTTTCTTTAATTTATTTCTTCAAAGCAGTATCCAGTTCTGCAAGTACAATGTGCTTTCTCTGTTCCTGTACTTAACCCTGCTGTCTGCATCCCTTCTGCCTCACCAAACTGCTGTCAACCTCAAGTTTAACCATTGTATATTTTCTGTTACTTTATAGATCATTTATGCTCACAACACCCTTCTGGAACAGAAATGTTCCTTTCCCATCTTTGGAGACTGTTTGAGGGAATAGTAAAAATTATTATGGGTCATAAGGAAAGAAGAAACTTGAGACCTCTGGTGAGCAACTCTGTGTTTTGCTTTGCATTAGGCGTAGCATTAGGTCTCCTCAACCGGTCTGCCTAGGCAAGATGGGAGGATCAAAGGGGAGTTGGATGTACACTGGAATCCACATGGCTTAATCCTGTCAGGGCTGATGTGCTTCTAGGTATCTGGCATTCAGGTTTATAGAAAATGTTCTAGCAGAAAGGTAAGCACTTGGAGAGATTAAGGCAGCTGAGTGGAGCGTCAAGATCTGAAGCCAGCCTGGAACAAGGTTATTAAATCACAAATTTTTTGTGGCTCTACCTTGTGTATCTTGATTTTATGGTGGAGCTGGGAAGAAATCACATGATGGCAAAACTCCACAAGAGGCAGAGTGGCTCAGGTGACGCACAGTGTACACCTGCATTAATTAATAAGAGAACCAGGGATGTCAGCACTGGACCCCTGCTCATTTCCATTGCTAAGCTGCTAGCTCACTCCCTGGTTTTGGCGGTTTTTTTTAACTTTTCCAGCTAGCTCTACCAAGGCCATGACCAAAAACTGTCCACAAGTAGTTCACTAGAGAGTAGTACTAAAACTAGGACAACTTTAAATTGTCTCTTTCTGCCATGTACAGGTTTTACATGTTTTCCCAGCAAATTTTGCTCAGGTACCTCAGCACATGCGACAAATGCTATCCAGTGCTGTGCTCTGTGTGCCCACTTTAATGAGCTGCTACACAGATCTCATTAGTTCAGTAAGTTTAAGAGGTGAAAAGATGAAAAATATACTTCTGTCTTTGGACTGCCACATAGGGCACAGAAGAGCCAGAGAGAACTGGTAAGTTATATGAATGTAGCTGGGACATGTCACTCAGCCTCAGTGACAGAGAAAAGGTTCTTGCTCCTATTTTGTTTATCATTATACCTGTAACTACCTGTTTCCACTAGAAACTACTGAGGCCCACTGAGAAAACCTGTTCTTATCAACTTGGGCTGTTCCCCTGACTGTTTATGTGCTGACACCTCTCAGCAATTTAATTATCCTGTAGGGAATCTCAGCTACATTTTGTAAGCTTTTGGTAAGTGGGGACAAGAGTTATGCAAAAAATGTACTGTGTTTTCAAACGCTGCTTACAGCTCTCCAGGGTCTCTCTTGACTCCATTTGGGCCACTTCAGTGCTCTCTCTCTCATATGCTCACCCGTTCTCCAAGGCAAATCCATGAAAGCAAGATAACCCTAAGAAGTGATGACCTAGACCAGTCTGTGCCATTGTTCCTCAGGGACAGAAATCTCTTCCTGCTCCTTTTCTTTTTCTTTAGCAGAAGAAGCAAGGCTAAAAAACCCCCAAAAGTGATAGTGTACCAAACTTTTTTTGCCTCTGAAACAAATTAGTGCTATGTCCCTTCAGTGCCACCATGCATCAGGGGCTTCTGATGATCTAGCTGCCCTAGTTGACTCCATGCCTGCAGAATGACCTTCCCTTCCTGCCTGATCCTGGAGGTTGTGGGGATCTGCAGCTCATGGCTTGCCAAGGAAAAAGCATGAGTGGATTGAGCAAGAACACTGACAATCTGCCTGTGGCTAAACAGCAAAGTGCTGGGTAATTAATAATTTATCTATGTCTGTCTGTTTGCACTGCATTCTCACTCTTCACAGCAGAATGAGGACTTAGAGAAAACAGTAACAAAATGGAATTGTTTAAGCCGGTGTTTTCTTGAAAGGGATAAAATATGACTATGCTGCTTGCCAAGATTTAGAGAACGTTTCCACTTGAAAAGTAACTGGTCTGGAACTTCAGAAAGTTGAAAACGAAGGGCTAGATTTGTTCAGCTGCTGACCTCCCACAAGGTCAATGAAAGCAGGTGAATTTCAGGGCCACTGAGTCACATCCTCAGCCTGTGTCTAGCTTCCCACTGGGAAGGCTGTACTGTACTTTATGGAGGCACAGGAAGAGATGTGTCCTCTGTCACCATCCCCGTCAAATGATGGACATGCCAGTAACATAATGGGACATGTTAACAAACCTCTGATGAGCAACCCTAGCATTAGCTAGTGTCATTTGATCAGTACATGTCCTTCTAGACATATAAAGCAGGGGGGAACTGGGACCTTCTAAGAAGAAGGTGTCAGGGAGTAGGATACAAGGCAGCGAAAGAGCTCCTGCTTCCCTCCCCTGCCTGAGGAGCTTGCAGGGACAAGGCACCAGGGATCCTACCACAGTTCAACTTAGTTCTCTGAGGCTTGGTCACCCTGTCCCCACTTTGACTGTGGATCATTCTGCATGCAGGAATTGAGTTAACAGGTTTCCTGTTTTCATGGTTTCTATCCCTCAATGTCAGAAGCCAACAGACCTCTGAAAAGTCAGACCTCAATTTTACCTCACCTGCAGCTGAAATCCTACCCATGCACTAAACCTCAATTGCTATTCTTCTGCTTTTCTGTCTTCTCCCTCAGAGGAGAGGACAAAAAGAGAAAATCTATGTGTAAGTTATAAAGTATATGATTTTTATGGGTATTTTTAGCTTTCACACTGTCCTCTGTGCAAATGTCTGTATAAACAAGTTTTTAAAATAAGTCTTAGAATTTCTCTCTTCCCTCCCCAGCATACGTTTAAACTGAAATGTCAAATGAGTTGTAATTTTTCTTCTCAACAGCAGACCCACTACTGCCAAAAATATTCACAACACTTATGTAACAACTGCGTGGTTATCCGTGTGAAGGATTACTGCAGGTCTGCATACATGCTAGCCTGGAGAGGTCAGTCTCCACAGACCTATTCATCCTGAAAATGGCATTGCTTTGGCATGTGTTAAGAGCACCTCATTTAAAAAAATGCTAGCTGATGCATTTTAATTTCCATTCAAATTTCCATTTCAGTCATGGAATGCAAGGAAGGACAGGTTTGGGGTTGTTTTTTGGAGTTTGGGGGTTTAATTTTTTTATTTAAATCAATTTCTGAATAAGTACATTCTTCTAAGATATTTTAAAAGCTTCTATAAGTGTCTCCTGTATGCTGTGGCCACATTAGTTCATTGACTTGCCAAAGGCCATAGACAAAATAGGTGACTAAACCAGTAAATTCACAATCTCTTTATTCCTTTATCTACCACCCAGATTCCATCTTCTCTTTCAGATACAAATTAAGGCTTTTTTTATAATTGTTACCAAAAAACCCTGAAGAAACATGACAGTGAGGTGTCAACATCAGTACCCAAACTAGGCAATGAAGTTTCCTTGATTGATATTAAGCTGATATTAAGAATGACCATGTCTTAAGAAAAAGATTTTGCTTTTATGAAAATTTATTTTTAGTTTTATAATTTTATTGTTATTGTAAAATATAGGTCATCTAAATAACCCTTTTTTTTTTAACTGACAGTTGTTCTTTTGAAAGAGAGTAACAAAGGCATTTATGCAGATAAACAGAAGAGTGGGGGCCGATATATTTCCAGAAGTTTTTCTTCTGCCTGCAGCATGTAGCCTGACAATTAACAGATTATCTTGTGAGAAAACAGCTCCAGAATTGAAGAGAATTGTCTGGGATGAAATAACATTTTTTTCTCTCACACCATGGTTCTGATAACTCAGTGGTTGTATATTTTCAATAAAACTGTTTCTGTTCTGTTTGTAAGGAAGACTGGCCATGGATTTTTGAGGAGTTTCCTCTTGTCGCATATCTGACATGGTCTGAGAATTGTGGCCTGGCTGAGTTATCCTAAGTAAGAATTGCTTAGGGTGAGATTTATCTTCCTTAATTAGAGATGTTTGTACATTTACTTCTGAACTCATCCCATGGTTTTTAAAGTCAATGTGAGAAGCAGGCTTCTTCAAAGCATGGTTCATTTCAACTAATTTTTTGTCAGATTGCTCTCTAAGCTGATTCAGCTCACTAATGTGGAAAATAAAAAGATCTAGTCACTTTTCCTTGGTTACTTCTTTACCATATTAGTGACTTAAATTAACTCACAAAGGGGTGCCAATAGAAAAGACTAAAATAAGCTTGAACAGAAGTAAACAGCAAGATTAGTGCATCCTATTTCTTCAAACTGCAGCCTTTGACACCTAAACTCTGTTTATCTCCCCATTTGGGTGTGGATTTGTCTCATAGGTTTATGAAACAACATACCCAGCTGTTTTCTCTGATGGGGATAAATAGTTTGACATAAACAGCGTTGTTTCCAAGGCAGATGAATGTGGTTTTTACAGCTGAGATGGAGGCATGAATGAGAATGGGGAATGGTATTGAATTGATGTAATGATAATACATATAAAATATGGTTGTAAATAATTTAGTGTTTCTGAAAATGGAATGAGACATTTGGCTTGTTTAACTTTTGGAAAGAAAGAGGGACATATTATAGGCTCAAAACCATCCCTAGTCAAACTCTCACTGAAGACAACAGGTAAATTCTCTTTAATGTAAATGGGAGAACTGATGTAGAAGGATAAACATCAAAGCATTTTTTGACTGAAAGAAGATGCATTTGACCATTGGTTTATGCAATACTTGTTCAGAATAAGACAGTATAATAATAGACTACTTTGCCAACCTAAAATATAGTACGGAGATGTAAAGCTTCCATTTTAATTTCACATAGGGGTGTAGCTTTGGCACACACAGAGATATATCTACAGTGCATTTTGCTGATGGCATGTCCAGTCTCCTCTCAGCCATATCTGAACAAAGTCCAAAGAATAAACTGCCATTTATGCTAACTGAAGTCTAGTTCATACCTCTATCTCTATTTCATATATGAACTAACTCCAAAGAATAAACTACCATTTGTGCACTTCTGAAAGGCAGACTATATATTAGGTTCAGCTCTGAAATACAGCCATATACCTACAAGGCCTGTAGTCTAGAGCTGGCAAGTGCCACAGGTTTGTAATTTCAAAGACTTAAAAAAGAAAATTAATGCTGGAAAATTAATATAGCGATTTATTCCTCACCAAAACTGACTGGTATTTTTTCAAGGCTATAAATATACCTGAGTAACTAATCCCAAGCCTAGAAAAAAAAGTCAGTCTTCAAAGAGTGCTTATTCACATCCCTCACAGGGGTATTAGAGGAACTGATTTGACCTAGACATGTAATATGCACCAGGGCTTCTAGACAAAAGGCTGTATATATTCTGAGTTCTATTACAGGGAACTAAGTATGCTGAGGTTGCTGTTATAATTTTAATAAAATTAATTTAATTTGAATTGGTAAGCAGTTGATGAGAGACAGCAGTTCCCACTCCCACCTGTGGAGGAAACCAGATCTTAACAGAATTTTCCAAGAATAAATGCGATAAAGATTTAATTTAAAAAAAAAAAGCCTACAAATCAGTTCTAAATGAAGCAGCAGAATGTTTCAATCATGTCTCTTCCCAGACTTGATTTAAGGTAATTCTAAAAGAAGCTTCCCATCAAGAAAGCCAACTTTTTTTATTTAGCAATATTAACATTAAATACTTGTAGTAGGCATTAGTCAGGCTTGCATTTAATTGGGTGTTCATTAAAGACATACCGACACAAATGCTCTGTCTAGATTTAAAGGCCAAGGCACAGTTTGGATGGGATGGGTAGTTTGGATAGTGTGATTAATTGTATTCTGAGGAAATTGTATTCAACATAATCAAGAGGCAAATCTAGACTGTAAAGGAAGGATGCTCTTAAGAAAAGAGAAAGAAAGGATGTGCTGCCAGGCAATGTAACAGAAAAAATGTCATAGATGACAAGGGAGGCCACATGAGGTAGAAGTCTGCAAAAGGAGATGGAGAAAGGAAAAAAAAGGTTCTTAGGTAACAGATAATTATACAGCTGCAGGAAATGGTCCCTTTAAATTCTTGGGTTCCCTTTCTATGCTATTCTCAAACAGCAATGGCAGCTCTGCAGGAGGAAGGGTTACTCTGAAACAGGTAAAAAGTATTCTTCAGGTCCTTAGACTAAGAGAATAACCTCGGACTAGTGGTAAAGGAGATAGTACAGAAGTCAGAAGCTGCTTCAAAAGGTAAACCTTTCTTAGCCTAAGAAAGGTCCTGAGCCCAGGTTACAAGTGCCAGGAGAGTCCTTCCACCAGGAGACTGGGAGCTTCTCTGGAAGTCAGGAATACCTGTCCGGCTAGGCAAGGAAACAATTCAGGGCAAAGACAGAAGGACCAAGAGACTAGCTTTGCACTCAAGTTTAGTCACTTGCTCTGGAAAAGGCCATAGCCTCTCACCTCCAAAGTCCATGAAGTAATCCCAGAGTTAGAACCACATTCCCTTCTACTTGTCTCCCATCCTGTGGAAACTCTTTTTCTTTTCTTTTCTTTTTTTTCTTTTTTTTTTTTTTTTTTTTTTTTTTTTGATGGGCACAATTTCCACAGGAAAAAGGGAACCTTTTTTACCAGGGAACACCTGCAGGCTTGGCAACTGTGGTTCTTCCAGGTAGATAAAAGATGTTGTTAGGCACCTCCTCAATTGGGAAGAGCCTAGGTTGTGGTTTTCACATCAGCAGACTACATGGTCTATTGATTTTGTATAGAAATCTGTGGAAGCTGCGCTGAAAAGGAGAACAAATATGGCCACTGTATTATAAAACGAAATCAATGATGTCTTCCACTCTTGAAAGGCACTGCTGAGGATGTGTAGTTTGCATGCAGTGGTAGCAAATGTGGCAGAGGTAGCTAAGCTCCCTAAGAAAGTATGTGGCTCCAGACAAAGGGAGCTTCGCATCTATTTTACTGCAGAGATCAGCTTTGATGTAGATGTACCTTTGGACACCAATCTCCAGTCTGTGAACATTGATCAGATTTAGGAGCTTTCCTGTGACTCAGTATTAAGACACCCTCTATCATCCTCCAAAAAACTCTTTCCTCATTGGTTGCCATGGTCTATCATCAGCTGCCCCTCACACAGTTCTCCTAATATTTGGGAATCACATTCATAAGAGCTTGTCTCTCCCTCTAATGCAGGAGAGGAGTTTCTGCTCAAGGATTAAGGGCCCTAAAGGTTGCGTGAAATATTGAAGACACTTTGTCTCTCAGATTCACAGAATGTTGGAAGGGACCACAAAAGATCACCTAGTCCAACCCCCTTGCCAGAGAAGGATCACCTATTGTCACAAAAGGCATTGTGACAATAAATGTAGTAATGACTGTGAGATGCTCAGGTAATTCAGAAATAAGAACTCTCTGGGTGCTGTTATTAGGTGTCTTTTAAAGCACAAACTGTGTTCTAATCCCTTTAGGACCCACACCTCATGCAGCCCACTTCCCAGCACAGTATGAATCAGGAAACGGTCCATGCAGCTGAATAACTGGCATTGCCTCCCCTCATCAGCTGATGGCGGGGCTCCTACCAAACCAGACAGACTCTCTTTGGAGGCTTAGGGCCAAAGCCATGTCTTTTTGGGGACAAAGACACTGCCTTAACACTTTCTTCTTAAATGAACAAACCTCCATAAAACTCTCTACCAGAGTGACACCTGGACCCACTACTGATTCTCATCTTGTTTCTACATATTGCTGCTGTTACATTTGTTTGAGTCTCCTGTGGCTCCTTGTATTTGCACAGTAACCAGTGCCATTATTGCTGAGCTGTGTAATTACACAGTGGATCTCTCAGTAGCACTAAATGTATAATTATGAAGTTCTCCAAAGTAGAAGGACAAAACAACTGTTCAGTGTTTGCAGCCAACGGAGTTTTACTGTATGTGCTTTCCATACCACTTAGTTTACTGCCTACTTAACTTTCCATAAAGTGTAATTAGGTTCTGGGTAGGGTTGGAAGACACATGGAGTATAATATATTAACTGCACTTCTTATTCATAAAGTAACAAAGACTCTGCATCAAGTTAATGCCAACAGTTTCCCTTGGAAATAGCGCAAATAATTTGTCACTGCTCATTACTCTCACACTACTATACCACTGCTGGCTTTTGAAAAGACAGTTTCTAAAATTATCCAGAAGAGCTGATTACTGGTTTTGGTATTGTAATGTTTAAATGGACCAAAACAATTCAAGATCTATGCATTTAACCCAAGCAAATAGAAGTGTTTTGGTTTTGCATTTGTCTTTCTGGCATGTATGGATTGTTTTCTTTCTTTCTGAGGGATAAAGGGTACCCAGAGGAATACAGAGAGCAGAGAGCCAGCACAAGGCCTCTGTTTAAGTGGGGTGCACACATTTGTCTTTTGAACAGAGAGCAGTCTGACCTGAGCCTTTTACCAGTGACAGGAGTATTAGCTCGCTGAAAGCAGAGACAGCAACAGGGGTTAGGCACATTGCACGAGAGGCTTTCACAAACTTACTGAGATGTCTCTGACTGAGATTTCTATTTGGAGGAACAAACTGGACAAAAAGATAAAACAACTTCTCCAAGGTCACACACACCAGCCTTGTAGCAGAACAAGGAATAGAAGTGAGATTTTCTTTAACTACTGTGTTAGTGCCAGGTCCACTTGGACATCCTGTTGAGACTCCACGTAGTCCCTCTAGCCCACTGCAAACTCTTTAGGATCTCTTGCCAAAAATGTGTGCTCCTGTCAACCCGGCTTGATGCAGCACTGGCTGGACTTGTTGATGTTTCTTTTGGAGATACAGCCAACTGCTTTCATACACAGTGCTTGAGCTCAGCAGGGCTGGAAGGGGAAACCGGTGCAGCCCCTGCTTGCACACTCACAAGGCGGAGGGACCTGATTCACGTGTCACTTGTGGTTTGTCTGTATTGTAGGAATGTTCCTTACGACTGACACAGTATTGTATATGAATTCATAAGTCTTCCCTCCCAAAACACCTCCCTGTCTGGGGATTCACTCCTGTTTCACCTTAGTGTGTAAGAGGCTCCATATACTGCATTATCCTCAGAGCCAATTGGAGAACAAATTATGATGGGTAGACTTACTTCCTGTGATTTTGGAACAGAGAATGATCTGTTTAAGATATAATAGCTGTCCCTCTCTTACATTCCCAAGTGCAAAGGTTTGGTTGCAGCCAGGGCCCCTGCAGCTCTGTAGGAGATGCTGTATGTTTTCCCCCTCGTTGACCTTGGAGCCACATCCCCCACCAAGAAGAGAAGCAGGAGAGCTGTCTTGCATACCTGAGCCGAGAAGGGAATTACTACCCTAGTGAGCTCACAGTGCTTAGCCTCTCACAAAGAAAAATGTGTTACACAAGACTGGATCTTCAGTATCCAGTCCCAGTTCCATCCCTTTGCTCTTCTGACATGAAAGAAGCTGACCACTGAGATCTGGCCCTCCGTTATGCAATTATCAGCCCAGCATTAGCAAACCTAGAGAAGACTGTGTGTGTGTGTGTGACAACTGACTTTGAAGTGATCTTTTCTAGTGTAGAGAGAAATGCTTTGGTGGACTATTTTGAGCTACCTGGTACTGCTCTACTCCACGTTTGCTTTGCTCTATTAAATCACTTCACGATTTTGGAAGAAAGTGTTGTTATATAAAGGGATCCCATTTGAAAATTACTATCCTGAACAGTGAGACTTAATTTTCAAAACTGTCAATCTCCTCCATTTCACATGTGATAGGCACAAGAAAAGATAAAAATATAGGGTTAGATCCTGTTCTCTAATATTTTGCTTCAGAGATGGTGTTTTTCGTGTCATCCTTGTTTCTTCTCTTTCTTATGAGCTTTTTTTCATTTAAAAAAATTTTTTTCCACTTTCAGAACACGAATCCTTCCCATTTTTTCCCATTGTTTCTTGTCAATTAACACTCACCCAAATAGAACCAATGTGGTGCTCACTCTCTGTACTAAAAGCATGCTTCACTTGAACTGAACTACTGTTCCCTTACTTAAATAATTAAGCTTCACTTTGGCTAAAACAAGTTGATAACATGCTAAACAGAGGCACACTGCAACTGTCCCCAGTGCTGCAGGAAATTCAGATAACGCGTAGTAACTTCTCATTTCAAACGTCTTCTCATAATAATAATTTTTGATCCTGATAGAGAGAAAAAGACACTTAATTAACTCTCTGCTTATCTGTCTTCCATCACTTTTGAGTGTATTGTGTAGGACTCTACAGCTTTATATACTGCAGCACAGTCTCATCGATAGTGATTAGAGTTCCTTGCCTGTTTTCAGTATCTTTGTTCAGCAGTGGACGTGAAACAGAGTCAAAGCTGAAGCAGCTACCAGCAATGGCACATGAGGACAAAAGAACAGCATGAAAGCCTTAAGTAAGCTTCAATACCATAACAATACTTTTCAACAGCATGGCCTATCAATATGAAGCTCTTAAATTGCAGTTTAGAATGAAAATAATAGCCTTGTTCCCACCAGCAGCACATATAAAACTGAACTGAAGCAACTGCTAACTTCAATAGCTTCTAATTAGAGATGATTGACTTTTCGCATTAAAACCACTTTTATTTTAATAGGAGACTAATTGTTTTCTTCCGAAAACTATTTTCTTTACATACTTCTTTGGTTTTCAAAATAATCCCCACTCCAACCTAAGCTTATCATTCTTTTCTTCCAGGAAACAAATTATATTTGGAAAGTAAAAATTTCTAACAGTCAATTTAAAATTATAATTTTATGTTGGAAACCCATGTCCAAATTGGTTTACCCATTCCTATGCACTATAAGAAAATCTTTTTTCTGAGGCAAGAGTTTCCTGTGTCTGGTTATTTATTTCTTCCAGGCATCTGAATTTCACATCCTCTATGAACTCATTACTCTTGGTAAAGCAACGTATAGTGGGTTTTGGACTGCAAACTATAGATCCTCTTGTAGAGTTTGGCCTCACTCCTGAAGATTTAGTATGCCAAGTTTAATTTCCATCAAATATCACAGAAATATTTTCAGTACTGTAACCTAAGATGGGATTTGGTACCAGCCTGTTAAGGTGTCCCAAAAGGTAAGGGGGAGGTGATGACTGTATTTCAGGAGAAATTATTAAGGGGCAAAAGAATCTTTTGTGGGTGAAGACTGAAAGATGTTTGAAAAAGAACAGTTCTAGCACAAAGCAGTGGAATCTGCTGGGTTTTCCTGCAGTACTTAATGTCATCTCTTGTTCCCAGTTGTTGTTTCCACCACCCGAGTGTTTCCGTCACACATCCTTTGCTAGGTTAAATGTTACAAGGAAAGACTGATCTTCAGGTTTCATGGCACAAAATTATCCCTGCCAGGCAACAGGATTCAGTGGTTCATATTTTACCTTGAGATGACAGAAATGCATTCAGTTACTTTGCTGGCTAGAAAAGGCTTACTGAGGGAACCGTGTTTCCTGCTTAGCATGCTGAATAAACTGCTGTCTTGCCATGAGATACAGAGGAAAACTGCTACCATTGCAGAACTTCTACAGTGGGAAAAAAAAAAGTGGCCAGCAAACATAAACTGACCCTTGTGAAATGCAAGGTCATATTTAAGCTGGAAAAATCTTTTGTATCAAAACTTGGCATACAATTTTCTTTTCATTAAAAAAAAAAATTAAAAAATGAACAGCCATAAGTCTCATTGTTCTATTTCCAGGACCAGAGGTACAGAAAATTCAAGTTTCTTTTTGTTGAATTGAGAACCAATTCTAAATTGCATGTGTTCCAGTTCAGTGTCTAGTATATAAGACCTTGGTTCCTCTCAGGATTCTCCCAAAAAGACTAATCATAGAATCATAGAATTGTCTTGGTTGGAAGGGACCATTAAAATCATCAAGTCCAACCATCACCCTAACCTGCCATCCACTACTAAACCATGTCCCTCAGCACCACATCTAATCATCTTTCAAATACCTCCAAGGATAAACTCCACCACCTAATGTCCTTAACCACAACTAGAGGAGAGGGGGAATGAGGAGAAGAACAAGGAGATTCATGTTAGTCTCCTTATTCAATGCTAGAGATTCTCCTTCTCCCTTCAGTGAGAGCAAAATGCTGTGACTAAACATATGCTGAACACCGAATCAGACATGGGACATGATATTTATCTGCTATTTAAAGACTGACAGTATGGGGAGTGGATTCTTTTTTACAGTCCTTAGTGAGCAGACTGTTGCAATCCAATCCTGCCCTTGTGTCTCCCACAACTATCATCACAAAAAGAGCGGTGATAGACACTGGTCTTTAGACCCCACACTGTGTTGCTGTTCAGAAATAAAAGGAAATCAAAGATCATAGTAATATTTAGGTAGGAGACACTGGGTTTTACATCTGCAGCCCACAGGCATTCAGGAAAAAAACAGTGGAGAGGCTAATCCTTTCTCAGTGGGTCAGCAGACAAGCTGGTTTACCAGTCAGGGAAAGTTTAGACTGCTTCAGCACAGTGTGACACTAAATCATTTGTGAACAATACTATCCCGTGGGGACGTGTCTGCTGCTCAAAAACATCTAAAATAGAATGACAGGTCAAATCAACAAAACTCATGAAGGGGAGTTCATCACGATTATAAGGAGTACAACTGCAGCAAGGCTTCTGGCTGGCATTGCACAGCTCACACATCTCTCCTGTGTCTACCCTTGCAGCCCTAGTACCCGACTTATTTCCCACAAAGGAATGCCATGGTGTTGGCTGCTGTACAAACAGCAAAAATGCTCCCTTTGTTCCAGAAAACTTCTTATTGTGTTGTACCATTTCTGTTCTCTCCAAACTTAGTGACAGAACTTTCTATGACTTTGCTAAGTTTAGAGCAGATCTTAAGCTGTGTATGGCCTCAGAACATATAGTCAAGGAGACGATCTAGTTCTTTAAACTTAACTTGTGATCTAAGTTTACTGATCTAAGGCAAAAATGGTTTGCCTGCCACTCACCTTAGTCACACAGTCCTGAGTTCTCTCTGGGTCTGGCTCTGGCTTGGCTGCATCGTAAATACATGGTTCTGTGAACACCATAGAGATTATTCTCCATTATATCAGCAAGCTGTTTGTATCACCTCTCAGCTGCATAATCCCCAAATTCAAGCAGGATAACAGCAGGACCGTAATTCTGGCTGTGAATGTGGGGAAGAGGTGGAAAAAATAAGATGGAGCAGGAGTCCCTAATCAGTAGCATGGTGGGATCACATAAAGTGTAACATGAAGCCACCTTACGGGCTCAACCTGCTCAAAGCACATAGTGAAGTGTTAAAACACCTTTGCTCTCCTGGTATGTAGGGCTTGCTTTAGCTCCACTGCAAAGCAGTGTAATCCCTAGGCAGAACTAATTATGCTCACCTGATTGCAATACACGGTCTATCCTATCAACATCCCCCTCAGCACAGTCCCTCACACTGGGATCCCAGAAAAGCACCACAGCTTTTACACTGCATGACCTGGAGCCTCTTTCCACAGGGAGAACTGTGGTAGTTTAAGAAGAAAAAAAAGGTTCTGACTATATGCTCATACATTTTAAACTCCCTTTCTTTTCTGAAGCAGTAAAATTTTGGGAAAAAACATTTATATATTATTTAGGAGTCAAAAATATTTAATTAAGTATAACTTAGACTGTAGAAGTAATTTTAAAAACTGGTCCTATGAACATGTACAGGGGCAAGAACTGTAGCTGTGTAAAGCCAATGGCTAATCATAACAGTGAAAAACAGCAGGAAGGAAAAGAAAGAAAACGCCAGCATTTTCTTTTTTCATTTCTCAGTTAAGAGAGAGGAAAGAAGCCATGTGCAAAATCTGTTCAGTTTAAAAATTTTATTTGATAATAATTGTGGCATCAGTTTTCAAAGGGAACAAGTAATAAAAAAAATTGAGGAAATTTAATATCTTTTATAGGCATTAAAATTGGGAACAATTAATTATGTCTAAATGTGCCTGAGTAAATGTTCTCCCTAACCTAAAGGAGGCTTACAGTGCTGGGATGTAAAGGTCATTGGGGAAGGTAAGAACTAAGAATTCTCCTTTGAGTAACAAGGTCCTTGAGTAATCCCATATGCTACATGAGCTGCTGTTAAAGATGAGAAATAACCAAAGAACAGGTGCTATTGCTGGAAGCGTGGGCTTTAGATGAAACAGTGGGAAGCTCTATTAACTGTAACAGAGCAGATGCAGCTGGGCAGAGTGCCTGACTGAGCAGGAACAAGATCACAGAACTACAGAATGGTGGAGGTGGGAAGAGACCTCCTGAGATCATCTAGTCCAGCCCCTTGCTCAAAGCAGGGTCCAAGAGAGCATGTTGCTCAGGACTGTGTCCATTTGAGCTTTGAATACCTTGAGGGTGAAGACTCTAAAACCTCTCTGAGCAACTTTTTCAAATTTCTTACAATAAAATAAATTTTTAAAAGGCAACAAAAAACCTTGGTTTTAAATGGATTTCTTCTTATTATTATTTTATTTCAGTCTGTGCCCACTGCCTTTCATCCTTTCATTGATCATCACCGAGGACAGTCTGGCTCCGTCTTCTTTCCTCCTGCCCATCAAGTCTGTGTATTCCTGCCACCTTTTCTTGCCTTCCTGTGCAACAGGATACACCATTATTTAGTTTGGAGGACATGATCCTTGGAAGGAGGTGATTCTTGAAAATCAAGAGGGATCCTTGACCCCTTTTCTGTTCAGAACTATCTCTCATGGAAGAGCTCCCCGAAAAGGCCAAAGTCTGCTCCCTTGTAGTCTGGGTTTGTGATACTGGCTTTAGTTTCAGGATCCTGAACTCCACCATGGCAACATCACTGCATCCAAGCTGTCCCCAGCTTTCACATCTCTTACCTATTCTTCCTTGTTTGTAAGTATCAGATTCATCAGAAGATCTCTTGCCATCACTTGTGTCAGAAAGTTGTCAATAATGCACTCCAGAAACATCCTGGATTGTTTCCATCCTGTTAGGTAGTCCCTCCAGAACATTCTGGTGCAGTTGAGGACAAGGACCTATGGATATATGGCTTCTTCCCTTTGTCTGAAGGTGACCTCATCTGCTTCTACCTGATTAAGTGGCCTGAAGCATGCACCAACCACAATGTTGCTCTTTCTAGTTTGTGTGATCTTGAGTGTTGTCTAGTTTGTCTCCTATCCCCAGGTAGAGCTTAATTCATCTCTTCTGTTCTCTTAAATAAAGGATAATCCCTCTCCTTGCCTCCCACCTGAACTCCTTGAAGTCCCTCGTTAAAGATCCATCTACCCATCCATCTATATCAGGACTCCAGTTGTGTGACCTCTCTCACCATGTCTCTGTGATCCCAATGAGATTATAGACCTGCAACTGCATGCAGACCTCTAATTCCTCATGTTTTTTCTTTATGCTGGATGCAATAGTGTACAGGCACTTCAGAGAGACACCCTCTCATGCTGTCCTGTGGCATGAAGACATACTGGCAGCTTACCCCATCATCCTTTCCTGTAGGCAGTTCTTTCTTTGTTCAGGTACACTTGGAGAGGCATTTCTTCAATCCTGTTTTGTTTTTTCAGCGTCTCTTCTGTATAAATCATCCGTACCCTTTGCTCACCAACCTGCCACTTTCTCATGTGACTGTGGGTTGTCTTCTTCCTCCCCCAACATTCCTAGCTTACTTAAGGGTTCAATAACTCTATTCAAGGCAATTTATTTGATCAGTGAGCTCATTAATAAAAATTAGTGCTCAATCAATGAGTAATCCAGGACCAGCCATGCACACAGTACTGTCTCTATGGAATTTCATAAATGCCAGATTCAGCCACCTGAATCTAAAAATAGGATAAAAGCCATTCTTTATTCTTATTATTCCTTAATATATTTTGTTCCATTCAGTCTTTAGAAATTTTTATGTTTGCTTTTGCAAAAACATGTTGCCATTGTAGCTCTACTAGGCCATGAGAAGCACTGAAAGCAATTCTAAAAACAGTGTGAAGCTGCTTTGGAAACATTGCTTGACGCAGTCAGAGTTTCTGTTCTGAATCAGTTCTTCTCTGTTGTTTCCTGTTGTGACGATTGACACCCAAAATAGAATCACTAATGCAGCTATGGATAGAACTTTCCTTATATATGGACTTATACATGTGGCAAGCTGAAAGAATAAAGAGATACAATTCAAAAGTCAAGCAGTGTCCTGGTCCAGTAGCTGTCCTGCTTCTAAGACTGAGATAATTCACTTCAAAACTGAAAAATTAGGACAGTTTTTCACGTCACCTTATGAGCTCTTCTGGGTTAGACAGGAGAGCTGTTTCTTGCAATGTTCAAAATGTCCTTATGTATAATCCAGTGAAAAGTCACGGTCACAGCAGAGATAACTGTTGTCAGTAAGCATGATCACTATGTACTGGAATAAAATTCCAGCTATGAGCAAACAGAGGGGGTTGGTTGTCTTTTTAAAGCTAATCTATTAGTATCTAGAGGATGTATCCTGAAAATGTGTCAACCAGAGGTTGAGTGTGGAGCTCTCATGGGCAAAAGTACACATATGTTTGGGGTTGGGATATTTCAGAAGCACTGTTTAATTTTTTAAAGGCCTTTATAATTTTAAAAATACCTTCAAAGAAATTGATACAGTCTGAAAAATTTCATCCTTTGAAGAATGCAGTGGCCATAAAGGAACTGGGAAGAAAGTCCTTCATGCTGAATGATCTTGCATTTGTCAGCTATTGTTAAAAACCCTGAAATATTCATATGTTTATGCTCTGTTAATTATAATCCTTTAATTATTTATAGCAATCTCTATCAATTCCACTTACTGACAGAAATGAGGAAAAGATCCTTGCTGAGCTTTTAGTCAATTTGAACAGATGAAAAAAAGTGCCCAGGGCAGCATAGAAAAGAGGAATTATTCCTCATCTATTCAGAGACTGAATGAAACCTGAAATAAGCGCAAGAAGAGGATGATTAGGCACAGCGCTGGCTACTTCTGACTGAGTAATCTGGGGTTGGGGGGAGGGTGTGGGGGGTGGGTTGAGCCAGGCTGGAGGCCAAGGGCTCCCCAGAACTGCTCTAATTCTGCCCTCCTCAGCTGGATGGTGGAGAGAACATGTAATGAAAGGCTCATGGGTCGAGATAAGGACCCTTATGAGAGATCCCTTACCAGTCACAGTCATGGGCTCAAATTGGGAAAATTTAATTTATTACCAATCAAATCAGTCGAGTAATAAATAAAACCAAATTGTGTAACACCTTCTCCCCACACTTCCCTTCTTCCCAGGATCAACTTCACTCCCCATTTCTCTCCCTCTTCCCCCCAGCAGCACAGGGGGATGGGGAATGAGGGTTGAGGTCAGTTCATCACACCTTGTCTCTGCTGCTCCTTCCTCCTCAGGGGGAGGACTCCTCACACTCTGCCCCTGCTCCAGCCTGGGGTTCCTCCCACGGGGGACAGCCCTCCATGAACTTCTCCAATGTGAGTCCTTCCCATAGGCTGCAGTTAATCACAAACTGCTCCAGCGTGGGTCCCTTCCACAGGGTGCAGACCTTCAGGACCAGACTGCTCCAGCCTGGGCTCTTCTCTCCATGGTCCTGTCATAGTCCTCTGTCCTGCTTCTGCCAGAGGAGCCTACTTGAGCATTGACTTCCCACAGGGTCACAACCTCCTTCAGGTGCTTCCATTTACTCTGGTGTGGCGTCCTCCATAGGCTGCAGTGTGGGAATGTGCTCCAACATGATCCTGTGTGGGCTGCAGGGAACAGCCTACCATGGTCTTCTCCAGGGGGAGAGGAATCCAAGGGAATCCCCTCCCACTTCAATGACATTGGCATCTGCAGAGTTGTTCCTCTTTCCAGATGCAGCTTCCATAACAGATTTTTCCCTTCGTTTGAACTTTCTTTTCCAGAGGCAGTGCCACTGTTGCTGATGGGCTTAACTTTGGCCAGAATGAGGCCTCTCTTTGAGCCAGCTGGTACCGACTCTGTCAGACATGGGGGAAACTTCTTGCAGAAGCTACCTCTGTGAGCCCCTGATACCAAAACCTCGCTTGAGGAAGAAACATAACTTGGAAGCACCTCTGATAGACAATATAGAGGGTCAGGACTACTACACTGTTGGTTTCTGTCAACAGTTTCTATTTCTGTGGGAAGCTGTAGCCAAGATGGAAGAGGGAGAAGAAGTCTGACATGGTAATAATAATTCCATTTGTGCTTCTTATTAGTACAGAATCCCCCAGAGCCAACCGGCTTTGCTTCTGCATTTTTCAAACTGTGCCAGGAGGACAGACATTCAAGAATGACCTTCAGAGACCTTGTTTTCTTAGTTCTCTTCCTCCTCCTTCTCCCAGCTGGCTTTCACTCCACTGAAGGCTTTTCTGCAAGAAATCAAATAAGGGTCAATGGTATAAGTGCTCAGAGCGAGTCCAAGTAAGTGGCAGATACAGAATGACTGTTCCTATGTTATGCATTCACATCATTCAGCAGTTTAGGAATTGACTGAGCCGAGGTTGCATCTGGGCCAAAATTATTGTTTCAAATGTTGCAATATCTTTTTTATTGCTTTAATCGTTTATACATTAAAAGCCCTATGGGGTCTTCAATGCTGAGTCAAAGGATAATAGCAATTCTTGCCCTTTTGTGACGATACAGCAGCCAAAGGAATTATACCTGAGTCCCCAGCAGAGAAGAAACACTTCAAGGCAATGTTCATCTGGGGTCTTTTAAGGATGGGAAAAAAATCCCAAAACCCAAACAATGTTTTGCTCCTTCACAAACACTGTGCCTGTTACAGGATATAACAAAATGTTTCAGAAGCATATAAAACCATAACAGGATGCAACACATCATTATAGACAAAATATTTGGAATATAATGTGAAATTGCAGCAAATCCTCTGCCTCCCACCACTTACTCTGTTCCAGCCATCATCATAAAGATATTTGTTCTACATAATGGCAGTCAATTCTTGATTTTTCATAAGTGCATTAGCAGCCTGCACAATAATCTAGACCACATTTCCTTCCTACAACTGTGGGCTGGAGAGAAGTCTACATACTGAATATATCAGGCCAGGCCAAACTGCTGAAGAAACCAATTTACAAGATTTAGCAACCCAAAAATAGATGCATTAAATATGTTTCTACAGCTTAATTTAAATAAGGTTTGTGTCTTCCTTCCTTTCTTGAAAATATCCCATGCTACTGTGACTCCAGATTTCTGAGCAGTGACACTACTCATATATAAAGAAAACATTTTATATATAAAGAAAATATTTTTTAGCTTCCTTCTAGCAGGAAAGAGGAGGATGATTTCAAAATAAATTTGATTTTCTACATCAAATTCTTCCATACAGATCAAAAACCTTATCAGGTAAGCTGTTTTGCTGTGCAGTATTAGAAGTGGGAGATTCAAAATGAACGAATGAAAATCGTCTTCTCTGCATTTCAAATCTGACCAGTTCCTAAAATAGACTTCTTACAAAGAAGTGGATTAATATGGTTTTATATATTTATGACCATCAACTTATAATTATCTCTTTATTCACTATTTGCAAAGCTATTACAATTTATGCTCAACATGCAACAGGAAAATAAATGCAGTAAAAATTGTTTATATGAGTAAATCACTAAAGTGAGACACTTCTTGGTCTACAAGTTCCAAAACCATCAGATTTAGTACCGTAAAAGTACAGAAAAATGGTGACAAATATAAGGACCAATTTATGAATTAAGAATGAATTTTCATTTGGAAAATGAAATACTTCAGAGAAGACATATTTTAGGTCTATAAAGCCAGCAGTAACCATGGAATCATTGTGCATTGGCTTTTACAATACAAGAAATAGGGGCATGACATGGAACGAGTACATGGAAAATTCAAGTAACGTGTTCCTTCAAATAACATATATTTTTTCAAGCTGTGGAATTCTTTACAAGAGGATCTTCTGAATATTAAATGATTATATGGGCTATGAGAAAAATTAGACAAATTAATTGAAGAAAAAAGTCCTTCAAAGGATGATTAAATGCAAACCACTGACTTGCTTAAGATGTCCCAAAGCTGAACGCTGTAGGACAGGTATTTCTAAGGAAGTGGTAGTTATCATGTTCTCATACGCTTTCTACACACCTGTTATTAGAGGCACTATGACAAGCAGAATGCTGGATTAGGTAGACTTTTGTCTGACTACGTTTTGACCATTACAGTATTTTTTAGCTAATATGGATAGTTTAAGAAGCATGTGGCTGTCAAGATACCAAACTGGATCCAAGGAATTAATACACACATAAGAACAACATGACACCAAAATATTTCTATACTGACAACTGGAAACTAGCCAGGATAACTTAGGACATCTAAATTGGCATTATAAATCTGTGTTAAAGCAAATCAAACAAGACCATAGATATGGAGACAATACAGAAAATGGGATTTGGAGAGCTATTCAAGCCAACATAAAGTAGGCACCACATATCTTTAGACAGTTGAGTTGTTCACCAGAACACATTGGCTAAACAGGGATGTTGATAGCAAGAGATGAACCTCATCTCTAATGTTACAAAATCCACCACAGAAAAAAACCAAATGTATTCTCCGTTTAAAATTCCTATTCATTATTCAGGCACATACATTGTTAGAGGTTGCACCAAATAATTTGAAAAGTATGCTTTTTAATTAAGGTGCCCTTACTAGATACTTGTGGAAAATTAATCTTATTAAGCCTATTAGAGAAGAGAAAGGGGTATGTCTTCAGGCCCTGTTAGCTTTTGTTATAATATTCATAGAAATGGAAGAAATGAAAATCTGAATATAAACTAAGGATAGAGTCAGCCAGATAGAGATTTCTTAGAACTGTGAAAACCAATGTGTCTAGAAAAAATCCAGGCACTGATGTATTTTTCAGTAAACACCAAGGAAATATTTCTTTAGAAGGTTGCTAATAGGATCTGGAAGGTGAAAACTGTTCAAATAAACACTGTATACCAACGGAAGTGAGTAAAACATATGATTATCTTTGTCTTTACTCATTTTTTAAAAAATAAAATTCCCAGAAGACATAGGCATGTTGCATAAATTTCTTCAGAATAATACCACAGCTGGTCACCACGAATGAATTTAAGGCCTGTGCAATTGCAAATTCCACTCAAAAGTCTTTTACTTAGAGAGAAGTTATCAAACCTCTTTTTTTTTTTTTTACTGAGAGGAAACAATCTTTCTTGCTCTGAGCAGTGAGTCACTGTTGGGATATCTGAGGAGTAACCCAATTTATTCTCTCTGATTTGGAAAACAGGAGTGTGAAACCCAAATTTTCAGCCATATTTGCAGGATTTATGAAGAAATTTGGGATTTTTAGAGCTTTACTTTTGAAAGTACTTGTATCTGAGGAAATCACCACATGTAGTGTGGTGTAGTTCAGTTCAAAATGTAAGAGGAGTTAGAGCAAAAAACCCGAATAAAAGTTATCAGCCCTGTCAATCACCAGTAGTTCAGATACAAGGAGTTTTGTTACTTTGTTTTTTTTAATTTGGATTGGCAAACTAAATACATCCTTTAACCACATAGGATTTGTATGCCAATCCAAGCATTCCCTCACAAAGACAGAATTTAAAATTATTTCCTTAAAGTATTATAGACCCATAATTCTACAGATATTTTCATAGGTAATTCAAATAATGCAGTGTTTTACTACTATCTCAATCTTTTTTTAACTGAGTGTATTGATGAAGATTAGTTTTTTTGCCTCTAGCGTATGTAGCTAACATTACTGTTTCTGGAACTTGATAAAAGAAATTATTCCTATTACAATGTACTTCCAAAAAATTGTCAATCAGAGCAAAGTTTGAACTTGAGAGAGAAGTTCAAAGATATTTAGAGCAAAGATATGCTACAAAGATATTTAAAGTCAAGACTCAAGTTCTTTTATCCTTAATTTCTAACGGACTCTTGACTTTTTGTTTCCAAGGCAGGAGCTAAAAGCTCCCCTAAGTCTCTGGCTATGTCCCAGAATAAAGGACCAGAATTCTTCCTAAGAGTATTTGTCCATGAAAACCATATTGATTTTCTTCAATAAAATGTGGAATAAGACTTTCAAATAAACCTACGCTCATCATTCAGAGTTCCTTTCCATTCTATTTGGGATTTTTTTATAAAACTAGCCCATGCGAGGTTACTGACAGTGTGAGGATTAACTACTGCCAGCTAAGTGTTCTAAAACAACAGCAAAAAGCTTGTACCTAGCAATAAAAATTGCAGGAAAAAAGGAAAAAAATATCTTCACAGACCTTTCTAGTTATCTACCTGCACAAGTCCTTCCTTCTTTGAGAAGACATGTGATCATAACTTTTATGCTAAAACCACCAGTGTAAATCACACAGCCTCACATCCTTAAGAATCCCTCTTGCCACCTCCACCCTGTTTCATTTTAGTTCCCTTACCACAACATATGGATGTTTTATGTACTACCTTCTGCTTGCAGCCTATCACCTTTCCTATGAAGAAATCTTGTTGCTCTTGTCTGAATATTTTTCACAGTAATTGAATTTATTAACAAATCTAATGTTATGTTCATATGATGTGTCCTCCTTTATCAGTCCATTAGTGTTTTCTCTTTGGGTTAACTCCTTGATTTTGTTCTAGTTAGCAACTATATATTCTGTGTTTCTTTTAGCTAAATTCATTTCCTGTGGGTCACTGCATCAAATATTTTTGAAAGTGCAGAAAAATTAGATATATTTCCTTTGCCTAGAAAGTCTATAAATTTTCAAAAAAATTTATCAAATAACTCTCAAATTATTTATTCCTTAAATTATTCCTGTTTATTGATCTAAATGGGATTAATAAGTTTTAGATATTTAGAAAGTTGTGGTGAGCTGACCCAGGCTGGTGGCCAGGTACCCCCAAAGCCACTCTATCCCTGCCCCTCTCATCTGGGAATGGGAGAGAAGATATAACAAAAGGCTCAGGGGTCGAGATAAGGACAGGGGGAGATCACTCACCAATTACCCCCATGGTCAAAACAAACGACACGGGGAAAACTGAGTTTATTACCAAACTGAGAATTTATTACCAATCAAATCACAGTGAGTAACAAGAAATAAAACCAAGTCTTATAACACCTTCTCCCCAACTACCCCCACACACACACCCACCCTCTCCTACTTCTTCCAGGGCTCAACTTTACTCCCCAATTTCTCTTCGTGCTCGCCTGGGGTCAGTTCATCACACCTTGTCTCTCCCACTCCTTCCTCCTCAGGGGGAGGACTCCTCACACTCTTCCCCTGCTCCAGCCTGGGCTCACTCCCATGGGAGACAGTCCTCCATGAACTTATCCAATGTGAATCTGTCCCATGGGCTGCAGTTCACAAACTGCTCCAGTGTGGGTCCCTTCCATGGAGTGCAGACCTTCAGGAACAGACTGCTCCAGTGTGGGTCCACCACAGGGTCACAAGTGCCCCCAGCAAACCTCATCCAGCTCGGGCTCCTCTATTCATAAGCCCACAGGTTTTGCCAGGAGCCTGCTCCAGCATGGGCTTCTCATGAGGTCACAGCCACCTTCAGGAGCATTCACCTTCTCTGCCATTGTAAGTGTTCTGCTTCCATGGTTAGAGCAATGACTGGATTGAGAACCTTCTCCTCACTCAATCTGCTTCTCAGACTATCCTAACAATACAATGATCAATTATTTGAAACGAAGGCCTCACTTTTTGACTTTTTTTGGGAGTCTTTTTTAAAAAAAATTCATTCAATCAATTTGGATGCACTTGCAGTCCCATCATTAGAACTGTATCATTTGATTACCTAATCTATAATCCCATAATTATTGACTGTAACTAATATTATCTTGTCATAGCTTTTATATATTGTCATAGCAATCTCCTAGAAAAAAATATCTTTAATAATGTGATATTATGTGTTTGAGAAAAGCTTTTCAACTTTTCAACAATCTTTTTTTATGGATGTGGCAGCAAATAGATGTGTTTTTCTTTTATACTGAAGAAAATGTTTTCTTATACATTTAGGGAGCTTGAAGGACTGCAGGTAGATTTCGTAGTCTGGGATGGAAATTCAAGTGTCACATGTTATTCAACAGTTTAGTATTGTTTTAAACTAACTTTGAGAAAGGTTAGTTTAGAGGATAGAAAAACAAGAAAAAGAAAGAGGAACCACCCTTGTCATGATCCAGTTTAATCTGCAAGTGGCATTAAATAGGAAAAAAGCAAATAAATTGTCCGATCAAGATTCAGAGATCATGTATTATATTGTGACAAAAGCCATAGGCTTTCAACATGTGCTGGATTTGGCTCTTACTCTGCCCCTCCCAGTGAGGAGCATTCCTTGTCCTATCGCTCCATGCCCTTGTAAACAGTCCCTCTTAATCTTTCCTGTAAGCCCTTCAGGTACCGGAAGGTCTCCCTGGAGCCTTCTCTTCTCCAGGCTGAACAAGCTCAACTCTGTTAGCCTGTCTTCATAGGAGAGGTTCTCCAGCCTTATGATCATCTTTGTGGCCTCCTCTGAACTTGCTCAAACAGCTCCACATCTTTCTTATGTTGGAGGTCCCAGAACTGAAGCAACCTGGATGCTTCCATGGCTCCACTTCTGAGCCTTTGTCAGAGTTTAGCAATTTCCCCTGAAGCATGAGCCCAGGTTGCATAGCTAGGCCATATCAGACCTTTGAGTTGGATCCTTGGAACACAGAAAGATGACACTATGGGAAGAAGAGAAAGGTTACAGAGAGTTTACAGAGTGAAGAAGGGAGAGCATTTATAGAAAAAAAAATGAAAGGGGAAATGGAGAATCTCTGTAGAAGTATGTTTGGGGTTTCTACTCTCTGTAGAATGTAGCTTGTGTGAGAGCAAGAATTAGAAAAAATGAAAATCTAGTTTGTTGAGGATAAGGAATAGTGCCTTACACAGGTAGGAGAAAAACGGCCTCATACTACCCCTCACAGTGGTAACAGATGCTAAAAGACAAGAAGAACGGTACATAAAATATTTGAAAATTAAGACCAAAAGCAGCTTGTGTTTTCTATGTTGGAATAAAGGAAATTATGGGAAAGAGACAAAGGAATCATAGAATCATAGAATGGTCTGTGTTGGAAGGGACCCCAAGGATCAGAGAGCTCCAACCCCCCCTGCCACAGGCAGGGACACCAACCTCCAGGCCTGGATCTACACAAGGCTGCCCAGGGCCCCATCCAACCTGGCTTTGAACACCTCCAGGGATGGGGCATCCACTACTTCTCTGGGCAGCCTGTTCCAGCACCTCACCACTCTTTCTGTAAAAAACTTCCCCCTAAGATCTAATCTAAACCTTCCCTCCTTTAGCTTTAGTCCATTCCCCTTTTTCCTGCCATTATCTGCTCTTTTAAAAAGTCGAATCCCCTCCTGCCTATAAGCTCCCTTCAGGTACTGGAAGGCTGCAATGAAGTCCCCCCGCAGCCTTCTCTTCTCCAGGCTGAACAAGCCCAGCTCCCTCAGCCTCTCTTTGTAGGGCAGGTGCTCCAGCCCTCTAATCATCCTTGTGGCCCTCTTCTGAACCCTCTCCAACAGTTCCACATCCTTCTTGTATTGGGGGCCCCAGATCTGGACACAGTACTCCAGATGGGGCCTCACGAGGGCAGAGTAGAGAGGGACAATCACCTCCCTGTCCCTGCTGGCCACTCCTCTCCTGATGGAGCCCAGGATACCATTGGCCCTACGAGCTGCAAGAGCACACTGCTGGCTCATGTTAAGTTTCTCATCCACCAGAATCCCCAAGTCCTTCTTAGCAGGGCTACTCTCAAGAAGCTCTTCTCCCAGTCTGTATCTGTGTCTGGGATTCTTCTGGCCCAAGTGCAACACCTTACAGTTGGCAGTGTTGGAATATATTATATGAGTAGAATATTGGAATATATTATATGAGTAGAATATGACCTTTGCTTTAATATATTAAAAGTAGGAAGTGTGGAAGGGTCAATGGAAAGATTGTTCCAGGGATAAAAACACAAATACAAATTACATTGTTGAGAGTTTTTACTCATGAACAAGACATAATCCTTTCAAATGCTGATGAAAAAAGTCATCAGCATTGAGAGACGCCTTTCCAAAAAAGAGGCTAACATACTGGCCTCACTGACAGTAAATATGGTATTTTTAAAATGTCTGAGTTACAGAGAAAGAAGAGTAAATAAGAGAAACATCCCAGTAAGATGAAGGACATCAAGATACTTCAGTTGAGTTTAAACTAGATGACATTCATGAGGAGATACCAAAATGACAGCCTGAAACCAAGCACCTTCCTTTAGCGTTCATTGAAATCATAATATTGATGTGTGATAAGAGATGTATTTCTGCCCTTATACAGGAAAATGCTTATGAACCCAAGTAACCTCAAATATGTTCTTACATCTCCCTTGGCACTATTGTTAAAAAAAACTGCAACAACTTGTATTGTGATGCAGATCTAGGATTAAATTCCTTTGAGGGGACAGTTTCATGTTTATTTAATAGGTTAGGCTGGGAGGATGGTAGAAGGAATAAGAAAAAAACTGTAGAAGGAATGGACAAAATCAGGGTTTTCGACCCAGAAAAAAAAATATTCTCTGGGTAATAGTTCTGCATTGTACTTTATTGCTGTCTAATTAGTATTCTTTTTATCATGCTTTATGAGACAGACTAATGTCATTATGTTTTAGCCACATTAGTAAAACAAAACAAGAAAAAATAGAAAAAAGGAATATAATAAGACTAAATTAATAATTATGGTAATTTGATAGGATGGAAAATTGCTTATGTAGGGTACAAACTTATGACTAAGATATATTTGCTTTCCTTAGGAAAAGTTTCGGTGTTTATGAGCATTTATTTAGAACAGTTCATGCCACAAAAAGGAGCAGACAAGGGAAAGAAGTCTCTTGTAACAGCTACTACCTTCAGTTCTGAGAATAAATACAGATATCTTGAATAAAATCCAAATGCTTGCAGCTAATAAGAAGGATGATAACATGAAAGATTCCTACGTGACATTCTTCTTGCTCAGTGATCTGTAATTCAGACTTTACAGAAAATTATTTAAAATATGCTTTCATAGAAACTTTATTCCCATTGATTCATAGCTTATGCCTGGGTGTCAACATGCCTTTAATATTTAATCTGAGACATACTGGAGCCTGCACAAGAAATGAGAATGTATGACCTGGACCAAAAATAGTTTTTCAGGTTTTTCTTCTGAAATGAAAAATGTAACATTTTCTACCATATGCTATTTCCTTCCGTTTCTGGTAGTAGAAAAGCAAAAGAATCCTCCTATCTCCTTCTCACCAACCCAACAGTGTGTTTCATACAGGACAAAGGGACTGTATTCCCTTTTCTCACCAGGAAAACTCAAATGAAGGCCTGCCACAGCGGTATCCAACCCACCAAGTGAAAGCACCGAGTGAGGATGTACAAGAAATCTCTTCTCTGTGTGTTTTTTCCCTTTGCACTGTACACCTCAGTAATAACACCAAAAAGGGGGGAAAAAAAAGAAAAAGAAACCTTCTATACCTTTTTGGTGCACACGCTTACAAACCAATTCTTGTAAAACACCTGCAGAGCAAAACTTGGTCTCTGCAAGCAAATCAGAAGAGCATGGATTGGATCAAGTGTGAGACCCCACCTTCAGTACTGCACTCAGGTCTAGGGTCCCGCTACAGGGAGTGTAATGATAGGACAAGGGGTAATGGCTTTAAACCGAAGAAGGGGAGATCTAGGTTAGTTTTTAGGAAGAAATTCTTCAATGTGAGGGTGGTGAGGCCCTGGCACAGGTTGCCCAGAGAAACTGTGGCTGCCCCTGGATCCCTGGCAGGGTTCAAGGCCAGGTTGGATGGGGCTTTGGGCAGCCTCGGCTAGTGGAAGTTGTCCCTGCCCATGGCAAGGGGTTGGAACAAGATGACCTTTGAGGTCTCTTCTAACCAAAACTAATCTGGGATTCTGTGATACTATGAGTGACATTTAAATCCATTCCAACAGACCTAGAAGCCCAGAGGCAATAGCACTTCTTTAGCCATAAGATCTTGCTTTAAAGATCACCTATGAATTTAAAAAAAAATAAAATTTTGAACTTAGATTTCCAGGAAACTGCCTTAGCTTCCTGGCTGCACTCCAACTTTCTGGCTGTAAAACCTTACTCTTCTCATGAAAGTATTTGCGGTGTGCAAACAAATTTGGGCATACTCTGTATAGGAATAAAATACCTTTAATCAATAAATGGATTAATTAATGTGAAAAAGTGTGCTATAAGTCCAGCTGGGTAGGATAGAATTTAACTGATGCCAGATTAGAACTAGATCTTTAATCTAAAGTAATTCCCCTCCAGAGTTAGTGGAGAGAGAGTTAATTTCAGAGGGCAATTTATCCTTCCCAGTTTAGACACCTACTTTATAACACTGTGAATCATACCCTTGAAGTCCCTATCAAGTAGCAGAGAAGAGTTGTTTAGACATCCTTCTTTTGGATGGCTGATGATAGTGAAAATTAATACCTCACAATGATTCTTATCATCACCCACTCCTTATGCTATGAGCAGCATCTTATTTGTCCTTCAGACTGCTTCTCCATCTGCAGAGCTGCAATACCTGGACTCCTGTAGTAGTCCAGGAACAAGAAGGAACAAGACTATCAGTGCCAGAATCAACTGTGCTTGAACTAACATTCTCATTGAGCGGGAAAAGCTGACAGGTGACAGTCCTGGAAAAGTATGGAAGGACCCATCTACAGACCTCTCCTGATACCTCAGGGAACTGTTGACTGCCAGAAGCCCTCCAGGCTATCAATTCTGGGTGTTTATCCATGAGTTTGCCACCAATGACATTACGAGGTATGACCTTGATGAAATCAACAGTCGCTGTTGATGTGGAAGAGGAAGGTGAAACATCTCCAGATTCTCTGAATTGCTTTTCATTATTTCACCATCACCACCCTTTTGTTAGTAGGAGTCATAAGTCCCCCCAGCATAATCACCTAAATCTGGCTAATATTTTGGTTTTTTTCTGACTGAGTCCTAAGGAGAGGCTGTACCTAACAAAAAGGTGAAGTTTGCTCAACAATTGGCTATTATGTTGGAGCTGTCAGGTGTGTCCATCTCAGATTTGGAAGCTCTCGAAGACCTTGCTACTGCAGGTCAGTCCAAGGATTAAAAGAAGGACTTTATAAAATGCTTGCTATAATTTGCCTCCAACTGCTAAGTCTGTATCTCTGTTTGAAAGAGAGAAGGCAATGGACACTGATTTTTACATTATTAGTGTGATTAAAATTTGTCTACATGTTATTTCATATCAAATTAAATGTGAAAGTGTGATAAGGTTACTGTATTTTATTCCTGTCAACATTGTTCTCAAAAGGAAGGATTTCATTCATTATTTGTGGATTGCTGCTTTACAATTATATCTTAATTGGCTTGATCACCAACTTGAACACTTAATATTACAGTATCATTAGCACATTTATTATTCATCTAAATCATACAATTACAGCAATTAAATTGGTTGCCTTTTAAACACTTGGTTCACTGATCTTTAATTAGAGGTCTATGAACTGAATTACATGGAAAAGGTGCTAAATGTTACAATTGTAGTGAAGGGGTTTATTTGCCATGTTATACAGGACTGATTTAGATGAATGTCATATGCGTTACAACATACCACCTCCTTGATACTTCCTGGTTACCTATTGTTTTAGAGACTACCTATTAAATAAAATTGTAGGAAACTTCATTCTTTTATAATCCTGATATAAGCTACATAGAAAAATAATATGAGCATAATCAAGAAATTCAAATGCAAAGCTCAACATACAGTATATATTTAATGTTTTGACTGTTTGGGGTTTTTATTCTGTCAACCATTTTCACATAAGAAAAAACGATGATTTCATGTTTAAAGGCTACACACACATCTTTGGTCCTTGTCTGCATTGTCCCAGCTATTAGTTTTCATGTATACTGTTCTCCTGTCTTAAGAAATTAAACTTCTAGTGCGGTAGACAAGAATTTTCACTTTAAATTAATAGAAACAAGCAAATTATTTGGTAGGAATGTTTCTTTTTCCATGAATACACCAGCTCAGAGTTTCAGTCAAAGAAGGAAGTTCAAGAAGCAAAGGACAAAACAAGAAATGTGATTTTACCACTGCATAATACCACAATTTTTTTTATATTTTAAATTCTGAGTGCAGCTCTAATCCCCTAATCTCTAAGAAAATAATAAAACTGCAAAAATTTGGGGTAAGGATGATCACAGGTATGAACCTTTGTTTCATCGCATATGAGAAATGACTGAGTCACTAAGTATCTTCAGTCTGGAAAAGAGATGATTCACAAGAGATATACTACAGGTCTATAAAATCATGAAAAGCATGAAGAGGTTGAATAAAAATTCATTATTCATTTTGTCTTCTAATGCAAGAAGAACAGTAGGAGCTATTAGTCAAAGTTAGTTGAAGCAAGGTGCAGAACAAACCAGAGGAAATGGTTATTCATGAAAGGGCAACAGACATATGGAAACTCTTGCCAATGAATACAATGAAAACAAAAGGCTTCAGAGGAAACTGCAGAAACAGTTGGAAGAAGGATCCTCTATTATGCGGTATAAAAGCTAAGCATTTCTAATAGGGAATTTTTAATCTCTTTTCACAGACAACCTAACCAATAAAAAGAAAACGACAAAAAATGTAAAATAAATAAAAGCAAACATTTATGCTAAGAAGCACTGTACTTTATTTTGGATGTCTTATGTCCTTATCATCTTTGAAATAATCTCTTTGAGCAATGTAGAAAGTCTGATGTATCCTGACTTCTGTCTTGCTTGGTTGTTTGGCTATCTAGTCTGAGACAGCCTGACTGTGGAAACAGTCAGAATATGGACACAAGACACCTGAACGTTCCCTATAAACATTTCTGACAGTATATTTCAGCAGTGTATTTTTAGTTTCTCTGATGAAAGTATATCCAGTACAGCAGAAGTGATTAATAGTATTCATCACTTTTTAGTTAGAGTCTTTATCTTATGAACTTTTCCTCCAAAGTCAGCATTTCAAGAGCATCAGAAACCTGAAGATGTGTAGTAAGAAGCATGGGCCAATTTCTGAAATGCTGAAAAATGTGATATTCAAGAGACGTACAGTCAACCAGAAACTGAACTACAGTTTTGGGCGGTATTTCTTTAACAGTCTACTTAATCTACTCCATTTTACCTCTCCATATTTAGAGTAGGGGGTAGTATTTCATGATTTCCCATGGATATGAGAAGACAAAAACCCATTAATGACTAAGAAGTCTTCAGGTCTTATGTTGATGAAGTTCATACAAGTGCTTAGCAGGATAATGCAGTATTCTGGCTGTGCTCTTTTAATGAAGCCATTAACAATTCACAAAAGCCAATGATGAATTCTAAGCAATGAATAGAACTAACAGTAGTTAATTTCAGAAAAGCTTTGATAACATTCTCAAACTGCAAAAAATGGAGAATATCAAATCGTTAACAGGGGAGTTAATTAGAAGTGATGCAATAACAGAGGAAACTTGATAGGTGCAATAATTCTATGAAGTCTAGTGATATAAAGATTCTCAAAATCAGGTTAATCTTCCTACTATTGAATGATAAAAGGAAAAAATCTGCTTTATTAAATTTCTTAATTGAGACTTATCCTGCAGTACAACAAAAACTGAAAGATCATGAGAAGAATAGCTATAAGTAGGAACACTTCCAAGAACCTCAGGGTGGTTCAAACTATAGATCAACTAATGATACATTTTCCCATCTCTTTTTGTTTTTACCCAATTCTTTATAAACTCCATCTTCCACGATTTGGAGTGATATTCCTTACTGATGACTGCACATTGCTTCACAAAGGTCTTTATCAGATCTTTCAATATATTTTTCCATAATCTGCCTCCTCCATTGTGTCTATCTTTTCTTTTGTGTAGAAAAGGTCAAAACAAACTTCAAAATTCCATTTCCTTCTTTTGATTTTGTATTATACCCTTCCTAACATGATTTACAAATTATGCCTATGATACAAATGAAAAGGGCCCTATGGACCAATTCCTGGACTGAAGGGAAAGTGGAACTAATAATCAATTTTCATGACAACATTCACTGCAATTAGAGTACCTATATGAATTTAGTTAAATATATTTATGGCCAGACTTATAAATATATGTATATATATGTATATATGTATATATAGATATATACAAAATATACATACATATATATTATATTTATATATTTACATATTTTTATATATACATATATAAATATATATACATATATAAATATATAAATATATATATACATATATATGTATATATATTTATAAGCCTGGTCATGAACATATTTTTATATATATATATATATATATATATAAATTTAGGAAGATTCTTAAATCATTAGTACTTTGTGACTGAACTGTCTACACATAAAAGTAATAACTCAATAAAAAAGAAGTGAGTAAGGTCATATAGCACGAAGATTTTCATTCTTTCCCATAGTTTCATGCTTTTTGTTATTTCCATCTTTTTTTCCTCAAAAATGTCAGCTTATAAATCATATTCAGGTAGATCAATATCACTCAGTCATATGAAGAAGAGCTCTTCAGCATATTACAAAAAATAAATGTAAAAGCTTTGAATCCCTCAAGTGATATCATTCCTTAGATTTAGATATTTCTCCAGCTTCTTCAAACAAGAAGTCATATAAATCACTTCAGAACCTATGGATTAATCCAAGTAAAAATTAAAATATCAACAAGATTGACATGGTCACGTGCCCTTGGAAATCTCAGCTGGACCCAGACTCATCCCATTTCTTTAGCTACCTTGATGATGTTTCTACTAGAAGCTAATTCATCCCTTCTGGCCTATGTAGATATTGAAATTGCCATGTAGAACTTTCTCTCTGTGTCCTAAGCTCCCTACTAGTATTTTGATGATTCCATTCTGATTTTCAGTACCTTTGTTAAATATCTTTTGTCAAACCAAAGGAAAAGAAACTTGTCTTATCCTTACCTCAAGTACTCAAACTCTATAGATGACTTAGCCGTTTACTCATAGTCACTCTTTGTTTTCTCTAGATCCAAGTTGCAGCTGTAACCATGTAAAGGTACATACTGCCTTGAATAATTACTCTGTGCAGCAAGGTTTTATTTGAATTGAGGTCATTACAAGGTCTCTTCTTTCAGTTATCAGTGTAAAGATTGGTATAGGGACATGAGTGTACTCCTGTCTGAAAACAAAGTAAATTCACAGTGTAGTAATTCAACATGTGTAAACGCGTGTGTGGGTTTATTTCCAGTACGCAGCATTTTGGCAGTGATCCTACCATCATTCTGAGCTCCTTTGTATGCTATCTAGGACCAACAGCTGTGTTTATTCATTTGCCTTCTGCTGTTCAGGGGTCACAGTGACAGGATGGCATTTCTATCTTTACATACTGATGCAGAGTTAAGCTACATAGTGCTGGTCCCAAATTGCCTCTTTCTTCGTGGCAAGTTAAACTTTTGGGAGATGAAGGATATTTCTAAGGCCATCCTTTATGGGTTTGCCATGCAAAATTATAATCAGAAATCTTTTCCCAAGAAAGTAAGAATGTGGCGTGTGGTCCAAGAGTGCTCCTACCACCGGTTCATCATAGTGTGAACCGGTTGGTACAACTTCAGCATGTAGTTTGGTATCCTCCATCGGGTAATCCACGATTATCATGCTAATACAGATTTCCTCAATGATCCCACTCAAACCTTTGATCATCCAATGTACAAGCATATGGACAGATTCCACGAGATCCCCTGAAAAAATCCGAAGTCTACCTCACTGCCCTCCTCCCAGACTTGTATAAAAGCAGACTTCAGTTTCCCATACGGTTCTCAGTTAATCTTTTTTCTGGTGTCATTAGATGTGATCTTACCGTGAGTATTTTGTATTTCCTATTATGATGCATGGGAAGTATTTATACTTTGGTTGTTGCATTTTCATGTTCAGTGGATAAAAAATAGTGTCCTTTGAGCGACCTCTTGTCCTCTCTACCCCTCTTCCAAGTGATAAAAACAGCTACCACTGCAATGGACTTGCAGAATTACTGTGTGAGCTGCCTGCTCTCAGCAAGCTACCCTTTTTTGATGACTTTCCCACCTTTCTTCATTTTACAGCTTCCACTCTCACACTGTCAGAATAGGACAGGACCGATTTCTTGTCTCAGGCCAAAAAAGCTGACTCTCCCCTTCCAAGGGTGCACAGATGTACAATTGTTCTGATGGATAATATTGATGCATAGCTTGAAGATTCCCCTTTGCTTACTTGAACTACTATTTTCTATACATCCTGAGCCCTCATAGTCAGGAAATTATTTCCAATGTAATAATGATTTGAGAAGAGCCAAAATGAAATCACTAATCTGCCCCTTCCAAAGCACTTTCTTTAATAAATACCTGTCCTCAACACAGATCCTGTCCTCAACTGATCACAACACAGAATGCATCCGAACTAGCAGTCAGGGATAGCCCTTGATGCCTACAACCACTGCTGGAGAGAATGATGACTGTAGACACTATCCATGTGTGGATGCAAAATGTAAAAAGACTGGTTGAAAGGTCCTTCAGTCCTAGGTGGAAGATGGAAGAATGGTGTCTCTAGGTTGGCTGGGAACCCCTGCCCTCACAGTAGTAAAACAAACTTCCAACCCATTATGGTGTTCTCAAGGCTAAGAAAGAGAAGGACATTATTGATGAGAGGTGGTCTTTTTCACAACCACCAAGATGGCCAAGACATGGCCAAGAAAGATCTGGAGTGGTGCTGTTGGCCACATGAAATGACAATTTGAAGAAATTTTCAATATCATGAAAAAATACTTAATCAGAGTACCTTTTCCCCAGTTTTCTTCACTTGTAATATCACACCTTTGAGTAGCTACAGCTCTACCAATCTCAGAGGTGTTTTCTATTAAATCCACAAACTGTGGAAGTACCCCACATGGTCTTAGATCCAGCAGCTTCTGTGTTTCCAACTTTAAATTTTACTTGCCAGTGAAATTTAATTATTTCTGTCATGGTTCCTCAACATCAGCTAGGCAAAACCAAACAAAAACCAGTCAGATGGATAAATATAAATTAACATTAAAGTTAAAAGGTGACGCTAAAGAATAATTACATAGAATTCTAGGTTGGGCCCTGGCCTCAGAACAGCACCTCTTTCCAGAGCCTCATTGATATATCCCACACTGCATTATAGAAAAATCTCACAGTGCCAACAACACAAATAGGGGAGAAAAAAACACCATGACCCCATTTACCTGTTGGGCAATTCATATAAAAGTAATTGTAGCCTTTGAGCAAAACCAGTGTAAAGTAATACCCTTCTGTGTTACCCCAGTAGATTATTTTGTGGACGTTTCTCACAGCACTTATAGAATCATAGAATCATAGAATGGTCTGGGTTGGAAGGGACCCCAAGGATCATAGAGCTCCAACACCCCTGCCACAGGCAGGGACACCAACCTCCAGGCCTGGATCTACACAAGGCTGCCCAGGGCCCCATCCAACCTGGCCTTGAACACCTCCAGGGACGGGGAATCCACTACCTCTCTGGGCAGCCACTTAGCAGGCTCAGCCTGTCTGTAAGCACAAGGTATAAATGGCCATAACCCCACTCACCAAAAAAGCAAATTTTGAGAGGTTTTGACAACAAAATTAACTATGTATTTTTTTTATTATTCTAAAAATTAAACAAATCAAAGATTACTGCAATATCATTTGGCTATTAATTATAAATACTGCTCTCATCTCCATTCACTTTTCACTGACCAATAGAGTTTTGTTTACTCAGTGTATATAGGGTATCTGAAGAAAGAGAGACCAGCATCTGAACAGCAAGAAAGATGTAAAGGATAGTTCAAAGGAACCTACTGTGTCTGACCATCTGTGTGATCTTCAGGCTCTCATTTCACCTCTCTTACTCTCTGTTTCCCCTCCCACATTTTATATCATCTCTCAATCTAGAGAGTTCTAGAAGATGGATTGACATCTTATTAATGCCTAGTAAAATAAAATTCCTGTCTTGTAGAAGCCCCAGTACATTATTTCAATAAAAACAAGGAATAACGGTGGAATTTATTAGCAACAGAAATTCCACTGCCACTTTCCTTATTTCCCATGATAAAGGCTATATGTTTATAAAGTACTTCAGGGATTTTCTACTTAAAACCTGAAAGGAAAATATTTAGGCTCGTACATGACATATATGGTTTTGAAAAATTATCCTAATTCCATTAATTCAGCTTCATTGCCAACTTCTTAAACACACCACCAGAACTGTATTCATTCATCATTCTCTGCACTCAAGAAAAAGTTTGTGCACTTAAATGCTCAAGCATAATTTGTTAGGAGAGTTTTACAGGTCCTTTTGAAAATGTGACCTTTAATGCTGCTGTGCTTTGGAGAAAAATGTCAAGTTTTTACTATTCATTTTTTTAGTTAGCATAAATAGCAATATGCTGACAAGGTAAGATTCACTTTGACTGAATGAGAAAAGTTGCATTTCCAAGTAAAACATGAAATTTTGCCTAAGTGAAGGGGCTGTCAAGCTTTAAAAAAAACCCCACAACAAACCTGTCTGCTGTGTAAATGAAACAGTGTGTCTCATGCTAATACCGCAGTAAACTGTAAATCACATGCACCAGAGGTGCAGATGGTGGGTAGACTTTAACCTGTCTCTTCCAAAATGAACGTTCCCAACACTTCCATTTTACTGAGTGAAGTTCAATTATTGCCTATTAGGTTGCACATACTAGAGGTTAAATAAAATCACCCAAGATACAGAGATATTCATGTAGAGCTATGGAGCTAAATATCAGACCTCTTTTCCTTACAGAGGAAACATCTTCATAAATGGCAAAAACAACTGAAAAGCACCGAATATCAAAATTTCTGGTTTGGGCAGAATAGATAGTGCATTTAGGTACATACTTTGTCTTCCCTGTGACCAGAAACTTTTAAAACTAACTGCAAGATGAATCCCATAAAGGGAATTGGTAAGGCAGAAGGACTCCCTCAAGCCTGAGGCAGTCTGTGGAAGTCTAATAACCTGAATCGTAAAGCTACTTCTCTTAGACTTCTTTTTATTAAAGCATATGCTTGCACCAAAAGAGACACAGTATAGAGATAAAACAAAATAAAAAGTGTTATAAATTTTCTCCCTGTCACTTTATCATCCTGCAAGGGTGTTTACTGAGGGATCCTCTTTGTCTTCTGATCTCATTGGCCACAGCATTCCTTAAACACATTAAAAAGACACAGAAATTAGATGGTTGCATTGAAACTCTCACTTTAATCCATTTGTGTAAAGAGTGTTTTGAGAGTGGATACCTCTGTCTAGAAATATTCCTGGATGATTAAAATCAATGAAAGGCAACCAACAACCACAAGGAGACCGAACAGTACCCTATTGCACATGTCCACATGACCGTCTAACAAGCTCAGTTAGTCCAAAGTGTCTAACATCATATTTACTCCACATTTCTGTTTGGCCCTGAGGGCCTAAAAGCATGGTACAGGCGCAAACCTTGTCACCAGTCACACCAAAGAGGGAATAAAATGGATTCTGTAGAAACCTTCTAGATATGCTAAGAAAAGGAGAAAAGTACATTCTGTCATATGGTGCAACAAGTCTGTCCTGGTTTTGGCTGCGATAGTTATTTTCTTTCTAGCTGCTGGTGTAGTGCTGTGTTTGGGAGTTAGGATGAGAACAATGCTGATAACACACTGATGGTTTAAGTGTTGACAGGCAGTCAGGGACTTTTCAGCTTCTCACACTGCCCTGCTAACAAGAAGGTGGGGGGCACCCAGGAAGCTGTGAGGGGACACAGCCAGGACAGGTGACCCGAACTGGCCAAAGAGATATTCTATACTATATGACATCATGTTGTGTTTATAACTGGGGAGTGGGCTGAGAGACAGTAACTGGGGGTCTTGCATTGCAGATGGGGACATTGAGCAGCATCAATATTCATTGGTGAGAAAATGTGCTGTTCATCACTTGTGGTGGTGGTGTTGTATTATCATTATTATTGATATTACTATGATTGTCTTGTTTTGTTAGTCCTATTAAACTGCTTTTATCTCAATCTACGAGCTTTCTCACTTTTACTCTTCCAGTTCTCCCCTCGCCATCCTGTTGGGGGAAGTTGGCAAGCGTCTGGGTGGTGCTTAGCTGCCATCCAAGGCCAAACCAGGACAACATCAAACAAGGTGCACCGGGTGTAACCCTGTTGTTTGACGCTTGGTTCCAACCCATAATGAGTTTCCTCCAGGGCAGTGGACTGCTGTGTGTAGTACCTCAAAGCTGTGAGATGCAGGCTATTGTTTCAGTTTTCCTTCCCATGGGCTGTGCTGTTCATGCCGTGATTGTTTTACTCTTGCTGTGGCTTAAGCATTTTGTGAGGCTAATTCTAAGAAGGTTATCAGCCAGGAAATCAAGATTTCTCTGTATGTGAGTGCATGCGCATTTATATTTTGATCAGAATGTAAGGAGAAAAGGAAAGGAAGTTTTTTTTTTACTTCACTCCAATCCTTTATTTTTTTCTCTTTCTTTTTTTTCCCCAAAAGGGCAGAAAGAACATTAGCTTTTTTTCCTCCCTGTTGCCATGTAACATTCTTACCACAACTGTTATATGGTGCAGAGATTTGGGGTAATGAGAAAATCAGTGTACACAGGGCACCCGTCACAATTATTTCATCTTGTCTCTAGCATTTGTCTTCCTGTCAGGCTCTTTGACTTTAAGGAGGCACCATAATCTTACAGGCTGCTTCATAAAAATGTAATAATAATAATAACAACAATAACAATAATAATGGCAATATTAATATTAATAACAATAACAACAATAATAAAAAAAATCCTATTCAGCTGGTTTGAAATTGCCTACCAAAGAAAGTGACATCCAAAAATGTGAGTGTAATGAGACAGATATATTAAGCGCAAAGTGGCTCAGATTTGAGGAACTTTTACTCAATTTAAGACAAGATTTCAAAGAAACTGTTGTTGAAGTCATGGCAAAGATGACCTGGTTACAAAACGCCCAAAACTAAAAGCTGGGACCTATGTATAGACTTAACAAATAAGAGATAGGCTTACCTTTCAGTTGCTTTTCAGTTTTGAGAATGTTATTGAACATGGGGTCAGGATACTTTAGAGAATTCTAAATTACAAAAGAAAGAAAAGAAAAAAAGATATCCCTATAGAACTAAAAGTATATCTTGGTTATGCCTAACCCGCCATTAAAATGCTTTGCTGCTGCATAAAATCACTTGAGTTCTTACTGAAAGCAAACAATTTTTGAAGACAAAGCATAAGTGCAAAATGAATCTGTTGCCGCGAATACCTCCAGACTTCACCAGTTTTGCACTTTGCATCACCCAGCTCAACTCATTCTAACACTGTTAGTCCTATGAAATCTGCGTAAATAATCAAACATCATATTTCTTTAATGATCAATGCCAGGAAGAGTACATCAGGAGCCACGTGAATGCAGGGAATCCTACTGTCTTTCTCTTTCTTTTAAGTTTCTAAGAAAAGCTTGAAAACATACCCTGAACATAGCTCATTAACTCCGATGGGAAAGAAACTAGAAAGAAAGAAAGAACAAAATACTGTAATATACCTGAGAAAATATTCCTCAATTTGTATTGCAATTTATGTAGCATTCTCATAACTGGGGTGTGGAGGAGGGAAGGTAACTATTGATTTTTAAATGGCCATGGACACTGCAGCTGGAAAAAAAAAGAAGCAGGAGGTTAAAATCACTTAATAAATTCATTGTCAGTTTGGCACAAGTCAAATGGTCATGAAGTAGCCAGCAATACATTCAGGTCAAAAACTAGATCTTTTCTGCTAACAAAAGGACTGAAACTCTGGAAGATTTTTGTCAGAGGAGCTAAAAACCTACCTGCTTTTGAGGTAGGTACAATGTAAATTAAATTCTGCAGTATGGCTGCCTGGGATAACAGAAACCTGGCTCACACACAGACCTTTTCAATCTTCTGCCTGTGACCTCATGCTGACTCCCACCATTCCAGGATTACACGTCTTTTTTTGGCTATGTGGGACTCATCATGAGGGGTTTAGGTTTTTAATAAAATCGGAATGCAGAATTTGTTCATAGAGAATGGGAATTGTTGGATGTTTCTGCAGCCGTCCACAAATGCTCGTATGTAGACAGACTAGAGTTCTGTACTGCATCTTCTATAGCATTTGTCTTGCTGAATATCTTCCTGTTGTAACTACCTGTGTATTTATGGTGAATTTCCTCTAGAATTGTTTACCTAATCCCCTGGGGGTGTAGGGGTTGAGGGTGAGGAAAAAAGTGATGTGTTAAGTGTTAGAGTAAATGGCATCATGTTAACTGCAATGTATAATTGAAACAGGAAAAAGGAAATCTTCCTTATATCCTTCATTTCAGTACAATGCAAACAGTATGAGATACTTGCCTGGCAAAACACAAAGTAGGGACATTGTCCTAGGAGGCACAGACTTCTTAAAAAATTTAATACTTAGTATACCTTGACATTTTTATCATTTGTCTGTAAAGGACAGACACTCTGTCTGATAGTGTCTTCTCACTCTGCTAGCACAGAAGCTGGGGTTTGTATTTCCAGTACTAAACTATGAACATTCCTGTTGGAACAAATTTAGTCCACAAGCTTTGGGTGAACAAGTGGACTGAGTTTGACTGTGTGCGAAAGATGCTGTAGATATAGAAAACTATATGCACAAATAAGAAGACACCAGAAGCACTAATCTGATCTAAGTTTAAGCTTCCAGGACAGAAATTTAGGTGATCAAGACTCCTGTTTTCAGTGGGGATAAATGATGTGATGAATGGCAGAGCATGGAAGCTGCTACATATTAATGGTGCTTTTAGAACAGGTTATGTGCACCCATATGCAGTTGTAGATTACAACTGCTTTGCACTGACATTGCAGTCCTTGCACTAGGACTATGAGCATGGTTAAAAGCTGGAAGGAGGAAGGGGGGATTTTGTTGTCTCTTGTCTGTTTTCTCCCATTTTCCACATACACAGTGAAGCCTTCTCTCCTGGAGAGAAGTAGTTATATCTTACATTGCATCCTGATTAATGCAACCACCTTTCCAAATAAGTGAAAAATAGAGCAGAGGGTGTAAAAGAAGGAGGAGTAGGAGGAGCACATTGTTGTTCAGTGCTTTCTTCTGAAAAGGCACTGATGAATAATCATAGAATCATAGAATGTGTTAGATTGGAAGGGACCTTTAACAGTCATTTAGTCCAACACCCCTGCAGTAAGCAGGAACATCTTCACTAGATCAGGTCACTCAGAGCCCCATCAAGCCTGACCTTGAATATCTCCAGGGATGAGGCCTCCACTACCTCTCTGGGCAATCTGTTCCAGACATCTACCACCCTCATATTGAAGAACTTTTTCTTAATATCCAACCTAAATCTCCCCTTTTCTAGTTTAAAACTGTTACCTCTCATCCTATTGCTCCATGCCCTTGTGAACAGTTCTCCCCCAGCTTTCTTATAGGCATCTTTCGGGTACTGGAAGGCCTCTATAAGGTCCCCCCCAGAGTCTCCAAGCTGAACAAGTCCAACTCTGTCAGCCTGTCTTCATAGAAGAGGTACTCCAGCCCTTTGATCACTTTTGTGGCCCTTCTCTGGACACACTTTAACAGATCCATGTACTTCTAGTGTTGAGGGATCCAAAGCTGGACACAGTACTCCAGATAAAGTCTCACCAGAGCAGAGGAGAGGGGCAGAATCCCCATTCTTGATCTGCTGGCCACACTTCTTTTGATGCAGCCCAGGATGCAGCTGGCCTTCGGGGCTGCAGATGGACATGGGTGGTTCATTCACAAGTACTCCCAAGTCCTTTTCCTCATGGACTGTTTTCTAGCATATCAACTCCTAATGTCCAAACCAAAATCACTCTGCCCATGCAAACACCAACACATTACACTCCTGTTCACCAACGGAGCATGACTTCTACACACAGCCTCACAGAAAATCTCTTTGGTGCCCAAATGCTCAGGTCCCAGAGCTTTCCACTCTTTCCAAATCCAAACCAAAGTCCCAGTATACCCGTCCTTGTCTGTTGCAAGATCTCCCCCACTAGCCCCAACACCTTCCCTGACAAGCCTCAGTAACGTAACCCTAATACCCCTACATCCCCTGCTCCACCACCCTGACCTAAATCCCTCATTACGCTGAACCCCTGCCCCTCACAGCCCCAAGCTCCACTCCTTCAGCCCCAGCCTTGCTCACATCTGTGGTTCTGTGGAGCCAGGCCAAACGCAGCACCTGCCAGCACTTCAGATCTAGCACTGTACATGCATCTCCTCCTTCTCCTCCTTCCTCCTGCCTGCGCTCATCGTTGCCCTGCCACTGCTCGCTGCAGCCTGCCAAGCCTGCCCCTTGGAAAGGTTTTGCTGGAAATTCCCAAATCCCAGGCACAGGCTGCACTTGTTCAGAAATCTGCTTAGATGGTGCTCCAAGGACAGAAAAGGAAGACATATCAGGGAAACCCAGGCAGCTGATAGCTCTGCTCCTGCGGGGAGGCAGCTCTGTTTAGCAGCTACTAAGGACTCTTGTTTTAATAATAGAACACAGAACAGAGATTTAATTAGCACTTACAGCAACATATGTCAGATAGCAATAGCTTTCAGTAGGCAGTCATGAGCATTGTCAGGACTGCAGACTTCACACCGGAGTGATGCTCCTGGGTGTGGTGATGTAAGTCTCACGTAACTTTCACTGTTGATCTTGTTTTTCACTCATTTCACTGAGAAAAAGAAATATTTTGGGCAACTGTTTTCTATTCAAAACATGTCAGTTTGTTATCTCTTCCTGCTTTAGGTGACAACTTTCAGCTTTCCACCCCAGCCTTGACTGTTGAATGATGAGTAAGCGGTAGTGCTGATGTTAATCAATTGCAGCTTCTGAGTTAAGATTTTATGGCTGTTCTCTGTCAAACCGCGTTCTGCCATGCAGCAGAACACAGCATCACATCATTTTTTTCGTTTGTTCAGTGGTAGGAGTCATATTGACTATCAGAAAAAGTAATTAAGTTGAAATATATCATCTGTGAGACCCCAGATTGGTTTTAATCATCAGTAACATAGTGGATACTGTTGTTTATGTGAAGCTTATCTGGGCTGTACCATTGATAAGAAAACATTGGGCAGGCAGCAAATCAGGTATGATGTTACGTAGCTCTGTTGTGAACGAGAGACAGGAAAAGTAGTCAGGATATTTATTTCTCAAGGTGCATTTCTAACCTGTGTCTTCATTGCTGGGACTGTGGGTTTCAAAAAAAGGACTCCCCCAATTATGAATCCAACTTCAACAGCCAGTGCATGCCCCTGTGAATGCCCAGCAGGACACTGAGAGCTCAGTGTGCAAAGGACCAGGTGGGAAAAAATGTGAAAATACCTTTGTGTGGCTCTGTGGAGGAATGTGATGACTGAGCCTGCAGTAGAGTCCTGTTTTAATGGGGATATTTTAATCTCCATATTTTGTTTTGTTGTTGTTTTGTGTTTGCGTATTTTTTTTTTATTTTACACAGAAAAGTGCAAAACATATTCACCTTTCAAAACTCTTTGGATCCAAGATTCTTATTGAGGTCCTACAACTAATTCCATTTTTCATACTTGGCTTGTACAAAGCCCTGGAAGTAGGCTGGGAACTTCTATTACAAACACATCTTCAGAAAAATCTGTCTTTTGAAATGTTTTAGAAAGCTACCCTTTTTGTTTCATATCAAACTGTCGTTCTGATCAGAACAAAGTTTCCTTTTTTCTATTTTCATCTAATTCTCAGAGTTGTAAATAGACAGGATCATTGTGTGCGCTTCACTTGCAAGATATTGTTCCTTCCCCAGCACACGCATGAAAGGGGAACTTTTTCCTCCCATTTTAATTTAATTAAAAGCCAAGATGTGGCAGGAGCTTTGAGCTGATTCAGTGAGAAGATGACTGATCAAGGATGTGTTAGCACAGCTGTGGGTAGCAAGGTTACAGCCCTTCCGTCAGTGGTGAACAGAAGTGCAGGCAACAGGTTAAAAAGCAGTCTCTTGATTTTCACTAAACAAGTTTGTTGAAACTAGTCAGGAAGGAGAAGGCAAATAGCAGTTTGGAGACAGTGAGATCTTAGAATGCTCAGGTCTCCAGAGGTGAGTGGACTTGAGTGGCCTGCAATCATGCAGGCAAAGGAGAAGGTTGTGACGCTCACCTAATGGTATTAAGGGAGAAACATGCTACCTAGGTTCCTTCATCATTATCTCCTGCACCTTTCAAGATATTCCCCTCTCAGAAGTAATTTATCTCAGTGATTTCTAGAGTAATTCCAAACTATGCTGACCCATTCTTATTTATTTACATCTACTTTCCAAACTGGGGAGAATCTTAAGCTTCTTAAGACACCGCCATGATTCTTCTAACCCTCACTGCCTGTCTCCATGTAAGATCTTCAGCAGGGGAATCTACTCCATCACCTCAAGCACCTCCTCCTCCTCCTTCTTCACTGACTGTAAAGTTGTTCCTCTCACATCTTCTCACTCCTCCCTCTGTCTGCAATTGCTCCTGGTGTTCAAGGCCAGGTTGGATGGGGCTTTAGGCAACTTGGACTAGTAGAGGGTATACCTGCCCATGGCAGGGGTGTTGGAACTTATGGGCTTTGGGGTTCCTTCCAACCCAAAGAAGTCTGTGATTCTATGATTCTGTGATTCTGTGATCTCTTCAAAGCAGTGTCTGGAAACCTATGTGTAAAAGTAGAATGAAGAAAACTCCTGATAAAAGTTTAAGAAGAAGAAAGATTTTTTGAATAAAGCAGAATTTTAGAAGCCTGCAGAGCTGCTTTTAAATGTCATGCATTTGTTTGGAAAAGCCATCTGCAATCAACATAGCACCTACTGACATATTCTGTCCTGATAATGTGGAATAATTGAATTTGTCATCAGAGCTGTCAAACAGTGTGCCAGTATTCTACCTGGCTATATCAGCTCCACCAATACAACCTTTGACCATACCAGTGAAGGAATTTAAATCACTTGAAGCTGAGATGAATAGCACCAATAAGGTATATTTTCGTTCTTAGAAGTGAAAGGTGAAAAATTCTGTTAGAAATTTTTTGTTAGTTTTTCCAATGTACAGGGCACATTTGGTCTGTTAACAGTAGAAATGCTTTTTAAAAATTATTCATATTTACACCTTGGCTTGTTAACAGGATAGAATATAAAATTTGAGCTCCAAAAACCTTGTGCATTTTTACAGGTATAACATTCGGGTCTATCCTCCTTTCCTTATACCACTGTAGTTCCATCACCTGTTTTGGGACTGTTCAACTCTCAGCAAAACTCTGTGGAGGTAATCACATGCCTAACTTTGGGCGTCCACCTTCTGGTATCTAAGATAGGAAGCCAGGCTTTCTCTTTAGTGATCAGAGAGAGAGAGAAGCTCTTCCACCAGGCAGCTTAGTCCATGACCAGGCTCTTGTGTCAGGGCATCCTTTGAACTTGTAGTCCTGTTGCAGTTTTTTTTCCCATCGGACCTGACCTACCTCCCTAAATTTTCTTTTTATAGGAACCACGGCATGAAAGACAGAAGAGATGCAGAAAGGGAAATTCTTGTATCACCATTACAGTAATCAGATCATTCCAGGGCACACACAATATTAGGGAACATTGTTGGATGCAGTTATGAAGTAACCACATTGGATAATACATGGGCTTCCTCTCTAAAATGTTCCGTAGAGTCTAGTATCTACTATTGTTTTTCCTGAAACAAACTAAACTACCAATATTATCTAAAGTTTAATAGTAGTTCCGTGTCCTAATATTTTTTTAATTATTTTATTTTTTTTTAGGGAATGGAAATATTAATACTAAAAGAAATATTCATTTGTTTTATAGTTTTCATAATCAGAGTAAACGTTAATATTTGTGCATAGGAATCTTAATTTACTTCAAATCCTATGGGCACTTGTATAAAGAACATTTACCAAAATGCTTCACTTACTACATCTCTTGGTGTCTTACAGCCACTTTGAACAGGTGCTGTGTTCAGCAGCTGTGCGATGTAAATTAGTTTACAAGCATCTTAATTCCATTCATCACTGATGTATCCACTAATCCCTGCTCTTTCAGATAATCTACTATTATCCAACATAATTTTCCTCAATCGTATTCTTAGCATAGATTTTACCCCCGCTACCCATCAGTATTGCATTCAGGTTGTACTATACCAACCATCTAGACTCATTGCAGTGGTACACACGAGCCAATTTCCAGACTGACAGTTGTTTGTCTAAAATAGACCTTAGCTAAAAAACCCTCTAGAATCTCCTCACTCAAGCTATATAATCTCTACTTTTCAGTTGATGTTGATTTGTCAAGATTAAATGCAAAAGATACTCTGCTTCTCAGCTGCCCGTGACTCACAAAACATATCCCAGGTTTAAAACATCAGATTAGGAAAGTATCACACTGTCAAGTAATACTAAGACCTCTTTTTTGGAAGAGATTCCCAAAAGTCATAGATTGCTTTCCTTAGTGGAGATGACAATAAAGATGTTACAAGTCAGAAGAAACCTGTTCTTTCTGTCAGCTGTTGACATCTTTAAAGAACAATGTCTAACTGCTCTTAAGATCTTATTTCCAAGGATGCAAATGAATCTGTCTTAGGGAACTGTATTCAGCACCTGGAAAAGCAGCTGCAAATCTGCAGGACCATGTGACAGCAGAGTCTTGGGCAGAGATGCAAACATCCTTCATTTTCAGAGCACTTGGCTTATATAGAAGTCTCCTCTCCCACTAAAAATCCTAGGAAAAATTTCTGCCCCTCCTCCCCCCTCCCAGATTTTAACAGTTTAGTCAGTTCATCAAACACACGCATGCAGCTTGAAGCCAATTGTTTTTCCCAGCCACCTTAGCAACAAACATACGGTTTCAGTTATCTGCGAAGCCTCTGGGGTATCCGGGGAGCACTTTGCACGGCTGTCATTCCAACCTCTGCTCTGTCGCCAGCACCTTCACACTGGGAGTGATATTTATGGAGCTTCCTGAATTTTTTATGGGGACTCACACCTCTGTTTTGGCAGCAAAGTCACACCCGGAAAATTACCAGTATCACAAATATCTTTACTGATTCAGTATATAATTTGTAAAGGTGCTTTTCTTTGAAACAATTTGTCTTAAACATCAGACTGCAGCCTATTTGCATGTACTAAAAAAAAATAATCTCAACATCTATGATTTTGAAAAGAAAATTGTTCTCCCCTTCCAGGTTTCTTTCCAAACTCAAACTGTTCAACAGGAAAAATAAAGCCTTTATTTAATGTAAAAGTTTCTGACGTGCTTTTTCCCTGCAAATGGAATAAACTTCATAGATAGAAACAATGACTAGTTGACAGCAGGGTTACAGAGATAGTTACAGGGTACTTAATTCTGGAGGTCCCTAATAAATTTTAAATACACAAAGTTATATTGCAATTTTCAATCAATTGTCTGAAAGGTACCTAACTTTAGAAACCTGTACATGAGCAGAAATACCCTGGTGTGGAGAGCTACACTCCTAGAAATCCATTCAATAACATAAATATACATTTCTATTGTCCTTCTCAATTTGCTGAAATATCCAGTGTATCCACAAAAGAAAATCAAAGATGACATAGGACACTGCAGCACTTGTGAGGAGAAGGGTGAAGTTGCAGGTGTACCTGCAGTATCTGAAATGTCACTTGATAACTTGGCTGGAAAACTGAATCAAGTCCTAAGTTCTGGGATTCATCGCATCTGCTTTTGGATATCAAAAATTTTGACATCCATATCTGAATGGTCAACTGAAAGATAGATGTGCTTGTAGAGTAAGTGGTATCTTTTAGCTATCTACCTTAATATCCAATTGTCATGGTTTTACCCTGGCTGAGAGCCAAGATCCATGCAGCTGCCTGCTCCTTAAAGGAAAAGAGCAGGGGAAGAGGGAAGGTGGGGTGAGAGGCAAGGGAAGGGAAAAGGAAGGGGCAAATAACCCCAAAACCAAGAAATAACAGGCCCGTGGGTTGGGATAAGGATAGTTTACTAAGATAACAGAAAGATAAAATATAACAATGCTAACAGGACTTTAGAGCAAGGATATATGAACCTGTTGATACACAATGCAGTTTCTCACCGAACCCACCACTCAGGCTGTGCCACCCAGAGCTGTCCCGGAACCCAACCGTCCCCCAAGAACCGCGTGTCCTGGAGCCGCCCTCGGCCTTCCTCCTGTCAGCCCCCGATATCCTGGGCAGGACATAATTGGCGTGGAATACTCTCTTTGGTCACTTGGGCCACCTGTCCTGGCTTCGCCCCTCCTTTCTCATGAAGAGCTGAGAAGGTCCTTGACTGTCTGACAGCAACTAAAAACATCAGGGTGTTATCAGCACTACTCCCATTTTAACTCTCAAACACAGCATTCCATCCGATGCTGCAAATGAGGTTAACTCCATCCTGACCAAAAACAGGACACCAATAAGTGCCTATATTTTTTCTCATGTAATTACTTAAGACAGGTTATAAGGCCAAGTAAGATGTGGTGCTGACACTGTAAACTTCTCAAGTAAGTGAAACTCGGATCATCTGCCACCTGTTAAATCACAATATAGAGAGAAGGTGGAGAAAGAACAAAGTTCCGTCTGTGCTCTGGGAAATGACTGATACTTCAGGATTGCAGACAAGGGAAGAGAAAAAAATAGATGAGACTTCTGCTTTCCTTTTGTGCTCAAATTATCTTTTAAAAAATCAAAATTTTCTGTTTATTTTCAGTATCATTTCTGCATCAACTGTAGATAAATTGGTAATTATTGATTTTAATATTGAATAGAAAGAATTATAACTGCATTATAGGTAGCATGTTATATTTCTGTTGTTTCAAAGGTTAAGCTTAAGATTTCTGATGGGAAAAGTCGTGAATAAAACCTCATTGATTGAGAATTTCCTATAATATTTGCTTAACATCTGCTACTCAAGCAAACTACATGCCATACACCAGAAGTTTAGCACAAGAGACACAGAAAAATATTTGCGAAAAGTCAGATCTCATTAACAGGCTCTCTTTACATTAACTATTGGAAAATGCTAAGTATATATAATTTTTAAAAATTTTTTAAAGATGTGATTCAGTAGCTACATCTACATTTAGTCATATGGATACTAACACTACATCTCATAGCTGAACCCTAATTTTATCCTGTTAAGAATATTACTGATATTTTGTATCACTGGAAAAGTTTTGTTATTAGGAGAAACTGATTATCTTGAGATTTTCTAAGCACCTTGTCCTCAAAGGTGCACACTGACCTCAGAACTGAGCTGATTGGCATATAACTGGTTATAATGTCTGGCACTGCTTGATCAGAATGAATCTATGGGCTCTGATAATCTGAAGGATTTACCATCATGCCCAACATTCTGCAAACACTCTGCCCAATGGAGCCCAGAAGGCTGTGGAACTTCTTATCCGTGAGGGCACATTTCTGGCTCATTGTCTACTTGTCCACCAGGATGCCCAGATCCTCTTTAACAAAGCTGTTTTCCAATTGGTTGGTGCCAGACTGTTGGTACATAGGGTTATTCCTACTCAGGTACCAGACTTGGCTTCTGCCTTTGTTGAATTTCCTTATGTTCTTTTAAGCCAAATTTGTCAGCGTGTCCAGGTCCTCTGAAAGGCAGTGCAACCAAACCACCTGGTATATCATCTACTCTTCCCAGGTTTGCATCATTTTCAAGCCTGTTGAGAGTGCACTCTGTCCTATCATCTAGGTCATCAATGGAGTTGTTAAACAGTCCTTGCATCAGTGTCTAGCCTCAGGGTTCACAACTGTCGACTGGCCTCCAGGTGGACTTTGTGCAACTGATCAACTTTAAAGCCAGCAGATCAGCTACTTTTCAGTCCCACTCACTGCTTATTTACTTAGCCTGTTTTTTATCAGTTTGTCAGTGAGGATGTTGTGGGAGAAAGTGTTAAAAGCCTTGCTAAAGTCATGATAAAGAATATAAGCTACTCTGTCCTCATCGATTCAGCTAGTCTTCTTATCACAGAAGGCTGTCAGGTTGCTCAGGAATGATTTCATAAATACATATTGACTATTAAAAAAACCCTTCTTGTCCTCCATGCATTTAGAAATCTTTTACAGATTCCTGAGCATGGGAAATGGAGAGGGAGGTGCTGATCTCTTCTGTCTGTATCCAGTGATAGGACACATTGGAATGGTTCAAAGCTGTACCAGGGGGGGTTCAGACTTGGCATTAGGAAACATTTCTTTACCAAGAGGATGGTCAAACACAGGAATGGGCTTCCTAGAGAGGTGGTTGGTGCCCCATAACTGTCAGTGTTTAAAACACACTTGATAGTGCCCTTAACAACATGCTTTAATTTTTGGTCAGGTAATCAGACTAGATTTCTGTTGTAGGTCCATTCCAACTGAAATATTCTGTTCCATTTCTGTTTCCACAATTATTAGCTCCATTATCTTTCAGTGACCTCTGTGAGGCTGACTAACCTGTAGTTTTCTCGGTCATTCTTTTTTCTTTTCTTGAATAAACAAGTGACATTTACTTTATTCCAGTCTTTCACTGGAAGTTCAAGAATTCAAGCTATAATAATGAGCTTATCTATAGCAGCCAAAGCACTAACATGTGTTCAAAGAGAAATCCCTGGCACAGAGATGGAGTGGACAGGGACATCAGCAAAGTCTGAAGCCATCTGCGGTAGCTGTGTTTTGGGGTCGCACTGATGTTAGTGCTCATCATAAAACAAATGGTTAGACCAAGTCAGGGCAGGGAGTACAAAGTTCAGTAGAAAAATTCTGCAAGGTTAATCCATGAAGTCAAAGACTGGCATATCACCCAGCTCTGCTAATTACCAACCCTGTTAAAATGCTTAACTAAGACTAGATAGGAATGCAAAACAAATGTAAGCCTAGCTCTAGTACAGACTTTTTAACTGAAAAAAAAACCACAAACAAACAAAAATTCCAAAAAGTGGTTCTGAAACAGAGCTCATATCTGTCACTGGTGCTGTTCCAGATAAATCTCACTGAACCTGTAAAAGGTATGTTAATGCTGTGATTTATCTTTTTCCCTGTGTTCTCTCGGTTCTCTTCACCTCAGTCATCCAGCAGAAAGTTTAGGCCCTGAATCAATAACATATTCCTACGTTCATGAAAATGTTCATTTATAGCCCAAGTGCACCTTTAATTATCCCAATTAATTAATTAGTTTCTGCTATCAGTACAGCGATGACAATTTAGAATGACAAAATAGCCTGTTAAAGTATTTCTTGGCATATAAACCAATCCCAGATGAACAGGGAATTTTCCTCTGGGAATGTTAAACTATACAAATTGTACATGTTTTCATGGCTATCACCATAAACAAACCTCTCACTTTTCACCAGACATGCAGAGATTTAAGCACTTAAACCCAAACAAAACACTATGACTTTCAAATCTGCTGAATATGCTTTTTTCCCCTTGATATCCAGTGCTAATCCTCTGAAAATGAGGCTTTATATAGTAAACCATTTAAATCAGAAAGCAGAAGTGGGATATACCTCCCCAAACATCAGGTGGCAGACACAGTTGTACATGCATAGTCATCTAGTAACATATGAAGGGGCCTAGGATATCAAAGGCTTCTGCTTGGGGCTGGCAGAAGGGATCTGTGCCCTACTTGATTCATAGCTGAAGGCAAAGAAAGATGCACTTGGGTCTCCCAAATGTCAGTAAATGTGCAGGCAAGTGAGTTCACTCCCAGTTATCTGGGTACCAAAACAATTCTGATTGTCAATGCTCTTTGAGAGGCACAGACTACTGCAGGAGATTCATCTTGTCCTGTAACAGAGCTAAAAGAAGTGGAATGAATCATAGCATGACATATTGCTCTTTTCTTCAAGAATTCGGACTACTAATTCAGGCTACATATTTAATGTTCCACCAACTAAATTTAGGAGATACTAATCCCATCCAGTTAGTTATTCAGGACTTCTTTGAGCTTCCCTCACATAACTGTTCAGGTAATTTGATATACACCAGGGACTCTTGCCTGGTCTTTAACTGTTGCTCCAGAAGGACATGGTCTTCCTCAGGCCTCATCTGCCATTTGCAAGCAGCTGCCTGGGATATCAGGGACTCTCACAAATAGCACTGGTGCCTGCATTTAAGCAAAAAAATTCTGGCTCTTTTTCGTAGTGCAAATTAAAACAGTGCTCATCCTCAGTGTACAGAGAATTATTCACCCGAGCACCTGAAGTCAGCATGATAAATGGAGACAGAATGTATTGTGCAGCTCTGAAAGTTGCTCATGCCCTTGGACTCCCAGGTCTAACCAGCTCTCAGAGCTCAGAAAATTATGCATGGCATATATATGAGTAGTGTCCAAGGAGTCAGAGATCTAAGCAGAACCAGAATTCATATGTCCTGACTTCCAAGCCTCTGTTAAAATATGCAGTACTATTCGACATGGACCAAATGTACTAATCATTAAAAATCTACACAGAAAAAAGAAGATTTCTATTGATTTTAGCTATAGGTCTGACTCAGTATGAGCTATTCCTTCAAATATAAATACTTGTGCTGTACTTTGAAAGGTCCATGAGGCAGCCTGGGAAATATTCCATGTTGTATGATGATTGCTCCATCTTTTTGTTGTTTGCCTCTTGTGCTGGAGATCAATATTAGAGATTTGCTCTTACAAGAGTTAAGAGCCCTGTTCTTAGTGATTGAATTACTCCATGATAATCTACCCCCTTGAGCTATTATAAAAACTGACTTAATAGTGTTGCTAAAATGACATTTGAATATGATGCAGCTGTCTGAATCATATTGTTATAACTGCCTTTTGATTGCCAGAAAAACAATTCCAATCATTCTTTACCATTCCCATTACTGTGATGAAAAAACACCTTTTTGAAAAAAAAGCGCAGAAAAAGCACAGCAAAGCTGAAAACACCTTTTTTTTTTTTTTTTTTTTTTTCCAATCTGGGTGACCGTGTCCTTTAAACACCTCTTTTGCCTTTCTTAAGCAAGGTTTTGAATATTTTGCATTAATATTGTTCTAAATTTTTCTTCTCCTAACCAGATCTCAATCCAGATCATTACTGAGAAAAATCACCATTAGTATCCAAGTCATTAAGAAAGCATGCATTCCCAAATTAATATAAAACATCATTCTACTTTGATATAGGTCTCTAAGTTGTTACTGAAAGTAACAACTTGGAGACCTATATCAAAGTAGATTTGACAAAAAAAAAGGGGCCAAACTGCAAATTGATGTATCTACTCTGTACATGCTGAGCTAAGAAAAGTCCTCTGGAAGTTTCTGCACTTGCCCCCAAGGGTGTCTTCATGACTAGGGTGAAGGCTGCACAGACAAAAAAATGAGCACCCTTTCAGGGTGCTGTCAAAGCTCACACCCCTGAAACAGTTTGTCTCCATGTTTTTAGCCTGTTCAAATGAAATCACACTTTGCAGCACACCCAGACAGGCTGTCTGCCAGCACCCCGCAGAAAGCCCATAAGGCAGTTATGTGGACAGGATGCTAGTGGCAGGTGTAACATACCATCTGCCCAGCCATCTGGAGACCACCCTTCCTTAGGGTACAGACGTAACACCAAGGCCTCGTTTCTCTTCCACTGACACAAGAGAGAATTTCAAACATCTCTATCAAAGTCACTGTCCACCTCCCCTCCATGAATGATTCATTGATGAAACCAGAATCAGGGCCCTGACCTAAGCCAGAGAGAAGGATGCTCAGCTCTTGGCTGTGGTGTGACTTTTTCCTGCTAGAGGCTGTGATACAGCAGCAAGGAAATAAAACCTAGATGACAGAAAGAATTTGTCAAGCCTATTAATAAATATTTAGTATAACTAGGAAATGTTTGTGGAAAATATGCCTTCAGTGCAAAGCATGTACACAGAACACCCCCTTATCTCTAGAAAACCTTTTCCTGTGAAAGCAATTTCCAAAATATCATCTTTCATCAGATCCAAAATAGCCCCAAACGTTTTCCTTTCTATTCCAGTCCATCTTTGATGCAGCATTAATTAATATGGGTTCACAGGAAACAGTAATCTCAAAACCAAGGAGACTTTCACAGAAAGCAACTTTAATTTTGGAACAAAAATATCAGTATTTTAATAAAATGGCTTTATTTCCTATATATAGGATTCCTTTCTTCTGTCTTCAGGTCATTTTTAAATTTCTCTGTGATATCAGCAGAGGAAGAATATCTGATGAAGAATCTTGTCTATAAAAGCAACAGAAATAGTGATAAATCCAAAGGTTCTGATCCCATTTTTCCCCCATATCATATGACTTTTCAATGAAGTTATCTTATGGCAGTGATGTTGACTCTGTGGCACAAATGCCAGCACTGGCACACAGCGCTCCTGGCTACATCAGGAGAGGCTGGCTGACTCAAAGCATTCATCAGGCCTATTAATAAATATTTTAATATAACCAGAAAAATATCCCTCCAATGCAAATTGCATCTAAACAGCTCATTTCTATAAATTCCTTTGCCTTGAAGGTAATTCCCATAATGTTTCTTTCACCAGATCCAGAAAAAGCTGAATCTTTCTTTCCATTATCCTGGGTTTATTGACTGTGTCATTAGTATGTGGCAAATGCATCGTACAGGATATCCCAGAAACGTATTCCATATATTGTGCAAGACTAGGGACTACCTTATAAAGCTCTGTTTTCTGCCTCCCACCCTGCTTACCCACTGAGATTTTGCCTCACTAGATGATTTTGAACACCCAGATCTGAAGGACTCTAAAATACACTAAAAGTTAATGCGATGGGCATGTACATTTCTAAAAGCTAGATTTCAAGTTATAAGCTTTCCAGATCTCTTTAAACTCATCAGAGTTCATCCAGAATTATTTCTGGACAGAGGACCAGTTCTGAAGAATATTAAGAATATTGCAATTCTGAAGAATATTGAGTATTCATCTAATAAGCAGGAATATTCTTCTCTTCCTTAGTTAGCTGCTTCATTGTTTCAGAGCACATTTTAAAACCTGAAGCTATGGAAGCTAATTCCCCACTTAAAAGCACTTTATTGATCATAAAGACCTTGGCACATGACGGCCACAAAACCATTCTAACATGCATTAAGCTATATTGGCAAATCTGAATGCTGGCTGCTGTATTCCTCTTTCTGCTAGTGAAAAAAGCTAGATGGGCACAAAAAAAAGGACATTTTTGTCAATATAACTACAACTACATTAAAAGGTATTGTTGCCTTGGCCAAAGATTGCACCTCATCATGTGCCTGTTTCTAATAGTTGTATAAGTAGGAGGTTGAAATGCAGGAATATGCATAAACAGGTAAAGGACAGATGTTTTACTTAGAGACCAAATGTGAAGATATTGAACATCCTCAGTTCCCACGAATAAAGACATTTGGCCAATTCATACAGTGCACCCCTGGTTCAGCAAAGCACATAAATATGTTCTTAGCATCAAGCATGTGGCTAAATCCCACTGAAAACTGTCAGAGTTAAAGATGTACTTTAAACGCATTGTTGTTGGAAGACTGGATTACTCACCTACTTAAGGGCTTTGTTGTATCAGAACTTTTGGCCACCACAGAATTTCCAGTTTCATCTATTGGTATATCTGGATCCAACATTAAAATCATCATGCAAAACATTCGCAGCACGACATAACAAAACTTCAGATGTGTCCAGAGGGTAGGCTACAGTAATTTTGTTTTAAAGGGCAGTCATATTTCTTCCAAAATTTTTATCACAATTGCTAGTGATACTAATGCCAGGAAATTAAAACCTACAAATTTCCTGTCTGGTTTGATGCAAACTTCCACCCTCCTAATTAGTTTCTCCATATGCAAATGTTACACTTAAGGAATATGGGTCTGGAAGTTAATAGTTTAATCAGTGGATCAGAAGGCTAATAACATCTCCAGCCAGTTCTATACAAAAGGCATTTCAGGGATATTAATGTTATTAACAGACTGATAAATAAACTTTATCCTCTGAGCTCATATGAAAGTTTAAAAGAGGGGAAGTAGAGTAGTAGAAGAATGATTGTATTTGTTTTATACACAGGGGATCAGGGACTATGCCATGGTTCCTCTTGAAATAAATTGTGCTTGCTCTTTTTCCCACTTTTGACATTTCCAGGTGCCTGTCTGTTTTTAACATCTTCTTCAGCCTCAATAAATTTGTTGAAACAAGACTCTGTCATACATTCAGTGAGTCACAGCTGAAAAATAAAAGTAATCTCTCAGCAGGATAAATGCACTTGAGCTGGAGACCAGGAAAAAATGTATTGGGTTTTAAAATTGATGGTGATACACTTTAACATTTTTTTCCAAGCTCGTTTTGTTTTGAAACTGTCAGAGAATGTTCACTGAAGATTTTGTAAACAAAACAACTCTCTCCTAAGGCTGTAAAAATTGTGCTTTGGAAAAGAAAGGCATTTTCCTAATCATGATTAAAAGAATCTGTGAACTTGGATATCATTAGTTCAGATGAAGCTCTCAGGCCACATTTACACCTGAGGAGGTATAAACTATTTGTTGTGCTGATTGCCTGAACCACCTCCCCACTACAAAAGACGTAGGGGGTCATGCAGAAATCATGTCATCTTCTTATGGGGGCAAAAATCAGGGCCCAGACAGCAGCATTGATTGTATGCGCATTTTTTTCCTCTGTTCATATTTAATCCCTAACAATGTCTCCAAATAACCACTCAACACCTCCTTGTATGCACTCCCACTAATTTATACGGCACTTGAGATGACAGCATGTGAATCACACAGATGGTCATGAACGTTGCATAACTTTGCCAACCTGGGGTAAAACATTTCGGACCGAAAAGAGTTAATGACAAAACAGACTCAAGAATTTGTCTAAGGACGATTGTGAGGAACCCCTGTTCTACAAACAGGTCAGGTGAGGTTGGTCCTTGGCACATGCCATCATCCCTCTGAAGGCCCAGGACTGCATGATTACTTGGTCAACACTCTGATTAACTTCAATGAGAGTGTTGTTTGAGCAATGTCTACAGGGTGAAGTCTTAAAACTGGATTTAATTAGTAGTCGCTTATTGTCCAGCCAGAGATGGTTTGATGATTTGTATTCCAGACCTTCAGGAAGCTAACACTTGAGTCTCTCTTTATTCCTTTTCATTTCTACTATCTTAAACCATCATTTACAGATGTCTTTTAGCCTGTTATCCGTAGGCAGCAGTAAGCTGGCCTTCTTCATAATCGCTCTTTTATTAACTTTAAATACTAAATCTTATTGTTTGTTTCATTCCTCAGTGACTCCCACATATTCAGTTGCTCCATTTCTATCTAGAGTTCCCCTTATGTTGCAGCATTACACCAGTATAATTTCCATTCTCTGTTTTTATCCTAACCGATTAAAAAAACCCAAAAGTTAATTATTTTGGAGAAAAGTAATTTCTTGAAATTCTCAATATATCACAACAGATCTGTAACAAATCATTTAATGTGTCCAAACACAGGAAGAACAGTCAGTAGTAATGTACACAACTAAAAAAGTCGAGATCTCACATTGTAACTCCTCTACATTTCTGCAAAGCAGTGTATTTTAAAGAAAAAAATCCCATGAATATGTGTCTTTACTGTAAACTATTATAAAGAGGAGATTTTCATGACAGTAGATCCAAAAATGCTTGAATACAAGATTCTTATCTGCTTGGAAGAAATCAATCTTGTGTAACTTTAGGGATGAGGGTCAATGTCAGGTACAGTTAACCAGATTTCTACAGCATTGGAGTAAGCTCCAACGACCTTCAATATATGAACCACTTTCTAGACTCCATTGATTGTATTGACTAGAGATGCAAAACAACTGCCTAAACATATGTTCCTAGTGGTATTTAACCCTCCGTAGAGGCTTACAAACATCTGTACAATCCTGGCGGCTATGACACAAGATCTATGGAAGACATCTGTCATTGTGGAGTAAAACATGGAGGCCAGCTGATACCCTTAAGTGTGTTTCAAAAGATATATTATGCCTACATGCAGACAACTGAATCAAGATTTCCATAGACCTTACTCACTGGAGAATTTAGACAAGTGTATGTGGGACATTTAAATTTAGGTTTCTCAGTCTTATGTTGAGTGCCAGCTGAGTTAGATATTTGTCTCCAACTCAGAAAGAGATATCTGGAACTAGTATGCTGTATTGTTCAGATTGATACATGGGAGTATGAGTGCTGAGACTGAGATCACACTACTAACAACTCAGAGTTAGCGTTAGGCAGTCAACATCACTGTGTTGCAGAATCTCAGCAAATATACCATGACTTTCTCCAGATCTTGTTACCCTTGATATGGTATTGCTTTCTTATGCTCTGGTCAGAGCAGAGCATAAGTAAACTGCAGGTGGTTTAAGACTTCTCACTAGCATAGTCAAAAATTAACTTTTCAGCCTCAAGGATAAAGACATCACAGTTAAGATGTATCTCTTCCTGTTCACCTCTCCTTTAACTCCACTGTTGGGATAGTCCTCCACCAGTCAGGAAGGCAAGGCCAGGGAAGGCACTGGGGTACTGGGTACACAGGTGGCAGGGCCATGGTCATCCTTTACTGCAGCTAGGTGTTTCCGTTAGTCCTTCAGACATCTGAGATGATGGCATGTGGAGGTGCTGCTGATTTGACTGCCACCTGTTATCCTCCTTCATACAAAAATGCTTACACTATCTACATGTAAAATCTGGAAGAGTGACTACGACCCTGTGCATGTACCATTGCTCATCCTTCCAATTCTTCCTTGTGAACCTTCTTATACTCTAAAAATATCGGTTTTCTCTCTTTTTAGATTTTTGAAGAGTTCTATTGTCAATTACTTCTTAGACAAAAATATTAAGATAGAAGGGGCTGGAATCTTTTATCTACCCAAATACCAACCTTTTTACTGAAATCTGAATAAATTATGTCTCTGTTTTGCCCTCATCTCTTTACTCAAATACAGTCTCAAAGAACTTGAGTTCCTCTGAAGTAGTTGCCCACTTTTGAACTCAAGCTTATTTATCTTACTAAACATTCCAGAAATACTGCTTAATCCCCACCTCTTATCAAAATCTTCAGCATCTTTTCCACAGACAAATCACAGGCTTAGGAGCTCTTCAGTGTCTGGAGTTAATCGTACAGATATCTGACGTCTGGAGTCTGTCTGAAGCGTGGACAAAAAAATTGTTCCCTGCTGCAGAATCTGTTTGATGCTTTTGGTTCTCTACTCAGTCTCCTCAGTGTTCAGCACAACAGGAGCACTATAGCTCCTGCAAGACCGTCTTGAGTTTCAGTTTAAGGAAGGGGGAAAGCCTTATGAATAACAAGTCTGAGCGCTATATGCTTTGTTCTGAGTAGTTTTAGCACATTATGTCAATTTAATATTGCGTGTGATTCACTAAGGATCTGTGAAAATTCTAACTTTATTTATGGGAAAGAAGTACGAAGGGGCCAAATACTGCCATTTTTGCCTATCCAGAATCAAGGAAAGGATTTGTGTGGGAATGCAGTGTATCAAAATGCAATGAGCTGTTCTCCCAGGGTGTTATCTGACAAGTACTATGTTGGCATTCTGAGAACTTGTCACATTCCCAATATTTTTTTTCATTATTACTTGCATTGCAGGTGTACTGAAGAGGCTCCATGAGTCATATTTATTATCCGTAGCAGGGGTACATTGGAACCAGGCATTCAGAACAATCTTTTCTGCCTCTTAAAGACATACACAGTTTTTTGTTTAAAAGTTTTTCTCTTCCCTTTTAAGTTAAAAGATTGATTTATGCATTCACCTCAGGACTGCCTTGAGCATGGCCTACTGTGGCTTTACCAATGCCCACCTTTGATTATTTTACCATGTGTTTTATTTGAAAGATATTGATGCAAAGAAGTAATGGTGAACAAGGACACTGGAGCAGACTTCCCAGAGACTTTGTGGAGTATCCTTCTCTGGAGACATTCAAACCTGCCTGGATGCGTTCCTGTGCAATTTAGTCTAGGGGATTGGACTAGATGATCTTTTGAGGTCCCTTCCAACTCCTAATGTGCCCTTTGCACTGTAGAAATATGAACAAAGTGATGCTCACTGCCCCGAGGAATTTGTACTTGAAGCATGCAAGAGCAGAGAGGAGAGGGATAGAAGAGACAAAGGCGGCTGAGGATTGTCCAAGATTTTTGTTTATCTGCCAGTGTTTTGACTAAACTTCTCTGCAGTTCTTTCAAATAAAAGGCGTAAGCTATTATATCTTTACTACCTTCATCTTGCTTTCAAACACTCTCATATTTTTAAACTGTGATCAATATACATTTTTATTATGTTTCCATTCTGATATTTTAGTCTTCCGAAAAACTTATTCCGTTCTCCTGGTTGTATTTATAGGATTTTATAACAGACCACTTAGACTGTTATGTTTTATTTTGAATTTTTATAACCAACATAGTTTTCCTCTGAAAGGTCTATCTTTCCCTCACTACCTCATCCTATTTTGCAGTATTCAATAAATCTGAAGGGCCCTTCATGTACAATATCCTTATCAAAGTCAATCTATTTTCACATTGCTACACTTTCTACTGATTTTTTTTTCTATAACTACTTCATGGGTTAGTTGTTCTTTCTTGTTATTGGATAGTCTGGTGCACAGTCTTATTTATTTTTTAAACAAGCCACCAACTTTTAACTGCCACTGTTTATTCAGTCCCAAGACCTAACAGTTAAACTGTTCAGCATTATATTGCACCCAATAAGGATAACAAGGATTTGAGTGCTTGAGTGATGTATTTCTAAAAGCAAACAATCTTCTGAAACAGTTGTAAAAAAATTCAGTGCACACAAAGATCTCTTTTTTTTTTCTCTTAGACTTAAGGAATAATGACCTTGTCACAGACCCCTTAATTAAGAGCCCAGCATTCCAGACAACATCAAGCATTATGCTGCTTTAAAAAAGAATCATTAAAAAGTTAATTTTAACTCTTCTTAATGTAGTTTTTTAGTGTTTGAGGAGACTGTGATGTTTATGTGCAGCCCCGAGAATACCCATGGCCAAGGAATATGTAGCATCCCATTAACAGCTGAGACCCAGCCTGTCTGCCCTGTAGGGCTATCGTAAAACTGTGTGGATGTGAACCAGTCTATGACCTCTGAAATGCAGACAGAGTTTAGTCCTCCTTGTGCCTTTCTCATTTAGCTATATAGTCATTGTCATATATATATTCTCATCTCTAAGCAAAAAACCCTTAACTCCTATAAATGGCAAACCACTCAAGACAAGATGATTTCAATGATCCTTTCTGGTCATGATCTCTTTCTGGTGCCTTCATAATGATCCCTTCATCCATCAAGCTAAAAAGTCAATTTGTAAGTAGAAATATTGAGGGGGGTAACTAAAAATTAGCCAATATTAACTATTCCCTACTTCTACAGAAGTCTAAACTCTAATGGACTCTGGTAAGAGAAATGGGCAAGCTATTTTCATGCCAAAATTTTATGATCAATAGGAGAGAAGTCTGTGTATTTACTAATATTCTAGTAACACATGTCTTAGTGATCAAATAACATCAGTCTCTTCATCATATTCTTAGGACAATTTTACCAATGTGCAACCCATACAATTCTTTCAGCGAGGAATCCAGAATAAAACTGACATAACATTTCCTGTCAAATACTTTTTAGCATTGAAAGTTGCTACACTTTTTCTGCCTCATGTTTTCAGCCTCACTTGCTGTATAAGTTGTCCATAAACCATGCTCTCCTAGAGTGCATACTTGCTGTTACTGTATCAACTCTACAAAGCTCCTGGTATTTGCATGTGCAAATTATAGCCATGATGCAATTTTCTGTTGATGGACATATTCCTGCTGTTAAAATCCACAGAAGTCTTGATGTGTATGTCTTATCTACTGCCTCCAGCCTACCATAAGTCTCCAGCCATATTCATTAGATTCAATTAGTGACATTCTTCCCTATGAGAATCTGTCATTATAAAATAGTCAAAGTAATGCTCAGAAAATAGTCAAAATACACACTTTTTAAAATAGCATCAGATGACTGAAACCACAGTAGACTAATATCCACTAGTTCCCATATACTTTACAGATCATTCTATAAAATTCAATAGAAATTTATAATGACAAATAAATTTATATGATTTAAATAAATAAAATGTATAAAGAGAATAAAAATGGAAGGAATGCGCCAGGACCTAACAATGCCATTTAATCCATTCCTTTGCTTTAAAACGAGACTGCTGACACTTGAACCTGTGTTTGATGGTTTTCAGCATCCATTTCCTTTTGAAATAGTATTTTTGCCAGCATTTATTTATAGCTAGTATTTCTGGATGATTTCAGAATTTTCATCTTTCCCCTTCTATAATCCTTTTGATATTTCCATTCTTCTAATTTCATCTGATCCTTGTTCACTATTGTACCTGTCTTGTTCCGTATAGTTTTCAGCCTCTGGGCAATTTTAAGGAGTAAAGTTTTATTGTAACTAATTAATTTTAGCCAAAATTCTTTTAAAAATAGGCAGAATATTTCTGCATTTTTCCTGGTTTCTTTCAGACTGTTTCTTTAATTTATTGATATCATCTTGAATTTCAGTCTTATCCTCTAACATACTTACAGTTCCTATAAACCTGATGCCATCTATGGATTTAATAAGCATAGTCTTGATTTGATCATGTACTTTATGTCATTAGCAAATCAGAGAGAAGGGAACTCTTCTTGCACTTGGACAGGAAACAGCTGATAACGTTACCTGGTTATGCACCACTGTACACAGTAATTTCATTTTCAACATGTCTCCCCAGTTTTCTTACAAGATATCAGTGTAAGACAATGTCAAAATGTCTAAAAGCTAAGATATATATTATTGCTTCTTCTTTCCTTATTCTTTCATAAAAGAATATTAGATTGATTTGACAAGATATCTTCTCCTTGACAAATTAATCTTTGCTGCTACTCTCTTCCTTGTTATCTTCAAGCACTTGCAAGTCACTTCTGATTGTTTGGTTTAGATTTTTTCTAGGATCTGAAGTGGACTTGTCTATAAATTTACACTTCATTTTTCCTCCCTTCATACATTAAGATTGCTTCTTTCCAGTCCAGCAGTACCTTTTATGTCCTTCACAAGTTCTCAAAGACAAGTGTTAATGTTTCTGTGATGGTTTCTGTCCATACTGAGATCAGTATCAGAAGTCCCAGAGATGGAGGCTCCACCACCTCCCTGGGCAGCCTGTCCCAGGGCTCTGTCACCCTCACTGTGTAAAAGTTCTTCCGCATGTTGGTGCAGAACTTCCTGTGCTCCAACTTGCAGCCATTGCCCCTTGTCCTGTCTCCACAGACCACTGAAAAGGGGCTGGCCGTTTCCCCCTACATCCCATATTTAAGATATTTATAAGCATTAATAAGGTCCCCCCTTAGTCTTTTATTCTCTAGGCTGAACAGTCCCAGTTCACTCTGCCTTTCCTTATAAAGCCTTCCTTCTCCTTTATCCATACCCAAAGTTTAGACTGAACAAAGACTTGATAAGTTAGCCAAAGAGGTCTTCGGTAATTTTTCTAACCTCTAACTGAAATACTGCAGGATTGCTTGGGAAATGGCAATTTACCCTGGATTATATTTTTTATGTCCTGGGCTCAGAATGGATAGAGGTAATTTCTTTCTACCAGCTGGTGTGGTGCTGTTTGGGATTAGGAGGAGAGCAGTGCTGTTAACACACTGATGTTCTAGTTGTTGCCAAGAAGTCAAGGACTTTTCAGCTTCTCACACTGCCCTGCTAACAAGAAGGCAGGGGGCATCCAGTAAGTTGCGAGGGGACATGACCAGGTCAGGTGACCCAAACTGGCCAAAGAGATATTCCATACCAAATGACAGCATGTTCTTTATAACTGGGGGTGGGCTGAGAGGCTGGGCAGTAGCTGGGGGTCTGGGGCTTGTGCAGCATTGATTTCAGAGTGATGGCATTTGTCTTCCCAAGTAACTGTTACATGTGATGGAGCCCTGCTTTCTTGGAGATGGCTGAACACCCACTTGCCCATGGGAAGTGGGGAATGAATTCCTTGGTTTGCTTTGCTTACACTTGTAGGGTGAAAGGCTGGGCAGTATGGGGGTCCTGCACAGCAGCTTGGGGGTCTCATACAACATCAGTTTTGTGCAGTTCATTACTTGTTTTGTGTGTATATTATCATCATCTTCATTTTCCGTGTGTCCTATTAAACTGTTTTGATCTCAACACATGCATTCTCCCACTTTCACTCTCCCAATTCACTCCCCCATCCCACCAGGGAGGAGTGAGTGAGCTGCTGCGTGGTGCTTAGCTGCTGGCTGGTGATAAACCACAGCACAATATTATTTGCTTTTATGAGACCTCCCGTACCATTCCTGTATATTTGTAAAAATCTCTGGAGTTTAGAAGTTATTAGTGGCACACAGATAGAGAGACAGAGAGAAGGAAAACAAATTGTCGGACACTGCACTGGAACCATCCCTGAGGGATCCCTTTGCTCACACTAAGGCCCATTTGTAGGTAAGAAGCAGGGCTACCCTACCTACCCAGATGAGTTAAGCCTATAGATTCACAGGGATTCCTGCTGCTGCACTAACCATTTTGGAGCTGCAGGTCCCCAAAGCACTTGGCATCAACAAATGAAAACAGCTACAGCCTGCTGAAAACAGCATGTTCGGTTTTGCATTCAGTGTGTAAACTGTAAGCTGGTTTCAACCATATTTTGTTACCCTTTGAAATGTTTCCTCAATAGTAGGTTGCACCATCTGTTGCACTGTTTGCCTGCATGTTTTGCTTGTTAAACTGCTCCCCCAGAAGCACACAAAAAACAGTAGTGATGCCTTTCAGGAAGATCTCTCTGTCCTCTGCCTGATTCCTCCCACCCCAGTGTTGCACCACACACAACACATGCTCCTCTTGCCCTTCCTCATGCTTATTTATTTTAGGACCTAAGCCAAAGTCCGCTATAAAACCTCAGAGTCTTTAAAATCTGTCCATGTTTTTCCTCATGAAGTCTGTAGGTATGTTTTATGTACTAAGGACAGAACTTCATACACGTCAAAGCAAAATGTTAAGATGAATCAACTCAGGGTTCATCAGGGAGCATGACCTCTGCCACAACTAATCCTAACCACTCATTTAAATATGGGAGAAAGTCTAGTGTTGATCAGATGTCAATAAGCTCCATCTTAATAAAACAACAGACAGAAGAATATTTACACTGCACTAGTATGTACTGTCTCACAGCTAAATGCTGGCATGTTGTCATGGCAGAAAGATACTCTGATGCAGGGCTTTTCTTTCCATCAGGTGTCTTCATTCTCAGTATCTAAGCAGCAGGAAAACCTTGTGTCAGCTTTTCTTCTTCTTTCCTAGTGCTTTTATTAAACCTGAGAGAGAAAACACAATGATTTTACATTAAATAGTCTCTAAAATGTGTTGGCAAAACCTTGCACTATACTGTACAATCTCGAATTGTTCCCTTCAAGAACTGGGTGAATGATGGAAGGGGAAACCCAGTGAATAATGCATTCAAATGTGACTGAAGAATAAGCTATGCAACCCAAAGATACTCAGGCAGCTCTGCTCTGAAAAGCATGACAAAATTTCCTCATGGCTTTAAGTCACCTCGGCAACAGGTACCAGTGAGGAGCTGAACTCATTGAATGGGAAATGGTTTTTCAGGATGTACATTTGCCTTGACACAGGAAGGCCTCTGTTCAACTCCTATCAAGACACTTCATCCTGCAGGAATACAAGGCCTGAATATCCTTCACAGAGGAATAAACATCTTTTTCTTGTGTCAGCTTCTGCCCGAGGGTCATACCTATCGGACACAGTCATAGAATTGATGTAAGACATTAATGTGACCCTCTAATTTCTCCCTACAGGTGCTATCTTAGAAAAGCAATATCACATCCTTGTCTTTTACTTGAGTTCCCAGACAAGAGATTGCCATACAGACAACCATAAATATTAACCTGCTTCCCAGTCTTGGATAGTAAATCAATTTTAAAAACTCAGCAAGGTCACCACAGCTGGAGCTTGATGTAAGAATCTCAAATATTTCTTATGAAAGGGGATGGCACCCAACAGATGAAAGAGAGAAGTCCATATATGAACTAGTCATTCCAGGCTTTCTTTGTAATAAACAGAGAAAAGCAAGTATTTCTAAAGTGAGTTTAGTCTCATTCTGAGTAGACATTTGAAGCAAATTTTATTCCAAAATGCTTATTACTTTCCATTGCCTGCAGCTGGAAGCTAAGATGACTTGTTTCTGATGCAGAGACTAAATATGTGGACACCTAACCTGGAGTGAGATAAATCTCCTACACCAACCTGGTTGCACACAGAGGCAGGTGCAGGCTCCATAACAGAGCTGTGTCATACATTGTGGGAGCACATACCACCCCAGCTAGTACTAATGTTCACCAAGCTTCCCTGGGATGGGAAATCTGTCCCAGTATTTCTGCATCCAATATGGTGAACCGGATACCAAGAGATCTGGCCTCTTGGAGGTTATTTCCTCCTCTACAAGCTTTTCCAGGTGGCTGAGCCCCGAACTAATATTTATAGAACTAAATATTTCTCTTCTCCATGGGAGGGAAACAGTAAAAGTACAGATCCCAATTTGTTTTTGCAAAGGGCTGGATATAACGACAAACTGGTCATTAAAACTAAGTCTCTTTTTCTTCTTTTTTTTTTTTTTCCTTTCATCCTTTGCAGATGCAAATAAACTTTCCAAGGATGAATCTGAACCCGTAAGTTTCTTTCTTGTAAGAAGGTTAACAGGCAAGTAAGGTCGTTTCAGGAAATCTGCACTGCTTCTTTGACCTGAAATACTTCTTGGATTACTACTCATAGAATTTGGTAGCTCCCAGGAGTCCCATCACTGAGCAGGACCCCACATAGTAGCATTTGCACAAACACAGACAAAAAAAAAAAAAAAAAAAAGACCCTCTTTCCAAATTGTTGATATTCTAAGGCAAGACACAAAACCAGACATCTCTTCAGAAAGTGAGTCTGTCCAGGAGAACATCCATCGTAGTTAGCTAATTTCTTTCACTTCGAGTAAGTGACTGCTTGCATTACAATGCCACTCATAAGAATCCTCAGCTTTCAAACTCAAAAAGAGATGAGCCACAGACTGTTGTGCCAACTGCAGCTCCTCCTGTTGCATGCCATTTCCTTAACAGTATTGCTTTCCTCAAGGTGCAGCACTACAGACCTATATCACCAGGTCAAAAAGTCCTCTAAAGAATATTTTTTCCTGACCTAGAGAGTTTCAATTCACTTTTATCTAGAAGTTCAATACAAGCAAAAAACTGATATAATAATCTTTGGAATATTTTTTCTTATCTGTTTTTCGGTATAGGCTACCTTACAACTTGACATACATTTAAAAAGCCTGCTCCTACCAGCATATGAGGACAAATGTCTATATTGTGACTATTTTCTCTGCTAGTCCCAATTTAGTCATCCTCACTGTGTTATTGTCTAGATGAATGAGTGATTCATTTCAGTGCCACCCACCACTGCTAGACACTTCCAAAAAATTCAGTGAAAAGATGTTATCACAATATGTAAATAAGAGTTAGAGAACTGCTTAGGTTAGAAAAGACCTTTAAAATCATCACATCCAACTATTAACCTAGCACTGCCAAATCCACCAATAAACCATGTCCCTAAGTGCCATATCTATGGTCTTTTAAATACCTTCAAGAATGGTGATTCAACCATTTCTCTGGGCAGCCTGGTCCAGTGCTTGACAACCCTTTCAGTGAAGAATTTTTTTCTATTTTCCAATCTAAACCTCCCCTGGAACACTTGAAGCCATTTCCTCTTGTTCTATTGTTTGTTACTTAGGAGAAGAAAACAACGTCCACCTCTCTATAACCTCCTTTCAGGTAGTTGTAGAGAACAATACGGTCTCTCCTCAGCCTCCTTTTCTTCAGGCTAAACAACCCCAAGTTCCCTCAGCTACTCGCCATCAGACTTGTGCTCTAGACCCTTCAACAGCTTTGTTACCATTATTTGGACACACTCCAGCACCTTGATGACCTTCTTGTAGTGAGGCACTCAAACCTGAATACAGTACTCAAGGTGTGACCTCACTACTGCCAAGTACAGGGGAATGATTACTGCCCTAGTCCTGCTCATCACACTGTTCCTGATACAAGCCAGGATGCTGTTGGCCTTGGCCACCTAGGCACACCGCTGGCTCAATATTCATCTGGTTATTGACCAATATCCCCAAGTCCTTTTCTGCTGGGCAGCTTTCTAGACACTCATCCCCAAGCCTGTAGTGTTTAGCATTGCACAGAGTAATAGTGACCTAAGTGGAGGACCTGGTACTGAACCTTGTTGAACATCATACAATTGGCCTTCTCCAATCAATCCAGCCTGTCCAGATCCCTCTGTAGAGTCTTTCTGCCCTCAAGCAGATCAACATTCCCATGCAACTTGGTGGTGTCTTCAAACTGAATGAGGGTGCACTTGATCCCCTCATCCACATCACTGGTAAAGATATTAAAGGTAACTGGCCCCAGTATAAATCTCAGCCACCAACTGGATTTAAGTCCATTCACCACAACTTTTTGGGCCCGGCCATCCAGGCAGTTTTTTACCCAGCAAAGCATACACCCATCGAAGTCATAAGCAGCCACTTTCTCTAGAAGAATACTGTGGGAAAGAGTATCTAAAGCTTTAGTGAAGTCCAGGTAGACAATACCCACAGCCTTTCTGTCATCCATTAATCAGGTCACTTTGTCACAGGAGCAGAACAGGTTAGTCGAACAGGACCTGTCCCTTCACAAACCCATGCTGACTGGGCCTGATCCCCTGGTTGTCCTGTAGATGTTGCTTGAAGGCACTCAAGACAATATGCTCCATAACCTTCCCTGGCACCAAGGTCTGACTGACAGGCCTGTAGTTCCCCAGATCCTCCTTCCCTCCCTTCTTATGGGTGGGCCACACATTTGCTAACTTCCAGACATCTGGGACCTCCTCAGTCAGGGCTCCTGAAAAATGATAGAAAGTGTCTTGGTGAACACAATTATGTAGAAAGCAGCCCAGTTTCCTCATAAATCTAGGGTATCTGATACTTTCTCAGGGTCTCTAACTGAACATTTGGGAGTTTAGGGAAATGGATTATTTTGAAGACATTCTACAATCATCAAAGTTAAAGTGTGACCGAAGTAAGACCCAATATTTCTGCATTTGTTCTTTCTACCCAGACTGCTGAAATGATAGACAGTAAATTGTATGTTTACACATAGCATATTTAAGAAGCAAACAATGAGTAACTGGAGAGGTAGTATCAGCTGAACTTTCATAATGAATGACTAAATTTCAGCTTGTTCCATTACCACACTACCAAAACCAGCCAAAACCTATAGACTATTGCAAATCAGAACATGGACCAGCCAGACACTCTGCTCCCTTTTTCAGTTAAGCAGGGTCCCACTAGAAGTTAGTTTCTACCAAGTCCCTTTTACATCTGCAGAGAAGGTTAAGGTCAAGGGTGTCTTCTTGGCTGAAAGACAGAGGCATTGGTTCCAGGAGAGTGGAGAATAAAGACAGATGGTGAGTAGAAGAAAATTAAATCATGGATTCAGCTCATCTAACTTCAGAGGTCTGCAATAGCAAGTCCATTTAAACTAGTTGCCTTCATTCCCATTGTGGAAAGAAACAGACTCTTGAAGGTACCAGATGAAGTTTTGGTCTGATCTAACAACATGTCATGTCACATGAAGCTCGCCAGACTGATCAACATAATCTGACAAATGACAATGATTTGGCTAGCAGGGAGCTGAGATAAACAGTGACCTATCAGGTTTTTGTATCAAGGAACAGCACAGTTTAAGACATCATACAAAAGAGAAGAATGAAGTGCCATGATATTCAGGAGAAGCCTTTCCAGTGCTTTCACAATATAGCAACTGACACCTCCGGAAACCAAGACACAGCATGGAGGATCTGAGCAATCAAAAATAATTCAAGTGCTGGCAAAAGTAGATCTCAGTTTCTTAGAGAATATTCAAATAAAAAAAGTATTGAAAAAAATGGACTATTATTCCAGTTCTTAAGATTTTTAAATCATGAGCTTGAAAAACAGCACATAACTCAACAAGCATTGGCAGGTGCCATGTCTGATTTCTGTTTAGATTTCACACTGTGCTTTAACTGTCACATAATGAAATAATGTATCTGTTAAAAGCTCATTGATTTTATTTACCTTTCTGACAAGTGGGAATTCAGTGCTACTTACCACCCTGTAGGACAGTATTTGCATACAACCTTTTGTGGAATTTCATTTATTTTGATTTATGAGACTTCTGAAATCACTGCACTCGTTGATAGCTGCAAGAGCAGATCAGTCACCATAATCAGTCCAAATTTATGCTAAAGAAGAGACAACATTAATTCCATCCAAGCAGCTTTATTTCAACTTGAATCATCTTTCGCAAGCAACCCATACAGTCTTCACAAATGTCCCAAAGATCTTGGAATGCATAAAACCAACAAACTTGAGGAGATAGGAATAAGAGTAGTCTCCATTTTCTCTATTTTTTTTTTACCAAATAAAAACTGAGCATATACAAATTTAATTAAGCTTAATTAAGGATTGGAGCATTAGTATTGCGATATAATTTTCAGGAAGCAGCAGAATCCAGCTACTAATAGGTGGAGTAGATAACCATGTGATAATCATGTTGAGGAAGGTGCCCAGCCACCTGAAGAGGTCCCATGGGCCAGGTGGGCCAGGGGGAGAAGTAATTTGGCTCAGGTCAATCCTAATAGGGGGTAATTAGCAACACAGAGTCTAGCTGAAGTCCTCTAGCCAGTTACATGCCCCAAGGGTCAGTGCTTGGTCCAGTCTTTGTGAAGAAAATCATCAGTGCTCTGGATGAGGGAACAGAGTGTACCATCATCAAGTCTGCTGATGACACAAAGCTGGAAAGACTGGCAGATACAGCAGAAGGCTGCACTCCCATTCAGTTGTATCTGGACAGGCTGAAGAGTTGGGCAGGGAGGAACCAAATGAAATTCAACAAAATCAAGTGTAGTGTCCTGCATTTAGGGAGGAATAACCCCAGTCACAAGTACAAGTTAGGGGTTGACCTGCTGAGAAGCAGCCCTGCAAAGAAGGACCTGGGACTCCTGGTGGACAAGCTCTCCATGAGCCAGCAACGTGCCTTCATGGCCAAGAAGTCCAATGGTACCTGGGGTGCAATGCCAGCTGGTCAAGGGAGATTCTCCTCCCCCTCTACTCTGCCCTGGTGAGGCCACATCTGGAGAATTTTTTCCAGTTATGGACTCCCCAGTTCGAGAAAGACAGGAAACTGCTGGAGACAGTCCAGTGGATAGCTACAAGGATAATGAGGGTACTGGAGCATCTCTTGTATGAGGAAAGGCTGAGAGACCTGGGGCTGTTTAGTCTGGAGAAAACGAAGAGGGGATCTCATCAACACTTACCAATATGTCAAGAAAATGGGGCTAGACTTTTCTTAATGGTGCCCAGAAACAGGACAAGGGACACTGGGCACAAACTGGAACACAGGAAGCTCCATCTCAATATGAGAAAACCTCCTTTACTCTGAGGGTTTCAGACCATTGGAACAAGCTGCCCAGAGAAGTTGTGGAGTCTCCTTCTCTGGAGATACTCAAAACCTACCTGGATGCAATCCTGTGCGACCTCTTCTAGGTCATACTACTTTATCACAGGAAGTGGACTAGATGGTGTCCAGAGGTCCCTTTCAATTCCTACTGTTCTGTGATTCTGATGGTTGCCAGTGCATGCAGCATCAGGGAAAAGGGAAATGGAGAATTAGCATCAGGCCCAGTGAAGGTAATCAGGGTCAGACACAGACCTGAGATGACCTGCAAGGGCATGGAGATGAGAATGTTGGTCCGTGTATTGGTGGAGACCATAGCCAAGACCTACGGCTGTGGGCAGCTGGAGACCAATGTCCTGTGGTGCCACTGCAGCAGGGACTGGTAGATCTGGGGGCCTAAAATCAGGTCCTTGGGATGGGAAGGAGGCCTTGGGGGTGGGCAGGGTCCTTAAAGCTTAGCAGAACCCTCAGGGCCCATACAATAAGTATAGTAACACTACTTTTGTTTATGAATAATCAGTCAAGTCAAATGTGTCAAATATAGATTACACCAAAGTGGAAAATTGCTATACAAAGATTTTTTTCTGACAGATGTCTGAGTAGCTAATACATTATTCCTCTCCAGTACTGATTATATATTATCCAGGAGACTGGATATTCCAAACCTGCCGAGATTTAAAGGCTAATGTTTTCTAACCAGGGAGAATGGAGTAGGGTTCATTTAGCTCAATACCATTTCTAAAATTGAGTTTTGACTGTTAAGCCTACTTAGCCAAATTCTCAGGTCAAATATAAAAAAAGATTAGGATGGTCTTTTTCCATGTTCAGTCTTAAGCTGACAAAACCATCAGAAAATCCAAAGTCTGAATTGGTACTATTTTCTTAAAATATTTCTGAAGAATTATCAGTGACACCTCTTCTTTGGGAGTTTTCTTCACTTGCTGTAACCACTCTGACACCATGGGTACCATTTAAGCACATCATACACACACACACACACACACACACACACATACACACGGGAGAGCAGGCTGCAGATGTGGATTTGGGGAATAAGGCACAAAGCTGTTGTTATCCCTCAATGCACCTCCACATCAGCTGCACCTGTGGGTGACAGTCAGAGGATCTGACCTGTAAAACTGAGGCAAACAGGGAGTTACTGTGGCCTCACATTAATATGTTTAACCAGAAGAAATCTCTGTGCAGAAGGTCTCCTTCTGTTGAGTTTTGTAGTGTTAGTATCATAGTCTTAAGGAGTACTGGATGGTATTTCTGAGTCATTTTGTCTTAGGCAGCAAATATGGTTCTTAATCCAGAACTTGCACTTTTTAGCAGTATACAGGAGGTGTGTTTTGCTGGTGTAAAACCTGCAGCAATTGCTGAAAATTCTTGCCTTCAGATGATAAGTGCAGTGGGCCTTTGATTCATTGCTTTCCTGGTTCTCTGTTGAATGAAGGATTACAACACAGCTGAGATGTGCTGCTGAACAGAATCTGCCAAACACCTGAACACAGCATTGTGCCTTAAACCATTTGTGTTCACGCTAACCTCTTTATGCCTAAACCTCACCCAGCACATGTCACCGGGTTTGATGGCTAACAAAGGTTTGGCACAGAAGGAGATTCTCCTTTGAAATAAATGGAATGACAAATTAACTCTGTCTGAAGACCCCATTGCCACACTGAAGATTGCTGGAGCCCCACCTCTCCAGGAACCACAGACTGTTTCTTGTCCCTCACTTGATGTGATGATAATTATATACCTGTCACCTTACCTACTTCTTTTAGCATGCAACTTGCACAATTTCCGCAGCAACCTACCACTTAGTTCTCTTCCACTTTTTAAATAGTGCTGACTGGTAGTTTTTAATTAAGACTTGACAGTTGAAATTTGCATTCCAAAAGCCAGATGAAGGTGCTGGAATTGGATTGTCTATTTTTTTTATAATGCAGAGCCTTCTACTGCACACAACCCTATCTGGAGAGCATAAGCATATCCTTACTGAGACCTTCCTAGTCTCTAGAGACCTTGTGTGCAAGGGTTTAAGGCTACTTCTCTGAGACCATCATGAATTGAAATTTTATGCTTTAATTTTTAGTTAACAGAGTATAAATAAGCATGCTGAGCGATTTCTGTAGCTCAAGAGGAACATTGTTCTTGTGTAATTCATTATTCATTCATACATGTCAGCTCAGAAAACAGCTTCAAGCAGATGGACAAACTGCTAAGAGTATTTATATGAATTTTAAGATTTAGGGGAGAAGGGCCCCAAGAATGAATTGCTACAACTTTAAAAGAGCTAAAATATATTCCTCAGTTTTCTGCAAGAGGCTCTGTGTCTTGCTAGATATTCTTGGTGACATGCATTTAGCTAGACAAATTTCCCCTTCATATCCACTGACTTCAGTAGAGTTTGTGCTTGATAGTGGTATAAGTCAAGTCATTTCTGATTAGGTTCTACAAGTTAGAGCTTTAAATCTGCTCCAATTAATGTTTCTTTTGAAGAAATGAGGCACATCTTGTACTTAAAGATAGGCCTCCAGCTTTTTAAGGATTTTCTATAAAATTTCACTGGTAATTAATCACTGCAGGTATCTACAGAGCCAAACAACTATGTGTAGCCTTTTGTACCAGTAACAGCACAAAACTGCAATTACAATAGAGTAGCAAAGATGGAGCTTACAAAGTCACATCTTCTGTCTGTTGCATGAATTACAAAGTTAAGGAGTACATTCCTGACCAAATCCCCAGACTTACAGATATTTTGAGAAAATGTGAATAAAAAGATCATGTAAGTTATTTGTGAAATTTCATCTTTTCACATTATTTCCTATGGATTCATCTCCTTCTTTATGCATTCTTTCCTGTGGGTGCTATATCACGCCCGAAACACAGCAGTGACAGTATAACTGTGAGGTTAGAGCTGAGGTCACATCCTCTATATTACAAACCTTATCTGAATTCTTTATATTTACTGTATCTTCTGGATCAAAATCTACTAGACTTTCTACTGTATTGCTTTTACAGCACTACATAAAGGTGTTTTGATTTGTTTCCTTTAAAAATTTAAGGAACAGTACTCCATTTTATGTCTGGTCACAGTAAGAAAACTTCACACTAGCAGAAGTGATAGAAATAAAAATACAAAAAAAAAAGGGATTCATTTTGATGTTGTTCCACATGCCAGAGCAGGGATTTCCCTGAAGCCTGTGGTAAAGACTATGGTGAAGCAGGTTATCCTGCTGAAATGCTTGGAGGATCATTTTGGAGAATATACTTACACTGCAGCCCATGGAGTCCCCACACCAGAGCAGGTGCATGCCAAAGCAGATATTGTGACCCCGTGGGAAGCTCACACTGGAGCAGGATCCTGGCAGGACCTCTGGCCCCGTGGACAAAGGAGCCCAGGTAGGAGCAGGTTTGCTGGAAAGACTTGTGACCCCGTGAGGAACCCACGCTGGAGAAGCTCATGAAAGACTGTATTCTGTGGGTAGGACCCAGCACTGGAGCAAGGGAAGAGTGTGAAGAGGAAGGAGCAGCAGAGATGAAGTTTTATGTGCTGACCTCAACCCCCATTCCCCTACACTGTTGGGGGTGGGGAGAACATAAAAGACTCAAGAGTTAAGTTAAGCCTAGGAAAAGGCAGAGGCGGGAGGGGGCGTAGGGTGGAGGGGAGATTAATTTTTGTTTTATTTCTTATTATTCTGCTCTGTTATTAATTGGCAAGAAATTAAATTAATTTCCCAAAGCCAAATCTGTTTTGTCCATGCTGGTATTTGGTGAACAACCCTTCTACCTTTATCTCAACTTACAAGGTTTTCATCTTATTCTTCCCCTTGTCCAGCTGAGGAGGGGAAGTTAGAGAGCAGCTTCGTGGGTACCTGGCCAAGGTCAACCCCACACATAGTATCTATTTTACCCATTTATGAATTCTTTTATTTCGTGAATAGAATAAATATATCAGCTAAGGCCTTCTGAAAGAAAGAGGTTGTTCCTTACATTGGAGAACTTGAACATACCTGAGAAAAGTTATTTTTTCATACTGTGAGGTATGTCAGGGAGGAACAGACAGAGATGCAAACAGCAAAAGTGGTGTACCAGATGTGAGAAAAAGGGAAGTGTCTGAGAGGAGAGAGAAGCAGAGATATCCTGGACTCCATGGGGACAAAACCAAAGCTTCCTGGAGGTTAGAGGAGACTGTGCAATATTTACCACAACTCATAAACTCAATGAAGTGCTTAAAACCCAGCTTGGGAGGAAATATCAAGTGGGTAAAGTAGTTGTTCATACCATCCTTTTAAACTTATCTTTCTGACTTAATAATTTTGAGTTTTGTCAGTGTGAAAGATTATGTAAATATTCAGTAATTGAACCACATTTTTTATGTTTAAAAGCCTTTTGGTCTTCATCTGCAAAGCTCAATATAAAGAAAAAGTAGTCCAGATGGAGCCATCATAGAGACCTAGCTGACTTGCCATTACAAGCCCATTGCCTCATGAAGATTTAACGCTCAGACGAGATGACTGAGTGGTAATAATATGTCCAACTTTAGTCATAACTCACCTAATGAGAAGTCTGACTTGGCACTGGAAACCTGGAAGTCAGATTTAAATCTCAGGTGACCCCTGCCCTGGCTGGGTAGGACACCCTTTCAAGTGCACAGGGATGAAAAAAGGAACAGAAAAATCTTCTTCCCAAGCAGAATTGTAAGTAAACTCTGAAATGGAGGAACGGGATATAAACCAAGTGTTTAATATGCAGGCAGCACAGACGGTGGAGAAGGCTGCAGTGAGCCAAGATGAATTAGCATCCCCTGGCTTGTAAAAGAAAAAGAAACACCACTTTTCAAACAAATCCTTCTGTGCAACAGCACCAGAACTTGCAGTGTGAATGCTGCCAAAAGTTTTCTCTTGGAGAAGCCTGGAGCTCATCAGTCCTTAAGCAGCAGCACTCTTCGGATTAGCTGATTCACCATATGCCTGGGTAACGGCGGAATTACTGGAAGCAGTAGTGTAAGCACAGCAAGATTGTCATATACTTTCTGAGAGGGCATGATGAGATCTCACACCAGTGACTCAACCATTCAGCAAAATGAGACAGAGCTAAATACTATACAGGGAAAAAGCGTGGTTTGACGTTAGAGAGAAAGCTAGACCAGATCTTGTCTAGTCGTCCCCTACGTTCTTGACCATCAGAAGCCCATTTCCACCAATAGGAATAGTAAAACTTGACTGACAACTACAGCATCCCAGCTGGATAATTCTTGTAGTTCTTTTAAAATCAAGAGCCAACACATTAAAGTAGAGATTGTGAGATTAGGATGTCTTCAATAAACTATTTTGGTTAGACAAAGCAAGTGTCTTTGAAATGGTAAGTCCTAACAGAGATTTCTCATCAGTCTTTTCTACCTTTTATTGTTTGACACTTACCTGGGTTCATCTGTATTTGGATTCATGTATGAGACACATCTGTGTTTGTCCATAGCCCCTGCTATCCTTCTACTCTTTGCCTTCATGTTTAATACATCACTGTCAACTTGGCCACTGAGTCTAGGTGTTGTAAAGAATAATATTGGAACCACATCTGATGGGAACACCATCAAGAACATCCCTCTGTAAATAACCTGCACTGTCTGCTGAAACTGAGCTGTTAGTTGAAATTGTTGCCTTAGATTTAGGAGGATACAAATTGGAGATGGATAGGCTTCTCTGGAGCTATTTTTAAATAATGCATATCTGTCTTTGTGAGTGGAGAGTGAAGTTCCTAGACTCTTGGGGTGCACTCACCCTTTGGAGGCACAGACACAATCAGCACCTCACAGCTAGGACTGGAGTGAGCTCAGCTGAAGAGATGCCAAGAACCTTTGTTGAAAGCAAAAGCTCTAAAAAACTGCATTACAGTTGAAAGCTGATAGAAAGAGCCTAAAGAATATTTTTGAGGACAGCTGAGCTGGTGAGATTACTTTTCTGATCCCACAGGGCCTTGAACCCCTAGATACCCAATGGTAAAGATCATAAGGACCTATGTGGGTCATAAAAATAATAAAAATATTTGGGATGAGGTTAGTAAAACCAGAGAGGCTTAAATATATTTTCCCAGAGAGGAGGAGAGCAAGTGAAGGAAAGACTTTTAGATTATGAAGGTCATAGGAACTAAAAAGTTTCTCTTCTAAAAAACATAGCACAAAGACATCAGGACAGAGGATGAAATGATGGGACAGTCCATGTAGAAGAAATAGAGGGAGTAAGTACTACATGCAGCCTGCAGCCACCTTCTGGAATTTACAGCTACAGGAGATCATCAAGTCAAGCACCATGTTCAGATTTTTAAGCAGGTTGGATAAGTTAGTTTTTAGCAATAATATGCAATGCCATGCAAGCTGTTGCACTCAGACAACAAAAGCTTCTATTTCAAGATGTAAACAAGTCAACCCATGGTGGTCAGTAAATGAACATCCATCTACACCTACATTTTATTAATCCATAATAGCTCAGATATATTTCTAGAGACTCTTACCTCATAAAGCCAAGTGTTCACCTTTGGCAGGAACATGATATGGATCTGTAAGGACCAATGGTGTAATGTGGGATGACACTTTTTAGGAACCAGTGCATGATCTTTGTGGGTGTAAGAAAAGCAGATGGTAGGAAGGCTTAGAGCTGACTCCTATAAAAACTATAGTATACTGCAGAAAACCAGATGCAGGTACAAGTGGGTGTAACTTCACTGAAGTCTTCTGCCAGGTGCTGAGAATCCAACTTGTTATATTTCAAACGCCATCGTGGGTTTTTATTCCCAGTGTATTCTTTACTTGTCGAACATGCATAATGGTGGGATACTTTATTTTGTAAATGTGACAATCAATGTCTTCTCCACGTTTTGTAGAGGATTAAAGGCAGGAATTGGAGGCACCAGCATCACTGTCAGATTACCCAACAAGTCAGTCAGAGATGGCAGGCACTCTATTGACAGAGCTCACGTTTTAGATTCATCCTCCACATGAAATATTGAAAATGTTTGTAGCATTCTCAGCAGGTGTCATATCACTACTCAGTCCCAGGTTATAATTAAAGCTCATTATTTATCTGGGAAAGGTAAAAGCAAAATTTAAAAATAATATGAAAAACCCTTATGGAAAACTCATCTTCTGAACTTCTAGAGAACTGGAAAACTTTTGAAAAGCTCTCTTCATTAGTAGCTAAATTCCTTTCCCATCTAAAAAGCTGCTTCTGGTTATTTTAGCAATTGCCTAAGTGCTAACACAATTAAACTCAAGGAATTAAAGGAAGAGCTTTGGTTCTTAAAGTTAGCTGATGAAAAAGAATACAGTCTTTCATGGAAAATCCTATATAGATATTGGTCTAAGACTGAAATACAAATGCTGGGATGCCTTGAAGAAGACAAATTGGAAAATCAGATATTTGGGTTTCATATGAAAAAATACACTATGTGAAAGATATTTTTAAACTTTCCTAAAAGGAAAAAAAAAAACATTCACTTAGTTTTGAAATTGTTTATCTTTTTTTGAAGTGATCAACTGGCATATTTCTTTCAAAATCTTATACTTTTTGTAGCATTTTCTCCTTTCTCTCCAATTTGATTTTATGCTCAGGAAGACAAGTAAGTATTAGAAATCTTTTCTTAACAACTTGACAATTGTTTTAATTTATTTTGTTCTTCAATGTGAAATTAAGGAAAAGTCAAAATGTTTTGGTACAACTCAAAGGATTAAAAAGTTGCTATGAAAATTTCAATCACTTTTTCAAAGACTTCTTTTCATCATGAGAGAAATATTTTTATGGGGATTTGCATGTCAGGTCTCCATAACAGTTTCTGAGAAACATACTGTCTTTCTGAGAAGATGGAGTATATGAAAATTAAGGATAATTCCAATCCTTCACTGTTTTGACACAATAAACATACTTGCTAAATCACAATATAAGAACAGCTAGCTCAGAATCAAATGGAGATATGATCTAGAATGCATTTGAGATCAATTTGCCAATGTATTATCATAGAATCATAGAATCATAGAATGGTTTGGGTTGAAAGGGACCCCAAGGATCATAGAGGGTCAATCCCCCTGCCACAGGCTGGGACACCAACCTCCAGGCCTGGATCTACACAAGGTTGCCCAGGGCCCCATCCAACCTGGCCTGGAACACTTCCAGGGATGGGGCATCCACCACCTATCCAGGCAGCCTGTTCCAGCACTTCACCTCTCTCTTTGTAAAGAACTTTCCCCTAATATCTAATCGAAACCTTCCCTGCTTCAGCTTTAGTTCATTCCCCCTTGTTCTGCCATTATCTACTCTTTTAACAAGTTGATTCCCCTCCTGTTTGTATGCTCCCTTAAGGTCTGGAAGGGTGCAACGAGGTCCTCCCTCAGCCTTCTCTTCTCTAAGCTAAACAAGCCCAGTTCCCTCAGCCTCTCTTCGTAGGGGATGTATTGATCTCACTAGAATTGTTCCGAAGTAAACCAGCAATAAGGTATGAGGATTGTCTGGTTCTTGGAGTGAACCTGTTACCAGTAATGACAGGTATAGCTTGGAGTCTTGTAGTCTGGTCTCACCATCTTGCAGTTTGAGCAAACAGTCACAGCTGCTTTAATAAAGATTCTTGAGAGGTCCGGATAATTGGCCAGAAGTAAAATCAGTTCAACCAGGGGAAACTACAGGCTCTTTCCCACTACTGACCCTGGGGCAGAAAACATTTAATTCATAGAGGACTCTTCCTCTGTTTACTCATAGACTCAATCAAAAGAAACCCGCTTCTAATCCGCAGTGAAAGCAGAGATCCCCTTAAGTGCATGAGCTGTGGATAGTAACCTTTGGCTCATTCCCAGAACACACATCTTGCTTTCCTGCAGGATCATCACAACTGCACCTCATTTAAACCTTTATGCTCTCTGGCAGGAATTCCCAGGCAGGCACGGTAAAGGCTGTCAGGAGAATCTCAAATTCATTGCCAGTTTACACATTGACTTTATGAGTTCCCAATGCTTCCTCATCGCCTACAAACAAGTCAAAAATTAAATCAGTTGGAGAACTGAAATCAAGGAGCATTGACCAAATCCATAGCAGCATATTTCACTGTTAACTTTCAAAATGCTTCTTCAGAGGGTAAGAATTATCAGCACCATTTTGCATGTTAAGAAATTGAGGTATGAGGACATGAAGTCATTTTCCCAGAGTTATCTATCTCATACAGAAAACAATGTGTCCTGAGTCCTAGCCCAGTCCTACTGAAATTGATATGCAAGGTCTCAGAGGTGGAGAAACATTCAGGTGCGAGTCCCAAGCTGTGAGTTAATAAAAGGGAAAAAAAGAGGAGGAAGAGGAAGAGGAAGAGGAAGAGGAAGAGGAAGAGGAAGAGGAAGAGGAAGAGGGAAAAGGGAAAAAGGAAAAGGAAAAAGAAAAAGGATGATAGCCCTGAAGGATACCTCCTAGTACACCTGGTACCTATCTTGTTAACAACAAAAGGTCAAGATGTTTCCTCAGCCACTGAATTAAGCTCATCTCAGTTTACTGAGGCTATTGGTTATCAATCAGCAACGTTTGCCTGTAAATCATCCAAACTCCACTGATTTATAGCTGTTGTGGTTTAGCCCCAGACTGCAGCTGAGCACCATGTGCCACTAGTTTGATCCCTCCAACAGGACGGGGGGAGGGGGAAATAAAAGAATAGACAAAGGCGAAGCTGGTGGATTGGGAAAAGGACAGTTTACTGAGACAGTAGAGGGAGGGAGAAATAACACTAAAGCGACTTCATCACAAAATAAATAAAACTGGTGATACACTATGCAGTTTCTCACCAGACTATACAGCTCAGACCATAGAGCTCAGAGCTGCCCTGAAGCCGGACCATCCCCAAAACCGTGCATCCTGAAGCCACGTGACCCTCTCTCACAAGGCCCCTTTATGCTGAGCATGACATCATTTGTATGGAATACCCTCTTTGGCCAGTTTGGGTCACCTGTACTGGCTGTGTCCCCTCCCAGCTTCCTGGGTGCCCCTTGTTTCTCATTAGCAGGGCAGTGTGAGAAGCTAAAAAAATCCTTGACTGCTTGGCAGCAACTAAACCATCAGCGTGTTATGAACACTGCTCTTATCCTAAATCCCAAACACAACACTACACCAGCTGCTAGACAGCTGCTATCCTTGCTGAACCCAGGGCAACAGCACAAACAAGGTTATATACCCACTCACTGGTTGTCTCTGTTCACCTCCAGGCACCCCACAAAATCACAGAATCACAGAATCGCAGGGGTTGGAAGGGACCTTGAGACATCATCGGGTCCAACCCCCCTGCCAAAGCAGCTCCCTAGGACATATCACTCAGATAGGCGTCCAGGCGGGTCTTGAATATCTCCAGAGAAGGAGACTCCACCACCTCCCTGGGCAGCCTGTCCCAGGGCTCTGTCACCCTCACTGTGAAAAAGTTCTTCCGCATGTTGGTGCGGAACTTCCTGTGCTCCAACTTGCAGCCATTGCCCCTTGTCCTGTCTCCACAGACCACTGAAAAGGGGCTGGCTAATTCCCCCTGCATTCCATGCTTAAGATACTTATAGACATTAATTAGATCCCCCCCTTAGTCTTCTCAAGACTGAACAGCCCCAGCTTATTCAGCCTCTCCTCACAGGGGAGATGCTCCAGGCCCTTAATCATCTTCGTAGCCCTTCTTTGGGCTCTCTTAAGAAAAGGAGAGTTTCTGTCCTTTATAAGAAGGGGCAGGTCATTCAGGAGGACCACAATGATGTGAGGTTATGCAGGGAGTAATTTAGAAGGGCCAAAGCCAAACTAGAACTTAATCTGGCTACTGGAACAAAAGACAGTAAAATATGTCTCTACATTTTGAAAGACAAAATACTTCGGAAGATCATTGTGATGATAAATTGATTGATATTTTTATTACAGTGATTGGAAAAGTAAAAGGGTTTTGATAAAAACAGTGAAGTTCAATTAAGTGTTGCAATGCTGCTTGGTTTCTGATGGATGAGTAAGTCATACATCCTATGATTAAAATGTAAAGAAAAGCCCCAGACCTTCCATGTGTCTACATCACAGGTCATAGATCATCAAGAAAATCGAAACATCTACTAGATTTTCCATATTTTGGGTCAATTCCACCCACCAACTCAAGATGCAGAAAAATTAGCAGGTCAATGCTTGTTATCTGGCAGGCCTGATAATAACGACTCCAGGAAAAAAGAAAACATCCCCTGAATTACAGTAAAGACAGGCCAGCTGGCTCTTGAAAGCTGAGAAGATGCGATATCAGCCCCATGGTTGTTTGATAGGGAGAGAGAAAAACAGGTGATAAAGGGATGAGACCAGAAATGTGAAGTATGCTCAGCATTTTGAACTTCAGGTTGAACCCATATTCCCAGTAAACACTTCTGCAATTGCTGTATTTAGTTTTGAATGTAACTTTGCCCCTTTCAGTTGTCTACCCTGACTTAGCAGCGTGTGCATCTCATTTCACCACCAAAAGGTAAGCCCTGGCATCTTGGAATACAGAAGGCAGAAGACAGTACTTCAGACATTGTCTTCTCTGCAGCACCCTCGGCATGCTCCTCTTGCCTGGCATCTCATGTGATTTCACAGTGAGCATGAAAACTCTATACACATTCTTGTTCCCAAGGGAACTTGATGTCTGAGTTATTTGTACCTAACACACTGGATTCTCCCTGAATATTTATAGGCCTTGAAACTGGAAATATGTTTCAGACAAGAAAATTCTGAGCATGAGTCACATAGTTGATGTCCTACATTTATGTTTATTTATGTATTGTTTTACAACAGATCCTAAAATTCCAGTCTGTACAGTAAAATGATTAACATGTTTGGCAAATTGACAAGCCTTCACAGCAATTACAGACAGAACTGGAGCTGCTAACAGCCCAAGACAGATCTCCATGTAGCCTCTCCTTTTCAAGTTAGGGCCAGGTTGCCCTAATTTTACCTTTAAAGTTCCTTGGCACAGATTAAGTTATCCACCACATTTATATGATTTTACCAGGTGGATGTTACTGACATTTGATCCTCAAGAAAAGTCTCTATATTTTCATTACTAGCACCTTCTGTCAGTAATGCCTTCCTACAGTTAGTTCCTTCCCTGACTAGTCACCAATGCTGCTGTGATCCCTTCCATACATGGAAGAGCATTTACTAAGGAAGAGTCAGTAGCAAATTCTCATTTTATATCTTTTCTGCCTGTCTTCAGATAAACCAAAGTTTGTTTTCAAATGCCTTGAGTTAAAAGCTTAAACATCCTCAGCTCTTACTTACAGCAAGCTGTAAGTGGTAGGTATTTCTGACTGAGACCAGATGTTTTTGAGCACATCTGTGAAGAATCAGCATTTGTCTGTGAATTCTGCATGCACAACAATTTATTCCACAAAGCTATCTCAGCTGAATTTCCTAGAAGAGTAGCCTGTAAAACAGATGAACTCATATATCTTCTCAGGTATGATGTCTTTTTTGGCAGGAGGAGCAGACTCTTCTCCATCAGCAAGGTAAGATACTGCTGGAAGTCAAGGTTGGCTATTTTTCATTCTGATCCTAGTTACAGTAGTAAAATCCTTCACTTTCGTAAGAGCCAATGACAAAACATTTTTATTTAGATCAATCTGCACAAACTTAATTATGCTTAATTTTCTCATTTGATTCACTGCTTGTTCTTACATATAAACCACAATATAAAAGCATGCAGGACATAGGAATAAAAGAACAAAGCATGGGAGGATCTTGATATTTGATTGGGAAACCATAAGTTAAAAATGGGTTATCTTTCATACCATGTGGAAAAATGAAAAACATAAATGCAGGACCATCTTGATGGAGTTTTAGAGAGCAAGTCATGCTCCAGACTGTATCACTCTGTATGTATGGTAAGCAAAGCTGGATATTAAGCAGCACAGGCAGCTATGACTAGGATTAAACTTCTTTCACACTTTCCATCAAGAGACCGTTTAGTTTTCTTCTAACTGCCAAATTTTAACACTACAGGCTTTAATCTCTGAGGTTCTGCCACCAGCTAAATAGTTTTGCATTTTTAACTTAAACAGAGAAGCTATATCTGAGTGGAAAAGGGTTTTTTTGCCCATGCTTAAAAGAAAAGGGGGGGGGAAGTGCATTTATCCTGCACTTATCTATTTCACTGAATTCTAGAACTTAAAGCATCAAGAACCTGAAAATTTGCAAGGAGGGGAGAGGGAATGTCCCAGTATCAGTGATACACCTTTTTCTTCTTCTACTTAAAATGAAAAGTAGGAAATAAAGAAGCAAAGAGCCCAAGAGTTTCTGCCTCTGAAAAAATTCCAAATTGGATGTTGTGTCAGTTTGGAAGACACATTTTCCACAGATTGTGACTCCTCCCAGTGCGTTCCACCGCTTCCAGCTTCTTTGTGCCATTAGATGTTCCACACACTGGGCACGGCCTTCCTGCAGGAGCTCAGCAAGAGCTTTTCATGTGCTCGTTTGTCTCCTCAGCAGCACAGCATTGCAATGTGATGTTTTCCAAGGAAAACTGAGGAACTGTGTATATATGTACAATATACATATTAGAAACCTTGGGACCATGAATTCAAACACTTTAAAGCTGGGAGGTTGTAGAATTAGTAGTGCTTTTGCAAATCTTCATTCAAACCCAGTGTGTAACTGTGTCATGGTAAGAGGGATTACTCAGTCGTGTTTTTCTGGGATATTATTCCTCTCAATTTATGTTAACTGCCTAAAATATAGCTGTCAATAAATATATGGCTTTAATGGACAGCAGGAGACTGGCCACCACCATGGGTAACTCATTGCATACTGTAAGAAGTGTTTGTTTGAGTAAATATAGGGAATTTAGACATTTCAGAACAGAACTTTTGCATTTCAGTGGGCAGCTGAGGTTAGAAATTTCGGAATAATTATGGAGAATCTTCATAAATGTAGTTGCTTACAGAATTAACTGAGGTGAGGCAGATTGCTCAGGTCAGTTCAGGACCTAACCTTGTGCAAGGGGAGAGTTTATGTATGTTGGAGGCTACCTCCAGTAGTTGCTAGTTATGCATATCATAATATAATAACTACAATAATATAACTAGTATTACTAGCTATGCATACTGACTCCCTGATTGGTACCTCAGCGAATTTAATCTTTTTCTCTATCTCTGTTCTTAAGCTCCCCTTCCTGTATTTCTCATAGAGATATCAATGATAATTGGAAATGCTTTCTGAAAGATTTTTTAGAATTTCCTTCCAATCTCTTCTTACTGTTGAAGGAGTAATGCCTCAAGCTTTGCTGGAGTATGCAGGAAATGCTAATCCAGGTGCAAATGCTTGTGTACCTCAATAGAAGTTCATCCCAAAGCTCCAGTACCAAACACCTGCAAACTGTAGTGAATCTGATTTCAAGATGTGATTTATATTGAAACCTTGATCCTAGCATACAGCACTGAAATAACTAGTGAAAGAGTACAGACTCTGGAGAGTCTGAGATGTCTGTACCAGCCAGCTGATAGAGGATGGAAAATAAAGTATGTTGAGCCTGAACTTGACAGGGAAGTTAAGGTAGCTTGCTTTTTTGCTAATGACCTCTGAACATCCCAAATCCCTTTTCTGGAGCCTGTGTCTCGGAGTGCTCTTTACAGCTACACTAAGAAATTTTTTCTCTGGGATAAATAAAATTGAGCAGACAAAAGAAGCATTTCAAAAGCAAGGGGACTTTTTTATGTTTGCAGGGTGAAGTGAAGAGATCAGGTCAAATCTTAGCTATGTCTAAGAATTTTAAGATGTTCATATACCATTCTTACTGCAGTCCTCTCTACTTCTCATGCCGAGCAAGTTGTAGAAAAACTGTTTTGTGTCTTCTCCTTCTATTGCATGAAAGTAAAGCATATGTTCATCTGTTCAAATGTATGGATTTCACTAGTCATAGATATGCATTTCTGTCAGCTTTGAAGAGAGGCTTCCCGGTTCTCTACATTTTCTTTCTCTTCTTCCTTTCTACTCTGAAGACAAAAATAAAATAAACTTTCTCTTTGGTAAGAAGAATTTTAAAAATGTGTCTGCTACTGCATAAACAAGTCCCAATATTGTGTAATCTTTCCATGGAAACTAAACAAAGTAATTTACTTCATCACTGTGTTAAATGCAAATAAACTCACGTTTTAGCAGTGCTGCCTGTCTTTCACATAAACATTGCTGCACAGTAGGATAAGATGATGTCTGAGTCTATATCCATATTAATAAACTAAATAGGACCCAAGCATAAACTTGAGCCTCTGCACCCCATTATCCACGGATAATCTAGGTCCAAAAATAGATTCTTAGCATAGTCCTTTACACGGTTTTGGCCAGTGTCAATTTAGCACTTTCCCAAATAATGGCTTAAGTCTTTCCAGCATGCCTTCCTATCAGCCAGTCTTGCAGGGCAACAAGTCAAATATCTACTTTCAATCTCAGCAGCTTTTCTTTTTACCGAGTCCGGCAATTAGGACATGACTTAGCTTTATGAGGAGCGGCTGAGGGAGCTGGAGATGTTTAGCCTGGAGGAGACTGATAGGAGACCTTATCACCACCTACAACTACCTGAAAGGAGGTCATAGAGACATGGGTGATGGTCTCTTCAGTCAGGTGAGATAGAACAAGGGGAAATGGCACGACGATGCACCAGGGCAGGTTCAGATTAGATGTAAGGAAAAAGTTCTTCACTGAAAGAGTTGTCAGGATGTGGAACAGGCTGCCCAGGAGAGGGATGAGTCACCACCCCTTGATGTGTTTAAAAAAGGGTAGGTGAGGTACTTAGGGATATGGTTTAACACAGGACAGGAACAGTTGGACTCGATGATCTTAAAGGTCTTTTCCAACCTCATGATTCAACCCGTTTTTTGTCACAACTGTACCACATTCTTAGTGAATGTGAAAAAGCCACATGCTGTGAAGGATGCCTGATGGCTTGTCAAAGGGGACAAAAGTATTTACTACAGTTGGAAATGGACAATAAACCAACACCCTGCCCTGGGACTCACTACGGCTTTTTTAACTGGGGTTAACTGCATATAATCAGCAAATCAGACTGCATGAATTCACTACATCCAGAGTGCACCCTCCAGAGCATTTGGGGGGCCTTGTACCAGAGCATACCACAGGCCTGATACTCTGACATGCACTCTGGAACAAGCAGCCCTGTCTGGAGTGCTGGAGCCACCTTTGTGGCTAACAGCCAGGGCTTGCAGAGCTTGGATGTAGACTGGCAACTGCTTTTTCAGCGTGGCAGGGTCTTTGGACCAGTTTGGGATTTTTTTCTCAGCAGTAAAGAACTACCAGGCTTAAATATTTTAATTTGTCATTTTGAAGTAAAAGCATGCACCTCACTGCTAGGAGGCTCAATTTACCTGGAACTTTGATTGCTTTGAGGGGAAAATTCAACAAAGGAAAATTGTGTTCCAAGCATATGAAACACTGAGGGACTAATGTATTAACAGGGAGCTTTAGTTCTCTATAGCTTTGGCAACGTGACATATAAAGAGCTGAGGCTGAAAAGGAGCTGAGAAATATTCTTAAGGGGAAATGTTTTTCACAGACCCCTGTCTCTCTTGGCACAAAAACAATATGTTCTAATTACTGAAAGTATGTAAGAACAGTCACACTTTAATGTTAGAACTGAAAGAGGCTAAAGAAACTCCAGCAGAAAGTGCACTGGGTTTCTCCCAGGCACTGCAGAGTGAAATGTTCCATTTTGTTTCCAGATTTAGTTCACAACATTGCTTTTGCTTTTCACTCTGAATCTGTGAAAAGCCCAATCTCTGCTTGGCTCTGACAGTCAAAAATATCCCATACAGTAAACACTCCAGGAGAGGGTATTCATCTCTCTGATGGATGTATTCATCTGTTTTTCATGCATCTTGATGCATTTTTCCCCCTTCTGTTTTTTCTAGTTGTTGTTTTTTTTTCTACTCTCCCTTAAACTAGCCTTAGAATTTCAATCATAGAAATCATATAAGATTTTAATGATGCTTGACGAGGTGCTGAGATTTGCCACAGGGCACAAGCGAGGAGGCAGTCTCCTTTCAGAATGAAGATGGTGATCAGAAGTGCTTCAGTAGTAACTTTTTAAAAACTATTTGGGTCTTTTTAAAGTATTCCACCTGTCAAATGCTTTTTATTGAAATGAAAATAAGTAACAAATAAGTCCATAAAAACATAGAGGAGGGGAAATATCAAGGTTGCGTACATTCACCCCATTTAACCATTTTATTTGCATGCCAGTTGTCAGACTTTTCTATTGAACTCCCCAGTGGAAAGGTGACATTGAGAATTGCTGAATGAAGACCGAATTTTTCCTGCACAGCCCAATTACAGAACACCTGTGCTAAATCACTCCATGCTGATTCACTGCGATCATTCATAAAGCTCAAGAGCCCTCAAACCATCTCTTTCCTCATCTGTAGTGAGGTGGTGATGGTGGGCAAGTGGCTTCAGCATGAAACATGAAAGATTGCTCGTTCAGAACCTCCTAAAAAGGGCTTTTATTTTGTTTAGTTTTCATGGCAGCATTTGCCAAGAGCACCTGGGCTACTCCACTTGTCTCTCATATATAATTTATTTTTGCGTCAATTTTTAACATCCTTGAAAGGGGACAAGAGCTGCTACTGGCATAATTGTACGTCATAGTTCCAAGTCAGTCTGAATGTCAATGGTGCTCCTACACCAGAACCAATCCATCTTTTTCCCAATGCTGCTTCCTAGAGAAACTTCCTCTGGAATTGCACTCATGCTATGGAGCTCTGAGTCACTGTGTATGAGGCTAATGTCTTTTCTCAGCCAGCTGATCTGTAAAGGCCTGTTTGCAAACTGAGAATGTGGACTCTGTGTGGTGAATCACTTATGCCTCACAACACACCTGTACCACATCCATCCTAGAACAAAGAGACTTTTATATACCCCATGATGGAAAGAACATGGGCTCACACTTCTGTCTGCAGAACAGTGTTTTTCAACCCTTTTTTTTTCCCCCACCTTGTAAAACCGACAGAATTTTCCAATACAGCAAATTTGTGCTGTCTGACACCACTTTCTTTAGCTATTTTTCATAGCTCCTTTGGAAATAGTCCACAACTCCTGCAATTCAGAAACTGAAAACCATCATTTCATTGTGCTCCAAAGTATTTTTTCATCACTCCAAAAGGAAACTTTGTTTCCTGCAGAACACATCCCCAGTGAAACAGGATTCAGCTTTGGTCATGCCATGGTCCACGCTGTCATATTCGTTCATAGAAATTAAAAAGTAAAATAGGATGCTGTGATAGCCTCCAGTTGAAGTTCTCAGAATAGGGAAAGAACAATGTCACAACCTGATGGACTGGTGTATTTATAGCATGAAATCAAGGATTATTATATACCTAGAGGTCTCTAACCCCGTCCCTGCATGATCAGAGAGCAACTCAATACTCTTCCACTGCTGCTTCAACTACTTGCACATGCCCTTTTTAGGTCTGAATGCAGCCTGCTCAGGCCCTGGCAGCAGACTGAGGCTCACAGAGCTGTGCTCTTCTTCTGAAGCCCTCTGGGTCCAAGAAATTTTATTGTAAAGCAACAGTTACTCCAGCAGCACTGGGGGACTGTGCCGACCATACCTAAGGATCCACATGCAAGACACAAGAAGTCTACCAGTCTCTTCTTTGTGCACTACTTCACAAACTGTTTTATATGTTGACTACCTCTGTCACCTGCTCTCTGGGCCTGGCTTTTGTACAGGCATCTCCTAGCACAGGCTTAAAGGGTATTTGACTCCCCCTAATCAATGGTGAGCTAGAACAAACCTGCAGAAATCTTTTATCAAGGAGAGCTGCCAGATTTTGTTAGAAAGTGGTAGAGATACCATTACCTTACTCGTAGCCATAACCAAGAGCAGCAGATACATGCCCATTCCTTAGAGAGGTCCCAGATCCCTGACAAGGTGCCTACAAGGTCAAGAAGATCTCAAAGAAAGATTGAGCGGAAACTGATGCAAAAACTCCAACATCTGTTAGATGTACTTTGGGCATAGCTCTAATATAAACCTGCTTTTGTTTTAGAAAACTTTAGAATAAGTTTTTGAAACTTCAGAAGAAAGCTCAAGAATGAAACTACTTCCAGGCAGTATTGACTGCCAGCGGACCTGGAACCATGTGTAAATGTTGGAGTTACCTTATTTGTCCTTGGACAAATTCCCCATCTTTTCCAGGGGCAAAGGAGCAATGATGAGTCTACGAATGCAAATGCCATAAACACTGTAATCATGGTGCAAGCAAAACTAGCACCTGCTATTACAGTCATAGTACCTGAAATTAGAACCATAAAATCCCAGACTGGTTTGGATGGAGAACATCTTAGAGATTGTCTAATTCCAACCCTCTGCCATGGGCAGGGACACCCTCCACTTGACCAGCTTGCCCCAAGCCCCATCCAACCTGGCCTTCAACACTGCCGGAGAGGGGGCAGCCAGAGCTTCCCTGGCAAACATCTTCCAGCCCTTCACCACCCTTACAGGGAAGAATTTCTTCCTAACATCTAATCTAAATCTCCCCTCCTTCAGTTTAAAACCATTATCCCTTGTCCTATCACTCCCTGCCCTTGTAAACAGTCCCTCTTCATTTTTCTTGTAAGACCCTTCAGGTATTGGAAGGCTACTATAAGGTCTCCCTGGAGCCTCCTCTCCTCCAGGCTGAACAAGCATAAGACATTCTACTTATCTTGATAACAGAGGTGCTCCACTCCCCAATCATGTCTGTGGCTCTCTTCTGGATTTTCTCTAACAGCTCCATGCCTTTCTTGGACTGGGAATCTCAGAGCACTCCAGGTGGGGTCTCACCAGAGCAGAAGAGAGGGGCAGAATCACCTCCTCCAACCTGCTGGTCACACTGCTTTTGATGCAGCCCAGGACATAGTTGGCTTTCTCAGCTGCAAATGCACTTTGTCGGCTCACATCGAGCATATCCACCAACATTCTCAGTTGTTCTTCTCAGGGCTGCTCTCAATCCATTCTCTGCCCAGCCTGAAACTTTGCTTGGGTTGTGTTGATCTATGTGCAGGACCTTGCTCTTGGCTGTGTTGAACTTTATTATGTTCACAAGGTTCCACCTCTCAAGACAACCAAGGTCTCTCTGGATGGCATCCCTTCCCTGCAGTCTGTCAACCACACCACACAGCTGGGTGTCATTGGCAAGCTTGTTGAGGTTCCACTCAATCCCACTGTCCAACAAAGATGTTAAGCAGTGAAAGCCTCAATACCAACCCCTGAGGAACACCATGTGTCATTGATTTTCACCTGGACATTGAGTGCAACTCTCTGAGTGCAACCATTTAGCCAATTCCTTATCCATCAAGTGGTCTATCTGTCACATCCTTGTCTCTCCAATTTAGAGACAAGGATGTTGTGCGATACAGTGTCAAATGTTTTGCACAAGTCCAGGTAGATGATGTCAATTGCTCTTCCCTTATCCACAAACACTGTAACCCCATCATAAAAGGACACCAAATTTATTTATTTATGTTTTGCCTCAGACCTGACACATTCTCAAAAATAGAGACATCTAGGAAAAGAAAATTTGGTCCCACTGAAAGCTATGCTGAAACTCCTGATAAATTCTGCAATTCAGTGTCAGGCCATCCCACTGCATTAAAGGAATTACTTTTTTCCGCTCTGCTTGTATTGTTATACTGCACCCATCACAGTGGAATCTCAAATCCCTGATCTGAGTATGGATAAATTAATTCTGAAGCTGTTTTTCAGAGCATTGAACTGAAAACAAAAGAGCCAAGAGTTTTTGGAGGCAGACAGCAGAAACAGAATTTCTGCCATGTGCCCTGAGGGAAACAGGGATGTGAAATTCCATGACATGCTTTGAAAATACAACATTTAAGGTAAGGTATGTATTACTTGAACTTAGCCATCAAAAATTTAGTGATGTAACTCATGTTAGCAATTGTTGATCAGACTGCTGTCAATAGAAAGTGCCAGAAATGTTTATAGGAAAATTCAATTTCAAGCGTGGAAAATTTTGGGGATTGATAAATTTGTGGAGATACCTCTCTGCCCTCTGAATATAGCAAGAAGATCTATAGGCAGCTTAGACTAGACACCTACATTTAGAATGCTAAAGTGAGATGACCATGATTTGAAGAGATAGTGTCACATTGAATAGGTGACCACTGTGGATCACAGGAATTGCAGCAAACAGAATTAGGGCTCTAAAAAGGGCTCTTCATGAATCATGACTGAAACACCATACCGAATTGTTAGATGCTAGATACTCTGTTTAAGATGAGCCATAAAACACAATGATCTTTAACGTACAATAAAAATCCTGTGTCCTGTTCATGACAGGAATAGTGAAGTTGGCCCCAGTGGCTTGGTTTCCTTCCAGCTGAATAATTGCGTTCTACCTGCTACCTTTTCCTGCGCTGGAGAAGACACTGCTAGCATAGCATTGTTATGCTGCGGATACAGACTTCTATTCTTCAAGGTTAGGCTGCTTCACTGAGTATGTCCTGCAGTAAAATCTGTGATCCAAGAGAAGACAGAAAACTGTAGACTCAACAAAAGATGCTTCTGTTAGAAGTATTCTACTAGATAAAGAAGTATTGAGTGGTTTACATGGGAAACCATCTCCCAAATCCAAGTCTCTGGGGTCTGTATCACTGAAGCTTTGACTAATCATATTTGTAAGGTCTTTATGTCCTTCCCAGGTCCTACAGAAGCAGAGATGCTGTTGGATACGTTCCCATCATAGGCCCCAGTGACATCTACATCAATTAGTAGTGCTTTCACAAGTATTAACTCTAGCATGAGCTTCTTAATTTTTGCAATATGTTGTGCCTGCAGGGAAATAAAAGACCAACCTTCTCTAACATTATGTCTGTCTATCGCTTTCATCAAAATCCTATTGCCTCTTGACTGTCTCAGACAGGAAGGGTAGTATCTGGAAAGTGAGAGGAATATCACAAAGACCATGAAGAAAATCTATGTATTTGCCTTCCTTTTTTTCTCCCTCCTTGAGTTGGTTAATGGTGAGGACTAGATTTTTCAAGATTTGTTCCAGGATCTTTGACTGAAAGGAACTCTCCCAGAAATGTCACTCAGTCATTAATGCCTGCAATTCCCCTTTTGTCTAAAATGATATAAAATTAATATAGGTTTTAGCCATTTCCAAAATATGTTCATCCAATATTTAAGCTTTCAAAGTGATTATAAGATTGGACAGGGTTGTTCTTTGGCTTCCGGCTCTAGAAACCTGAAATACCACTGTATAATTTGAGAAAGAAAATCAGATGTTCTGATATATAAACCCCAGGCACATGTCTGCCTTTGAATAATATATCAAGGATCTCAGAATAAAATCTCTTAATAATTTAAACATCAACCCAGAATCTTTCATTGTGGATGTATGCCAAAAAGACAGAAGGGCAAGATGGATATTTAGATACACCTTGTACCCACTGATGTTAAAGCTACATAGATGGATGTAAATTGTGGCTAGTGAGATTCTCATCTCAGCCCCAGATACGTGGCAGTTTAACACAGTAGTGTCTGGTTATCAGGAGAAGAAAACAGCACAGATTAGTGACCAAATCACTGGTCTGAGATTTGGAAAATTTGGGCTGTATTCCCAAATTTTGTCTGTCACTGGCCTATTGTCCAACCATCACCAATTCCCATTTTACTTCTTTCCCCTTGCACAGTTTCTCTAGTTAGGTGGCAGGACAGAATTTGAGAGGATACGTCCATGCCTGTGAGTAAAGACTGCTCCCTCAGCTGATTTCACTTTGCCTAAGATAAAATGGACTAGCTGTCTTGGAGAAAGGGACCAGGCAGTTGCACCAGTCAGTGGAGTACAGGATCCTTCTTCAACTCCATCTCCTGCTCTGAGTCCATGAGTTTTACATTGCTGGCTATATGATTGTTCAGCTTCAAGAGGGGAGCTGAACATTCCACCCCCATACTAGATCCACTTCATGCACAGTTACCTCACTACAAGGTTATTACATGGCCCGTGTAGCAGCAACTTCCATAAGACAGAACTTCAATTACCTGTTACCAAATACATGACTTGGGCTCTTAAGCCAAGGAGCAGTTTTAGGCTTTGCAACTCAACTATACACAGCAACATGTGAAATGTTTTTTGTTTCACTTTCTGAAAAGCCTGCCTTGGAAATCTGATTTCATCCACTTACTTTGGGAATTTCCTATTGGATCACAGAGCCAACAGCTATGGATGCACTGCTAATATACAGTGAATTGGGTCATGATCTAAAAACAAGCAGCAAGAGAGAAACTTCTTATGACAACTTCGCTCCCAAAGCAAACAAATCTTATGATCACCCTTAAAGTCTTACACGTAACTGTGAGCACAACTTCTGGAAACATCAGGACCAAGAAGCCAGAGGAGGCAATGGTATCAGATGACCCCTCAGAAAAGGAAGAATTTCTTTCCATAAAAAAGTTCAGTGTTCTGTTGTATGCAAATATATATGTCAAAAATATATTTTTATGTATATATATATTTTAAAATATATGTATATCTGTCTGAATTTCATTTTTTAAATTCTCAGGACCCCATTCAATCCTGAAGTAAAATGTTTAATTTGAGATTCAAGCTTCTTTTGAAATGAAAATGGAAGTCTGAAGTAGAACTCTGCATTTCGTATCAAAGTGATTTATCATTCCCTGAATGACTTTTGCTGCTTTCTACATCTGAAGCTGCTAAAACTGAGACAATTGAGAAAAATATTTTACTGTTGTCAAAGTTTCATTTCTTTTCCTGAAAAAATTGATTCAGTTAATAAGATACCGGATAATTTTATTAGGATTGCACATAGCTATTAAGGTCTATCCACAGATATCTGAGAAAAATTGATTCCTATTGCTGAGCTGTATACCTGGAACTTGCACCTAATGTGGATGCAGCAAAAATATCACATGAGAACTTTCCCTCAGCAGTCACAGACACCCTTCTGTATCTTCAGATATTGTTAACTTGCTTCTTGTAGGATATGTAACAGCAATTCAACCATTTCCAAAACAAGCTTTTTTTCATTAGGGGTCTGTCCTGGTTTTGGCAATGATAGAGTTAATTTTCTTTCTAACAGCCAATGGAATGTTTGAGATTTAGGATGAGAGCAGTGCTGATAACACACTGATGGTTTAGTTGTTGCCAAGGAGCCAAGGACTTTTCAGTTGTTCATACTGCCCAAAGAGGGTATTCCATGCCAGTTACGTCATGCTCAGGAAGGATGGCAAGGCAGGAGCACACAGCACTGGGACATGTGGTTTTGGGGATGGTCCAGTTTCAGGATGACTCTCAGCTGTATGGTCTGAGTTGTGCAGTTCAGTGAGAAACTGCATTCGTGTCACCACTCTCGTATATTTTGCTATAAAGTCCTATTTTTATTGCATCTACCTCTCTGCTATCACAGTAAACTATCTTTATCCCAACCCACAAGATTTTGGGGTTTTTGGGTTTTCTTCTCCTTCCCCTCTCCCCTGTCCAAATTTCCCCCTTCCTTTTACACAGAACGGCTGCAACGGTGCTCAGATCTTGGCTGGAGCAAAACCATGACAGGGCCACTCTATCTTATCAGATTGGCAGGATCTCAGTTTTATTCATCAAGAAGGCGGCTAAAGAAGCAACTGCTCCTTGAAAACCACCCTGTTCCAGCACAGACCACTGAGTCTTTATGTCCCAGTGATGTTTCCTACCAGTCTCTAGGCTGCTCTAACCTATCTCAACAAGGCTTGACAGGAGCACTGCAAGGTCTGGTAGCAAAAACAAAACTAATAAAAAATTTCTAGGTGGGGCTGATCCTACAAGATGCAAAGTGATACAGGAGTCTTTCTAACTAGTCAGTAGCATCATCTGTTTTTCCCACACAAAATAGCCGTTTTCTTGGTTTTAATTGTATGTTTTGCTTGTTTTCCCCTATTTATTAAAATCAGTGGTTACAGTTAGGTTCTGGAAAGGGAATAACTGAACAGGGTGTAGAACTCTCCCTAAGTCCCTCAAGCAGCAGCTCCACTGCAGTAAATTTTTCAGTGATGGAACTGTAAAGAGATACTTCTTTCATTTGTACTTGAATAAATCTACCCAAAAGTAACATGAAAAGAGCAAATAATGGTTGATACAGAGCACATGCATTAGACAAACTGTCTCTCACAACTACACATGTAAGGACCTTTGGAGAACAGAGGGATTAATCTGCAAATGGTAAATTGTCTGACATATATGCAAGCTGACAACAGTTTTCAACCTTCAATTATTGTACTAAATAATTTTTTATTTAATGCAAGATTTCTGTCCCTGAACTTTGTTTTATATTATTATTTGTAGGAAGGCTATTGTCAGCTTCAGGGCAAAAACTTCCAAGACTTAAAAGTGCCATTTCTAGCTACTGGCTGAAATAGAGAAGATAAAATTAGAATCAGAGATGACTTCACTTGTTCAGGCAAAGTCACAAATCGGCCCTAGAGGCAGATACTCTGGAATAGAATCGACCAACAGAAAATGTTACTGAGCTGCTCTTCGATCATAATTCTGCTGCAGTCAGTACTGTAAACACCAAGTACACAGATGGCAAAGCATCGGTGTCAGCTGTGAACGCTGCCTGTAAGCTATTGGAAACACTCATTTTCTCATCCCTCCTTCCACCCTGGTGTAACTTTGCTGCTGCAACACTGACACGGGACTGCAGGAGGGGAACCAAAATCACAACAGAAAGCCTGGGGAGCTTCAGTTTCTAAGCACAGAGTGGGAGAGGGCTCGCTGCATCCTAAAATCCAGGTCGAGACAGGGAATTATTTCTATTTTTCACTTGAAAAGAGGTTAGGTCTCTGGGGAAGAGGCAGATTGGACAAACACTTTGTAAGACACAGCCGCAGTGAACCATCAGACAGTGAGTTCCCAGGGGCTCTGGAAGCAGATATGTACAGGAACCTCAGAGGAAAAAAGATAGCCTTGGGAGACTACTGCTGCTAAAAGCAGTTGTAAATGTGAACCACGACATTGTATCTGTTCTGAGACTCTTCTGTTGTCCAGATAGTTGGTGAGATGCTTTGGTGGTGTATATTTTCTCCCCTATGCTCCCTATCTATTTTCAATTTGAAGTAATAGAATCATAGAATCACAGACTGGTTTGGGTTGGAAGGGACCTCAAAGATCATCTTGTTCCAACCCCCTGCGATGGACAGGTTGCCCAAAGTCACTTAGACCTCAAAACTGTCAAAGCACCCTTCAAAAGCCAAGCTCGTCACTCACTGCCGGCAGTGCTCTTCCCTTTCATCCTACGTGGGAAAAGGAGCATGGACAGTTTGTCCTGGAGCTTTACAAAAGAAGCAGTTCTGGCAGCACAGCAGCCCTTGCTTGGTTAACTAAAGGACTTCATTACACAACATACATGTGGTAACAGGTCTTAATCTTACTCAGCATAGAAATTGTGAATAATGACAGCCAAACATTTATGAATCCAATCAAAATTAGCCTAGAGACAGCATTCTGTTATCTGCTTGCTGATAAATCTACTCTATGAACAGGAAATAAATTGCTGTGGTAATGGTATCACATTTTTTTGCCATTTTTTGGTTAAATCTTTCCCTTCCACAAAGGAATAGGTTGACTCTTAGAGATAAAACAAGTTTGCAGCAGGTGTTGCAAAATATATAGTGTGAGCTGACAGCCAAAACTGCCTCTACAGACAGATAAATGCACCTTAACACAAGCAGCAAAGCGGAAAATTCATGTAAGGACCCAACAAAATAACAGACCAGAAACGGAGAGTGAATTTTAAAAGGAAACGTAGACTCCTGCAAAACACCATCATATGAGATGCTCAGAGGAAAACAAACTGGTCATCATGGTACTTCTGACATAGTTTTCTTTGCTTGGCAATATATATGAGTGGCATCAGAGGGATGACACCTATAACCAAGCTCATGCCCCATCATTTGGCTGCCATTGATTGGCTTAAATTAATCAGCTACTGAATCCTAAGTGTAAAAACGTGATTGGGCTCTGCACAAAAATAAGTAAAAATAAAAGATATATCTTTAGATGAGAGCTCTGCTATAACACTGATGTAGAAAAGGACAAGATTAATTTTGATGCAACCCTACCTAGTCTTCATTGCTGACACTTCTTGCCGCTCTTGTCTAGCAACTTCTTAATCAGCATCTTTCAAAAGTGTCTGTGTTTAGGGCATGTTGCTTCCTTTTAAAGCCAGCATTTTTCTTTAGTGAGGTGTTTTCAGGCATGAAGGGAAGGAGATGCAGCAAAGGGAGTTCCTTGCCACTACTAAACAGAATCTATTATCTTTGGCTCGGCAGTTTTTTAGGGGGAGGTTGTTGGTTTTTTGGGGGTTTTTTAGTGAGATTATTCTTTTCAACAGTGAAGCCATAAATGAAACAGCTATACAAATAGGACAACACATTGCACTTCTGAGACCAAAATGAGCAGCAGAAGGGGAGTTATATCAGCCTGGAGATGCTTTGTTGTTGGGGGGAGGGGGGAGAACTACACATTTCAGTCTCTTTCTTTGCAAAATGTTCTTCCACATGCTATAGCTCCACTCATCCTTTACCACAGCGTGCTAGCAACAAAGCTTACTGCTTTCAGCAATGGTGAAGCTTATGCTGATGCAAACTTTTCAGATCCACTCATTAATCTAGCATCTGGAAGCCTGTTAATCAGAGCTACAAGGTTACTTTAACGCTCCCAGTGGCTTACGCTCCTGGGCAAGGCTTTCCATTTTGTGAAAGGATTAGTTACTGACTGTGTTACACAGGGAAAGAACCTGAAATTTGTTACTGATTGCACTCTCAGCAGTCATTCAGTTATAAAGCAATGCACCTGGAAATCACTTGTCTGAAGTGCAACACAATGAAGGTACAAAGTTGCTTATTACAGCTCCCTTCAGTCCCAGCTTGTGCTTAAATTTTAAGGTTATTGAGCAGGTCATTTGAGACAATGTTAGCACTAATTCTAAAAATCTTTAGAGTCTTCGTCTTGAATGCCAGCATGTTCATTTGAGCCTGAGAAAGTACTGAGATCACTTACAATCTCCTGAGGATGGGAAAAAAAAAGCATGTGTTTATGTTCACTCTTCCAAAGCTGCCTTTGGTATCAGCCTTTGTTATCATTTTACTACAAGGCTAATCAAACCCAAAAAGACAGACTAAGGGGCTGTTTCTGGATGTTACTCTAGTATGATATATAAGACTGTTGAAAGAAACAATGAAAAAATGTAGGCTGATTTTTCTTGAGCCAAACTGAAATTAGGATTTGTGAGCTAATCTAAACAAGAGAGGGAAGCTGAGTGCCGTGGAAGGGAAATTTCCCCTGAAGACATTTCTCAGATGCACTTGGACTTTATTAAATACAAGAGACTTTTTTTTCCTTTTGACTCAGTAGACATTCACTCATGTCCTGATCCAATGATTTCAGGGGTACCTTCAGACACCTTCCTGCTACAGGACAGAAATGTCTCAGAAACTGGCAGCATTTCTTCACCTTTATATCTGATTACAGACATGCATTTTAGGCAATAGAGAAACCATGCTCCTAAATCTAACAAATGAGAACCACAAGAATGGTTTATTCTGAGAAATCCCCAGCACTGCCAAGGGCAAAAAGAAAAAAAAAATAGTGCAAGCATGAAACACATTCTTGTAAATCTTCCCTAAATAAAAAAAAAAAAAAATAGAAAAAAGAAAGATAAAAAAAAGAGAAATCTTAGGCTCAATCTACAGCCATCCCCAAAGCAAAGTAAGTATCTCCTGAGACAAATGGTTATGTGTGCACAGTTTCCCCAAAGCTATTGTCTCCAGCTTTTTCTTGGTGTCTTCTTATCTTCTAGCAATTCAGGCACTTTAAGGGATTCAGAAAACAGCTTTGAATAAGTTCTAGACACATTCCTCTATGTCATCACACTGCACTTTCCTTCCTGTGACTGACTGCTTGTATCTGGTCCTGAGAGAAAATCTTTTGCCATAGAGCATTGCAGTTTGATTAATATTTTGGAGGGGAAGGCAAGGCCATGGGACAATATTGTCTTTAAGAAGTAGAATTCTTTTTATTTCATTTTTATAAAAATGAGATAATTTAAAATGCAAAAAATTAAATAGGCAAACTCTGCCTTTATCACTCTCCTTTTCAAGGGGAAACCCCCCCAAATCTTGCTCTAGAAGAGGGTTGGACTCGATGATCTTTAAAGTCCTTCCAACTCCTAATGTTCTGTGATTCTATAAAAAATTCCCCCTTATAAAAAATCATAAAAATTATTTGTCTTCTTGCAAATTTAATATCGAGTCTTCAGGATTTTTTCTGTGGTTTTAAAGGTTTTTGGGAATGCCCCAGAATAATTAAAGAAAAGTTTTCTCTTACAGATAAATGTGTAGTGCTGTGTATTATGTCCAAGTAATTCCCAGCTATGGAATTGCATGGTAAAGAAGTACAGTGTAGGCATTGCAGCCAAAATGGAGAATGGAAGGTGCCCCAAGGAGCCCTCTGCTCTGAAAAACCAGAGGGAAAGCACAGAATAAAAAATTTCTAATTCTCACATGTTAATATTAAACCATTTATATTTGACATTGATCTTATTTCTTTATTTTTTTAGAAAATAAATACAGATACTTTCCCAGTAAAAAGTATCATTTGTAAATCACCAGTACTCATTCTTCCAGGGGACATTTCAGTTCCTTTCCATTAACTGCACTAAATACAAGTTGGAAGACTTTCTAAGTAGTGTATTGTTACTGAAGGCTTCATAGTTATAGACAGAAAAAAATCTAGTCTTCTTAAACATTTCTAATACAGTCATGCACATGTGAGCCAGTTACCTCAAACTAACTCCTGTTATAGTCACTGAGAAGAAGTACATGTCAGATAGATCTGACTGGTTTTAGGACAAAATTAATCACATCCTATAATTTGTAGTTTTCTCTGCACTGAGTGCAAAGGAAGCCCAGACAACTAGCTTAGATGTATATGTCTACATCTGGTCAAATGAACCCTTGTAAAATTGTCCAATGAGATCAGCAGACAGAAATTACTCCCAAATCTGTTCCGAGATTAATGAAGAATTGTAATATTTCTACTGTTGCGTAAGGAGTGTATGAGGGGAGTGTTACATTATATGGTCAAAAATTACAGGAAGGTAACTGTTTTTTATTAAAAGCTGGAGGACAATAATCCATTTTGCAGTCACTAGTCTCTCCCTCCATTTACTTCATATACCCACTTAATGTAATCCCAGACACAGCCATTCCTGCATCTTTCATCTCCCTGTGGTGTTGTTCTTCCTTTGTTATAATCTATTATGGACAAATGCTGGTTAGAGAGGTCTTCATAGCTAAGCAGAAACACATACAGAGACTGGAGTGGGCCCTGGGAAAGTTGTCTTGCACATAATTAACAACAGAGCAGGGCTGCCATCCTCCCAGTCTGACAGTTTAGATTGAGGAATTTAGCTCTTTATGGGAATGCTTGCCAAAGGCAAAGGATTTGCCAAGCCCCACGTAGGATATAAGGAAAAATACACAGCAAGGAATTTCCCTACCACTTCAGATGTCTACTTGCTGAGCAGTTCAACTGAGAGTAGGTACATCATTCTGAAGAAGCACACAAGTGCCTTGGGGTGGCAAAATCAGCTCATCTAAACCAGTGCTGAGTCACAGAGAAGTAACATGACTTTCCTATAGCTCCACACACTTCCTCTGGTTACTTAATGTAGACTGTGGAGAAAGGTACTGTATTCAGTCACCCATTCTCCATGTGAACATCTGGATGCTGAAACCCAGATAGACCCAGGTCATGTAGTTTTATATCCTGTAATTTCTTGCTTACAACTACCTCTACAGAACTGTAATTAAAAGTAATTTCTTCTACAGTTATGCCACACAGAGCAAAAACATGAGGCTAATTCTACACCCTACATCAGCTTTTCACACTGATATTTGATGGAAAAAATAACACCTGGCCTAGGTCTATAGCAGTAGGTGAGTCTTATATTTTGAAAGTGCATTTGGCACACTTTGTATATAGATTCTAAGTCATATTCTTGAGTATACTGAGCCATTAATGTCTTCATCTTTTGGTTTTAGCACTTTACAGTCATAGCAGATGTTTAGAAAATTGTGTTCGTAGGATTGGATCCGTTGCATCTGCTTCTTCTGATACATGCTGCTTTTCTAGCTCATTGCACTCCCTTTAAATTAAAAGAAAAGCCAAGAAATCTGATCTCATCCCTGACATTAATCAGAAAAAATATTACATGTAGTTATAGGAACTTGTTTGTAAGTCAGAACAAGGATCAGAATGAAAAAGTTGCCCAAGTTATCTGAATGATTATTGTTCATCTCTGTGAATTGACTAAAACCGCCTTCTAAATAAGGACAAAACATATTACCAGATGATGTCTGGAAGTAACATCCCCACACAACGCGTCATGGGAGGCAGGGTGTGCTGCTGGCTGCCTTGCCTTCAGCCTTTTCTATGGTTTGAGCCCTGGGCTTCAATTTGGCTATCTGTAGAAAGGAGAGCAGTACCACTGTTCTTACTCCTGCTGTTGAAGAACTTTGATATCACTTTGATTTGTAAAAGAGCTAGCTGTCATTGCTGCTTTGTATCCTGCAACAAGATTCTGCACATGTCCATTTCCCAGATCTCCATTTTACCATTTCAGAACAAATTTGCCTTGAAGACAAAGGAGACTAAGGATCTTGCTATCTTGACTTGTATTTTAGTGGGCTATACTACAGCCACTTCTTGTGCAGCTAGAAGCATACCAGCAGTCAGTCACAATTCTCTGATCATGGGGAAACTACACAGTGGAGAAACTTTGACTTTTCCCCTTGCAGGACATTCCCAGAGTTCATTCAGATGGGCCGGGAAACATCACTTGCTAAACCATTTCCAATCTACTCACCTCAGACCTTTAATCCATGCCTTTATGACTTCCATTTATCTCATGTACTGTGGGGCACCAAAGATGTTGCCATTCTGATTTTCTCTTTGAAGTAACGCCTCTCTCCCCATTGGCTATTCTCCAAAGCACTTTTTCCTTTTCTTTGTGCTTTATCTATATACTGGAAAAGAAGATCACTGGGATGGTATGTCCATTGATCTGTTGGTAAAACCCAACATAATAGGGTTTAGACTGGAAAGATCAAGCACCACAGTTCAAATATATACAACAGATGCCTATCAAGAAATATTAATGGATGATTTTTGGTTCCAGAGATACCAGAATGTTTCAGATTCATTTAATCTATATTCTAAACGTTAGGTACCTATTATAAAACATTTATGTGTACTTTGTCTATATCACTGGAGAATCAGAGGCTGCTTTATGGAACACTTCATTCTGCTGTCTCAGAAACCTTACTTAAAATGAGATTAATAGCTCTCTGGAGCTCGATTCATCTTTTTTTCTTTCTCTTGTCTACAAAGGAAGCCTAAGAAGAATAGTCAGTTGCCCACACTTAGGTGTTTTATTCCATTTCAGAAATCCTTGAGTATCTAAGACATCCACAGGGGACTGGCAGATATAGCAGTGGATCTGCAGGTGTTCTTCCTGCACAGGAGAGAGACAAGATGGAATGTCTTAGATCATCTCAAATGACAGAAAGCATTTTGTATGCTGACAGCTGAACCCACCCTATGTGATTAGCTTGGACTAGACTTCTACCTTTAGACTGCTAAATTTAGGTGAGGTTAATACAGTCTCCAGTGCCTGGTTTGGGTGTCTTGGGCTGGACTTGGCTGCTCACACAATCTATTATTGTTTGAGATGCTCTAGAGTATCCTGTCTGGACTACAGCCACCACTCCAGAACAGAGATTTTATACAGCTCCTACATATCTACCAGCTAACATACCAAATGTTGGTTGGTAGACACCTATGTGTGGGCTACTAACTCAAGTCAATGTCTGTACAGTCTCAGTTAAAGAGATTCAGTCCTCTGTTATTCAGACCTACCAAATTTGCTTGTTTTAAAGAGAAGTAACCAGGCATTAAAACTAGATGTCTACTCTGCTTACAACCAGACAAAATTTCCTATAATATTTCCCTTTTTCAGCACTGGGGAGTATCTGTGTAGCTTAGAATTTCTGTTAAAACCCATAAACAGCTATGTTTTTTTGCTGAAATGGCTTTGTGATGCATTATGCTTCCCAACATATGATTCAGCATGAAATATAAAGATGAAAGTGTATTTGAATCAAAATGTCAGGAAGTGTTCCCAAGTACCTCGGCAAAGAGAATTTCCATTATACTTAATTTATGTATAAATATAAAGAGAGAGAGACACACAGAACACTAACATCCTAACAATAATGAGCAAGAGAATAGCAATGCTGGTTACAAGACCCATGCCATGGCTGAAGAAACAGAAAAGGAGACCCAGGCAAGGAATGAAGAGCAAACTGTAGATCTACAGAAAAAGTTTCAAAGTGTGGCAATAACTGGGTGATGGAAAGTATTCAAGTAAACATCCCCTGTAGCAAAGAAGGTGTATACACTTCTAGGATGTTGTGATTTAATTAGGCAGGCAGCTAACCACACAATCATTTGCTCATTCCCACCCTGAGTGGGATGGGGGAAACAATCAAAAAGAAAAAGAAGAAACAATAGGAGGGTGAGGGGAGACCTTATCACTCTCTACAACTACCTGCAAGGAGGATGTAGAGAGATGGGGGTTGGTCTTTCCTCTCATGTAACACTCCATAGGATAAAATGGTTTCAAATTGCACCAGGGGAGATTTAGGTTAGATATCAAGAATTTCTTTACTGAAAGGGTTACCAAGAATTGGAACAGGCTGCCCAGGGAATTGGTGGAGTCACTATACCTGGAGGTATTTTAAAAGGCATGTAGATGTTGTGTTTAAGGACATAATCTTGAGGTGGACTAGGCAGGGTTAGGCTGTGGTTGGACCCAATAATCTTGAATGTATCTTCCAACCTAAGTGTTTCTATCATTCTGTGATATGGAAGGGCAGAACTGTATACTGTAAGTTATGTAAAAGGCAGGAAGAATTGTTGACATCAATCTGACATGTTATTGTTGAGTCTGATTGACACTTGAGTGAGTAGCAGGCTTGGGTTGTGCAGTTGAGATCAGCACTTTGGAAATACTGCTGGAACACATATATGGCTATTGGAAGTCAAAGGCAACAAAAGCATTAGTTTGGAAATTGCTGTACAAAATGTCATGTATCTGTTTACTATTGATAATCACAAGAAGTTTGTAACTAAGAGTACAAGTTCATATCTAAGGGTACATTTTTACTCAGTGCCCGGCATTCAGATGCTGTAGTCTGTTAGCACTGGAAGCATACAGAAGAAAGTAAGAAAGCTTTTCCCCAGAAATAGTTTATATATCTGTCTCCAAAAGGTTAGTCCATAAATTGAAGTAAGGTTATTCAAAACTGCAAAGTTTATTAAGAAAGACAGAAAGCCAAAAGAAGGCACAAAATATTCCAAATAACTTCCCATTTGGAAGCCCATCAATTTTAATATTGCTTTCATCAATATTGCTTTTTTCTGGTGCCTAGTCACAAGTCACATAGACCTGATTCAACCCCTGATCAATCTGGCCTAATCCCATGAACCTGAATTTTTGCAATAACTTCACAATCGTGGTTGCAAATGTGTTGGTTCTCAATAATCTTAAAATCTAAGGATAGATCTTTCCAAGACACTTCTCTATCCAATCTGTGCTGGACTCAGACAAGAAAACCATTTCTTATACTGTTCATGTTTTTAAGAGTTCATCATTTGGCTATTTTTTTTCCATCTGCTTCCAACTGGTATGTCAATAAAGTTTTTCCCAATGGTGACAGGGAGAAAAAAGAGAAGATAGAGAAAATGCTATGAAGCCTCTTGATCAGCTTCTACTGATCCTACTGCTACTACTCTTGAATGCTGTCTTCTCTGAATTTGCCCTGAGGTTGTCATACCCTGAGCTGATTTATGAACAGCATATCTACTTTACTCAGTCCACTGCACTTTCTCAGATCCCTTCAGGTCCCTTGCAAAAGCCAAGTCCTGTTTCAAAAATGGGGCAATATAGCAGGTGTGAGAAGTGACTACTTATTTTCTAGATGGCAAATCAGTAGAGAAGGAGGACACTTGACAAATTAGTACATTAAGTTTTTGCCTTTGGTAATAAGAGAAGTATGTGACTATCATGAGATGAAGATGAGGAGTGGCCTTTATAAATGAGAATTATTTATTACATAAAAGATCAATGAACAAATACACAATCTCCATAAGGATTGACTTCCAACTTTTTCTTGTTTACCAGGGCTCAAAGGTCTTCTTTTTTTTTTTTTTTCCTGAAATTTTCTGCAGCATCAGAGACATCTAGTGGCTGAAAAATGTAAAAAAAGGGACATATTCTGACTGGTCCAGATCCTCCCTGAAGTCCAGAGAAAAAGATGGGCTAGTCACCCAATCCAACAGGGCTCAGGGAAAGGAAACTACTAAGAAATCAATAGGGAGCTGGGAAAAGAGAATACACATGGGTGAATGATGATATGAGATAGATGTGAGCATGGTAATGAGAGAGAGTACTGAGAAATATTGGTATCTTAGCCTGGAGTATAAAGCTACTCAACTGAACCCTGTGAAATGTAAGTCTAAATCTCACTCAGTTCCTGTTCTGAATCTTATGCAAAACAAAAAACCCTTGAAATTGCCAACATAGAACATGACTTGAAATGTAACTCAGGTCATCAGCTGTTACACAGAAATCAAAGAAGTTTCTGGAAAAGCCAAGCAGATAATCTCTTGCCTACTGCTGAGAAAATCACCCTGTTGCAAACTGAAAAGACCGTAACAGGCTGGAATTCAACACTTGGCTGGACAAAATAGGACAGTTTTCTCCCTGATGCAATTCTGTAGAAATCATGGAGTTACGCAGCAGATCAATTTGGCCCAGTGTATTTCAACAACAGAAAGGTTCCTGCTCAAAAAATAAATCAACATATAGTTCAAATCTTGACTCCTATTATATGTAGTTAAAAAATTTATCTTAAAAAATTGGTTTCCACTCCGGTGCACTCGCAGTGCATGAGTCCTAAGGGAAATCAGAGTGCACAGAGATGTAGTGCACACCTACATCTTATCCCTAAAAGGAAAAGGCACATTGCAATATACACCCTGCTCATCAGCCCCATAGTGTAGATGAAATCTACAGACTCCCCAGGTGGTTTTGATATTTAAAGCACTAGTACATATGGAGATTGTATAAAAAAAGATATAGTTTATAAATACAAGCACACAGTTCTGTACATTTTCCTTTAGGCAGTTATACCCAGGCCATTTGGGATGAGATAGAATATCTTTTCTCTTATGTTGTGTGTAAGTTGCACAAGCATGTGTATATTGATTGTGACAGAAGGTGGATGTGTTTTGCTGACTTACAACATTTTGTTGTTCAGTGTAGATTAGGTGTGCGTTTTCCTGACTGCTTCACTCTGGGGCATGTGCATCCTTTCAGGGAGAAAATACAAAGGCAGTGTCCCAAAGAGTATCTGAGCATGCTGAGCCAGGAGAAGCCTCTGGGATCCTGAGTGAGGCATCAAAGATAGAAGAGAAGGGAGGAGAGGAGATGAGAGGAGAGTAGACCCAGCCATTAAGGAGCCTGGAGTATCACATAAACCAAGAAGCCACTGAAAAGCTTGGTGACAAAGCAGCTCTGTCAAACCTCAAGGGAGATGGAAAGCAAGAGATTTTTTACAGCTCATCCCTACCATTTGTTCCACAATAAACCCTACTGTTACAGTTTCAAAACCCTCCACGTGTCCTTGGTATGCTCTACATAAAGACACAGTGAGGGTGGATGTACAGTCAGAGTATTGTACACAGAGGACCCAGTTCTGCCCAGTGTGCTACAGAGCAGAGTGAAGTCATGGTGGGGTAAATATAATGCAGCATAAACACAGTTGTGCAAGGGAGAAAGTCTGAGACCTGATCTCTTTCAGTCTCTCTGATTAAGCTTTAGGCATGCACATTATCTGTGCCTTCCAGAGAGCAGAGGATAAAATTGCCCTTGGCAGTTTTCCCTTCTTCATGCATGCCAGGACAAGCCAAGACACTGTAAGCCCGTGTTTAAACTGCAGAATGATTTCATACATCGTATCTACAGATTAATAATAAGTTCTAAGATTTTTTTAATTGATGGCCTTTCTGTGCCCAGGTGCTTTGTTTATTATCTTTACAACTGAGGATTTTGTTTCATCTACACAAATTATCCTCTAATTGTCTCAGTCTGGTTACATATAAGCATTTGGTCCAGGTTATCAAATGCAACATATCTTTTCACTCTACAGACCAGCCTTCCTATGCAAAGACATGGTGGTCCTCATTCAGAAAGTGTTGAGATCACTCGGCTCTGGCATCACCATGGATGTTTCAATCTGCTTCCTGCTTTTTTTTTTCTAAATGTCTCTGTGTTCCTGTCAATACTCTAGCTGCCTCTCCACAATAAGCATTATGTTCTGTCATATCAGTTTTCCAGAGCACCTGTTAAGCTGTCCCATCATACAGTAACTCTGAGCCACTTCCATCCTATTTTTTTGGCTGATGACCAAGATGCTCCAATTGATTTATATTTTTTTCCCTACTAATTCCTGGCAGGATCAATGCACAACTGAAATTCAGTGCCACGCAGCTCTCTTCATCACTGTAATCAGATAGCTGGCTGCATCATGCAGGAGACACAAGGGCAGCAAACAAAGAAGAGGTGGAATAGGAGATAAGGTACGTATCGTGCTGCAAAATGTTTCCGTCAGCCAAACAGCCTTGAGTTTACTACACATTGCTGCCTCTTCCAAACCAATCCTCTCACTTCCTGTAAGGATTGCATCTCTGTTTATGTACGAAACCGTTTAATTTCTGTGCTGGGATGTACCCTTTGTGTAAGGGCTCATCTCAGTTATCTGTATCTGGGGACACAATTTGGCTATATATAAGTAAAACCTTGCAGAGATACGTGATACAACATAACAAGGTACCTTACCCCTTATCTTGATCTTTTGATAATAGCTCCCTGTTTTTCATCTCTCAAGTGGTTTCACTTTATCTGTTGTGCTTTGAATCTACCTGAGGTACTGCGAGACAGAAATAACACTTTTCTACCCGATTTAGCTAAGTGACAAAATTGTAGAGAGACGAGGCAATCGCCTTGGTTATTCCTATATTGAGAAAGGAAACAGGATGGCACGCAGCCCCAAGCATGGGTGCATGGCCATCCATGCCAGCGAACTGCCAGCCAGCTTCTCGGCACAATGTGGACACTGTCCATCAGTGTTTATCCCAGCCAGCAGCTGAGCACCACGCAGTCACTCACTCGCTTCCCCCACACAGGGGCAGGGGGAAAGGGGTGGAAGAAAAAAACATTGGGAAGACAAAGGCAAACCTGGTGCGTTGGGATAAGGACACTTTACTGGGACAGAAGAGGGAGAGAGAAATAACACTAACAGGACTTTATAGCAAAACATGCAAAACTGGTGATACACAATGCAGTTTCTCACCAAACTGCATAACTCAGAGTTGTCCTGAAGCTAGACCTTCCCCAGACCACGTGTCCTGAAGCCATGTGTTCCTCCCCCACCAGCTGCTCTCTTTGGTGAACATGATGTCAGTGGTATGGCCAGTTTGGGTCGCTTGTCCTGCCCGTGTTCCCTCTCAGCTTCCTGGGTGCTCCCAGCCTTCTCATTAGCAGGCCAATGTGAAGAAGCTGAAAAGTCCTTAACTGCTTGATAATCACTAAAACATCAGTGTGTCATCAGTGCTGCTCTCCTCCTAACTCCCAAACATGACACTGCACCAGCTGATAGAAAGAAAATTAACTCTACCCCTGCTGAACCCAGGACACATACTCCCAGACCACCCCTGGCATCAGGGAGGGATAGCACAGACCAACCTGGTGACAGTTTCCACTCACTTGAATGTATAGAAAAAGTCCTCCCCTAGGAGACAGAGTTAAGTCATATAGCTGAGTTGCTCTGTGCTGCAGCACTGGTCCTAGGTTATTTTATCTATTAAACTAAGTGCAGATGACCAGTATCACTCCTACTCAGCAAACAATCCCTCACTAGTCTTCTGGACCTCTTGAATAGAGAGTCATGCTAACAGATAAGGTTGTTTTTTCCAGTTTGAAGGACTACAAAGCCTTCATGGTTTCTAACTTTGTTTTCCTCTTGCGTTTATTCATGCAACCTTCCAAACAACAGGAGCAGCCATATAAATAGATTGATCAGGTTTGAAGATATGGGCGTGCCTCCAGTGTCTTTGGGCTGTTTTCAAGGTTTAAACCCTGAAGGTTTAGGGCTTGAAGAGAGACTGCACAATATCTGATAATGCATTTTTCTGCAACAAAGGAGGACTTGGAATATTAATTGCTCTGTTTTTCTTCTTAAATAAGAAGGCATGAATCATAAAATCATTCATGCCCACCTACTGAATGGCCAGTTCTAGGAAAATAAGTTATCTGAAGTCCATTGAATACCACATGGCTGCTAGATTCCCCCTTGGCAAAATTAGGTGTAAGATCAAACCTTATTTCAAAATAACGAATAAGCCAAGGAGGCTTGTATAAAACAATTTAAACCATCTCCTCTGGCACAGCAACAGTATTTTTGGCAAGCTTTCAGTACTCCAGGTATCTGCCTAAACAATCTATGCTGTACTATTTGTCACAACATCGCCCAGCCTCTGTAACTGCACTGCTCCAATTTATGTATCAGTAAAACCCTGTTGGGAATTTCCACATTTGCTTTGCTGAAATTTTCCATGTAGATTATAACTCAGACATTCTTATAAGCCTATCTGCTGGTCTTACTAGGAAAATAAATCAGATCAGGTCTATCTCAGAAATAAATCAAGTACACCAGCTGACACTTAAAAACCTCGCTGCTTTCATTAAATGTCAGCAGGCTTTTCATTGCTTTTGCTTACTTTTATTTCATTTTAAATTTTCTCATAAATGCTCTATACTTAATGTCTTCCAAATCCATTACACTCCCAGTTCTTTGATACATGGTGTAGCTCCTCTGCAAAATCATACATGGAACCCTCGGGTAATGTATTTTTCAGCCTATATAATAATATTCTAATTACTGTCTAATGGCTTTTCCTAGAAAAAAAAGAAAACATAAAAAAGTGTAATTAAGCAAGCCATCTTAAGGCCATACCAATTCTAGAGGTTAACACAAAAATATTCCCATATATAGCTCCCTCTTTAAATTATCACCCAATGAGAATTAAAATGTAGCTTTTCAGAGAACCGAAGGTCATTAATCCTTGGTTATATGTTGGTTCCCATCATGAAAAAAGAATACAAATAATCATTCCAAGGTTTATATTAGGTTGCATATTGCATCAATATAACCAAGATTCCTCTCTTCAAACAAAATGATAAATATGCTCATAAAGTTTCTCTTTAGCACACCTCAGCCTACAATGCTTGCACACATCTCGCAGAAACGATTTCCTGACAGATTATTTGGAGTGAAAAATATTAGCTCCAAGCTGTATTAAAGTGTACCATTAATAGCTGCAGAGCTTTTTCGGTAATCTAATGATTCCAACATTTTAAAATTCAATTTTCTGAAACCCTATGTTTGCACATTTGGATCGCCCACTTACATAATTTATTATTTTTAAATTATGTTTATACACATCAGATTGTCCATTCATCCAGAGAAAAATGACACACGAGGCACTGGGTGCTGAAATTGAGATTTTTTTTGTTTTTAAATACGTGTGTTTCTTTTGTATATGGAAAGTAGTATTAAGGGCACTAAATCATCTTGTCTCTAGAAACACATATGAACTGTAAACGAATGAGGTAGGCAATTTTGCTTAATTAGAATCAATAGTATCATCCTTTAATTAAACAATATTGATTGCATTATGCAGAGGGCAGCCTTGCAGAGGATATGTTTTAATGTGATTTCTGTTTAACTTGCAAAAATATGTCAAGGGTCAAATTGAACTTGTACGTGGAATATCCCATTCAAGGGGAGCAATCACTCTGAATTCATCTAGGTCCTTTCCATAAAGTATACATGAGTGGAAATCTAATGTTAAATCTTTGCAAAGAAAACAGAAGGCTTTAACTGAGAAAGATGTGAGCTGTTTTATATATCTTCTCCAGAAGAACTTCCCAGAAGTGCAAGATCCTAGTTTTTTTCTGTTTCTAGTGTCAGGAAGATCAATAGAGGAGTGCATGGATCAGGAACCCCATTGCTTTTGCAACATCTCCCATGCACATGCAACACAGGATCTCATGTCAGTTCAAGGCATGGTATGATAGGAAAACAAAGTGGTCTCATGTGTCATCATTTTTTTTTAAGACCTGAGTGCAGTAGCTTCCAGCTATTATTGATATAAGAATGACATGCAGTCCCTGATGTTCCCATTTTCCTTTACACAGCCAAAGTGAAAGCAATCTCAGAATTGCAGAGTGCTGAACACTGAAAACATATTACAACGCCAATTAAAATGCTGAAACACACACCATTTCATGTCAATAACGGTGACAAGAGGAATGCTCTTTAAAAAATAGCCTATGCAGCTCCCAGACGTTCATTTACAGTAACCAGCTAAGCCATACATCATGGGCAAAGAAGAATAAAAATATGTGGAAAGCTTACTGCATGGCTATCTATGAAGTCCCTGCAGACTGAAATTTAGCTGAGCTGTCCAAGGCAGAAAAAAAACCCTGTAAAAGTATATATAAATATGTACCAGGAAATACTCAAACACCAAGGAAAATTTCACGTTTGAACATACGTGGTCACTAATCAGTGACTGCGGGTCTTTGCAACCGCAACATTTTTTGCACACTGTAATTCTTACCATTATTAGTCATTACTAGAATATCAAGGCTGTAAAATTCTACTCAAGATCAAATCAACATTATTAAAAGAAAACACAAACCATAAACATATGCAAAGAGGCAGTGCTGGTTCCCAAAGGTCTTCTGGAAAAAGAACAGGAGGAGGGGTGGAAAAACTGATGTAGAAAGATGAAAAGAGTCCCAGTCTCACAGTGGATCACAGATGAAAAGTCTTGCAGCCTTCAAAGCCCCAGTTTAGTGCTCTCAGAACTGCTCCCTTCCTTTTTTTCTTTCTGGCAGCAAGGACTAAGACATCAGATTTTACTCTGAAAACATGGGTAGTTATGCCACTGGTTAAATGTTAACATGTAGTAGCTTCTCTCATTGCAAAATCCACATGCTATAATGGACACACACATGCACAGACCTCTCCTCTCAGAGCACAGTAAGAGTGGGAATCATCGACACGCAGAGCACAGCAGCATGTACACCACTGCATGTGCAGAGCACGTATGGAGGATCTCCATGTATCACTTGAGCAAAGCAAACAGAGGAATGCATTCCCCATTCCCCATGGGGTGTTGAGCCATCTCCAGGAAAGCAGGGTTCTGTCATGCTTAACGGTGACTTGGGAACGTAAACACCATCACTACAGATGTCCTCTCTTCCTTCTTCTTCCCCCAGCTTTATATTGCTGAGCATGATGTCATATGGTGTGGGATATCCCTTTGGTCAGCTGGGGTCAGCTGTCCCAGCTGTGTTTCCTCACAGCTCCTTGTGCATCCCCAGCCCACTCGCTGGTGAGGTGGTGTGAGAAGCAGAAAAGGCATTGGCTCTGTGTAAGTGCTGCTCAGCAGGAATGGAAACATCCCTATGTCATCTGCACTGGCTTCAGCACAAATCCAAAACACAGCCCCATACAAGCTACTATGAAGAAAATTAACTCTATCCCAGGCAAAACCAGGACAGTCAGTGTGTATGGTTTTACACAGGACAGTCAATCTTTGCAAGGCCCCACTGCTTTTCCCAGTCCATCAGTAGAAATGATAACACACATGCTCTCTGAATAGCTGGAACATGGCTATGAACTCATGGACTCTAAGAATGGAGACTTGCTGATGGAACACATAAAGGCCAGTAGTTACCTTTGTCAATAAATGGGGTAACGGTGCAAGATCTTCTCCATCAGCAAAATAAAAAAGGTGCTACGGGTATGATCATCACTCCATGAGGAGAGCTGCAAGGGCAGCAGTGAACAAAGATACCACCATTCATTTCAATATATTATATTGATTGAGAGTAACATTCAGGTCAATTTTTCCTCCAGTCTTTTAAATGAAATTATATATTTATTTGATTGATCACATTCTAAGTAGTCTCCATTTCAAAGCTTCCCTTCCTGGGTTGTTTTCCCCAAGCTATCATTAATACAATGCCAAGGCTAATGAAGCACTCAATAGAATATAAATACTAATGAGGTGTGCTGGACTCACTAGTTAGTAGGCCTGTAGGGGGAAAAGAATTGAACAGGTGAGTGAAACCACATAAATGCAAAGATGTTACGCATATGACAGGCTAAAGGGTGTTAAGGCATGGTTTTTTACACCCTTTGTCCTTTGTATTCCTTGTTATTTATCTTAAGTTTCTCCACATGAACCTTCAGGTTGTGTGCTGGTTTTGACTGGAATAGAGTTAATTTTCTTCATAGTAGCTAGCATGGAGAAAGCAGTGGTGCTGACATAGGGATGTTTCTATCCCTGCTGAGCAGTGCTCACACAGAGCCAAGGCCTTTTCTGCTTCCCACCCTTGGGGGTGCACAAGGAGGTGTGAGGGGACACAGCTGATCTCAACTGACCAAAAGGATATTCCTTTTCCATATGGACACCATGCTCAACAATATAAAGCTGGGGAACAAGAAGGGGGGACATTTGTAGTGATGGTGTTTGCCTTCCCAGGTCACTGTTAGGCGTGACAGATCCCTGCTCTCCTGCAGATGGCTGAACACCCCATAGGAAGTGGGGAATGTATTCCTCTACTTTGCTTTGCTTGAGTGTGTGTTTTTTGTTTTACCTATTAAACTGTCTTTATCCAAATTCTCAAGTGATCTCACCTCATCTCTTCTGAGTCTCTCTCCTCCCCTCCCCCATCCCACCAGACCAAAGTGAGCGAGCAGCTCCTTGGGGTTTAGCTGCTGTCTGGGGCAAAAATACAATGCTGATACAAGTCCAAGAAATTTCTAGGTAGAAAAGCTGTTGCTGAGTTAGTGGCAGAAAATAGATGTTGCTTTTTTGCTGGTGTAGATAAGTCTTTACCTGCAATGATGTGAGCTCTTTAAGGAGAGTTCTCTTGTACTGCAGAAAGCTAAATATATGGAGAGCTTGCCAACCCAATTATGCCCATTAGAGTCTAATATTTTCATGCCTCTTCTGTTAGACAGACAAAGCCTGCAGAGTACAGCTGACATTTGTAGGAAGCCATCCTTCGTTCACTCCTGCCCAATCTCAGCTTGCTTTTCTTCAGAAAGGAATGATGCTGTCGCTCTGCAAAACCCAAACACAAAGTGCCCTGGCAGGGATTCAAAATGGCTTTTAGTTCCCTGTGTGGCAGTGGTCAGAAAAAAAATGAGTCCCTGCATGCACCTTTCACTGGTTACAAAAAGAGAAACTGCCAGCCAAAAGCAATGTGAACAAGTCCAATTAGGCAAACATGGCAGCATTTTGTCTCTGTAATGAATGTGGTTTAAGTTAACCTATTTCCCTTGGGGTCTTACCTTGCTAGTGTTCTGCAAATGACTAGTAATCTCCTCGCAGCTGGAGACATGTTAACTAACAGCTGAGCAGCAGCACCTTGTGAAGACAGTAAGGTAATTGTGATTGACTGCTGATATCATAGATATACCATTTTCCCAATGCATTTATTTACCTAGTAATGAGGAACATATCTCAGTGATTAGACTCACATCTGACATACTCACTTTTCTTTTCATTGACACAGATTTAGGCCAAGCTCCAAGGGAATTATTTCTGTGTTCCACAGTTTCTCAACTGTTACTGTAATAACCCTGCCTTTTCTCACTAGCTTTTAGTCTGGATTAGCATTCTAGGTTTACTTGTACAAAATCTGGTACAAGGAGATTGAAACTTCAACCTAGAACTGAAGGTAGGTCTGCAAAATTAGACCTCTAACTGGCCAAGGAGAACATGTAAGTAAATCTACGGGTTGGATGGTAATGTGGGATTCCTCTCCACCTTTATTCTGTGTCCATCCTGTTGTACTCATGGGAAAGGGATTAGAGAGATGTGCAGGGTTCTTATGATTGTTTTCCCAGCAGAGGAAACTCTCAAGCAAAGCGTGAATAAAGTACTTGCAATGCTTTCAGCCAGCACTGATGTAATGACCCTATCATATAACACAAATCAGTGAATTAATTCCCCTCTTTGCCTGTAAAGAACATTTGTTCCCTCTTAGGTTGTTTGGCAAAAACCATGAACAAGTGCCCCCCAAAAAATCCTTACCCCCTCAAAAAAATTAATCAACCAACCACAAAAGTTGTCAGTCTCAGTCCCCGTACCGTCTCTTTTTATTAATAAAGCCTTGACATGGAAGATTTTTCTGGCCAGGCATTTTTCACACCCCAATAGGCTCAAATAAAAAATTATTGCCAGCACGATGATTTAAATGTTAAGATGTAACACTACAGCACTTGCCTAGCTTGATTTTTTTAATGTCAGCTCCAATGTGTCTGACACATGCAAGACATAAATGAATATCCATATTTCTTTGAAATTAAGGGTTCCATGACAGCTCGCGGTATGGAGCATACGGCACTCCCGATGGGTCGTTACTGCGGACTGGCATTACCTTCACCTCCTTCATTCTTCCTCAGCCAGCTTTACTAGTGGGAGCCAAAAGACTCTCCCTGGTAACCTTAAGGGCAATTGTCTCAAAATATTTGATATAAACCAGGCTATGCTATATTTGCTAATTGCATTTGTCAATTTCTGTTGCCAAAATTTTCTCAAGCAACAGAACCATTGGCAATGAACGTGAAGATCTATGTGCATGGGTAGGGGGAATGTTATAAATGAGAAATGATTCCTTGTTTCACAGAGCTGGTCCATAAAGTTGCTTCAGCCCACACAGTGTCAAAATTGGCACCTTTCTCCTTTCTAAAATAACATTTTCTGATGTATTTCTACTCAGCTTCTTTCTCTGCCTCCTGATCTCTTTGTTCCATGTTTCCTCACAACACAGAGTCATCACACCATTCATCTGCGTCAATCTGTCTGCCGCTCACAGACTTTGCTGGGTCTGCCTCATCAAGTTCAGTCACTAAATTCGTGCCTTTTCTTCAAGTCAGTAATTGCCATCAGTGTCACACTATGGGGTTTGCTTGTGTTGATGTCTATTAGATTTTGGTCTATTGTTTCAGAAGTTGGTGCCGGGTTTCTTGAGTCACGTAAACTCCAGTTCTGCCACTGATTTACTGTCCCACCTTGCCTGAAGCTGTTAAAATTATGATTATGCAAATACAATCTGCTGCTTATCACAAGAAAGGTGACATATCAAGCACCTGTAGCCATGTGCCCAGATTTCAAACACAGGATTTATCTCCTCCAGCTTTGGGGTGTGATTCAGTTTGAGATAAAACTGCCACTAACTTAATATGCCTGCATGTAGGTGCCTACATGTTAGGCAGTGTCCAAGCCTCTGTTATAGCAGCACAGACTAACTCAACACATTTGTCCTCACATAAGCCTCTAGTGCTCAGATGCCCTTAAGCTTTCTCTTTGGCTTCCAGCCACAGGCCTCGAGTCCCTTGTCAATAGAGGAAGTAGAGTCTAGAGCAATTCAATTTGTCCTAAGTCTGGCTGAAGTTGGTGGGTCAGCTGAATTGCATTTCCGAAGTTCCAATGTAGTGATTAAATTTTCATTGACTAACAAAGGAGCTTAGGCACGTAACTCACATGTAGACACCTACATGTGGGCATATGAATTTAAATATCTTAATCTGGAGCTGACTTCCACCCTACAGGCTCTGCCCAAACATATGGTGCGATTTGCAATGCTTTGGAGTGTCCAAATCATCCACCAAAGGCTGACAGATATGACATGAGCTACAGGAGCACTACTCAGAGCCACATGGAATACCCTGGGGCATCTCAGATGGCACTAGAAACCTACATTTAGGCTACCGAATGGCTGTATGTCTGCAATATAGATGCCTAAAGAGAGATCATTGGCTTAAACTCTGCAGCTGATAAGGAAGGTGGGATGAGATTTGAATGGTGCCTAGGAAAATTCAGTGTGAAGAAGGCATTTTCAGAAAAATGAAAATAAGCTTTGGCCAGAAACCCTCAGATATATTTCTTATCCTAAGAAAATTACCTGGGCTCACTCCACAGTTAATAAAACTATAGGTTCTTACAGATGACAATTTATTCCACACTAAGAGAAAGACCTAAATTAGACGGACAAATTGTCCTCTAGATAGGTCTATCACTCTCTACAGATTATGGAAGGAGCCCAAGTAAGTATCTTAGACACCTAATATTTAACAAGATAATGCTGAACAGGATTACATTCTGCCTTTTCCTTTATGATTTGATATTAATGACCCAATTCCCTAAGTGTTAAATATGTGAAAATGCTTTTTAGCAGATGCAAATTTTAAGTGTTTGTGTAAAGGATGAGTTTCTGTCAACTGCTTGTATAGCATCCATCATTGTAAGCCAGGCAGCCAACATCATGACTTCTCCTTATAAATCCACTCTGAGTATCTATACTGCAACCATTATTGCTGGTTTTGCAGACATTAGGGGCTACTCAGTCATGGAATTCTCTATCATTTGCTAAAGATTTCCCTCTACAGAAACACTGAGCCGTGAGGATTTGTGTTCACCTAAGGGGCCAAAAAGCCACAGGACTATACATAGCGTACAGCAGATAGGGTAGCATTCTGATAAGGACATGATTTTCATGAGAATGGTGGGTCTTTCCCTTTTGTTGTAAATCACAGCCAAAGCTGCCCACCTTTCCCTAAACAGAACAGGGGAAGATGAAGGATCTGGCAGGCTAGTAAAGCCAGCATGAGTCACCCGCAGTCCGATCAGATATCCTGAATATGTTTCCAAACCTGACCATAAATCTACTGTCTACATAAAGGTAACAAAGAACAACATCCACTTGAGTGCAAGCTTCCAAGAAATGAAGTAGAATTCAATCTCTTTGTGTGTGATGACAATTGCCTTCATCTTTTTTTCCTTATTATTTTTTTCAATTATATAATATGCATGTGTCAGCATATGCATAAACAATGCCTTAAATAATTTCCTTAAAGTAAACAGCACAGAATTAATAGATTTTTCAGGTTAAAATGGTGTTATTCAAAAGCAGTTAATGTGTATGATTTATCCATCACCTCTGTGTGAAGTCTTTGAAAAGGTTCTTTTGTTCTAAAGTTAGGGGGTGGAATAAGAACAACCACAATAATGCGTAGCAGTGAGATTTAAGGAGGAGACATTCAAATGGCATTCATCTAGTCACACTCTGCTGAGATGAACAAAGGGACTTCATCACTTGTGTTTTCTCAATTGTCTTGTCAATGGGGTAAGCCTAGAACAAATGCTCAGGCCCAGATCATTTTTACCTAACCTTAAAAAACAAATAAAATTTAAATGCGGAAAGCAGGATTTTTCATATATAGAATAGTTGTGTAGTCCAAGGTAATCCTGTACATACTCTTTGCATGAACTGGGGAAAGATTTCCAAAGGGCAGTTCACCCTGCCCTAAATTAAATGTTTAGGATGAGAAAAGCAGAATAAATCTCTGGTTTGTGCCTCTTTTTCTCACTTCCAAAAGTACTACGTAACTATTTTTAACTTAACGTCTAATGTCCAGATGAACAAAGAGAGAGAAGCTGCGCTTAGATAAAGGGCAGTACCATCTTATGGGGATCTTTTTCTTCTCCCAGAAGTATTTCTACATGTAGCTAAAACCATAAATGAAAGGCATCTAACGCCTCCTTAAATTTTTCCAAGGCAAAACTAACTTTAACTAATTCAAATAGTGTCAAACTCGTAATTTGGTTTGATTACCTGCACTATTAGTTTGAAAGTTTAATGATTTGAACTCATTGATTCATTCTTGGTTGTGCCCTCAATTTGTTCAATGCTTTGTGCCACTTTTGATTAGCTTAGTGAAATTGCAATACATTTGGTGTAGCAACATGTGTGATTGTATATTTGCTTATTCATACTGTTTTACAAAATCTTTTAAAATATTCACAATAGGCTTATCCATGTAAAATACCATATGGATAACAACTGTTGAGGGAATTGATTCCTTTGTTTAAGAAATTTGCAAACTACTTTGTCCTGCACTCAAATGAATGAATGATTTTGTTCAAAAATGTAGAACTTTATGGATTACAGCTGATATGTGCTGAAGAACAGCAGTGGATTATGGTCATTTCCACATCGAAACCTTCGGGGAGATAATCCACTGAGAAAAGGATCAGGAGAAGAAATAGTCAAAGAGAAAACAAAATCCTCCAATCCCCCAACACACTCTCCTCCCCTACCTCCCAAAAAGTCCTACAATACAAAAAAATTGAATGGATCAAAAAAACAGTTCTCATGGATTTTGAAATGAACCCTAGACATAAAATTATTTTTAAAACTTTTTTTTAAAAAAAGTCTCAGTACATTTTATCTAGGTTCTTGTTCTGTTCTTAAGATGTCATTCACATTTTTTTCAGTTTAGTTGAATTTTACAGAACTGATTGCAATTCTAATACACCTTGTGGGTGGGGTTTCCTATATTCATCACCGCGAAGTGTAATATGAGAGTGTGTGCTGGCCAGAGGTAACTGTAGGAAAAGAAATCCCTTTAATCCTTGTATCCTACCAATGCCACCAAAGAATAATACCCATTTATGGGACATTGTCAAATTTCTTTGGAAACAAGGGTGCTCTGCAGCATGCTAAGGCAGAGAAAGGGAAAACCAGGTACAGCAAAAAGCAACTTTGATGAGGCTCACTGAGCTGTGAAAAGCAGCAGAAAAGAAATAAGCTGTCTGTCACTCTGATACACCAAGTTTCATTTCACTTCTGGAAAGCTGAAGTGGCATTGCTGTAGTCATAAATGTCTAAAGAAAGGATGGAGAAATTAGGTGGTTCCTTTGATTCAACTAATACTTCTGGATAAAACAAATAAGTTTTGTGTGTGACAGTACATAAGACATTCATTATTCCTGTTCCAAATAAACAGAAGTCATGCCCAAATAGTAAGGACTTAGGTCTGAGGATGCTTGAGAGAGTGCCTTTTTGGCATCAGACATGTAGTTCTCCATTTTTTAAGGTTTTCCTTCTATTTCTTTCTTCTTCCTTTTTTTTTTTTTTTTCTTTTTTTTTTCCTTGGCACAGGTATCTACTGCTTTTCTATCCAGTGAAGGTGGAATTCACTCTACTCGAGTCTTTACCCAAATAAAAAAGTGTGATGGGCAGTATACCTAGCATCCCTCACAGGTTCCTTCCTTCTTTCTCTTGCCTGTCTGTGATCAGGTGCCCAACCTATTCCCTCAGCTATGGCTTTCCCTTCCCCTGCCATCAAATATGTCTGTTCCCTGGCAGTCTTTGTTCTCTCTCTTTTTCACTAACCTGCAGGTAAAAGCAGTGATGCCCTATGACTGGGAGATCTATGATTGCTGTGCACATGGGATTTTTTCTCAGTTCTGGAAGGGTACTCCTTTATAGCAACTGAAATCAGTGGTATCTAGGCCTGATAGTCTATGTTTTTCAATTCTTTGGTCTTAAAAGAAAGATTTCTATTACTGCCTAATGCACATTTATCTGGGGAGCAAGGAAGAGCAAGAATCAGACTCTGCTAATGGCACATCACATTCTGTTATTGTGCTGCACTTGCTTCTTCTGCCTCACGTTAAGAACATCCAATTCCAGCTCCTGAGGATATTGGTTCCATACCAATGAAGCTAAAAATATTTTCAAAATGCCCAGGGGGTGAATATTTTTATGTCCTTCCACTTAGATAAGGCTGTTTTAGGATGATGCTGACTCACACACAGTATCTCTTGCATACTAATCAACACAACAATAATTCAGGTCATTTGATTTCAAAGCATGTTCTCTAATGCGTTAACCTTTCACTGTTAACCTGCAGTATCCTTCATGCGGCACAAAGGGATTGAACCAAGCAATGGGAGCATGGGGAAAGACAAACGTAAATTGAAACTAAAGGATGAGGTTTAAATATTTGTTTTACAATACATTTAGATGAGAAATTGAACTCTGATATCCTGAGTCACAGTCTACTAGTTTAATCACAAGGTTATCCTTCCCTTCTGCTCCTTTTCTGCCGTCAATGGAAGCATGATGACAGTGAAAGTCCCTCCAAGACTTTTTTGAGTATTTACACCACAGGCAACCCAATTAAGCCTTTGTCCTGATTATATGCATTTCATAAAGCAACATAAAGAACAGGAACAGCAACAAGCCACTTGAGAAACCAACAGCACTGGCTGAAAAAACATGTTCAAAACCAGCATCACAAAATAAAAAAACTCGACAGACTAATTAATCAACTGGAAGCCATCTGTGTGAAATGTGGAGAATCACTTCAGACATATATATATATTCCCAACAGTATTCACAGATCATTTGCACTCAAAAAATAGGGAAAATAGTTTAATGAGTTCTGTGTTAGAGCTAGACCGCTCTGCTCTACTTACATGTGTTTATGGTCACTGCCTTTAAACCTTTTAAATGCAAATGCAAAGGCTCACACTGTTCAAAATCAAGATATAGACAGTGGTTTCTGTTTATTTTTTCATGGGTCAAATCCGTTCATTGCAGAATCAGATCAGAGGGAAAACCCTTTAATTCCCAAAGCAGGGAAAATTGCCGCTCAGTGTAGAGAAGTTGGCATCATGTAAAATTTATGACATTTTTTTCTCAGTTTTGTTAAGCAAAGAGCTGAGCTTATAGTAGAGGGTTCTACCAAGACCAATTTTACTTTGAAGGAATGAATGGTCCCCTTTTTTTTTTTCAAGTCAAATTCAGAGTATCTATTTTATGGTATTCAACACATACATCTCAGAGCAGTCTTCTCTGTGTTAAACATCCAATGAGTGAATCTAAGTTTTATCGTGTCTTGCTGAGCCAATGGGACCACTGAGCCTATTTTTTACATATGATTTTAGTTTAGTGTTTTCTGTGGAATGTATTTAGAACATATCTAGAGATGACTCAGATCTTAACAGTGTATAAATCTGTTTCCTTTCCTGTTTGTTTTCAGTAAATGATACTTCCTAGGCTTTGTATTAACCAGCTTTCCCTAAATGGGAACACCTAAGCTTTCAGAGATATGAAAGCTTAGTTTAAAGTTAGGGATTTTGGGTTTTTTTAAAAAGTGTTAAAAGAGATAGCTGCTGATTATCAATTGCTTTGTTAGGAAAAAAAATATGGAAACACTTTAAAAAATTCATATTTGTAGCATAAATTTAATTGAGATGATCCTAACCAAAGGTGTCAGTGACAGAAAAAATTAATTTCTAGTTCCATTTCCAGCTCAGAGTCCTGTTCAATCCATCTTAGAACTGAATTGCCTTCAGTTTTTCCCTATGGTTTAAATAGACAGCCTAAAATTACTATTCTCCTAACTCAATATGTAGGTAAATCCAGATTGTGGTGGTTCTAGACACATTGAGCTACAGAACGATAGGAAAGTGACCCCAAGATGCCTCCTAGTCTCATACTTGCTGCAAAGCAGGATCCAGTATATCTAAACACTGTGACAGATGCTCATTATTTGGGTCATGCTGATCTCAGGTTATAGAGATTTTACAGCAATGGAGAAGCTGAGGAGTTGGGCTGTACCTTTTTCCCAAGTAAAAGCCCTCCTACTCAGTTCTCTGTGTTACAAAAGGGAAACTTCTGGTTAAATTTCCCACAAAATGAAATGCAAGCAAATTAATTCCAGGGTGATGTAAATGTTCCATGAGAACACAAATCAAAGTTTCCATTCCAACTTCACCTCTTGCATTATGGGCATACATTACACTTAGACACAGTATAGACATATGTACATATGTCATTTTGTGTACATACATCCAAAATAACATTTTGAAATGGAAACAAAGCCATTTGGAGACAGACAATCAAAATGTCCTTTATTGAGATGATTCTCAAAATGAAATTAAATTAAAATATATTTGCTACTCTGAAGTATTTGACTTTGCCAAATTCTGACAAGAAAAATAAATGTTTCCACTCTGAAGACATTTTACAGCACAGATTTGATCTATCCATGATCTTTTCTAATTTTCACATTTATGGCTGTCACACAAAATGCACAGTATTGCTTACAGTACCCAGAGTCACTTGTCAGGATATGAGATTCATTGTACTAGATATTGTGTAATGTGTAAAACAGTGTAAAACTGTCTGGGCAGGATTCTGATGCCTTTTTACAGGTTCCGGTTGCAACCTGGGGCACCCGAGAGTGTCCTAAACATGTCTGGAAGAACTGCAGCCTTCAGAAGCAGCAGCTGGAAGCCTGAAAGGATGCCTCTCTGTGCTCCTAGTGATGCTAACCTCCTCGCTGTGGGCAACAAAATCTTAAAAGCTTACCCTCCCTGTTGTGAAACCCAGAATCTGAAACACACAAGGAATACAGGATTGCAAATGATGCATTTAGAAAAAGACAATTATATTAAAATAAATACAGAAACCATGGGAACATAAAAGTAGCAGTATAGCATCAAACCTAAGATCCAATTAGCCCATTATCCTGCCTCTGGCAGTGGTCAACAGTAAATGTCATAGAAAATCAGAAAAAAACAGGGTAAATCTGCAGAGGCACTTCTCCACATTAAGACTTTAAATAAAGAACTTCTTAATATAAACAGATTAAATTGCAATTAAAACCTAGCAATCATTTGACCATTCTTTCATTAATAGGAAACTTTGTCTGGATTAACTGACAGTAGTTTATCTTGAAAAGAAGCAAAAGTTTGGCTTTCTAACTAGTTCAAAGCATAGACCCCTGTGTTAACTTGACACATCTGTGCTCTGGAGCAGCAAACTGTGACTGAATTAACAGCTGTTGAAACTTCAATTGAAAAGGACTCAGCTAAGAACCCGTCTTAAAATGTATAACATTAAGTAAATTTAAATGTTACCATGCCGCCCAGACACAACTTTCACATAGGTGTTAGGAAATACTGTGTCTTTCAAGGTATATGACATTTTTATTAATAGTAGAACAGGCCATTATTTTTATTTTCTTATTCACAGAAATATATATATTTTTAACTTAATTAAATAGTTCAGTTTTATCTAGTTGTGTCCTTTGGGAGCTCTGAAATTTAACCAACAACCTGAAACTTCTAAACTGAAAGTGTTTCAGAGTTTAGTGATCAAAATTTGAGAATTTTTATTTTAAAGTTTTCATTCCAGTTTCTGAAAACTCCATGTTTTGAGGTACCAATTTTATAACCTAGAAAACCTCTCTGTCATAATATCCCCTTAGGATTCTAATTATAATTCTAATATTTAAAATAAAGAATTCTTGTGACTTCTCAACTGTTAAGCTCAGCACTGCAAATCTCAAAATAGTTGTGTTTTTCAGGATCTACATGGTCTTCTGATGATGACATGTCATATTCTAAAGACAAAGTGCTATTATTCTGCTCATACATTTTAAGAGCTAAATATTGATCTTGCAACAAAACAGTGATTTGGGGATGAAAGGTGATGCAATTTTCCAGTTTTCAAATCTTTCCAAAAAAACTATATCCTCCTTACCTGTCGCCACCGCTGCTAAATGCCATTCCATCAATCCTTTCCTCTCCGCTCTGATTCATTGGTGAGACACTTCCAACATCGATGGTGTTCTGGCTGAAATGGATTCCCAGGGTCACTGGGGGTTTCATTCTTGCTCTACACTAAATTTTCTTAATTCACAGGCGGTAACTCCAGCGTGTGCCTGGATGTCTTGAAAAACAAGCAACACAGCTCTGAGGATTGCAAGGCAGCACGTTGACTTCTAAAATCTAATCCATTGAAGTCCCCTCTGGGCAAGCACCTTCTCATTGATGAGCAGTGTACAGCTAAGGAACACCTGAGCTGTCCCTGCTTCAGAGAGGTGATAAGCTGGTAAAGAAAACACCAAGCACTGGTACATGTAGGTAACTTCACAGCTTTTGGCCACTTTGTGGGAAGGGCAGCCCACATCCTCCCTTTGGAAAAGGTTAAACATTGATAGACAGGGTTCCCCTGAAGTGTGCCATCATTAATACCCAGCCAAAGCTATTGTACATGGGTCTGTGCTTACAGAACAACTCAGAAGAATAAAGATTTTTTAACTTCTGGCCATTTGCAGTTTGTTGTATTAGCAAGTGATTGAGGCTCCTCAGTTTAACTGCATCAATGATTTGAAAGCAAGTATCTGGTTCTGCCTGTCGTATTTTTATTAACAGACCTACCAGAATGGTGCCTGGGACCATATGACGGGGAATGGGTTTCAGCTGAAGGATGAGATTTATATTAGATATAAGGAATAAATTCTTCCCTGTGAGGGTGGTGAGGCCCTGGCACAGCTTGCTGTGACTTCCCCTGGATCCCTGGCAGGATTCGAGGCCAGGTTGGATGGGGCTTTAGGCAAGCTGGGCTAGTGGAGGGTGTTCCTGCCCATGGCAAGGGGGTTGGAACTAGATGGGCTTTGAGGTCACTTCCAATCCAAACCAGTCTGAGATTCTATGAAATGACCAATTAAGAAACTCAAAAGTTATATGAGGAGGGAGTAGTGAGAGAAAAGAAGGAAAGGTTGCAGAAGACATAAGTAGAGATTCAGTTTGAGGTACAGAGGCTGGGGTAGGTGCAAATAGCTCAACATCACCTCTTCACTGACAGCTGTTCCGATGCTCCACACTGACACCACTATGCCTTCTGTCCACTGGTTCAACTGCTCCTGCAGCTGTTCTTCCAGGCTTGAGCCTCCAGCCACTCTTTAATGAAATTTCTTTCTCCAAAATCACGAATTACATCGGGTTATGGGGGTAGTGTGAGTAGGTCTGCTGCTGTGATGGCGATGTAACAGGGGAAAATGTAAATACGAAGGGGGGGGGGGCAAAGGGAGAGTCAGTCCTGGCTCTGAAAGCTGAAAGGATGAATTGAAAGTAGACAATATTAATTTAAAGAGCTGAACTTTATGTTAGCAGAGCTTATAACAATCATGTATTCTTAAGTATTAAGTCTAATTACAATTATTGCTACCCTCTTATAAGCACCTGAATATAGAATCTGAGCAAAACTTTTCCCTTGGTTGACCAGAAAAAAAAAAAAAAAATAGAGGCAAATACAAGGAGAAGGGATGGACAGTGAGTAGTCTACAGGAAATCAGAAGAAGGAAGGCTATTATGGAAGAAAATTTTCCTGAATACTCCTTTTGTTTCTTGCACTTGAATGTAGTCCACACTGCTGCTGAAACACCAGCTTCCTTTAAAGATAACCTGCAGGTTATATGCATGCAAATTAGTAATATAGAAGAAAGCATGTATTAGAAATCATTATAGACAGAAGCTCTGAATCTTTGGACGCTGGAATTGATGTAGAATGAACAGTGCAGAGCTTTTTGATAGATTAACTTCTTTTATAAGTATATAAGGCTCTCTGAGAAAGTGAAGAGACAGCTCTAGGGTGACATCTGTTTCATAAGTGGATGGGATACATATCATGGAGTGATTCTCACCCTCTATGCATCAATGATTGTACATGCTTACAAAAGAAACTGATGTTTGTATGTGTGAATGGCTGAACCACCTATAGAGGAGTCACCTCACTTTTCATTTCTTAGTACAGATAGGAGTCCATGGGAGATATTAAATGTACAGTAGAATCACAGAACCACAAGGTTGGAAAAGACCTTTGAAGATCAAGTCCAACCATTCCCATCTTGAGCTAAACCATAACCCTAAGTACCTTATCAACCCCTTCTTTGAACACATCCAGGGAAGGTGACTCAACCACCTCCCTGGGCAGCCTGTTTGAGGTCCTGACAACTCTTTCAGTAAAAATTTTTTTTCTAATATCTAATCTAAACCTGCCCTGGTGGAGCTTTGTTCCATTTCGCCTTGTCCTATACCAGAAATACTTGGGAGAGACCCCTTTTTTATATTGACGTATGTGAAAAAAATCAGCTATGGAAATCTAAAAAAAACCCAAACCTAAAATAAAACTTGATACATTTCAAAGTAGGGATTTTTCAAAAAAAAATTTGCTGTAAAAAAGTAAATCTGCCAGTGAGATCACTGACATTCATTTTCATATAACAAGGTTTATTATGTAGCTTTTCCTCAAGACAATATATTATCTTTGTTCTGCTTCTTGTACAACCAAGAACAAGATCTCTGACTTTCTCACACTGATTTCTTTTTGGGAGTTGGGGCCCCAGAAGTTCTGCAAGGCAGAGTACCTGCCCCAAAATCCTGGCCTGGATAATCTTAAAGTAGTCTGGAGAGCAGAGTATGGATGTGACTGAATTTAAAAGGGGATCTTACCTTCCCATTAATTTTAATAAATGAAGTCTCTTGTTTTTCAGAAGGTTATTCAGGGAGAGCTTAGTGGAAGATTTGAATAGGAAGTGAGAGTTCAGCAAGCCTGCAGTAACGTGCCAAGGAGTCGGTATGCTGGGAACAGCCTCCAGTTGAGAAGTGCTCTGAGAAGGACTATGGGAGACTGACAAGGGAAATTAACTCCAGGTTTGGGGCTGCAGTTTGAGTGAGGGATCCAAGAAGCTCATAAAATATGGAGCAGGATCAGCACATAAGCTGCTTTGTGTATGTGCAACAGTGGAAATTTAGGCATTTAACCCTCTTGAGTTAATCAGCAGCTGAGCACAGTGGGTTTTGAGGGCTTTAGGTAGCTTAAGGTACACATATGCATCTTGGTTCATCAATGAAAAGAAATAACAGCCTGTAATAAAGGAAATAAAAATCCCATGTGCTTCTTATGTCCAGGCTGTCTCAATGGCTTGGAGTTTTGTTCAGTCCCTGGCAGGGTTTCTCAAAACAACAGATCGCTTTGGCTAATTAGCCAATATTAGTTAGAGCACTGTGACTTCTACATTCTTCAAATAGGTATGTTAGCTGTAGCTGCCTGTTAAAGAAAACGGCCTTACTCTGAAAGGCTGAAATTCTCAATGTGCCAAAAATAGCAAACTTGTGTATTTCTTTGCCTTTGGAAGGACAAGATGCTGTGCTGCAGCCCATGGATCTGTACAGCAGGGCTATGAGTGGGGCACAAAACACAGAACTGCAGCACACGTCAACATTTTGTCACAGTGAGGAGCAGGGACATCTAAGGTAGATGGGGCAGGACAGTGCCAGAATCAGCATGGGAGCTGTTTCAAGCTCTCACATTCCTGATGGTTCACCTTCTCTGTATAATGGCACCCTGTGCCAGTATGGTCCTGTAACCAGACATGCAAAAGGAACCTGACGTAACACCTGCACTTGAGTCACTTGTGTATCAAAAGCTACAAACTGGGCCCCATAAAACTTACCATTCGTGTGTCTGAAAAGTCCATAGCAGTCAGTTAAGGATTTTAATAGCATTTCTCTTTCATATCTGGTTATATGGGAATATCATTGAGTCTACTTTTGTCTCTGAGCTAAAATGAGAAAAAAAAAAATTCAAGGAAAAGGAAGTTTACACAGTAACACAAGATCCAGAACTGCAGTAATTACCCCGATACAGGTCTCTGAAGAGTAAAAATGAGACATCACAGAGGAATAGGTTATGCTGTGTCTGCGTACACTGGGCTTCCTGTGTCTTCCTCCAAGGCAGCCTGTGCTGATTGCTGTTAGAAGCAGGATGCTGGGCTGGACAGACCTGAAGCATGATCCAGTCTGACAATTTCTGTGTTCCTAAGACTACCAGATAGAGAAAACATATCTTATTTATTTAAACAACGTTAATTTTACCCTTTCTTCCATGCAGATTTAATTTCCGTCTGGAAAGCAGTTACCCAGCTGTGCTATGAAACTGGTAATAAGTGCACAGCTTTGGTTCAAAGGTGATCAAGCACTGTTCCTATGTTTAAAGTAATAGAAGATGGGAAAGACGGGAATGGAGATAGGTAATGAAGGCACTTTGTGGTGTTTGGACCAAGTATCCAGGGAGTACATCATAGCTGTCAGAGAGAAACAGCAAGTTCTGCTGTTCTTCAGGTGGAGCCTTTTCAAACCAGACACAGAAAGCACGTCCTTTCTGCTGAAAGCAAGCCAGGGAAAAAAAAAATAATCTAAGTAGCTGCATGCAAAATCATTGCAAAGCTATTTTCAGTCCCTCCTGTGTAACACTTTCACCTTCCTTAATAACAGCAGAATGGATCCACATAAAACTTTATGTTTTAAAAATTATCACTCTTGGCTTTGGAACTGAGGGCCAGGTCTCCTGTTGAGGAAAACTGAAACAGATACATTGATTAATTGCAGTTAATCCAGCTTGTTCTGACTGAAGTTCTGGCACTGGTTCACATTTTTACAAAAGAAAATGAATATGGAAAACCTCTAAAAGCTCAATGGCTGGAAATCTCCTTGCAAATCTTTCCACTGAATTCAGAAGAGCAACGATCCCATGTGTATTCTCCTGTCCTTTCACTCCTCCAAAACAAGGTATAAACAAGCAATAAAAAATAAAAATATTCACATCTACCAGAAAAAAAAAAAAAACAAGGCCAAGCACTGAGTGGTTTTTTTTTAATTTTTGGAATACATTTTTTGATTCCCTTCTATCCCCAGTGAACTGTTTTGAGATTGCAACCAGAAATCAGAACTTTATGATCGATCATGATGGATACAAGGGCACAGAGATCACACTGAATCTGAGCTGGTTACTAGAGGGACGGGGGAGTTCAGGACACATAAATATATATGCATATATATATATTAAATACATGTTATTTATATATATATATGAATGTATACACACACAAACATACAGGTATGTATACATACAGAGAGAGAGAGAGGAGAGAGATTCCCCACTGTCAGCCAGAGAAAGAAACAGGATAAAGCAAGTTTTTTTGCATTTTTGTGACTACTGCATTTTCTGTCCACATTAGTCTTTGTGCCTGACCAGATGTACTTATGAGTGCTGTATAAAAGCACCTGTGTGCATGTGCCTGCTGGGAACCCATGCTGACTTCACCAACTGGCTGGGCCTTGGGGCATGGGACTGCAGTATCTTTGTCTCTTGGATTCAGCAACCACATGTCTGGGTAGAGTGGTTCTGTTCTGCACTGACGGACCAGGCAGGTTCCCATGCAGATATGGAGTTGATGACAGGGTCTTTCATATATTGGCAAAGTCTCTGAGCATGGGAGCATACAAAGCTTGTGGTTCCTTAGCTTTAGCCCTTCCATCAGAAAAACAGTCCTTGCTGATGTTTCCAGATCTTGAACCAGCTCACATGTTTTTTCTCTAGAATACAAGAACAAACTAAGTGGATGTCCATGTAGTTATGACATTTGTCAAAGCAAGAACTAATCCTGTAGTCTGTGTCTGCACATGCCCCTCTAAAGTCTTCAGCATGGAGACCATGGCATCTGAAATTCTCAGAAATATTCTTGTATGCTTTTTTCTTTAAAGAGTCAATACAGCTTACTTCTGGAAATAAATTAACTTCTTGAAATACAGTTTGTTTACCTTAATTAGTTTCCCTTAATAATGACAAGCTGTAAGATTTTTTTTATAGCATATTTTAAAACCCTTATTTTCATTCTTAGTGAGAACAATTTCACTCACAAGTCATGAAGCTGTGAAAACACACAGAATGGAAAGCATGGAACAGCCTATACTAGATTATTGATGACCCTGTTCTGACCAAAGTCAGGGACTCAGATAGAGTAAAGGCATGCAGCTGCCCATGCCAGCTAGCACGCTCCCAGACAATACACAGGCAAAATGTAATGGCTTCAAGCTGCACCAGGGCAAGTTCAGATTAAATGTTAGGAAAAATTTTTCACTGAAAGAGTTGTGAGGGCCTGGAACAGGCTGCCCAGGGAGGGGGTAGAGTCACCATCCCTGGATGTGTTTAACAGACGGGTAGATGAGGTACTTAGGGATATGGTTTAGTTTTGGACAGGAATGGTTGGACTTGATGATCTTGATGGACTTGATGATGGTCTTTTCCAACCTAGTGACTCTGTGATTCTGAAAATTCAAGGACAGCACAAATAAGGGACTATTTCCAAAACCATTAGCATCAGGACCAGCCTGCTCTAAGAAGTTTAACCACGTGGACAAAAAAACTTGACATGTTACCTATCCCACTGCAAAGAACAGGATTTGGCTCCTTTTATTTCATGTGTACAAGAAGCCATAGATACTTCCCAACAAATGGGAAGCAAGAGGCAACATATGTTTGTAATGAAAAGCAAACTCACCAACCTGGAAATTCCCAAATTAAAAAGACCAAACTAAGGAAATGATTGCTCATTTCTAATAATCAGACAATGATACTAATACTAAAACGTATATATACTGTATCTATCTGTGCATGTGTATAAGTAGCCTCCCCCAACTTCCCACTCACCTCACACTAATGTTTTTCCTGAATTTTACCATCTCTGCTGTGGTAGTTGACAAAACGTCCTCAGGCCAAAACATTCTGCTCAGTCTCTCAAACAACAGCAAACACAGTCCCAGTATCTGAGCACTAGCAATAGTTCTTCCAGCTCTACCTTGGTATTAAGCTTTCAAGGCAAACCTAGAATCCTGAACAATAAAAATGAAATAAAAAAAAAGATGTTGGTTATCAGTATTCTACAATGTTACTACATTTCCCATGCATTTGGCATTAATGCATGGTACACAAAACTACTGGTTCTATCACTGCTTATAAAACCATGCACAGATCAAAGTTCTGATTTCCTCAGAATGTGCATGTTATGAATCTTACCTTTCTTTTCTGTGAGGTGTTTAGCAGTCTGGATTACAAGTGTATTACTAGATCAATCAATTATAAACATTTATTCATATGAGTCTAAGTAACAGCCACACAAATATCCCTAAGAGCATCTCTACAGCAACTGATAGATAGGCACAAATCAAAATGGAGTCCATGTCTTGAAGGATTAGACACCAATTCTTCTTCTAATCATGCAAAATTTCAGCTGAAAGTTCCCAATCTTTCAAAACAACTCATCTCTGCCACTCTACAGCTTCTGCCATCACTATTCCAGAAGGCAGAAGCTGAGAAGTAGCTGCCTAGTATCTGATTTTGTCCGATTAAGTGTGACTTCAGAATCACTGAGAAGGAATCCATTTTCTGCTCAGCACTCCGTGAGATTTATCAGTGAATGCATCATGTCCCAAAGCACACTGCTACTGGGCCATAAAATATTCCAATGTCTTATTAATAAGTTAATTGAATCCATTGTAATTTTCCTTGTATTCATGAAGCTCACTTTGTCATTGATTGACAGAGATGAATTTGAAGATATTTAAGAGTTTCGCAAGCAGATGAACAGCTATATGTGAATTATCATGAAAGAGGAATAGTTAATAAGGGACTATAATAATCTTTCATTAGAAAATTTGATGTAGTAACCACTGCAAACCTAATCCTGTTCCCACTGACAGTAAAAGGAATTCTGCCTACAGATTTAATGCCATTTTGAGGTAAAAAAACCCTGCTTTCTTTTTTTACCAGAAGCCAAGAAAATTGTAATGAAATGAAATAAATACCAAAAAAAGTTTGTCAAAGGCAGCTATAACTAAATCCAGTGTTTTCTGGGGGACTCATACATTTAATCTCAAAGTAGATTATTTATAATCCTCACTTGTGTGGGGATCAGTCCTACTCATCATCTCCCCAATTAACATTTAACATCAGAGTGCCGTTGCATCAATGAGTTATACCTTTGTTTCTGTCCTGGGGTAGAAAGGACCCGTTGCACTCCCAAAACCATGACAAAAGTCACACCTGAATGCTCTGAAAACTCTCTTTTTGACTGAAAACAAAATCACCACTCTATACCAGAGAGGGGACATTTCTGTTCTTACAAGGGGATTTCCTTACCGTAGCCTTCTCTAGCCCCGTGAAATTGGTTTCCAAAACTTTGGTCACTTTTGGAAACAGTTTAATTTACATGAGAGGAACGTGGAACCAAGAACCTGCAAGATACATCCAGGACAGCTCACTAACAGCACATGCTGCATCTTTAATGATTGGACTTGATGATCTTAACAGTCTTTTCCAACAAAAACAAATCTATGATTCTGTGTATGGTACATAACTGCCCTTGAATGTCTTGAAGATACTGATGATCTTCTCAAGATGTACCCTGTGTTCAGAGGCCACCAGTCTAGTAAAACATGTCAATTTTGGCTCAGACACAAGCACTATACATCAGTGTCATGATATCTTTAGAGGAGTTAATGATGGTTTATATCTGCCTTATATTGCATTGGTCTGCCAGTGCTAAGATAGAGCACACAGGACACTGCTAACCTAAAACAGGACTAGATGGATAATACCTCCAGTTGATCTTTTGAGCAGTGTTGGAGAACAACCTGATCCTGCATCATCCCTGTGACACCTGTAGGGATCCACTGTGAGCTCAATTGTGCGTGCACTCATCTATACATGTCAGCTGTCACCATTAATAAAAGGGCAGCATACCTCCAGGAAATGATCCTTCAGTTAAGGAGCAGCCAGCTCAGAGTCCAGGCACGATCAAAGGGGAAACACCTCAAAAAAGAAAATGTTCTGAAAACATGTAGAGACAGTTGGGGCAACTGGTAACAACTAGGCCAATGTCTAGGTAGTGGCCTGAGGGGAAGTTAATTCAACAGCCTGTGGAAAACTGCTCGACCTAAAGCTGTGACCTAAAGCCATGTGAGAAGCTGACAAAATCACAGGTTGCACCAAAAGGGAATGATGGCATTTCACTGGTGGGTAAGAGGGAGTTACATGGACTACAGCCAAACCCCACCAACGCTGAAGGAGAGCACTGGGGACCTCCAGGGAATGGAGCTGGCAAGGCCTGGGGAGCCACCTCAGCAACACCAGGCTACAGAGTTAGAAATACCCCACAAGGGTACAGAAGCATCAAAATTGCAACCAGTGGAGAAAAGCAACTAGGATTTTGAGCTGCTTATTTGGGAAGAGGCCTGCAGAGGCATAAAAAAGGAGCATCAACAATAATTGGGATAAAATTACATGTGAATCATGAAGGTACCTGTCTGGAAGCTCTGTAGAGAGTCATCATGCACTGTTCTGACCAAAACATTGACCAAATCTATCTATACCACGAGGAAGATGGGTGGGAGCAGGGTGTTTCCACTGCTGTGTTGGTACATGTTGTTTTTCAGTCTTTGTGTTACATGCACAGTGCAGGGCATCGCTTAATCCATTCCTCTGTCTCAGGATTCTGGAAGTTCAGCTGTTCCTTTTGCCATCAAGATGTGACAAAGAGGAAGGACAATCCTCAGTAGGTGCAAGGAGAAGTTTCTATCACACCTTTCTTCGTATTTTGCAGAAATATTGTTAGGGACTGAGGGACTTGAGAAAAACATTGTGAAGAGGGTCTCAAACAGCAAGCAGCAGAGCAGGACGGCATTAAGCTGTTCAGGGCGTCCCTAAGTGAGATCCTTTTCCCAGGGTGTAGGGTATGGATTCACAGTTCATGCCTGGAGGAATGTGAGTTCAAAATGTACTGTGTGGTATTTCAAGCAGAAAGAAAACAAGATTCCCCAAACACACACAGAGAGCACCCTGAGGTGGATTGGTTATTTCAGCAATTCTGATTTAAGCAGCTAAAATAGACTAAATGGTTTCTGCATGTCTTCCAACCTGCTTTCCAAATAGCATAAAAGAGCAGCTAAGAAAACAACCCTCTGATTCCTCACTTTCCCCCAGCCTTGATATCAGTCAGAGTATCTCTTAATAAAGGCAGTGAGACATATTCAGGTTCCATCCTAAGCAAGCACTAACATAGTCAACACTGTAAATTTTAATTTAATTTAATTTTGCTTTGGTTCGCGTAAGGATGAAGGAAGCTTGGTGCATTTATAGTGTGGTGATCTCTTATCTATAAGTTTGGGCCCCCAGCAAAGTCCTCAAACCTCACCTGCAATGAAGTAAAGGTTTATAAATTAAAGCCTGAGGTACAGGAAAGACTGATTTAACTCAGGAGAGTTACGGTTTAGTGTCTGTAGAGGCTAGAAATCACTATGTTAGAGAATACAAAACGCCCTCACCATTTTCACATCATCAGGATGTCCATTTTCTGCTTACAATATGCTGCATTGTAGTTCATTATTTTCAAATTGCAGAAAGCAAGCTGCCAGTCCCCTGCTGTGTAGCTAATGAACTTACTAAATAACTTTACAGTTCTGATCAGATAACATAAATAACCTAAATAGCGAACTCGTTATTGTGTACAATTTGTTTATTTTTTGAGAGCAGTTCGTCTGAAGCTATTTTATAAGCTTAAGCCATTAGAATTATTCCAAGACCTAGAATTTCTACTTCTATAAAATTGAGGAGCTACTTCTCCATTTCCATACAGAATGGTCAGTAATTTCCACAGAAATTAAGGGATGTAACTGTAGGACAAGTACTCAGAAACTACAGACACGCACACACAAATTACCTGTTTGGGTAAAAAGCACCAGTTGGGTGTTTCGCTTCTCGAATGCTTGAAAATGTTGTTCTGCACTAATTTAGTCCCTCTTGAAGAAACACCAGTTTCAAAAAAGAGGAAAACACTTGAGAATGCCTAAATAGTACCTGATCCACCCAAGCAGATTTTCTATTATTTTCCACTACATTTTCCCCTTCAAATTGCTTCTCACATCGGCCTCTGGGATTTTGGTTCTCTAACCTGAAAGGCCAGTGGTCAAAATCAAGTCATGTTTGTGGAAACTGTGAGTGATTTAAGGCCTTGTAGAACAATACCCAGGGCAGGTTCCTTGTGTGACGCAAACCAGTGCTGATTTAACTTCTGAGAACTACTCCTTTCATGAGTAAATCTTATGAAGAAACCTGCATTCAGAGCTTCCCTCAGAAGAGTTAGATAAAAATTAATTTTTTAAGAGAAAAAAACTTCTTTCTGACATAAAACTTAGTGTCCCATATGGAATTCAAATTTAATTAGAATTATGATAGTATTCTGTCTGTGGGAATATATTTCAGTGAATATTTTAAGGTGCATAATAGGATATACCTGAAGGAAAAACTTTTTCTCTTTGATTTAATTTTGGTGTGCATACCTTTCACTGTGGGGTTAGAGGAAGGATATGCAGTTCTTTGTATTCTCTTCAAAGCTGACATTTCTTTCCTTTAGAGCTTGAATTCTTGATCCAAGCTCTCAGTCTCTGAACCGTATATTTTTCCGCATTTTAAACAGTTCACAACATTCCTGTTAGGACAGTAAACATAACTGGCAGATGCTATGTTGCGAAATGTCTCTGTGGACTGACATACAAACTGCTTTCAGGAGCTGCTTCTACAATATATTAAACAAGCCTGGGGGAAACTTTGAGCCCATCCCGTGACAGCCCATTTTCTCATCCTTTGCATGATCCTGAAATATTTTTTTATGCCTTACAGTCCTTCCATGAGTATCCAACATGGTTCAAGACATCGCCAAGGCATGAAACTCTTTCCAGGAGGCTCCATGGATGAGGCCAACTTACCTTTGGGGAGAGTAGGGATTTCAGCTGTCTGTGTACAAGCTGTGTCTTACCACTTGCTCTCCATACTAAAGGATGGGTCTGATCTGGTTTATCTGACTAATTTATTGTGGTTCAGACAGGGCCAGTGACACAAAGGCTGTAGCTGAGACAGAGAGAAGCCAATCTGAATTTTAAGTCTATTATGGATAATTCGGTACTCTCATAAAACACGGAGAGGGGTAGGTGTCTCCAGTGGACAATTCAAAGAACTTGGATTAAAATTCTTGAGGATAGGTAACATGAGTATTGTGTCATCACAGCTATGTGAAGGGATGTGAGATTTGATTGCACTGAAAATCTTGACAATGCAAGAACTACTGCAACAGCCATTTTTAATGAATTGAGAGGCATTTCTTTATCCATGGTCACAGAGTTATTGACAAGAAGATACATTCTGCTCACTGCCTACACACCCCAGAAGATTTATCAGAGTGTGGATCATATCCCAAAGCACAGCACTAACAGGCTTTAAAACATCCTGATGTCTTATTAATAAGTTAATTGAATTCCACTGTAGCACTCTCAGTATTAATGCATCTATGCTTGTCATTGACTGATAGACAGAGATGAATATGGAGATATTTTAATAGCTTCTTACATGAACAGATGAACATCTACATCTACATTGCCATAAAAGGAGAAAAATTATTTGGGGAGTGCAACTCAGATTAAGAGGAAGCTGATATGGTAACCATTGCAATCAAAGCTTGTTTTTCTTGATGTCAGAGGAAAAATGTGGGTTGACTTCAAGAGGACGGGAATCATAAGCTACAATTTATGGTAGCAATTAGCCTTAAAATAATCTTCCTAGGAGATTGTATCACTGCCTTTGGCAGCTGAACATCTCATAAAAGAGAAAGGAAGTCTGACTGGTAGAGAAATGTACTACTCTGGTGATAGTAGGCTTTCTCCATCCTCTTATTTTTGTGGTGGCTTTGTAGCTGTTCATGGTAATTTTAAGCATCTAGTTGGATGTCCTCCATTATATAGGCTGAGAGATATTCCACTAGGATTTCTGCTTCAAGTTCATAAAACTGTTCATAACTGAGCCAAATCCAAGCTTTGATTGCTCTAGGAATGCAATGCAGAGCACCAGAACAAAACCAAGATGTCAGGACAATCACAAAACTGTCTCTTATTCTGGTGAGTGGTGGGGTAAAGGGTCCAGAGTGAAGGACTGCAGCCAAAGCATGGGCACTGATTAGTGCCTCCCTGCCAAATAATAAGCAATTACAATCTTTCCCTGCAAGAATTGCACCAACAGAGAAAAAGAGCTTTCCCCAGGCAATTCCCCAAGTAACTGTAGGGAATAAATCAAATTACCAATAACTTTATTCTTAAAGTGATTCTAGGTATTTCAGAAACTTTACCTGCCCGAAGCATGTCTACAAGGTGCAATGCAGAAAGCAGACCAAGCTCCTGAGCCAGAAGCAATATAGCCACAAGAAAACAAGGCACAGAAGGATTCACTTAGCAGCAGATAATTTCCTACAGAGGTTCTTTAAAACTGCACACAACCTCAAGATGGCCCCTGTCTCCCTCCTGACATCCTTATGCGGTGGACACAGGATGATAACATGGGAACTCAAGTCTGACGTTGTAAAACATTTTCACAGAGACTTTGGGGTCCACAGGCAGTGGTACCACTCCATGGACCTGAGCACTTCAGTTACCTTTCCCCCCTCGTTCTACATGTCTCTCTACGAAGCTGATGAACAAATTGTGAGCCCTCCAGTGGCCAAAATAATGTATTTCCTACCGTGTCCACCCTCCAGACACTGCAGCCTCTCAGACCGGTTTTCCCTTGTGCGCTATTGCCATGGCTATGATCTGGGATCAGATCCAGCAGCCTGATACCCAAAGATTGCTAGAAAGACATTGGAAGGGTCTCAAAGCACACAGAGAGACCAACACCACTGGAGAGCGTGGCAGAAATTCCCATTGTATTTGCAGAGTATAGCACAGCCCCTGGGGCTGTGTTCCAGGGTAAGCAAAAGGGACCCTCATCATAACCCCAGTAGGATAACAGAGAAGATCCTGGATGAATGTCTTTATCACAGCAAAGCTCTTCCATGTTCTTTCTCACCAAAGGCATTGATTGTCCGGCACCCAACGCGAACTCAGCAGCACACAGGAGCCACTTTGAAAGGTGCGTACAGTCACATTACCACTCAAAGTGCACACTTGCAAAGAAGGACCAGAGAAGAGGGATATATTAACAAGCAGCCACATGTAGTCACTCTGTGGACTTTACAATCCCATTCGTCTGTGTCCTTCTCACTGCACAAATCCCCTTCCCCTGACTCTCTTCTAACAACCCATTCTCTGAGAGCAAGGGAGCATGAGAAAAGAGGGGGGTGGGTGTACATTTTGTTTGTTGGAGGCTGGGGGGTGTGTGGTTTCTCCTGCTCCTCAAAGCTATGCATTTCTGTTTCCTGTGAAAGGCACAATTATTCCAGTGCCAGGAGACACCAGGGACTGAGCGATAAAGTTGAGATACTATAAGTTAGAGGTCATACTTCATAGCTGTAGGGGTGGCATTTCGGTCCATATGTAGCTGTATAATTTAGAGAGAAGGGAGATTTGCAATGTATGCACCGACTAATCACAACACTTGGAGGGGGGCACAGCCTCTGGTGAGGAAGCTGCAGGGTTTATTTACAGTTGCACCACCGCCATGCACTGAAAAGAATTCAGACGTAGGTGCATTAGAATAAAAACATAGGCTAATTATTATTATTAACACTACTTCTCAGGGTTAATGGCTGTAAGGTAAAGACAAGACTGCAGAGGCTACAGGTTAAAAGACTGTCTTTTGATTCAGAGGTATTAACTTCCAATCCTTTTAAGGCTGCACTTTCATTACAGTTTCTACAGTCTTAACTCGTTTTTTTCATCAGTGCAATTACGGAGTAATTCAGACTACTTTTCTAAAGCAAAAACCAATTATATCTGATTTAAATTTCTTTTTTTTTTTTTTTGGAAGTGAAAACTGAAAAAAGAATAGGTAGTATTTCTAAAGATATAATTCATATTTTTTATGACTCATTACAAATGGAGCTAGCCCTTTAATATGTCACCTTCCACTTAGATGCAATTAAAGCTGACAGAATCTGTAGCGTTACATCGAAGTATCTATGGAGTTACAAACATAAGTGGGTTATACTGTGTGAGAACAGTGTCTAAGTTATCTCTACCATATTTTACATTAAAGGGCTTGCATATTTAAATGTTTCCATGGTCAGGGAAAGAAGCTAGAAGTCAGTGTTTGGGGTTTCCATGGCTCTGACAATGATTTACCATGTCAGTTAAGACCAGGGCAGACCCTGACTCAGTTACCCTGCCTTTTCCTGAGAAGGCCCAGAGATGTCAGATCCAAGCATGCTTCAATGAGCTTTAAAGATGAGGTTCACCAAGCTCATCAAGGATTCATATTCCTTTAAACAAGGAAAAGAAAGATGGAAACATTCCTAAAGACAGTTGTTCCATTGTCTCTTCTTTCTGTGACCATGCTACAGATGGGACTGTACATCTTTGGTGGTCACAAGCACTTGCTCCCACTTAAGCCAAGGCCCTTTACACTTGCATAGTACCATTCACGTGAGTTTGAACACTTCACATGAGTTTGAACACATCTGCAGATTAAGTGCAGGGCTGTTGAGCCTTCATAGCTGAGTGATAAATTTAGGAGGCTTAGACCACTCCACCAGATTTGTCAACCCAAGAAAAAACTATCTGAGTCTGTGCTGGTGTAGATATGCCCTGAGTCATGAACCAGGACATCTCATGCCAGACTTTGCATGCCAAAAGCAGAGCACAGACTGTCTCAGGGTGCTTATAGTCAAAACAAAAGGCAGGGGAACAAGTGGATGTTCTCCACTGCTGTGAAGGATCCAAAGAAATTAAATTCAGCAATAGGTTTACTAATGTTGCATTTAATGTTGCATTTTTTGATATATACTTCACTTAAAAATCATAATTATCTTTGAGGATTTTCCAGTGTATCATGTTACCGGGCGTAATAGATACCTAAAATACCAGTATAATACTAATGGCATTTTAAACGCCATTTATTTCCATTCCACTACTTGAGCCACTCTGAACAATTTTGATTGAGTTCTCAATGTGTGTCTGTAAAAGGAGGAGCACAGAATATGGAAAGTCCACTTTTCCAAAGGACTTCCCAAAAATCTGTGGACAATTCTGATATCTCTAGCATTGTATTTTGCAACTCTGGGTATGTTGTGTTCAGATCACAACATTTCAATTTTTTCACATTTTTAAACTGCATAATAAAATATTTCAAGTGGTTACAAATAAGTAGAAAAGCATATTATTGTTAACATAATTTTATATAGTAAAATACAGAAGCAAACATTTAAAATTAAAAGTGATCCTTAGATAAAAATAAAAAAGGCAGCAAGTTTTGCTAAAAGAGTGAAAGGGAATATTTTGACACTGTGGGATTTTTTTAAAACTTTTTTTCTCAAAGTAATATTCCTCTGAAATCAACACTATGTTAGGAACCATTTTCCCTCTGATTAAACTGAATACATTGGTAGAAAAATGGTTCAATTAGTTTCTCTTTCTAATTAGTTCTGCTTTCTAGTCCTGTCCTTAGAGCTGCTAGTCAGATAGAGGTGATAAAACAGTGGGAATCTCTGGTTTCTGTGGGGTGTGAAGAGGCACACACAGCCAATTCTGTGAGCAGACACACTACGGGCACACGTGAAACAACAGGCTCCTGCTGTGACAGGGCAGTTTGTGAAGAAAGAGAATGATGAGGGAGATGTACATGAAAGGGAAGAAGACTTTGCACCTTCCTCATTTCAGCCTTTGCCATGAAAGGCCTGGCTCACAAGATTGGGCATTCCATTCACTTGCTGTGTTGGGCTTTATGTTGGGTTGGGGTTTTTTTCAATTTTCTCTGAGCTGTTCTTACTCTGAATAAAATCTTTTGTTTAAATTCTATTCTTGCAAGGCATGGTCCCAGTGGGTGGTAATGAACTTTTGGCATCCCAGAACAGATAAAAAGGCAGGGCTGTGATGTTCTTACTGAAGCACAAAATGTTTGAGATTAAAAACTGTATTAATTTTAATTTACTGACTGCTTAAGAAATGAAAAATCAGAATGTGGTGTTTCACTGTAACTTAGATGTGCTTTAAATGTAATGACCAGACGTTCCGACTACAGGCTGTCTGCAGGCTCTGCAACCTTGTCCAAGTGTTTACAATAAGCAAGAGCCACCGCAGCCCACAGACGAGACTGAGAGATACCTTCAGGGTTTCATCCAGTGGCTCAGGATACACTGTCCCATCACAGGACAAGCTGGTGGTGGTTGGCCTGCCATGTTAACACGTCAGCAAAGGCTGAGCAAGGGAGTTTCAAGATCCTGTCCTGTAACAATGTTAGACAAAAGAAGAAAAGAAATTAAGGACTGAAGTCTTTCAGAGGGATTTTTAAAAAAACCCAAACAAACAAAACCTCACAAACCCTAAATAACTTAAAGAAGTGATTCACAGCATTCTTCTTTGCCTTGAGCCAATCTTCATAATGTTTAGGCATCTCTGCCAGTTCAATGAATCCTGAAGGAAAATTTCTGAACAGCCCTGATCTTTGCAAGCACAGGCATCATTTCTAAGAAATTGTTTGGTTTATCACTGCAGTCCAAACAAATTCTACCATGGGCAATTTTATTCCGTCGACCTAAATTTTGCAAAATTCTACTTTATTACTTAGTTTTATGCCCATTATTGCTGTCTTAATTCCAAAGCAATTCGCTTCAACAGTCCCAGGTTGGACCCAGAATTTATGTACGGGGTTGCAACAGTCCAATATCATAGAATAGAATCACAGAATGGTCTGGGTTGAAAGGAACCCCAAGGACCATAGAGTTCCAACCCCTCTACCGCAGGCAGGGACACCAACCTCCAGGTCTGGATCTACACAAGGTTGCCCAGGGTCCCATCCAACCTGGCCTTGAACACCTCCAGGGATGGGGCATCCACCACTTCTCTGAGCAGCCCATTCCAGCCCCTCACCACTCTCTCTATAAATAACTTGCCCCTAATATCTCATCTAAATCTTCCCTCCTTTAGCTTCAATCCTGTCCCTCTTCTCCATCCATTGTCTACCCTTTTAACAAATTGATTCCCCTCCTGTTTCTATGCTCCCTTAAGGGATTGGAAGGCTGTGATGAGCCTTCTCCAGGCTGAACAAGCCCAGTTTCTTCAGCCTCTCTTCATAGGGGAGGTGCTCCAGCCCTCCAATCATCTTTGTGGCCCTCCTCTGGACTCGCTCCAACATCTCCACATCTTTCTTAAACTGTGAACTCCAGAGCAGGACACAATACTCCAGGCAGAGTCTCACGAGAACAGAGAGGGAAAATCACTTCCCTCAACTCCTGTCTATGTTTCTTTTGATGGAGCCCAGAATACAGTCGGCTTTCTGGTCTGAGAGCACACATTGCCAGCTCAGGTCCATATTTTCATCCACCAGTACTCTCAAGTCCTTCTTAACAGGAAAATCTCTTCATCCCCCAGCCTTTATTGATACTGGGGATTGCCCCATGTGCAGGACCTTCCACTTGGCCTTGTTGAACTTCATGAGATTCACATGGGCCCACTTCTTCAGCTTGCCGAGGTCCCTCTGGATGTCATCCTGTCCCTCATGAATATCAACTGTACCACTGAGCTTGGTGTCATCTGCAATCTTGCTGAGTGTGCACTCAATCCCATTGTCTATGTCACTGATAAAGTTATTCAATAATATTGGTCTCAATACAGGCTCCTGAGGAATCATAGAATCATAGAATCATAGGGGTTGGAAGAGACCTCAAGAGATCATCGGGTTCAACCCCCCTGCCAGAGCAGCTCCCTAGCTCATATTGCACAGATAGGCATCCAGACGGGTCTTGAATATCTCCAGAGAAGGAGACTCCACCACTTCCCTGGGCAGCCTGTCCCAGGGCTCTGTCACCCTCACTGTGAAAAAGTTCTTCCACATGTTGGTGCGGAACTTCCTGTGCTCCAACTTGCAGCCATTGCCCCTTGTCCTGTCTCCACAGACCACTGAAAAGGGGCTGGACATTTCCCCCTGCATGCCATGCTTAAGATATTTATAAACATTAATTAGGTCCCCCCTTAGTCTTCTTTTCTCTAGGCTGAACAGTCCCAGCTCACTCAGCCTCTCCTCCAGGCCCTTAATCATCTTTGTAGCCCTTCTCTGGACACTCTCCAGGAGATCCCTGTAGTTTTTATACCAGGGAGCCCAGAACTGGACACAATACTCCAGGTGGGGCCTGACCAGGGCAGAGTAGAGGGGGAGGATCACCTCCTTCAACCTGCTGGCCACGCTCCTCCTGATGCCCCCCAGGATCCCATTGGCTCTCTCAGCCACCAGTGCACATTGCTGGCTCATGGACAACCTGTCATCTTCCAGGACCCCCAGGTCCTTCTCCACAGAGCTCTTCTCCAGCAGGTCATCCCCCAGCCTGTACTGATACAAGTGGTTATTCCTTGCCAGGTGCAAGACTCTACACTTGCTTTTGCTGAACTTCATCTGGTTTCTAACTGCCCAGCTCTCCAGCCTGTCCAGGTCTCTCTGGATGGCAGCGCAGTGTTCCTGCATGTCAGCCACTCCTCCCAGCTTTGTATCATCGGTGTATTTGCTGAGGGTGGATGCTATTCCCTCATCAAGGTTGTCAATGAAGATATTAAACAGGACTGGACCCAACACTGAGCCCTGGGGAACACTGCTAGTCACAGGTCTCCAATCATATTCTGCTCCACTGATCATCACTCTGAGCTCGGTCCGACAAACCACTCATCATGCCATCATGCCACTGGGCAACCCCAGTCATCAAGGAGGAATATGTGGCTTGAAAACAGCTTAAACTCCTTTCTCTTTTTAAAATTAGTTAGTTGTTTAGGTTTTATACTCCACATTGGGTTCAGCCATGAATTCATTCTTCCCAAGCTGGTCTGGATAACTTAGGAAGACATTCACACTCCTCTAATGAACTCAGAGGGAACAGTTACACTACCAGTGAATCCACTCAACTCCTGGTATGTGTTTATCTATTCTAAAGGCCACTCTCTGGACCTCTTTTTGTGTTGAGTTAAAAGTCAGATTCTTTGCAGCAGCAGTGGTCAGTCACAACCTGCATTACACCCTAGGTTTCACAGCACATCACCCTTGTCCATCTCCCGTCAGTCCTCTTCCAATTTAGGGGTCTTTTTGGTCAGTCACAAGTGCCAGTATACACATCTTTAAAACTACAACCCATTTTTTGGAAGCTAGTAGGCAACATACTGCACACCCTGAAGGCATTGAAAAGATGTTACCTTCACGAGTTGTACTGCTGAATGGCACCTAAAAAAGGGGAAAAAAAAATCAAAGGAGAAAAAGATTATGGAAGAACCCTTAATATATTTAATATGGAATTATATTAAATCCAAACAGAATTATTTCATTATTACCAGCTTTTATTGGAATATTCTCTTGGTAGCAGACTAATTTTAATGCAGCTGCATATTAGATTTCAAGCTAGAAAGAAAATGCAGATTCTCTTGAATTTATATATTCGGCAATAATTTCTACCTAGTGAAGAAAAGGAAAAAAAAGTTGATATAATTAAAATAGAATGTAATGAGTTTTGTAACTTCAGTGGCTTTTGAAAGAATATGAAACATTTAATGTGCCTATAGGGACTTAATGAGAAATGACTTTGTGTTACGCTATCTTACAGCCCTTGAAGATTTAAGCCAAACACTGTCAATCATTTTCCACACAGTACTCTGAAAGGTCATCTGCAAGCATCATGCTCCATTCCTGACCTGTTTCGATATTCAAAGGTGGGAGCAGCACTATATTTATAAAAACTACCCGTGCACTGCTACTTAAAGTAGCATTTTCACTGAAGAAAGAGTCGGCAAACAAAAGAGTGACCGGGACAACTGTCCTGAATGGATTAGAATAATTATGTGTTCCTCCACCTTGAATCTGCCCCATTTAATTCTAATTAGATGATTTCCATCTTGCCAGCTTCTCCTTATAACAGCCTTAGAGTCCTGCTATGGTTTTGTTTCACTGTACAATCTCCAAGCTTTATTTCTCATTGAGTGTTTAAACTTTGGTTTTGTTGTTTGTTTGGGGTTTTTTTCCTCCAGATTAAAGGAGCACAGTGTGATAAAAACTATCCAAAAAAACCAAAAGGGAATGTGTTTTCAGCGGGGTTTCTACTGACATTGCTTTTCCCAGCTATGAGTACCCTTTTCCCAGCTATGAGTAAGGACATGCAGACGTTGGAGGCTGCAGCTATTCAGCAAGGACACAGGATACTCCGTGGCACATGCCACTGCAGGTATGGTGAAGGCTACCATCCAGAGGTACCTTGTATTCCATGGCAGGTGACTGCCAATTGAATTACCCTCCAGAGAATACCAGCATCACAGGTCCAGAAGAAGAAATGGACCCATGTGTCACGGCAACTGCAGAGTAACAAGCAGACCCATGACCTGCACGTGTTCAGGGCTTCAGTGAATTTGGGAGCATCTTTGCTATGTCCCAGCTGGTATATGTTATGTCAGTAGCTTCCCCTCTGACAGGATCTTACAGTGGGAAAACTCTGTTCTTATTTGGTTCACTGTGAGACCAGCTTGAGTTAACTAATCCTTGTGGTTTTAGATAGAACTGGTTGGATACAATGGAAACATTACCTTTGGGGGGAAAAAAAAGCCCTAAAATGAATAGCATTTAATCAGAAACTTGTCTAAGTATACTGACATGGAAAGAAAATTAATTTAAAATTCCATCTATCCTCCCACTAAAAAAAGTTTAGAAAGAGCAAAAATAACTTTCAAAGGACCTGCTTAGATGTTTAGGCTCAGAACCGTCTCTATGTTTTACACAGAGGAAGCAAATGAGAGACTGAAATTATTAAAAAATTAAAAAAACACCCAAGGCTCTCCCTCCTCCCCCCCCTCTCCCCCCCGCCTCCATCAAACACAGGGAAAAGGGAGACAGGTGCCTATCTACTCTATTAGTACACACTGCAACATGACTAAATACAGGAGGGCTGCTGGCAACATGGCATCTAGGCAAATTGCCCAACAGATGGTACAACCTATTAGTGAAGAAACTTTCTAAAGCACAACAAACTACAGTAGGAAATTCAGAACTCTTTATGTTTCAAGCAAGGCACTCTGCAAGGAGGTAGAACTCTCTGAAATATGTGAGCCAAATTTGACTTCTCAAATGTACCTCAAATGACAAGTGACAACTTCTGTGCTCCAGAGGTGCAAAGGGCTCTCCGAAATATGGTGCTCAGGGCTTCAGGCATATTTGAGGTGAAACAGATAGAAGACACACCTGCAATATAGATGATTAGGGAAAAGACTGCTGAGGATTTGTCGTTCTGTGTTTTTGTTGTTCTCTTCGGAAGGGGCAAATCTGCGTCCCTTTCTCATGTGAAAAAAAAAAAGGCAAGAGAAATTTAAATTCTGGATAGGATTCTCATATGTAAACCCTGTTAGCCTGAGAAATTCCACAGAGATTAATAAAGCTGTGTTGATTTCTGCCAGCTGAAACCCCTTTCCACTCAAAACTGATTTTTTTTTAAAAGAAATAAATAAAAAGTTTGCTTATGTAGTATTGTCTTGCTTCTTATAAAACTACCTGGATCATACTTAAAAAGTATGTTGGTCTCTAATTAGCCTCATTCATTTAATGCAGCGGCTATAGGTACAATAAAGTCTTCATTGTAGTCTCCTCCCTTTTTTCTCTCCTCTAACCATTGTATATCAGGCATAGCTGAGAGTTTAAACTCATTGGGCCAAAAAAAGCATCACTTCTTTGTGAAAATGAATATTTACACTGTAAAATGAATGAAGGAATCTGCCAGCCCTGAGCACACTATTACTGTAGCCAGCCAAACCTAACAATGCACAAACATAAAGTACCAAATGCAAGAAATACAGCTCAAGTCACAATGTAATACTATAGTATAAGAAATAGCAGTCTGACACAAAGTGCTTTTACTGCTGTTGCCAAAGAGTTAAGTATGTACGTTTGTATGTCCAAATGAAAAACAAAAATGTAAGGCAAGAGGAATCATAGCTGCTTTGTTTATTCTCCAGTTATATACTCAGAAAAGCCAGAGATCGCTCTGTTATTGATTTGGTCTACTCTCAAATCTTTTCCTTAGGAAACCAGTCATTACTCACCTAATGGCTCTCACTGAAGCAAATGCTGTTCTGAGGCCCATCTAAGTAGGATAAAGCAGAAGAAAGTTTTAAAAGTCTATATATCCCAGTTTTGTTCCACTGACTTCAGTGTTGCCTCTTATGAGCTTGACCTATGATTTGTACGTGTTTAATTTAAAGTGTGACATATATATATAAAAATCGTGCAAACTCTGATTTTATATGTGTTTATATAATATGTGTGTAATGAATATCTACCAGCAAACTTGTATTAACCACCACGCATGGCTCTGACTCTCTCCTACTGAAGTTTACAGCAGTTGCTCCACTGGGCTTGATGCTCACCTATGATACCTCATCTGAGAGCTATTAAAGTATCACCAGATGAAATTCTATCCCTTTGCTTTCACTGAGCATGAGCTTCATTTCCATCAGCAGAGGTGAAGACATGAAGGACAAACCCCTCAAATTGCTACACCTGGACTGAATGAAATGTTACCCTGGTTTCTTTGCCATTTTAGGCAATAAAGGTATTTTGTCCCTTGTCTGAGATGGACCTGGATTTCTCTCAGGAGCTAGAAGTATTTGGTCCTGTGGGCAAGATCCAGCAGCATTTCATATACATTGTGCTTCAACATTCAGGGCATCAGAAAGATGATGAGAAACATAACAATTTACATTGGGTTTTCACTACCCACTACAATGAGAATATGTCCTTCTAAAACACAGAACCAGCCTAGCAGATATCGCATTCTTAATCCAAACCCCATGGAAATCTATAGAAAAGATTCCACTAAATTCAGCAAGTTGTGGATCTGTCATTCTATCCAAACTGGAAACAAACTGCTTGTCAATCATGTTCTGATAGAATTTGCTGTAAAAAAATTGAGTTGCTGGTCTTGCAGTATATGGATTCAAGGATGCAGTTATCACTTCATTACACCGAGGTTATCATTAGAATATCTAAAATAACTTTCTTTTAAACACTGAAATTAATTTGGTCATTCAAGAAGCATTTAACTTGTGAGAAGGTATGTTCTGCCATGCTGTCACCATCACAAGGATTGCACCACCCTTCTCTACCTGCTCCCAAACCTGGGTTTTCAGCTTCCAAGCCTCTGCTGCTAACAGAATGGAAGAGGACTGCATGCTGGGCCTCATTCCATGGGTCTGAACCCCATTTAGGCATAACTTGTTTTAAGAGAAAAATTGCCAAAAGAAATCAGATTTTCTATCTCTGGTCACATCCAGCGATAGTTCTGGTGTAGCTAAATCTTCCAAGGACCCCCATCCCGTGAAAGCTGCACCACCCGATGTGGGTTTTCATTAGGGTTTATCTGTGGGATTTTAGGGTTCAGAAGCATTCCTGCCTTTGTCCCAGTGCAGTAAAAGTAATGTGTGCGACCACCAGTGAGAAGTTCACTGCAAATTCAGCCAGTGAAGGATGACAGCGTTTAATGCTTGCTTCAGCAAAGCACAGATTCTGCTTCCACTCCATTCTGCTTGCAGCCTCTCAGAGCAGTGTGTTGCCTATCCGAGTTTTACCAGACAGATGCCACAGCTCCTCTCTTCCCATTCTGCAAGGCTCGAAGGGGAATTTATGTATGCCAGGAAACCTATTCACTATTTTAAAGAGAAAAGAAAATAACAACAGCTACAAATAAAGAACAAAATCAATAAGAAACAAAAGGAAGAGTGAGACCTGTGGAAATAAGAAAGAGATGGGATCACTACTAGTGAGAGCAGTTTGTGAGACACCCAAAGGGAAGTTAATCCAGGATTGTGGTTGATATTTCATGTCAGTTCTGACAGTAACAACAGTTGTTGCTGTACATGTTGACAGCTGAAGACGTGTGGCTAAAAAGGAGATATTTTCTAGACGCAGTTCAGAAAGCACCATTCAGCACCATCACTTAAGTCAGTTGAGGAAACTGACTAGGACTTTGTTTAGTAATTTCAAATGTGAGCTATGTTAAGCATTCAACAAATTGATTCCCATTTTTTCTTCCTAATATTCAACTATAATCTTTGCAAGCCATCTGGCCAAGTCATAATCCACTTTTGTTTGATTTGACAGATCGATGAGTGAACATTACACAACAAGAGGTATACAAACTAATGAACATGCTCAAAGGCATGTTTTTTAATTTACTTGGAACAAAGCAAAAATGTTTATAAGCCAGTCTGAAGTAATTTACTCCCACAGACTTCTATATCTACAAAGTGGTAAACACCTTTATTATTATTCCTGATTTGTGTTACACTAGCATTCAAAGACACAAGAGACAAATCCTCACAGGAAGATGCAGTATCTGCTTCCAAATTTTAGTCAGATCCTTTCTTTCATTCGTGATCTTCAGAACTTTTTTGTCCAATTATTCTCCTATTTCTAGATGATTTCTGTGGCCAAAGTACTATTTGTAAAGCACATTGATTACGTCTAGAGAGTGGACATAAGTCTTGAAACGTAAACCCAAGGTTCTGCCACTTAAGATCATTAAAGACCCATGGCAGCTGCTTTAACACATAACATAAACCCAAGGCTTTGCCATGCACTGTCAGTAAAGAAACACAGGTTGGCTGCAACTCATTAATTTTGATATGAATAATTGGATTCTGCTTCCATACAACACTCTGTCCTTCTAGACACATTCCTCCTCATCCTTTGTTTTTTGTGGCAATGCTGCCAAATAGTTCAGGAGCAGGTTGGCTGATTATGCTGTCATTCACTCAGTTAGACTTTATGGGCTCAATTTTGAAACTTGGGGTAAAGAGAAATTTGTCAGCACATCGGGTCACATGAATAAGCAAGTAGAGTGAGAAGTTTAAACAGTGCAACACTGTGTAAGCTCAGCCTCAAAAACAAATGTGATGCCTCTGAAGACACTGCTGCTTAATCATTTTCTCTTACAATGCATCGATCTGCTGATTAAGTCTCTGCCCATGCTTTACTTCATGAATTTTGGGTTCGTTGTGTATGGCACACCTCAATGTAATGCATAGGATGATTCAAATCATCTCTCTGCCAAGACTGTGTCCAAACTTACGTGTTTGACACGCTGTAACTCACCTCTGGCCCACAGACCTTCACTTTTTTTCCTGCAGAAACACAGAGGTGAGATGAT